>NC_139825.1:2400000-3000000 GCF_963691815.1 Echiichthys vipera | reverse complement strand
TATAAAGATATATGAAGTACTTACAGTTAATATAGGAAAAGTGAAGGGATTCATTTAGTCTGGTCAGTTTTGATTTGGTTATGATCCATATCAAGTAGTTCCAGTGAGTTTGCTGGAACAAGTACATTTTAAAAACCTTAGAGTCCGTTCAACTAGGCATTATTTTCTGTAATTGATGTGCAACCTATTAGCAAGGCGAATGTACATGCAAAAGCTTGCGTAAGGACATGTTGCGCATTGATAAGTTGCATGACAAATATAGAAAATTGTGACTAGTGACAACATTTTTTAAAAGAAATAAGTCAGTAATACAAATGCAATGAGTTTTGTGGAGTAAACGTAAACTAACCAAATAAAAATTAAAAACACAGGACTTGGGTTAATAATTAATACCTTTGCATCGACTATATTGATGGTAGGAATTTCATACTTCTCCATTTCATCTTTCTTTATGTCCTAAAATGCGTATTGCTGAAAAAAAGTGTTCAAAGTATCCAAAAAAAAAAGTAAACTGAAAAAATCCATATTTTAGGGAATCTTTTGCATAAATTAGATGATCTACAGGCTAAAAGAATTGAAATGTGATGCCCTATGAGCTTGTAGATCGGGTATCTTCTGCTAAGATATAGACTCTTGCCAAGCTTGTTGATCGGCTATATTTAGAAGATATCGAATCTTACAAAAAAAGCATGGGGCTTATAATCAAATTAATTTAGTCGATTATAAGAGAATTACTTTTTCTTACCCGGTGGATTTGCCAATTTAAGAAAAAAGCATCTTGATCAATCAATATGTACAAGATACATTCAGTTTTGCTTCAAAATTTTGGCTTTGAGTATTTGCCCAGCCTAGTGTTGATTAAACAAAGTGACACCCAAGTGTAGGTGCAACCGGCATCCCAAAGATGAGTGTTCATTTATGGATAAATGTGAACTTTCAGTTTGATTATGAGAACGCCTGGGCCAGATCAAACAAAGGAAAAGACTAGGCCTGAAAGCCTGGTAGCCTTTGGGCGCACTCACACTGTCCTTCCGCACCGCGCCCCGGGCTTTAGGGTACTTGTCCCCCCTCCCTCTCCCCCCGCGCCCCAGGCCCGTTTGTACTCACACTGCCTGATCCTGGGTACTGTGTTGCACACAGTTACTCTAGATAGAGAATAGAACATTTCTCCAGACGTCTGTATCATCCGACGTCCTCCTGCTAATAAATGCCTGCTGGCGCACTAAACTACCAACGACTCTGCTGACTCCAGAAAGCCTCCTTGTCATCACGCCGTAACACTTCACACGCATTGATTGACGTCATTGCGATGCGTCTCTTTGTTTACAAATCTTTCCATAGACCTCGGAGTTTTTGTGCGTCTTGTTCAACTGTTTTTGAATATTTTCATCCGACCAAATCTGCAGTAAACACTCCACCTCCGCATCACACCAAGGTGAACCTTTCGCCGCCATTGTTATTGTTGTTAAATGTCCGCGCATGGTCCGTCCTTCTAATTTCTATGTCCGAACAGGCGCACATAAATGAAGTCAGAACCGCCGTAGGCATCGTGCTCATACACGTGTGTGTGCTCGTGCTCGTACATGTGCAAACACGCTCTACTAACCGCTGTCCGCAGTTATGCGCGGAGCGGGTGCACTCACACTGGTCAAACGCACTGGGCTTTAGCTGAAAAAACGGTTTTGGCCCGGTGCGGAAGGACAGTGTGAGTGCGCCCTTTGTCTGTGACCGCATGGCCATGCAAATCTCCCCCAAAAGGTCACACCCAGGTGTGAACTCTCCAAGGAGCCCCAAACTGTCAGTCCATTGGAATTGGAGAGTAGGAGGAGTAGAAGTTCCCAATGCTTGTTATCCATAGGGTTAAGGTCACCTATCAGTGTCGGTAGTAACCGAAGTAGGCACCACATTTGAGATGCTGACTGCCGCATTGTTGCTTCAGGGTTTCTGAGATTGCTTATGACAGAAGGTGTGTTACCCTTTTCACAAAATCCATAGTCAAAGCTTGTTATTCTGTAATTAAGCTTTTCTAGTGTGAGATGCTTTTGCTCAATTAGCAAATTCAACACAAGTTTGACTTCATTGGGCCTCACCCCTTCCAGAACATCATGCATGATATCTACTGCCACATTGTCTGATACATGATAAAAAGTCAATCAAGAAACTTTCTCTTTTCAGGCCTGTCTGGGAGTAGTCGGCTGTACGCAAATCTGCCTCATAACTATTGCTATCAAGCAATAGTGCAGGTTCTTCCAGCGTCAGAGACCTCACCCTCCTTTTATCTGCTTTGCAGAACCGACACACATAGTTTACACTGAAACTTTCAATATAGCCAAGAACGCCATGCAAGCCTAAATTGTCTCCAACTACCTGGACTACAGTGAACTTGACAACACCATGACAGTTGGGGGTATTAACAAGGATGCCATCACTCTCTAGACACCTGTTCTCTTCCACAATAGGGCGCAGGATTACATCAAGGCCATAGGTCCCTACGTTGTCAGTACACTGCTAAAAGGTCTGCTAAAAACTGTGACTGCAAACTTGATAGCAGGTCTGGTGGCAAGTTCTTCACGATGAAATAAATAAGTCAGAACTTTTGAATCCCAGTCTTAGAACCATGCGGATTTACTATCTCACAATCATCTTGATAAATCACAAGTGGGATTGAAACCTCATTCTGGAGCAATCAATGTGTTTTAAAAAACTCCCTGTCAAAAACATCCTGAATTGCATCACCCTCTCTGCGCTGCCATTCCAGCATGGCCTATAAAATCCTGTGAATTTCAAGAATCTTGGTCAAACGGCTCTCTAACGGAATACGTTGATATGAATCAGGAACTGCAACTTGCCGGACAACACCAGTGGCAGAGGCTATTGGCTGAACATAGGAAACCCCAGACCGAAGCTCCTCAACTGGCCGACTAAAGTTGCCAGATATACCAAAATATTGCATCTGTTTAAAATCTGTCTCCATTCCTTTAAAAGGCTCGGCTGCTTCTATGAACTCCACCCAAAGCTCTTCTACCTCTGGGCTTTGATCAAGACCAAAGTGACGAAATAAAGATATAGTCTTTGATTGCAGTCTGCTGACAATTTCACTAATTAAACTGGAGGTATGCTGAACCAAAAAGTTTAAGTTTGAGTATGTCATATTAGATTTGGATTTAAGGTGGGCTAAAAAGAGGGTCACCCGATTGGTAATACCCTCTGGCTCTAGTTCACACACACTGTGGCTGCAGGTTTTCATTCCAACCAAGCAAGAACACACCCGTGGCCCCATCCCAATCCTCCTCAACTTCCTCATCTCCCTGCTGGCTCCATGTCCGCATTCAGCATTTCAACATTATGTACATCAACAGGTGGGGCTGGACCTTCCAAGGGGTCATCAAGAAGGTCACACAAGAGGTGTCCTGTCTTGGGTTTTTTGTCTTGTAAAATTCACGTTTTATTTTGAAAAGTAATCCTCTCACGTGCCCTTCCTCCTGTGTCACCGGTCTGCTGACTAGTTTAATTTCATAGTGCCTTTTTGAGTTGTAGTTTAATTAGCTCTGTGCAGCATAGTTTGTCTGTAACCTTTTTTTTTTTTCCACCTTGTGAGTAACTTTCTTTTGTGAACTTTTCATAGATAATTAGTCAGATCAGTGTAACTTTTGCCTGTTGTCCTTTCCTCCCTCGGGAGCAGTTTTCAATTGACTTGTTTGGTGTTTCTTGCCGTGATTGTTTTCTTTGTTTCTTATCAATGTAGACGAGTTTAGAGTTTAATAGCCTGTTGAGTTATCGCTCTGTCTAAAGAGGGTATTAGAGTGTCAGAAATAAAGCCTGCATTTATTGTACCCCGACTGCACAACCAAATTCACTACACTAGAAATGTGCCGATGCTGAGTTTTCATGGTGTACTGCACGCAAATGCATAAAAAGACTCTTGATACACCCTGAAATTTGCCTTTTGCACTTAAAGCAGGTATAAACATTCTTCCCAAAGAAACTATTAAATAGTCAGAAATAACAGTGTGCAGAAAACTGAAGAACAGAGCTTTTCATGTCTACACTGATCTTAATTACTTACAAGTCCTCTCAATTTTTTGAGTAACTTCAGTCTAGGGCCAGCTCTTGGGATCAACTGGTGGATGGTAGCCTCGTCTAAAAGAAGAAAACTTTCCCCATCCCTCCCCTCCTCTGAAAGACAACATTAGAAATCACAAAGCCATCTTTTATTTTACAACAGAGGAACACACATCAAAAATGTATGGGTAATAAAAATGCATATTCCATCATTTGTTATTACAAAATAGAATGAAGAACTGAAAGCCTACAAAAGGCATGTGCCCCATTCATCTATTGTAGTCACTTTGACACATTACATGGCAGCTATTGGAAAAAAAAAGAGGAAATTATATTTCATAAGAATTTCTACAAAAAAGGAATGCAGACAACGCCATGACTGTACAAATGATCACTATCACTACATTGAGGGCAGACGCCAAAATAGTCCGGAAAATCAAAGGCACAGCAACGTCTGCAACGTACTTTCTGCTACATGCCCTGCCTCCTGCGCGCTCCACCCAGCTAACATCACTTGTTTTAGCAGCAAAATGTAATTCAATGTAAAGATAACAGCCATTGCAACCCAATTTATATTATGTCTTATCTATAAGTCCTGAGATGACCAAATTTGAGGAAAAATTACCCTTTTTATTGCCATTTTAACATATTCCACTATGTTTTCCCCCCTTCATATTGCTTTTATTGAGTATTGTTTTTCTGTCTGTTTTTTAGTGCCGTTGTTTTATCAATTTCATAGCCCATCTCACTTTTACTCAAGTGGCCCCTGTTGTTTGCCAGGCCGCCATTTTAAATAAGAAATTTATCTTATATAACGGTGAAATAAAATAGAAAATAAAACGTTATTTGTATCTACAACATATGAACCCACCATTTCGAGGAGATATAGCATAGATTTGATAAATCGCTACTTGGTTTCATATTGAAAACATATATATAACATATATTTTAAATCTGAGAGTGAGGTGAAGAGACAGGAAAGGGAGATGCGTCAAGTCAACTACATCAACTGCACTGAAACTCTAGTCAACCAGCTGTCAACTGGAACTAGTAACCGTTAACATCTCACAGTATCTATTGTGGGTCACCATATTACTTAAATAAATGCACATGAATACATTTAGCCGGACATATCAGGTTATCTTACATTTTTTTCATACTTTAAATCAGTCAAACACTATGTGAAGCCTTCGCAAATCACATTTAAAAGCTTCAGGAAAAACAAACGCCCTCATTTATAGCCGATGTTTCGGTTTAACTGGTGACCCGTTAAGATATGTTACGAAAGGTTAATACGTTATGAAAGGTTAATACGTCTTCTGAACAAATTGAACTTATATAAATGGTCACAAGCTTAGATATTTAAGATAGATGAAAAGGAATAAACTCTTAAGTCCTTTTTAGTCAAACGTTAAAGTCACCAGTTAACACGATCACCAGTTAAACTGAAACACCGGCTAGCAAAACAACTGACAGTCTGTTGGCTAGTAAATAAGCTAACTGTCAAATGACCAGGCTAGCTAGCAAACTAGCCTGGAAAACTCAATAAACATGACCACATGCCAATGGGCATTATGACCTTGTGCCATTAATTCAATAATATTATTCATACCAAAGACCGTGCTACCATGACAACGGTTAAATGGCTAGCTACGTTGTAACGTTGTTACCAACCAACTAGCCTCGATAATATAAAGATACTACTACTACTACTTCCATGTAATGTGTGTGGAAGAAAACATGATTGAGAAGGTGAATAACAGGACGAGGTCCCCGTGTACTGGGGACATAGGCTTGAAAAGCACACATTCTGTTTAGAAAATAATAGAACTGTATTTGGGCATGATGAAGCCTGGACAAAAAGTAGACTCTACTGATTGTAAATGTATGACTGTGTTTAGGGAAGACCTGATGGGGCGTGTAAACGTTGTCAGCACACGAACATCAGTATAAGAGGGGAAGTTCTGTTAAGGGACACTTGGAATTTGGAATCTTGGAACTCTGTGATGAATGTGTTTAAACTTGATTCAATAAATTCCCCTTGATGGCTGTGAGACGTCTCTGCTGACTCCTTCTTGTAGACCTTTCTATTTTTAAAATACATTGTTCTACCATATGTGTAGGTAGCGCAACACAGACAGTGTGAATTAGAACTGTAGTGTGCACACACCTTTTATTATTTAATTGGCTCACTGGATCTCTTCTGCGATGAGTGCTCGGTGTGTGGCTGTAAATATGGTGGACTTTGACTCTGGTGGAGGTGATGATGTGATGACGTTTGAAGCACAAACAACCCAGGTGCTGAGTCAACCGATGTATGTAGGGTTGATGGATTTTGACTCAAGAGTTGCTGAAAATAACCCAAATTCCATATAAATAACCCATAATGGGTAAAATGTTTCATAAGCCAGTGGTTGGGTAGATGTAATAGCCCAGCAGTTTTTAGTGTGAACATGCCTATACCGACTAACAGACACAGCGCCACCTACTGGCAACAGGAAATATCAACCGATTTACATGAAACTTACATTGCGCGTTCTACACTTGATGTAGGGAAATACAATGCATGTTTTGTGAATGTTGGGTAATGGCTCGGCAACCATTTCGTGCCAAAAGCCATAAACAGGAAGTTGCTCTAACTTTAGCGTTAAATAAATAAGCGGTCTTATTGTAGTCCAAATGTAAACATAATAATCTGACGTGCAGTGGACAGATTGTGAGAAAAAACATAAGGTGCTTCCGATTGTATTGTTTTGAACAGTTAAACTGTTATTGTACAGTGTGATGGCATGTGGCAGGAAAGATTTCCTGTATCTGTGCCTTGACAGCGGAGCTGGAGCAGTCTGTGTGAGAAGGTGCTCCGCTGTCTGTCACTGTGTGATGGAGAGGGTGCTGATCATTGCCTATGATGGCAAACAGTTTGTTCAGCATTCTCCTCTCCACCACAGACTCAAAAGACTCCAGCCCGAGACCAAGTACAGAGCCAGCCTTCTTGATGATTTTATCAAGTCTGTTGGTGTCACTGGCTCTGATGCTGCTGCCCCAACACACAGCAGCAGAGAAAATGGAGCTGGCAACAACCGACTGGTAGAAGATCTCCAACATCTTGCTGCACACATTGAAGGATCTCAGCTTCCTCAGGAAATAGAGTCTGCTCATCCCCTTCTTGTACACAGCCTTGGTGTTAGATTTCTATGTTATGCTTTGCTATGTTAACTGCCATAACATCTAAGTAATATTCACATTGCTATAGATATTGTTATAGTTACTGTTACTTTTGTGGTCTACATTTGTGTCTGTTTTGGTCTCTCTGTCCATCTGTTAGTCTTTTCTCTCTTTCTCTCTTCTTTTCTTCCTCCCCAACCGTCAAGACAGATGGTCGTCCTCCATAGAGCTGGGTCTGTTCCACGTTCCTGCCTGTTATAGCGAAGGTTTTTCTGTCGCCGTACTCAATGGGGGAATTGTTGGGTCTGTGTAAATCACAAATAAGTCACAGAGTGTGGTCTATACCTACTCTGTCCTGAGATAACTTTTGTTATGATTTGGCACTATACCCACCACCCGCAGCTTCTCACCCATAAACAGAGGCTGAATGGTGTTGAAAGCACTGGAGAAATCAAAGAAATCAGTTGCATATGGGCTCGTTGCAGCAGGTAGATGACGGCGTCATCGACTCCTAAATGGGGCTGATAGGCAAACTGCTGATAGAGAGGTGTTGTACAGGACATCGCTGGGGGAGGGTCAGGCCGTTCGGGACAGGGTGAGTGTGTGTGTGTGTGTGTGTGTGTGTGTGTGTGTGGGGGGGGGGGGGGGGGGCATCGAAGGGGCAGCAGGAGGTGAGCTAAACCTGTTGAAAAACTGGTTATACTAGTTAGCTGGATCCAGGCTCCCAGATGTCTGCCTGTCTTTCCCCTTCATCCCTGTGATGTGGTGCTTCATTCCTGCCCACACATCCCTCACACTGTTCTGTTGGAGTTTGGCCTCCAGCTTCTTCCTGTGGTTGTCCCTTGCCCGTCCTCAGCATCTCTCGAAGATCATGAATCTGTTTGAACCCATTCCGTCCGGAAAATCACACCATAAAAACAAGTATTGCAGAGGAGTTTGACTGACTGTTAGCGTGAGCCGTTAGCGTTAGCCGTTCCAGCTAAGTAAAGATGAAAGTGATGTTAACGATCAAGGAGAACCGCTGCCATTTGGGCGTGCGTTTTAATGCCGTTGAACTCCTTTCTCTCAGTCCATGGAGTGAATGCTTGGCCTATATTGACTCTGGTTTTTGCCCATCTCCGGTCACTTAGCTGCTGGGACAAATAATGCCCCCTGCACTGAGGCTCCGAAGCAGCTAAGGATTGGCAAACTCCATTTCACCCAGTGCCAGCCTACAGTAGCTGCACCCAACAACAGACAACCCTGGCAACCAGCAACGCCCAACCCTATTAGCTACTACAATGAAAACAGAACAGGAGAGGAAGTAATTGTCTCAACTCATCAAAAAAATTAAAATATTTATTCAGAATAAATATATTTTTATGGAAAAGCAATACTTTCATTCTGTACCCCTCAAAATGCCCCGTTGGTGTATTATTATTATTATTTTAAATCTAACTTTGGAGCTGAGCAACACACTCCATTTATCAACCGTTTTTCCCCCGTGAACACAACAACAACCCCCTGTCGCATCTCTCTGATGTCACACCCGCGCCCCACTCTCACATGTGTCCCCCCCATACAGTAGAGAATGTCTACATCTCTCAGTACACATGGAAGAAGATATAGAAGCACAAACACAAAATAACAACATACCTGCAACCCCCCCTTAAACACAGGGAGCCAGTCAACGTGGGAATGTATAAACAGTCACTCCATCACATAGTCCCTAAAGCAAGCAGGGGGTCTCGACGACCTACCAGCCTCTGAGGGGCAACTGCCTGGTCAGGACCACCGGCAGCTCCTAAGCCTGTGCCACGACCGCAATCCACGCCTTCATCAAAGAGGGACCCGTCTGCAGGGCTACCAGGCGTGGCAGCATCCTCCAGCAGAGCAGTGGGCGGGAAAGGGGCGAGAAGGTTCCTAGACGGGCCCTCCAAGGTAAAGGCCACAGGCAGATTGTAGTGCCTGTCATAGTGGACAGTCTGAAGAGGAGGCTCTTCCCCGAATGGGCTACTAATCTGATAGGTGACCCCAACCTCATCATCCCTGTCCATTCACCGTTGCACCAAGTATGGTCCCTTCCAGTGGGGGGCCAGTTTACGATGGCTCTCTGTGGGGTCATTCAACCAAACAAGGTCCCCAACCTCATTTGGTTCATGCCTCAACCTGGTATCATAATAAGTCTTTTGCCTTCTGCTTGCCGCCATATTGTTACCCCTTGTCTGACTAAAAGCACTGTCCAAGCAGCTGAGAAGAGAACCAGCAAAGTCCTCTGGCGACCCATCTACTGGCCTGCCTTGCACCAGCAGGCCCAGCACCACATCCACCGGCGTCCGGGCCTCCCTGCCGTGTGTGAGGAAGTAAGGCGTTAACCCGGTGCTGGAGTGTACACTGGTGTTGTATGCAAAAGCAACCTGCAAAAGGAAAGAGTCCCACTCTCCCTCACATGACAAGAGCGTTTTAGCCAGCTGGTCAATAAGTGTTCTATTAAATCTTTCCACCATACCATCAGACTTTGGATTATATGGAGTGGTATGAGTCTTCTTCAAACCCAGCAGCCTGTACAAATGTTTCACCACATCTGATTCAAACTGTCTCCCCATATCTGTGTGCAGCGTTTCCGTCACACCATGAACCAATATGTAGTCCTGAAAGAGACGTTCAGCCACTGTTCAACAATTCAAACCGGAGGAGCCGTGCTCTGTTGGGAGACAGAGGGACTTTCAGTAATAAAATCTTAACTTTGAACTTTGTGTAGAAGTTGGAAAACAGTTAAAGTTCGATGTTTCATTGCAACTGGCTGTTCAAAGACATTCTTGCAAGTGTGTAACAGTATATGCATTATTTGTTTCTTGTTGTGATTATGTTTATGTGGTTTCAGAAGTGCAAAGTCTCTGTCTAAATTCCTGAAATATTTTGTGTTTTAATAATAGGCCCGCCACTATATCTAGGAGAATGTGATGATCTGTAGTATCTGTATATGTTGTCTGCCTAAAGATTTTGGTTAAATTTGATATCAGAAAGCTTAATAATAATCTTAGAATTAGAATTCCGGCGTAAAAAGCAGTTGATTCGCTCAGAGCCAAAGGGATGGGTAAACCGAGACCCCTCCTTTCCTGAGTAGAAAATGAAGAGACTGCTGTCTCTTGCTCTCTCTCTCACTTTGCAACTTTCTCCTGCACCTCTGCACCTCTAACCCCCCCCCCCTGTTACTTCACCTCCTGCACTTATCTCTTCTCCACTCTTCGTTCCCTTTGTTCTTTTGTCTAACTTTGTTAACCCAAAGTTAGCAAGAGACGTTGTTTTCTTACTTAAGTATTTACTTTTATTAATCTATTTTTACCGCGCAAACGACATGTTCTCTATTTTTCCTAAGTATAGTAAAACCCCTCGTGCCGTCTTTTCCTTTTTGTCTGGCCGACAAATTGCATCAAACTCTAGTTCAGAACCAGTCAGAATTTTTGTCAACCCACAAACATCCTCCAGAGGCAAGCCACCTAAAGAGCTGAATTCAAGTCAGGACGGCAGCAGACGAGGCCCGCAGATCTGACCGTGCAGCTGACCCAGTCTACAGAACCAGAACAAAGGTCCGCCAAACACCGGGACGCGGACCTACGAACCTGCATCGGTACTGTAAGACGCCAGGGCGACTGTAATATCAACGGCAAAGTAAGGTTGGCCTTTTAATGCAACTCTTGGTTAAATGTTGGTGACAGTTAAATTCTGATCCGAGTTCTGTTGACAGTTTAATTAGAACCAGTTTCGGTCCGCCAGTAATATTATATGTCAGCCTGTAGGTCAGAATCACTCTGGTCTTAAACTTTTTCATATCCACATTTAACCCTTTTTCACTTATCTATTCAGTGTTGCACTGTCCTGTATTCTCTTTGTTAGGTAGTCAAACAAATGTTTATAACCTTACGTCGTTGTGAGAGTCTTCCGTTCTGTACAGAAAGTGTTGGTCACTGATAAGGCTGTGGTACGAATTAACACGTTCAAGACGAGACTGATAAAATTTAACAATCAATTACTTAAATAACAGGTATTAAACCTTCACCAAAGTTTAATAAACATCCTGTCTTAATTTGGTATGGTGCCCTTACTTCGAGGTAAAATAAATCCTAAATTTTAACGAGTCGAGTTAATTCATAATTAATTCAGTGACTGATATATTTTAGCCATAACAAAAGTAGGCTTAATCTCCTACATAGGAGCATGATGTTGGGGAACTGGGGACTTCCTCCTTTGACAGGCGTAAGACTGATCACACCACGCTTTAACATCACTGTACATAGTGGGCCAATAATAAATACCTTGGGCACGTGCCAAGACCCGTTCCGAGGACCTCAGGGACCAAGACAGCGGGGACCACAACTTGTGTTGTTTGTCCCACTTCAGACAGCCAAACAACCCTGCACAACAGTCCATCACTGAAAGCCAGTCGGGGAAACTCGTGTCACAGTCTCCTTAAACTCCGACCAGCATCCTTCAACCTCCACCTAGGGGGTCTCTGACCTGCCTCCAGCCAGGCCACCACATGTCTAATGTCAGCGTCACTCTGTTGGAGCTCCCTGACATTGGAGCCACACACAAGCCTGGTGGTTAGAAGGCGAATGGGGGCTGGGGCTAGAGCCAGGGGCCTCTGAAGAGGTCATGGTGGAAGTGGGAGTCTCTATGGCGTACACAGTGTTGGGGTCATTATCCATGACTGTCTGGGTACCTTTGTGCACAAGAGCGGGGGTAGCAACCGGGGAGTCATTGTTCGTCAGCTCGCACTGAGGTCGGGTCTGCGTTAAAGAGCATCCGCGTTAGTGTGTTGACTCCCAATCTTGTGCACGATTACCCAATCATAAGGGTCCAGTTCCAGGGCCCAGTGGTAGCAGCGGGCCGTTCTGTCATTATCAATGGTAAGCCGTCGAAGGCCCAACAACGGACGTTGATCTGTAACAACGGTGAAGGGGCGAAGACCCAAATAGTGCCTAAAATGAGGAACAGCCCACACTATCGCCCACAGCTCCCTGTCATACATAGACCATCATCGTTCAGTTGCCGTGAGGGGGTGACTAGCATAAGCCACCACCTTCTCCAGACCGTCAGCATCTTGTGCCAACACTGCCCCTGTCACTAACTGGGAAGCGTCTGTGTATAGAACAAAACGGTGAGTGAAGTCTGGGTGACACATTATAGGTTGAGCACAGAGAGCGTCCCGCAGAAATTCAAATGCCTCCTGGCAATCTGCAGTCCACTGAAACGCGACATCCTTCCCCGTAAGGTGACTGAGGGGGGCGGCCCGCTGGGCAAAACTTCTCACCAACCTCCTGTAGTAGGAGCAGAGCCCCAGGAAGGCATGCACCTGTGTAGCTCATCTAGGCACAGGCCATGACTTTACCTTCTCCATGTTCTTGGTGTCAGGGCGAAGCCCCTCAGCCGAGATGACATGCCCAAGGAAGACCACATGATCCCGGGCCAGGTGGCACTTCTTGGCATTCAGGCGTAGACTAGCTGCTCGGAGCTCCGAGTGAAAACCTGTGTATCATCGACACACGGCAGTTGGTGGGAATCTCTTATTGTCACAGCATTGAGGCCCCTATAATCAACACAAAATTGCCACGTATTATTCTTCTTCCTTACAAGAACCACAGGAGAGGACCATGGGCTGAAGCGCTCCTTGATGACGCCGTCCTCCAAAAGGCGCTGGACCTGCCTGTGTATTTCCTTTCGCTTGTCAGGGGAGGTACGGTTGGCCCGCCGCTTTATTGGAGGGTGGTTACCTGTTTGAATGTGGTGTGATCAGGTTGGAGTTGCCTGTCTCACCCCGTGCATGGCCGAAACACCCCCTGATGTTTCCCCAGCAAGGTCCGCAGCTGTTGCCTCTGATCGTCGGACAGCGGACAATCCGTTACCTCAGGTGCATCCCCCCGTTGAAAATCCAAATCCTCTGCAGGGGTGAGAATGTCACAGTCATTGACATGGTGAAATACCCCCAGGTGAGACCCAGGGCGCAGTTTCAGTTCCTGGTCAGTCGGCGCCACAGTGCGTCCATTCTTCACTGGCGATAAAACCTAGCAAAATAGCCCGTGTAGCCCCCCGCACAACGTGTACAGTTTGTCCATAAGACCTGCCCCCCAGCTGTATTGGGAGGGCCGCCGTGCCTTAAGTGTCCAATAACTGTCCATTCACTGCACGTGCATACATGTACTGGGTATTCAACACACGTTTACGTAAAGCTGGGATGGACATCCTGAACTCCTCGGAAATCAAAGAAACAGTAGAGCCAGAGTCAATTAACACAGTCACATCAACTCCCTCTACCAGTCCCATAACATAGGCCGTAGACTCGGACTCACCCACCAAACAGGAGTCCACCATGGGGTCCGGAGTCGCTGCCGCAGAGCTGTCATTGTGACCCTGTGGTGGCAACACTGTTATCCGGGTCCCGATGCCAGCTACTGGAAGTTTCTCTGCTCTTCTCTGTGCGGAGATGGAGATGGTGACCGTCGCAAGGGGGAAAGAAACCTCACTCCCCGTCGTGGTTGCCATTCCTCTGCGAAGCGCGCCTCCTTCTGGCACTTAGCTTGGAGGGCAGGGTCGAGCCCAGCAAGAAAACTTCTAACAGTCTCACCGTTCCTGGCAGCTCTGTCATAGTCAGGAAAAGCCTCAGCCACGAGCCTGGAGACGTCGGCTGCGTAGACCTCCAAACTCGCATTTGGCTGACGAGGCCGCGCAGAGATGCACGTCTGGAAATACAGGAGGAGCTGCTTTTGTCCAAAGGCGTCCTTTAACCTCTCCTTTGCTCGTTCATAGTCACACTGAACATCCGGTGTGTCCCATTCCAGTCCAGTCTCGTAGGAAGGAGATTTACCAAAGCGGCGGTGTAACTCCCGCTCCTAGCCCTCCCTGTCTGGGCGCGGGCCGCGGCTTTAAACTGCTTCAACCACGTAGCAAACGGCTTCTCGCCGTCACCAGGAAACGGCAGCGGGAGCTCCACTCTCACGGCACCAGTCCGTGTGGCGGTGCTCCCGAAATAATGTTCATCCATGTAATTTTCCGCAAATTAGTTCTTCAGTCCTCCGAACATGTCGCTCAAAAAACATCCACAAGAGTACCGCTAGCCAGCTAACAGGACGACTGAAAAGTTCAGTAATGGCCGAAAGAGAAAACTGCTTCAAAAGCCAGAACACACTCCAATCACTGCTGCCACCAATGTAGCGTTCCAAAGTGTACAGGGCTTCTAAACAACCCCCTGTCGCCTCTCTATGACACCCGCAACCCACTCTCACATTATTTTTATTTTTGTATTATTCTCTTTTGTATCTCTTATTCTTACTGTATTATCAACGCTGTTGCGTTATATAGAAAAAGATTTCCTGTAAAATGTGTAATGTGTATTTATTCAATAAATTAGTTTTTTTTTTTAAAACAGAAACGCTTTCACACCATAGACTTTTATACTGAGATATTTATCATAGCGCCCACAATGCGCACTATAATAGTCACGCATTAACATAACACCACAACATGGTGTCAGAAGACGGAGTTGAGGATTGAGCCAAATTACTCTCTTCACGTTATAAGAGTTAGCATTATCCAGCTACAGCGTGAGGATGGAGCAGTTCAAGCCACCATCACAGTTAATACTCACCGGCAATGTCGCTGAAAACTGGTGCAGATGGGAACAACGCTTTCGCCCGTACATGATTGCTTCAGGTGCGTCAGACAAAGAGGAGGAGGTTAAAATAGCCATCCTATTTCATACTATAGGCGGAGAAGCATTAGAAGTATATAACACACTCTATGTTGTTCCGTCTGGAGAAGATTAAATGTTGATGGAGGACGTTCTCATGGCATTCAAAGAGTACTGTAGCCCACAGAAGAACGTTGTGTTTGAACGGCATCAGTTCTGGTCCCATGCGATGTCATCAGGAATTACAGTGGACAGATATATCACAGAACTGCGTCAGAAAAGTAAAGATTGTGAGTTTGACAAAGTGAAGATGATATGCTGAGAGATAAGCTAGTGTTCAGCATTAATGATCCTCGTCTAAAAGAAAGACTGCTTTGTAAAAATGAACTTACACTTCAAAGAGCCATTGACATATGTAGGTCAAAAGAACTTGCCAAGACACAAATACAGGCAATGCAGATGACCCCTGTCACATGTGATGTTCCAACTGACGCTGTGGAGAAAACAAAAGGACACAAATACACAAGCAACTGGTTCAACAAACCCAAAAAGCAGACCACAACGAACGTGGAAGACAGCATGAGCCCCGCCAATGCCCAGCTTATGGAGCAGTGTGTCACAAGTGCGGAAAAAATAATCACTTCTCCAAAGTATTTTGCACAGTTAGTGAGAAATGTGGCAACTTCATGGCTAAGACTGTCAATAACATTGAAAGTGAAATGGATTCCCTGTATATTGGCATGATAGGCAGTAATGGACAGAATGCAGCGAGCCTCACAAAGGACAGCAAATGGTTTGAAACAGCCAGCATCAGAGGTGTAGCAATAAAGTTCAAACTGGATACAGGCGCTGAAGCCAGTGTACTACCCAAGTCCATTTTTGAGCAGTTCCCAGGTCCCATTCAACTGCACCCCACAAAGACTGTGTAAATTGCTTTTGGTGGAGCCCGCCTGCCTTCATGTGGTGTGGCATCACTGCAGTGTAAAACCACCAGACACATTGCTACTGTGGAGTTCCATGTTACAGGACAGGCAGACAAAGCAATTCTGGGAGGTGAAGCATGTACAGAATTGGGGCTGGGGAAGAGAGTGGAAACACTCACAACACCCCCACAGCCGTCAAAACCTCCATCCACAAGAGAGGAGCTGATTGAAAAGTATGCTGCGGTCTTCACAGGAGTGGGTGAGTTTCCTGGTGTACATCGTATACACGTTGACCCATCTGTCCCCCCTGTGATTCACGGCTGTAGAAACATTCCTCTTTCGATCATGGACTTGCTGAAAGACACACTACAAGATCTGGAGAGGAGAGAGGTGATAAAACTTGTCAACGAGCCGACTGACTGGGTGAACAGTCTTGTCGCCACAAAGAAGAAAAATTGTTTACTTAGGGTGTGTTTGGACCCTTGTAACCTGAATGAAGCTGTCAACTCCTGCAGATGTGCGGAGGAAACTCGCAGGAAAAACCATCTTCTCCATCCTGGATGAAAAAGATGGATACTGGCAGATTAAGCTGGACGAGCCATCTTCAAAATGATGCACCTTTAATACACCATGGGGTAGATACCGCTTCCTTAGGCTTCCTTTTGGGATTAAATCAGCCAGTGAAGTGTTCCAGCAAAATAACTGTGGTGACATCCCTGGTGTGCACATTGTAGCAGATGACATGATTGTTGCTGCTGCCTCAGAACATGAACATGACAAGATCCTTCATTAAGTGATGGAGAGGGCAAAGGCAGCAAATGTGAAGTTTAACAAGGACAAAATACAGTACAAGGTCGACACTGTGAAATATATGGGACACATAATCACCTCAGCAGAACAGAGGGCTAGAAAATCAAAGCTAGAAAATCAAAGCTATCATTGACATGCCCCGAGAGGACAAACAAATCCTCCAACGCCTGTTGGGAATGACCAAGTTCTTGGCACAGTACATACCAAATGAGGCCTCACTGACTGCACCGCTCAGACAGCTGCTTAAGAAAGACACAATGTGGGAGTGGTGTCCACATCACAGTGCAGCACTAGAGACCTTAAAAGCTGCTCTCACACAGGCACCAGTGTTAAGGTACTATGACCACAAGAAGCCACTTACACTGCAAGCAGACTCATCAAAAGATGGGTTAGGAGCATGTCTATTACAGGATGGACAGCCTCTCTGCTATGCCTCACGAGCGCTCACGGATACTGAAAAAAGGTATGCACAAATAGAAAAGGAGCTGCTTGCCATAGTCTTTGCAGCCAAAAGATTCCATCAGTATGTCTTTGGCAGACCAGTGACTGTGCAGTCGGATCCTAAGCCTCTAGAGGCCATAGTCAGAAAGCCGCTGAACAAAGCACCAGCACGACTACAAGGCATGTTGTTGCAACTGCAGAAATACGATCTGAACATTACTTATACCCCAGGCAAACACATGTATATTGCAGAAGCACTGTCACGAACCACAGTGAGCAGAGATGGTGATAATGTGGACGAGAACCCCTGTGAGGAGAGAGTTGTGTACGCCGTGGAGGCCACCGATGCATTGAGTGAGGAAACACTCAACCAGCTGAAAACCGCCACTGCTGCAGATAGTGTATTACAAGCTGTGTGTGAGAAACATCTGAACGGCTGGCCACAGGAGACACAGCTTGGACAAGAGCCTTCACAGCTACTGGCCAATGCGACACAACATCAGCATCCAGCATGACATCATCATGGTGGGAGATAAAATCATCATACCACAGACCCTCAGAAAAGTGATGTTGGAGAAGCTTCATCTAGCTCATCAGGGTGTCCAGCGCACAAATGCCAAAGCAAGAAAGGTCCTCTATTGGCCTGGCATGACACGTGACATAGAGACAACAATGGAGAAATGTTTGCAGTGCCAACAGTTTCAGCCACTACAGCAGAAAGAGCCACTTATCATATATAAAGTTCCTGGGCTCCCGTGGATGAAAGTTGGAGCTGACATCTTCCAACTGGAAGGTCAGTCCTATCTGCTACTAGATGATTATCTGACAAAATATCCAGAAGTGCTGAATTTGCCTGATTCAACAGCTCAAACAGTAATGCAGACACGATGTGGTTGGGAGCCAGCCATAGTGACAGGCCAGAGACATGAGCAGCGCTCATACAATGTGCTGACTCCAGCAGGAAAGGCTTTGAGGAGGACTAGGCGACATCTCAGGAGGATACATCCAAGTCTGTTCAGAGACACTGTCTTAGATGAAGGTCCAGACGTCGCACAGTCTCAGACACATGGGTCAACTGACCTGTCGCCACAAGATGCACCACCACTGATTGTGCCGCCTTTGGATGTGAGCAGTTCACCTGCATACCACACCAGAAGTGGCAGGGTGGTGAGACGTCCTGTCAGGTTCAGAGACTAGTTTGCAGTCTCAAGACACAGCCTTCAAGTTTGTTAAAAGAAAGAAATGATAAAAAGGAAATTAAGGGACAACAAAGGCAATATTTGGTGTTCTATTATCATAAATGTTTTGTTGACATGTTTATAAAGGATTGCTTCTAAAGAAAACAAGTTGTTCCATTAAGAGTTAAGCCTAAGAGACATGTATTCTGATATGTCTGCATAGAGAATGGAAAGCCATTTGTTAACACTGACTAAGTGCTATTCTTTGAGAAATATGTCACTAGATTTGGGATATTTGACAATGAGCACATTACGGCTTGAAGTTAATGAAGTTGATGCCACTAGGTGCATGAAGACATCTCATTCTTGGAATAGGGGGATGTGGTGTATCTGATCGAGCACTCGGCGCTCGACTGTTCATGACTGTGTCATTCGATGTGTGCAGTGATTGATTGTTCCTGTATGTGTGTTATGTACGGCTACTAAAAGAGCATATGTTACAGCGTCGCCTCCGTGTGTGATATTTATCATAGAGACCCACAATGCGCAATATAATAGTCATGCAATAACATAAAACCACAACATAGTATGAATGTGACTTATCACTGAGCTGTCAGTTTATAATAAACCTGAGTGGCTGACATAGGCAGCTGTTGCTCCAACAGCATTCACGATGAACATGCATGAAAGGCACACAGAAGACGCGCTAGACTGTAGGAGGCGCTGATCGCCCCGTTTGCACATTTTTAAAACAACAAACAAGGACATTTTTGACTTCTTCTTCTTTTCCTTTTCTCTGATGTTTCATGCGTGATGGCTAATGTGTCATCGATTGATGTGGGAGTTTTGCTTCTTATCGTGGTGACAGCATCTTTGGCTGCAACGGTGAGTTTGTGTTCATTTGCATATCACAACACACAGGGGTGTAGGTCCAATGTCAGGATTGGGGTGGGGGGCACAAATTATTATTGTTATTATTATTTTTTATTACTGCTGTTATATTAGTAAACCATCGTTTTACTTCACTGTTATATTAGTAAATCATCATTTTACTTCACTGTTGTATTAGTAAATCACCATTTACTGAACTGTTATATTAGTAAATCATCATTTTACTGAACTGTTACACTAGCAAATCATCATTTTACTTCACTGTTATATTAGTAAATCACCATTTACTGAACTGTTATATTAGTAAATCATAATTTTACTGAACTGTTATATTAGTAAATCATAATTTTACTGAACTGTTATATTAGTAAATCATCATTTTAACTGTTATATTAGTAAATCATCATTTTACTGAACTGTTATATTAGTAAATCACCATTTACTGAACTGTTATATTAGTAAATCATCATTTTACTGAAATGTTATATTAGTAAATCACCATTTACTGAAGTGTTATATTAGTAAATCATCATTTTAAGGGTCTTCATGTAAAGTCTACTCAGCCCCGGTTCTTCTCTCCATCTTCCTTTTCTCCCAGTGTATGGGACTACTTTATTCATGATTCATTGATATGGATGAATATGAAAATATGGAGCCCTTATTTTAAAGCCTGCTGATCATCAGCGTCTGTCTAAGAAACTCCCTGTTCATTTGTGTTGTAGTGGAGGAGAGCAGAGATGAATGTGGAGTCAGAAATATATTTGTCAAACTTTATTTGTTCCAACATTTCAATCATTTCTGTTTAGATATGAATCTAAAATGTGAAGAATGAGAAGACTGAAAATACTTTTGTTCAATTTTGAATAATTGAGGGTATTTTTATACCCTCCAGGATCTGCACCCATACATACAATATACAACATAACTCACATGAACTTAACAGTAAAACTGATAAAGTCTATTAGGTGGTGCTGCATTTTTCAAATAGCCTAACAGATTAATCATGGGGTCTAGACTGTAAAGATAAGGTAACATCAGGTAACAAGAGCCTTCTTCAGAACCCAACTACAAACAGAAACACACACAAAAATAATGGTGGATTTCTATTCTAAATGCGCTCATAGATGATTAGAAATGAAATAAAAATCGTAATACACTACTTTTTAAATTGGATTGAAAGAAATATCTTCACCATGTTTGCAGGACAGGTGGGCAGACAGGTGGACAGACAGGTGAAATATTCCAAGATGGCTGCTGCTGTGTTTCTCTGAACTGTGGCTGGTCTTCTACCCAACAAAAATCTGAGGAATCCTGCCTAGAACTTAAAATTTCTGTTGCTGATTGAATTAAGAAGAGTCTAACCAGTCTCCACAGCAAGCATTGTGGACGTTATTAGCATTTTGTGGAGGTTTCTGGCTCTATCCTGCTGAACTTTGGGCCTAGCAGGCCTGGATGACTGTGCCACCCAAAGCTTCTAACCACACCACTGAGGAATATGTCACCATGACTCAAGTACGTGAATTGCTGGACCAACAAAAAGACTTGTACAGGACTTTGCTTGAACAACAGGAAAAAGGTTTCAAAACCTGTGTTCAGATCATAGTGGACAAACGGGAGGACTGATGATCTGTCGAAGCAAGTCTATGATCTCAAGGTGAGTCTGGAAATGACTCAAAAGGAATTTGATGATTTTAAAGTCTCATGTAAACCTTGGTCAAAGAACTGTATGGAAACCAGGACAGACTTGGACACAATTTGCAAAAGCATGATTTCAATCTCAGACAAGACAGAATATCTGGAGGGCCAGTCAAGACGCAAAAATATTGTTGTAAATGGCAATAAAGAGTCTGGGAACGAAAAGGTGTCGGAATCTGAAGAAAAAGTGAGAAAATTGCTCAGTGAAAAACTACAACTGGACCACATGAAAATAGAGCTGGATTGGGCTCATAGGACTGGGAACCCATTGCAGCATCAGAAAAGCCACGACCGATTGTGGTCAGATTTCTGCGGCTAAAGGACAAACTTGCTGTTCTGGATAGAGCAAAAAACTTGAAGGGCTCTGGCATCTTCATTAATAAGGACTTACCTGAAGCCGTCCGGCAAAGAAGGAAAGAACTATTACCAGCAATGAAGGCAGCTTGAGAGAGAGGTGATATTGCATATTTGAGATATGACAAACCTATTGTCCATCCACCCACCCAAAACCCACCACATCAAAGAAAAGCCAACGCTCAGTGTGGCTCATTAGTCTTGTGTTTTGATTATTTAACTATATACCTAGAGCACATTATTCCTTACACACACTTACTACAACAAACCTGATTTTTAAGGCCAGGTTTTTAAGCCCTTTGATCCCTCTACTATTGACCCTTACAATTTTGATGTTGACCCAGACATACATTTTTTTTCATCATTTGATGCCTCTAACATTTGTCATTTTTATAATGACACTCAATTTAATGACTTGTGTGTTTCTATGCCTCCTAATATATTCTCTACTTTTCATCTGAATATCAGAAGTCTTTCCAACTATGATAAATTCATTCATTATCTATCTTCACTTAAACATGATTTTTCTGTTATTGCTTTATCAGAAACATGGCTTACAGAGGACTCTAGAGACCATTTTAAAATACCTAAATACAATTCGGTTCACTATGTAAGAGAGAATAGATCTGGAGACGGAGTATCTCTATATATCAGTGATGACTATAAATGGAATGAGGTGGAATCTGTTTTTGTAGAGCTCTCTGGTGTCTCTGGTGGAAAGAATGTTGTTGTTGGTGTTATTTATCGTCCACCTGACTCTATTATCAAAGATTTTAATGAAAGTTTGTCAAAATCTCTTGATCTGATAAACAATGAGGATAAACTTTGTTACATTTTAGGAGATTTTAATATAAATCTCTTTAATTATAAATCAGATACCCATACTGGGGATTTTCTCAATATTCTTTATTCTAGTTACTATTTCCCTCTTATTCATAAATCTACACAAGTTAAAGAAAACTCTGCAACTTTGATTGATAACATCTTATCTAACTCTTTGAGTGAAGGAATTAAATCTGGGGTCTTGTATTTAAACTTGTCAGACCATTTCCCCATTTTCTAGTACTCCTTAATCAAGGTTAATGGGGCTAAACATACCCAAGAAAACAATGCACAAAAGAATTATGAGCAAGTCAAATATTGCAAAATTTAAAGACAAGCTTGCCAGTATTTCATGCAATGGCCTATGAGGAAAACAATGTTGAGTTTGCATATCAGCATTTTATGAAAGTTATTAGTTTTAGTTATAATGAATGTTTTCAAATATGAAATTCTGCTAGGAAATGCAATCAAGACTTCAGTAAGCCTTGGTTTACAGTTGATTTGTTGAAGCTGTTAAGGGAATAAGAATAAACTATACAGAAAATATATCTCAAAGCCTACTCCACTTACCCATGGTGTCTATAAATCCTATAGAAATAAATATATTCATTCTATTAGATCTGCAAAGAAGAAATATTTCTGTGAAAAATTTAAGAGAGGTTCGAAGTATATTAAAAACCAGTGTTAAATCAGTTGTTGCAAAGAGAAAAGACTGCCCCAGAGCTACCTTCAGTCTTTTTGGATAGTGAAAATCCTCTGAAAAATCAATTTGATATAGCTAAAAAATGTTTTTCTGTTAATATTTGTTATCAATTAGCTAACAAAATATCTGCATGTCATGGTAATCCACTGGATTTTATTCCGAGACATTTTCCAATTATTTCTTCTTTTGAGTCCCCTGATACCCAAGAAATAAGTGACATAATTGATGATCTAAAAACATCTTCAGCCAGTCATGACAACATTACTGCATTTCTTGTCAAACAAGTGAAACAGCCAATACTGCAGCCACTTGCTCAAAACAGGCGTTGTACCAGAGGATTTAAAAAGTTGCCAAAGTTATTCCTCTGTTTAAGGCTGGTGATCCATGTTGTTTTAAGAACTATAGACCCATATCTATTTTGCCATGTTTTTAAAAAATATTAGAAAAAAATATTTACAAATGGATTCTTATTAATTTAGATTCTAATTACGGTTTAAAGTACGGTTTAAGGGAAAAACACTTAACTTATATGGCTCTGCTTCACCTGATTGACAAAGTTACTTCTGCACTTGAAAATAAAGAATTTACTTGTAGTATTTTCATAGACTTTTCAAAAGCTTTTGATACAGTAAATCACAATTTTTTACTGGAAACTACATAAAAATGGCTAAAAAAATGATGTTTCCAACGGAAGACAGTTCGTTTGTTACGGGTTGCTATTCCAACAAAGCCAGACTACTTTGTGGGGTTCCACAGGGATCCATTCTGGGACAATTATTATTCTTTATATACATTAATGATTTGTCTAATGTCTCTAATATATTTTCTTCAATAATGTTTGCAGATGATACAACTCTAGTTCTCTCTCATTCAAATTTCAGTTCACTGATTAAGGATGCTAATGTTGGTTTAACTCCTGTTACCCTCAAATTATATTAACAATGTTTATCCTTGGGGTCAATTTGACCCCAGCAATTTAAACATCCAGAAAATGATCATAATCAAAGTTGTTGCTCAAGTTTTTATGTCAGGTACTCTATGTGTATTTATTGACTACTTAAATATTGTTTTAAATTAAACACAGCACCGCAAACACCTTAATATACATGTATTTGGAAATATACAGGAGAAAAAAAACAAATATCTTACTAATTTACCTAAAATTGGATAGAAGGATATTCGTGTGTGTTTCAAAGTAAGTACATTATTAGTAAGTACAATTTTGTGTTATTTATAATATTTGGAATTAAAGCAATTTCCATTATCAAGGACGGTAGCATGCAGTTCTAAATATTTGTATTGTAAAATAGATAATAATAGTGATTATATCATCCAAATTATCAACTTGACCCAAAGGAACACCAGTGCGACACGTTTGTGTACATGACATGAAAAATTACAATCATGTCAATTTTAGGTTTTCCCTGTTGTCCCCGTTAAATTAGGAAAAGTCAATAAATATAAAGCAAAAACAAATTATGTTAAGCATGTATTTAGAGATGTTAAACATTGAATGGGGTATAACTGAACCTAAGGATAACAGGTGGGTTAACTGCCTATGCTACACGGTTCAGATTAAATAAATGATCTTTGAATATAAAAAAATCTAACTTGATAATTTTCAGTGGAAAAAATTCAATTCAATTCAATTTTATTTATAGTGTCGAATCATAACAAAAGTTATCTCAGGACACTTTACAGAGTAGGTAAAGACCACACTCAATGACTTATTTATGATTTACATAGACCCAACAATTCCTCTGTAGAGTACGGTGGCAACGAAAACCTTCCCTTTAACAGGCAGGAACGTCAGACAGACCCAGCTCTGTGGAGGACGGCCATCTGTCTTGACCGGTTGGGGAGGAAGAAAAGGAGAGAGAAAGAGAAAAGACACACAGATGGACAGAGAGAGACAGACAGACACACTTCCAGAGATGCAAGCAAAGCCTAACAGTAACTATAATAATATTTATAGTAATGTGAATATAACATATATGTTAAGACAGTTAATACAACAGAATAGTAGAAACAAGCACAGCTAAGGTGACAGAATATGAAAATGATAATAATTATGGTGGCAAACATGATCAATGATGAGTAGTGGCAATAGCAGCTACGATACAGCTACAAATTTTAGAGTTTATTCAACTAGTGATAGTATATATGAGTAACAGTGATAATAGCAGCAGGAAGCGTCATGTAGGACCACGGCAGCAGGCACAACCATGATCAGCAGAGGCCTGCGAGACGACAAAGCACAAACAGCTCTGGGGAAGAAGCTGAATTAGTAACATGCATTGATGAGACATGAATGGTACAGACAGAGAGGAGAGAAGCTCAGAGTATCAGGAAAAGTATTATCCCCCGGCAGACTAGGCCTATAGCAGCATAATTAAGCAGAATAAAGTCTTATCGTAAGCCCTAGCTGTAAGCTTTATCAAAAAGGGAAGTTTTAAGTTTACTCTTAAATAAGGGGACAGTGTCTGCCTCCCGAATCACATTTGGGAGTTTGTTCCACAGGAGAGGAGCTTGGTAGCTGAAGGCTCTGCCTCCACTTCTACTTTTGGAGACTCTAGGAACGAGGAATAGCCCTGCATTCTCAGAGTGCAGAGATCTAGTTGGGTGATGCGGTACTATGAGCTCTTTAAGATACGACGGAGCCTGACCAATAAGAGCTTTGTACGTAAGGAGAAAGATTTTAAATTTTATTCTAGATTTTACAGGTAGCCAGTGCAGAGAAGCTAATCATATCCCAGGGACTTATTTAAAATTGCAATTGAGTCAGTTGAGATGCCTCAAGTGTCTTCTACAAGACTCCTGAGAATTATTGTTGATGAGAGCTTGAGTTGGAGAGAACAAACTGACTGGGTTAGCAGAAAAATAAATAAATCTATTGGTATAATAAGGAGGGTCAGTTATCTTGTCACCACAAACTGTCTCCTCGCTCTTTATTGCAGTTTAATTTTTCCCTATCTTTCATATTGTAATATAGTTTGGGCAAATACTTTTCCTAGAACTCTCTACAAAATCTTGGTCCTCCAGAAACGTTTTGTTAGAATTGCAACTCGATCAGAGTCTCACATTCCATCGACTCCTTTATTTCAAAAACAACAAATTCTTACTATTTACAACATCAATATTTCTCATATGTGTTTTTATTTATAAGATCCATTCAAGTCAAGGGAATATTCCTGAGCATTTCAAGACTTACTTTAAAGCAAATTCACAGGTCCATTCCTACTCAACTCGTCAATTTTCAGATCTTCATCCTCCTAAATTTCTTACTAGTAGAGTTAAATTTTCAATAAGATTAAGGGGTACCAAATTATGGAATGGCTTTTCCCATCTGGCAAAGAACTGTTCCTCCATAACATGCTATAAGAGAAACTTAAAAGATAATTTAATGGTTTCTTTGTAATTGCTTTTTTTTTCATGTATTGTTGTTCATTATTTACACATTGTCCATTAACATATTTTTTAGGTGGAGGCTTCAAAAAGGCCCACCAGGTTTTCTACTGTATGTTATTTGTATTCTTTGTCAGTATTTGTGTATTTTTTAAAAATTGTGCTTAATTAAAAAAAAAAGGAAAAAAAAGAGGGACATGGCCCAAATGGAGCAGCACCTCAGATATCCCAAAGGTTTCTGTCAGTGTATGTAGTTTTTATCATGCATCATCAAGTGTTAGTTTTTCTTGTTGATTAAATGGAAAATGGACAGAGGAACACTTTTATGGCGGTTCTGACTTGGTGGCTGTCTGCATTATAGGTCATGGGGCGGTCAAGATACTTTGGTTTCACTTTCAGGTAGCTGTCAAGGCATCAATTGTTATGCAGTGCCTATAGAAAGTTCTGATACCCTTTTGAAATAGTCACTTTTTTTGTTTTACAGCCTAAAATGATAATACAGAAAAATACATATTTCTCCAGCGTGAATTTTTTTTCTTCTAAATTTCTGAAAATTAATAAAAAATGAAAACTAGAATAGCAGGGTTGAAAAATGAGTCCACAGATTTTATACTTTGTGGAGACACCTTTTGCTTTAATTACAGCCATCAGTCTGTTTGAATATGGCTCTACCAGCTTTGTGCACCCAGATTTCTCCATTCTTCCTGCAGAACTGTTGGAGTTCAGTCAAATTCTGTGGTGAGCGGTGATGGACTGCACTCCTCAAGTCCATCCACTCATTATATGTAGGATTCAGGTTAGGGCTCTGACTAGGCCACTCTAGGACATTCACCTTCCTGTCCTTTAGCCACTGTGTTGTTTTTGTGGTGGTGTGTTTTGGTTGTTGTAATGCTATAAGGTGAACCACTCTTCCCTTCAATCCTGACCAACTTCCCAAGTCCCTGCTGTAGAGAAACAAGCCCACAACATAATGCTGCCACCACCATGCTTTACTGTAGGGATGCTGTGTTTTGGGTGGTGTGCTGTGTTTGGTTTCTGCCAAACATAGAAATCTTGGAGTTCAGCCCAAAGAGTTCTGTTTTGGTCTCATCTGACCATATAACCTTTTGCCACATGGCATCAGAATCTTCAATATGTTTTTTTTTTACAAGACTCAGTGTGACATTTTTTCAGAAGAGACTTCTTTCTCTCCACCCTGCCATACATGTAGAACTTGTGAAATTGTTGTCACATGCACAGATCAACCAACCTCTGCTATTTAGACTTTAACTCCTTCAAGGTCACCATGGGCCTCTTGGTAGCTTCCCTGATCAATCTTTTCCTGGCTCCGTCATGCAGTTTGGAGGGACGGCCCAATCTAGGTAAGGTCTGGGTGGAGCCATATGCCTCCCACTTCTGGACAATACTCTGAACGGTCCTCAGAGGGATAGTTAAAGCCTCTGAAATCTTTTAAGTTCCTTCTCCTTACTTGTGCCTATCAACAACTTTATCCTGAGCTCTTTTGAAAGCATCTTTCCAACCATGGTGAAGTATTTGTGTTACCATGCACTACTAGGAATGGAAACCTCAAGAAACAGCTGATTTTATTCTGAAGTAAAATAAAAAAAAAAACACAATTGATGTCAGGCTGAGGCCAATTAACTTGGTGTGTGATCTGGAAGGTGATTGGTCATACCTGAGAATGTTTATAATGGTTATCCTAAAGGGACTCATAATTTTCCAAAATTTTGAAAAAAAAAAAATTCACCTAAATGTTGTAAGACAAAATGTAAATCAGGCTGGAAAAATATATTTTTTTTATGTAATATTATTTAAGGCTGTAAAACAAAAA
Source organism: Echiichthys vipera (assembly GCF_963691815.1). Lineage (NCBI taxonomy): Eukaryota > Metazoa > Chordata > Actinopteri > Perciformes > Trachinidae > Echiichthys > Echiichthys vipera. Next base: position 2,972,054 of record NC_139825.1, on the reverse strand, counting down.
AAGTGACAAAAGGGTATCAGAACTGTCTATAGGCACTGTATATAGTCTACAGTTGGGACGTTCCTACTGTATGTCATAAAATTAAAAAATGTTAACACCCTCTTATCTGAGTACGGCAGCCCCAGTCACCATATACAAACACATATTAATAGGATGCATCATTATATTATATGATGCATCATTAACTTTTTGTATCATGAGAAAAATCAAGATCAGAACACTTAGAGCAGTATTTCTCTGTCCATTACCTAATTTCCCATTTCCATTCCAGTGACATTGAGATATGTTTTCAAAAAACTCAATAAAAGCTTTAAATATTTCATATTATATTTATATGTAATATAACATCTTATTTTGACTCTAAACTGTTTGAAAACAAAATATGCACTTTCACAACATTAAAGTAGCAGTCAGCGACAGTTGTTTGATCATGTTCACTGAAGCCAACGCTATGCTCCAATAGAACAACATATATCATGAGGTTTTAGAAAAAAAACAGCCTTTACATGCATGTAGAGCCTGTTGTTTGTTTAATAAAAATCCACATCGCCCGTATCATCCTGTCCACTCAGCACAGAGCTGACTGTCAGGCACAGTTCGTGCACACGCCACAGATCCCCCCTCCCCGCTCGCACATGTCACAATATCACAGGCACCTCAAGCTAGGCATACGCTAAATGACGTTATCAGTTGCTATCTATGAGTAAGTTAGCCAGCCTACCTCCATTTAGCGTGTTCTCCATGCTGTATATTGATGAGAGAAGACACAGGGAGCATTCACAGGAATCTGGTGCGCAAGCACTGATGAGCACTCGATAGGAGGGAGCGGAGGAGCTCGTGGTAGATGGGGAGGGGCGTGAGAGTTGTAAACATTCAAAATGACTGAGTCAACTCAATCTGCCAGACTTGCCGACTGCAGCTTTAATAGATTAAATATGCCTTACACTTTCCCCTTTCCTTAGACCAGGGGTATCAAACTCATTTTTGTCTGGGGGCAGCATACACCTTAATCTGATCTCAAGGGGGCCAGGCCAGTAAACTCATTGCAAAATTACATATAACTAACAATAAGTCCACTGTTTTCTTTGTATTGGTTAAAAGAAGAAGTAAATTATAATTCATATTAAATTAATTTTCCTTTTATTAAATACATTATGAACAACCTAAGATTTTTTTTTAAAGCATGTGCAATTTCAACAACACTTTTACTTAGTTTAACATTTATTTAAGTGCATTATGCACAAAAAACTAATCACAGTGATTGTACAATGTTGCAAAACCTTAGTCACAGGTTTGTGGAACTTAAAAACACTGTCCTGCATGTTGAAATACATAAAACACATCAAAATTCCACATATGGGAAGCAATGTGAACAAATTAATTGACTCCACACATTTGAAATCTTAAATGGCAGCTGCTTTAAACGATAAAGTAAATTTGTCCCCTTCCTTGTTAATGCATAAAATATATACATATAAAAAAACCTCAACATACATAACATGTATGGCATGCATAAGAAATATTTTATTCAACAAAACTGTTCTGTTGTAAATCTGTTATTGACTAGCACTGACTTTCCCAGCAACTACTACAGCAAATATTTACAGCTGTTTATTTTTATAGTGCAAAGTTGAAAGCAGCATTCCGTAGGACCTAGTCTTGCTCAGTATTTAGCCTGCACAAGTGCATCAATATCAGGCATCATGTCCTGAGTAGCAGCCAATTTCAGAATCTCAATGTAAGTGCTTATGTGTGAGCTTTGAGAGCAGCTTTGTTTTATTAATGTTCATTAGTGAGAAAACTTGCTCAGAAAGGTAGGTAGACCCAAACATGGACAACATTTTTGCAGCCAGTGCTGTCAATGTAGGATAGCCTGGTAGGAGATGCTTGTAAAATGTGTCCAAGTCCACAGAGGCAAATTTGTCCTTCAATTCTACATCACACTGCAAATCAATCAATTCAAGGTGCATGTCAATGGGTACATCAAAAGCTATGACTGTGAATGGTGAGCAAAAAACTGCGAATTCTGTCTCGAGTTCGCTAAAGACTTTATTCGTTTCTCAAACTCCATCCGCAACCCTGAAATCTTGTCTTTGTACTGTTTCACGTCAGGATTAATGCTGTGCACACATCTCTTAGACAGCGAAAATGAGCAGGGTCCCCGATTGCCATCTGCGTCTCCCATAACGTGAGCTTTAACTTGAATGCGTGTATGCTGTCATAATACTGTTACAATTTTTTTGCGTCCTTGCAACATTTTGTTCAGATTATTCATGTGCTCTGTAATGTAAACCATAAATGCAAGGTCCTGCAGCCATAGTGGGCACTGTAATTCTTTAACAGGTTTACCTTTTTTCTCCATGAATTGTCCGATTTCCCCACGTAGATCAAAAAAGCGCTTTAGCACAGCACCTCTGCTTAACCACCTCACTTCAGTGTGGTACGGCACACCACGGGTAATGTTACAGTCACTGAGAAGGCTGTCAAACTGACGATGATTGAGACCTCGGATGAAATTAACAGTTCTGGCGTCTACAACGGAGCGGAAAATGTTCTCAGCTGTCGTTGTGTCGGTCATAGGCACCAACTTGAGAAACTCCTGTGACAGTCAAAGTCACGTCAACTTCATAAATGAATATGGCCAGTTGAGCAACGTCCATAATATCAGTGCTCTCATCAATTGCAACAGAAAATGCCAGTAATGACTCCGCTATGCATTTCAGTTGTCTGTCCAAATCTGCCGATAGCTCCGAAATCCGGTCTGCCAAGGTATTTCTCGTCAAGCTAATATTGGCAGAAGCTTGTCGCTTCTCAGGACACACAATTTCGGCAGCCTTCAGCATGCAGTTTTTGATGAACTCTCCCTCAAAATACGGCTTTGATGCTAATGCTATTTGGCTAGCAATGAGGTAGCTGGCTTTGACCGCAGCATCTCTGGCCTCTCGGCTTCGGGTGAAAACAAATTGCTGTTTCCTCAGACACACCAACATTTAATTTGCCTTCTGTTTTCTCCGTTCTCCATGCAAGCAGTGCTTCACCAATGCTGAGTTTCATAATGGCGCCGAATATTGTAATTCTTAAGCACCGAAACTTGCTGCTGGCAAACCAGGCACACGGGTTTCCCATTCACCTCCATGAACATATAAGAAGAGGTCCATTTTTCCTGAAAAATCCGACACTCTGTGTCCACTTTTCATTTTTTTTGACAAAGACATTTCGCTGATGAGGGTGCCAGGGCCAACAGAAAAAGCAGGTAATGCGATAGAACCAAACGCTGCTTACAGACCGTTAAGTTCAGTGCCACCTGTTAGTTCCGCCTCAGTTTCGCATCATGTGGCCTGCTCTGACTAAAACACAGCGCCCCCAGCGGACAATATAGGAACTGCAGACTTTAAAGAAAATGCAGATATATCCCCCGGGCCGTACTGAACCCCCCCGGCGGGTCGGTTCCGAGAGGAGGCAAATAAGCACTGACCTGTGACGTCATCCACTCCGCTGTTGCCCAGATACAGACGCTGCATCCTTACGCATTTATTGTCATCACTGGGGATTTTAATCACGTCTCACTGGATAAAACCCTCCCAACATTTCACCAGTATGTTGACTGCCCCACTAGAGACTGTAACACACTGGATCTGTTGTATGCAAATGCTAAGGATGCATACAGTCCCACAACCCTCCCCCCTCTCGGAAGATCTGACCACAACCTGGTTCTGCTGACCCCTAAGTATATTCCCCTTGTTCAGCGGCAGCCTGTCCACACTAGGAGTGTGAGGAGGCCGCTGACGCACTACAGGACTGCTTTGAGTGGACAGACTGGGATGCACTTGTTGAGCCACATCTGGACAGGATCTGGACAGCATGACCGACTGCATCACAGAATACATTAGGTTCTGTGAATACACCACCATGCCAACCTGGACTGTGAGCTGCTTCTCTAATAATAAGCCGTGGATCACCAATGACCTGAAAGCCCTTCTTAACAAGAAGAAGAGGGCGTTCAGGTCTGGAGACAGGGAAGAACTGAAGAGAGTGCAGCATGAACTCAGGGATATGCTGAGGACCTGTAAAGATGCCTACAGGAGGAAGCTGGAGGCCAAACCGACTCAACAAACTGATCAGGAAGGCTGGCTGTGCTATTTGTGTTGGAGAGGAGGACATTGAAAAAACCGTTATCCATAATGTATAATCCTTTCCACCTTCTCCAACTCACACTGGTCAGACAGCGGAGCACCTTCTCCAAAAGGCTGCTTCAGCTTCGCCGTCGTAGCAACAGATTCAGGAGATTCATCTTTCCTGCCACATTCACTTTTTATAATAACTCTCTCACCTCTGCCTGACAGAGAACTCTGCTCTCTCCACTGTTTTTTTTGTTTTGTATATTATTATTGTTATAGTATATTTTGCATATTTTGTTGTATATATTATTATTGTTTATTGTTTATAGCACACTGTATACTGTATATATACACTATGTATATATTGGATTCTATTTATGTTATTTACAAAGTTTTTATTTGCTGACCCACTGCTGCTGTTACAAAATAATTTCCCAGTCTGGGATCAATAAAGTATTTCCATTCTATTCTATTCTATTCTATTCTATTCTATTCTATTCTATCACCCAATGGTGGGTTACTTGGGAAGGGTGACAACCTTTAGCAGAGCAGGTAAGGGAGTTGTGGGAGTATTCCACCCAGGAGAGCTGAAACGACCCCGACGAGGGGTTGCGGGCACAAACACAGCAAAGAGCGGTCTCCAAATCCTGGTTGGCCCTCTCCGTCAGCTCGTTAGACTGAGGGTAGTATCCCGATGACAAACTGACCCTGGCTTCCATAGCCTGACAGAAGGCTCCCCAGACACGCGAAGTGAACTGGGGACCCCGGTCTGAAACGATGTCCAGAGGGATCCCATGGAGTCGAAAAACATGGTCCAACAGGAGGGATGCTGTCTTCATGGCCGACGGCAGTTTAGGCAGGGGAACAAAATGAACCAGCTTGGAGAACCGGTCAACAATGGTCACGATCGTGTCGTTACCTTGGAAGACAGGTAGTCCAGTGACAGAATCCAATGCGATGTGAGACCAAGGACAGCCGGGCACGGGAAGAGGACAGAGAAGGCCAGCTGGAGGACGATGAGAAGCCTTGCCCCGAGCGCAGATGGTGCAGGCCAGGACAAACTCCCGGGCATCCTTGGTCATGGTTTTCCACCAGAAGTGACGGTGCAGGAGTGACAGGGTCCTGGTGATCCCGGGATGACAGGCAAGACAAGAGGAATGCCCCCACTGGAGCACCTGGGAGTGAACACTGGGAGGAACAAACAGACGCCCCGGTGATGGTCAGTGCGTTGTGCTTGTCTCACCGTAGTCTCGATCTCCCAGGTGAGAGCGGCCATAACGCAAGACGTGGGAATGATGTGATCCGACCCGGTCTCCTCCTCCTCAGCAGGTCCAAACTGATGTGAAAGGGGATCCGGTTTAACATTCTTGCTTCTTGGAATGTAAGTCAGTGAGAAGTTAAAACATCCGAAAAACAATGCCCACCGGGCTTGCCGGGAATTCGGTCTCTTAGCACTCCTCCAAAGCTAATTTGACCTCTAGTAACTCACGGTTCCCTACGTGGTAGTTTCTCTTGGCGGGGGACAGCTTCTTGGAGAAAAACGCGCATGGATGAACCTTGTTATCTGTAGCCGATCGCTGTGACAGAACCGCACCCACTCCCAGATCCGAGGCATTAACCTCTACAATGAACTGACAAGCAGGACCGGGCTGAACCAACACAGATGCGGATGAGAAGCGTTTCTTAAGAGCCAGAAACGCGTCATCAGCAGCTGAAGACCAAACAAAGGGGGTAGTGGACGACGTTAATCTGGTCATCAGGGACACAACCTGGCTGTAGTTACGGATAAAGCGACGATTGAAATTTGCAAAACCCAGAAAAAGCTGTAGTTGCTTCCTGGAAGATGGCGTCGTCCACTCTGTCACAGCTTTGACCTTTGCTGAATCCGCCTTCACCTGTCCACTCTGCACAATGTAACCAAGAAAAGTCACTGATGAGACGTGGAATTCACATTTTTCTGCTTTGACGAACAACCGATTCTCCTGTAGGCGCTGGAGAACCTGGCGGACGTGATTAATGTGCTCTGACAAGTCTCTTGAGAAAATCAAAATGTCCTCCAGGTAGAAGAACAAAGAGCGGTTCAGCATATCACGGAGATAGTTGTTAACTAGTGCCTGGAAGACAGCTGGGGCATTAGTTAACCCAAAGGGCATTACCAAACACTCGAAGTGGCCGAGTGGAGTATTAAAGGCGGTCTTCCATTCATTTCCCTCCTTAACTCTAAGTAAATGGTACGCATTGCGGAGATCTAGTTTGGAGAAAACAGTGGCACCATGCAGCAGTTTGAACTCAGAATTAATCAACGGCAGGGGATACTTATTCTTAACTAATGTTGTTAAGGCCGCGGTAATCAATACATGGGCGTAACGACTTGCCTTTCTTGGCCACGAAGAAAAAACCCGCTCCCAGGGGGAGGAAGAAGGACGAATAATGCCGGATTTAAGTTAGTCATTAATGTAGGTTTCCATGGCGTCACGTTCGGGTCCTGACAGGTTATAAAGACGACTGGTAGGGAAAGTTGACCCGCGTAACAACTCAATGGGACAATCATAGGAATGGCGAGGTGGCAGGAATAACGCCTTAGCCTTGCTAAACACCTCGGCGAGTTCATGATAAACTGGTGGCATGGAGGACAAATCTGGAGGTTCAGGCAACGAGGGGGTCACTGGGGCACCTAGGAGGAGCCGAACGAAGGCAGGAAGAATGACAACTGCTGCTCCAACTCACAACCCTGCCTGTTACCCAGTCAATAACAAGGTTGTGAGTGATAAGCCAGGGGAGACCAAAAACAACGGGAGCGTTGGCGGACGGCATAATGTGAAAAGCTTATGTGCTAAGGGGAATAGCAGGAACAACAGATCAACTCACCAGAACCCCGTCTGTGACTGGTGAGCCTGGGGGTTTAACCGAAGCGGACAGGTAGCCAACTGGTGGTTAGGAGCTCCACACTAAATACACTCTCGAAAACGCTGTTGACATTCGGCGGGGGTCCTACCGGTTAGCAAGCCTAGCACATATGCTATCTTGGAACTATCCCTAGCGTAGGTGAGGGGCTGCTTACCGAACACTAGCGAGCATTGAAATAAGAAAATCTTACACTCCCCCAATTCCCATTACATACATTACAGACATAAGGCTCATGGGGCAGAAGGCTACTCGCAGTGGTAGCGGGCGACTCAGCATTTGCATTCGACAGCTGGTCTAGACTCCCAAGGATTCCTTGTAGCTTCTGGGAATGCTGACCGAGCAGAATACCCTGAGTGGATACCCCTTGACGAACGCAAAAGCCCGGAGGGTCGACTTCCATGTCTGCGGGGTCCATGTTATGGCCAGGCCATTCTGTCATGAACGGTTCAGGGAATAACACAAAGAATCGGACCCAGATGCAGACAAGGACAAGGAGAACGGTATAAATGAATATTTAATAATGAGAAAAACAAGGTAATACAATTACAGGGGGGAAAGTACAACACGAAGGATGACGAGACGGTTGAGGGTAACACGAAAGGGTAACAGACGAACAGTCGGGGATGCAGACAATGGAACGGGATCTCGGGAAACTAAAAAGGAAAAGAACAAGGAAACAATAATTAACAAACAAACCAAGAGGCAGCGAAAATATCATTTAACAAGGAACGGGAGCAAACAGACGAGAAGTTACAACGTAAATGAGAACAACGGTCTGGAGCCAAATGCGTTCCACATCCGGCTTCTTATACTCAGGGAGGTGATCAGACTTTTTAAATAGTTTCACAGCCTGAAATACAAATACATAAAAAATATATATTTTTCCAGAGTGATTTACCCATTTATCTGATGGCGTAGTAGGGCCAAGTATGAAAAATAAAGAAAATACGAACCCGGGGGAGGGGGTAATATTTTGAGAAAAATGTTGCAGATTTATGAGATCAAAGAGGCAAATCTACGAGAAAATAAAGTCCCAGATTTACAAGTTTAAAAACTAGCAAATCTGAGGGGAAAACCTCACAAATTTACAGGTTTAAAAATGAGCAAATCTACAAGAAAAAACTTGCAGACTTATGAGTTTAAAAACTGGCAAATCAACAAGAAAAAACTTGCAGATTTATTGGTATAAAAACTAGCAAATCTACGAGAAAAAACTTGCAGATTTATGACTTTAAAAACTAGCAAATCCACTTCCAGAAGTTTAAGGCATATGGCTCCACCCAGACCTTGCCTAGATCGGGCCTTCAGGACCATCCAATTCCATGGCAGCAAGGGAATTGCCTTCAGGGGTGACACAGCATGCAAAAGAATACTGTATGAATTGATTCTGTAGTGCACCTATGAGCTCCCCAAAGAAAGAAAGTGGATAGAAGGAAGAGACAACTAGATGTCGACATGATACAAAATGAAATAATAGAAAAGTTTGCTCATGCTGTCCAGAGGGAAATTGTTGCCCGCTCATCGCACTGCCTATTTAATGGCCTCTGACGGTGCAACTAAAATTAGCACCATGGAGCAGTTCTCTTGCAGTCTGAAATATGTTGACAGTAGCTTTGAGCAAGCTCGGGTTATAGAGTTAAATCCCTCTCAGTTTATGTGCATTCCTGCAACCACTCACTGGATTTGATTCTCCAAGGAGCCACGCGTGAAGTGCTACTGACTATCAATGAAGCGTGGTCTGCTTAGGACGGCCCACTGCTTCCAGGCTTTCCTCAAAGGCACTGATTGAAGCAGACAGTACAGGGACCTCACATCCCCCCCATAAAGATGAGGACGCAAAGGTTTTCCAGGACAGTAGCGGAAGTCCTGTCCTGCAAAACACAGAAGTCACAACATAGTCATTTAACACAGTAATACAAGTACACTCCCAACTGCCTCCTCGATCTCCTCCAACTCAGCAACTTTGGTGCCTAAGAAGCAAGTTAAGAGTGGGGAGAGAGGCTCAGCTGAAAGAATAAATGGACACTGTTCCCTTAAGACAGAGCACATGACAGGGCATAAGCAACAATATTCTCTGACCCTTTGATATAACGAATATCAAGGTTAAAAGGCTGTAAAAACAAGCACCACCTCATCAGACGTTGATTTGGACGCAGGAACGTTAGCGAGTTGTGATCAGTATACACTACCAGGGTTCTACCTCAACCAACATACACTTCAAAATGTTGTAGGGCCCAAATGAGGGCCAGGGCCTCTTTTTCAACAATAGAGTAATTCAACTGATAAGAGTTGAATTTTCTGGAGAAAAACCTAACTGGATGGTCAATACCATCAGGACCAGCCTTCAGAAGTGCTGCTCCAGCTCCCAAATTGCTGGCATCGACCTAAAAGTGGAAGGGATCATCTTAACGGGGAGCTGCCAAGACAGGAGCAGAGGAAATGAGATTTTCAACATTCACAAAAGCAAGTTGACACTGAGAGGACCTGTCAAATTTAACCTTCGAACTAAGGAGAATGGTAAGAGGTGCAACTACAGTGGAGAAATTCTTGCAAAATCCTCGGTAGTAACCCACCATACCAAGAAAATCAGCTCTTTCTTAGTGGTGGGAGTTGGAAACTGATCAATGGCCATGACTTTAGCTCTTACAGGACACACCTGACCTTGTCCAACGACCTTTCCCTAATAAGTCACTGTACCTTGGGCAAACTCACAATTTGCCAAGTTAATGGTCAGGTTGGCCCAAGCCAGCCGCTCAAACAAAGCACGGATCTGATCAACATGCTCTGCCCAGGTTTTACTGTAGATGACAACATCGTCTAGATATACTGCACACCCCTTTAAACTTGCTACCTCTTGGTTCATAAGCCGCTGAAAGGTGGCAGGAGCATTTCTTAAGCCAAAGTGCATGACAATGTACGAGTACAAGCCTGAGAGTGTTATGAACGCAGCAATTCCTTGAGCACGTTTCGACAATGACACCTGCCAATATCCCTTTAAGAGATCAAATTTGCCGACATATTTTGCAGTGCCCACCTGATCAACACAATCCTCCATACGAGGAAGTGGATAAGAATCTGGCTTAGTGACGTTATTCACTTCACGAAAATCAGTACAAGGCCTGAAAGTTTTGTCAGGTTTAGTAATCAGCACACACGGGGAAGCCCAGCTAGAGCAGGACGGCTCAGCAATCTTGTGCTCTAACATGTATTTCACCTCTTTCCGTTTCTCCTGAGGGAACCGGTAAAACCTCTGACGAATCGGTACGGCATCGCCCACCTCAATATTATGTTCTATGAGGTGAGTCCTCGTGGGAGTGTCTGAGAACAAAACAGCAAATGACAAAATTAGATTAGACAGCACCTTCCCCTGTGCTGCTGGCAAATGTCCTACCAATCTATCCAGATTTCTTAGGGACTCTTTACCAGACCACCGCCCGCCGTAACTTGATCGCTTTGAACAACCTTGGGAATACCAAAAGTAGACATGAACTGTGTCAAAGCTTTCAACACTGACTTAGTTGTTATGTTGCGCAGGGGAAAAGCAGCTGGATAACGAGTTGTCTGGCACAGTACTGTAAAAAAATACACACTTCCAGACCTGGGCTTAGGTAAAATACCGCAAAACTTTGTCATAGGTCTTTTTAACTCCCACATGTCCCGCACCCATATCATGAGCGGTTTTCAACATACCAGCCCTCAGTCCAAACGGAACCACTATCTGAAAAATGGCGTCACCGAAATACCCCTGCGCCCCACTCTCCATCTCCTCCACTGGACGCACCTGCTGGAACATCTTGGTCAGAGCAGGATCCCTCTGCTGCTCCTATATCAGCTCAGCCTTTGAGACAGAGAATGGAAAGGCAGGTAAAGGAAATTGGACATGTGATATCTTCTTTTCTTTAACCATCAAGTCATTTTTGTTTAGAGTCTGTGACCTTGTGACCACACACACTGGAGAAATCTGTTTGTAATCGTCACCCTCAACCTGGCCAACAGCTGGAGAAGAGGTAACAACCAGTGAGGGAGGAAACTCAGGAAATGGACCATCGATCAGATCATTTTCTAAAATCACCTGCACCCCTTGAACTGGAAGAGCCGGCCGCAATGCCAAAGACACCTCCCCTTTAACCAGATCTGAACAGAGGACAACCCTATGCAAAGGCCCTGGAAACACATCTGTCTCCAGTGGCAGTGTCTGTTGAAAATGGCAACACAGAGGCTACAATGAAAGAGTCCAGAGCGCCAGAATCTCTCAAGATTTTGACTGGAACTTTTTCCTCACTCCCCACCAATGAAACAACCCCCTCACTCACATGTTTTAGATAACCAGGATCAATATCTTCAACCTTGTCACTGCTGTGTTTTTTCCTCTGAAGTGTTCAGAGAAAAGGATTTCTCAGGGGGGCACAACTTAGATGAGAGACAGGAAACAAATGGAACAGGCTTAGTGTTGGTGATGTCCTCAGCTTTTCCACGTAGCATGTTCACCGTCCCTTGCACAGGAGCAACTAAGTCTGCAGGTTTCACAGGCCGGAAACCTGTGTGAGACTTGTGTGCTTGGACAGGACAGTCAACTTTCTAGTGACCTTTGCCCAAACAATAGTTACAAGTTTGACTAGAATCCCATTTTCCAACATTGCTAGTTGTTTTGACAGCAGGAGAGTCACTCACTGAACTCCTAGGATAATCCCCAACTCCGCCCTTACGTCCAATTTACCCCTGGACTTTATGAGTCAGAGCATATTCGTCCGCTAAAACAGCAGCCTCAGCTAAAGTTCCAGCAATCCTCTCACTCAGATAAGTGGTCAGGTTCTCAGGAAGGGTTTCCCTGAATTGTTCAACCAAAACCAATTCACACAGTTGTTCAAAGGTCTTAACCTCAGAAGCTATCCGCCAACAACCAAAAAGAGTTGACAGTTCACGGGCAATTTCGACATATGTTTCCCTGTCCTGTCTCCGGATACCCCTGAACTTCTGCCGATATGCCTCTGGTACCAGTTCATACGCCTTTAATACAGTCTGTTTGACCATCAGATAGCTTTTACTGTCTGACATCGATAAAGCAGAATAGGCTTCCTGGGCCTTCCCCGTTAACACACACTGGAGCAGCAAGGTCTGCTCTGATTCACTCCAGTTCCTGTTACTGGCTAATCGCTCAAAGAGGAAGAAAAAAGTGTCAGGGTCCCGCTCTGAGAATTTGGCACCAACCGTAAACATGTAGACACATCAAAATATGGGGACGCACCGGCTCCATAAACCCCCATTTTACCCGACGCTGGAGACACCATCTTACCTTCCTTTAACAAATCAAGCCTATTACGTTCCACTTGTAGCTGTTCCCTTTGCTGAAGTAATTCAGCCTCGTGTAACTTGCCGGTGCATTTCAGTTTCTCCAATTCAAGAATCTGGGCCCTCTCCTGAACCTTTTCCTCACGCTCAACTTCCAATTTATGCTGCAGGGTCAACAACTCTTTTTGTTGCTCAAAAGTCAAAGGCATGCCAACCACAGGACACACAAATTTCAAAGCCTGTTCTGGGGGACTGGCCTGTGTAAAACCTGTAGATAAGGCAGGAGTTGATGTACTTGCAGCTTACCCCACTCCCCTTACTACACTGCACAAGCTGAAGGATGACAAGTGTCAGGGGGGACAGCAGAGCAAAGATTGGGGGACTCTTCAAACAGGCTTTAAAGGGAGAACATATTTTGGTCTTTTGTGCTGCCATGCCCTGTTCGAGCCCTATGAAGCAGTTGCCACAAGCCTACAAAGTGCCTCAGCAAGTGCGCAAGGTGCACTGGAAGATGCCAGACACCACCACCCCTAGAGTGAGCAAAACCCCAGCTCGCCTTCGCCAAAATAGAGAGCCAGAGGCAGTGGCGCATGTCACACAAACAGTGGATTGGCGACGTAGCTTTTCGAGGCTATTGATATTATATTGGCGGAGCTGGACAGAAGATTTGATCAGACGAGTATGAAACTTGCTGCAAAGCGAGAGAGGGCTGTTATCGAAGCAGCAGAGGGAAGGAGCGGCAATCTGGAGGAGCTTGACACAGACCGCCTTGAACTCCAGCTCAAAATGCTTGGGCCAAGCAACTTGCTGATCTCACAAAAGACAGAGGGCTTAATTGTGTCACAGTCCTAGATGTAGCATCATGTTCCCTCAAGTTCCCTCAAAATGTTTTACTCAAGATCATAGCCCCCCTGCTGGCAACAGGAAGTCACATGTTTTTACATGTTTTTATACTTTAATGAACTCCTCTTCAGGAAGGTTTTGGGTGCAGTTTTTTGTCACCACTGTGTGCACAAGATGGCTGGATTCATACTGTATATAATGACCATAATAATTATTACTTATTTTATTAAAGATAGTGTCAAGAGTTGGTTCTGTCAGTACCCTCCTCTCTCCCTTTTGTTTGAGTTTGTCTCCCTCTGTCTGTTTTTCCCTGCATGTGTCTCTCCTCTGTGTTTTGTTTGTCTAGGTCCGGTAGGCGTGTCTCTCTCAGGTGCAGCCTGTTACGCTGATCACCTGTAGGACTATAAAGACCCTGAGCTAACAGGCATGCAGCGCCGGACCGTTGTTATCCTTCCCCTGGTAAACTCTTTGTCGGATTGGCTTCTGTAACTCGTTCGTTGTTTTTTTGCATTCCTCGTTGTTTGTTAATCTTATCGTTGTTTGTTATATTAATCGTTGTTCTCTTTGTTTCTCTGTAGTTTCCCGCGTTCCTGTTTCCTTGTCCTGTTCCCTGATCGTCCGTCGTTTCCTCGTTTCTGTTTTCCCCAACCGTCTAGTCTTCAGTGTAACTGTATCCCCTGCCGTTATTTCACGTTTATTGTTTATATTAAACGTTTTGTTTGTACTTTTTACCCCGTGTCCATGTCTGCATTTGGGTCCAGTTTCACAGTGTTATTTCCCCGCACCGTTCATGACAGATAGTGTGACTTGTTGCTGCTCATGGGGGGATTGTTGGGTCTCTAAATAAAATTGAATTGAATTGAATTGAATTGAGATTCATCACAATCTTCCAAGTCAGTACGATCTGATCAAACGATGCTAAAAACTTTAACTATTTGTTGCACCATTTAGGTGTGGCTTTGCGCCAAAGTTGGCCACTCTGCCATCAAAAGGAGGTTCCAATATATCACCTTTTTGCCCTAAAACAGCAATTTGTTGTAATTTGGCCTGAACACACTGGCGGTCATTTTGTGCTTCTCACCATGAAACACAAAGCTGCTCTAACTTCAACATACTGTACATTGTACAAACTGCACCAAACTTCCCTTGAACAATAAGAATCCAGTCCTGTGGCCCTGAGAGCTCACAGCATTGCAACTTAAAAAAACAGAAAGGCAATATACGAAACAGTTCCAATTAATGATAATTATGATTCCACCAGGCTTTCGTGCTACACTGGTGTTGGCTTTCTGCCGCTGTGTCAGCAGTTAAAGGGAAAGTAAAGGGAAGTTTATCTATCTATCTATCTATCTATCTATCCATCTATCTATCTGTAGCCCTTGCATAAATAATGGATGTATTTTGATGACAGAATATATAAATAATCCACAGCTCCATGATTCATAGAAGTTCATTGTGTATTAAAATGTTACAAATGTATAAATATTGACAAATACATAACAAGTTACAAAATGTAAAATACGTATTTGGTAAAAACATAAGTATAAACATGAGTATAAACAAATACTTGAATTTATGCTGATATGATGTTTTGAGGTGTATGATGATTATTTTGTTTTGAGAGGTGTCACTCACTAATTTCTTTTATATGATTGACATGTGTGAAGCTCCAGTGACTCCAGTCAATCACAGAGTAGTTTGAGGTGAGGGGGTGGGAGATATCGCCAATGTTGTGGATCCGAGCAAGCAGAGAGAGAGGAAAAAAGGAGACACGTGTTAGCCTAAGTCGGAGAATGTTTCAGAGGATTAAAGTTCATAATTTGTGGGAAACAGACAGTGACCTGATGTTAGGAACTTTTGTGAACCACTGAGAGGGAAACCTGAGCACGAGTGTTTTGTAAACTATGACTAAGCTGTACAGTGTAACAACAGACTTTTATTGCTAATCACAGCTAGCCTTAAGTTTTTGTCTAACTTCATATTTGAAGAAGAAGAAAAATTCCTTTGGAGGATGGAGAGATCAGAGAGAGGGGGCTGCTAAACCGGCGCCCCGAGCAGTTGGGGGTTTGGTGCCTTGATCCACAGCACCTCGGCAGTGCCCGGGAGATGAACTGGCACCTCTCCAGCCACCAGTCTACACTCCATTCATGATCCACATAGGGACTTGAACCGGCGACCCTACAGTTCCCAGCCGAGTCACCTGTGGACTGATCTGCTGCTGACTGCTTAGCTCAGATCAGCCTGATACAGCTTATGGACTTGGAATGTGTATTTAAAAAAGGAGAGAAAGATGGGCATTTTGTGGGCATTACGGAGATAAGCAAAGCTCCTGTGAAGTACGAACAGTCTGCATCCCTCCTGCGTGTGTGTGAGAGCTGTGGAGCGTGTGGCCATGAGGGGACTGGAGATTCTGCTGCACCCTGTCGGTGACCTGCTCGTTCCCCCTTTTCCCTATTAACTGTCGGGAGCCGTGAGTACATTATTTGCACGTGCATTTTGTTTTTGCTTACTGAAAGTGAAGCGGCCAGTTTGTTTTAGGCCCCAACACACCCAAGCAACGACACAGGCCTGCAACAGGAGTTTGTGTGTGTGTGAGAGAGACTGAGAATGTGCATGGGTCCATGATTGTTTTTTTATGCTTCATGCTATCTATGTGTTAGTTACAAGTGTCTGAACAGTACTTAAAATGGGTATCATTTCTGTTTAAGTATTAATATTTTCCATTGAACCCAGAAGCTTTATTTTTGATTTTTATTTATTTTTTGAACTTACAAATACCCTAAAAATACCTACAACTAAAGCGTATTTGCATCTAAAGTGTCGTTGGGTGTTCATTTAAGTATTTCGTATTTTATCTATAAGCATAAAAAAATAGAGGGAATATCAAAGGGTAACCCAGGCCCGCCCATAGGTACATGAGACGAGTGTTACATATCTATCTATCTATCTATCTATCTATCTATCTATCTATCTATCTATCTATCTATCTATCTATCTATCTATCTATCTATCTATCTATCTATCTATCTATCTATCTATCTATCTATCTATCTATAAAAGCAAGGAACGTCTTTCTGTATGTGTGTGTTAGTGACTTAAATATATCTGCAGATCGGGTTCGGACTGATCTAAAGTTTTCAACATGGCTTCCGCATGGCACAAGGGTGTGCATCCTCGATTTTGTTTGAACAAAAAAGCCAAAGATATTGTTATTATATCGTAAAGAATTCAACATTGGCCCCACATTGCCTTTGCTGCTTCCGCCAACAAAGCCAGCACAAATAACTTCAATTTTTCTGTTCTTACCTTATACAATAAAAGCTCTAGACACTGTATAGTTAACTGTTTACCAAAGGGAATTTAAATTAATTCAGAGCATTTTATTAAAAGTAAACTCACTTAAATATATATCTTAAGTAATTCAGTGTTAGTGAGTATTCCAGATTTATGTTTATTCGCCACGTCCCCTGTGTATAACACCTCGTTCACTGTTAACAGACTTCTATCTTCTTGTTACCATGGGCTAGGCCCATTTGTACTAACACTACCTTGGCCTTGGCGGAATGCTCCTTGCCTGCCTATACGTTATCATGCCGTAACACGTCACACGCGTTGATTGACGTCATCGCGATGTGACGCTTTGTTTACAAATCTCTCCATAGACTTCAGAGCTTTTGTGCGTCCTGTCCAACTGTTTTTGAATATATCCATCTGACCAAATCTGCAGTAAACACCTCCGCATCACATCAACGTGAACCTTTCGCCGCCATTGTTTTAAATGTCCGCATATGGTTCGTCCTTCTTTTTTTCTAGGTCCGAACAGGCACACATAAAATGACCCCAGAACCGCTGTAGGCCCCATGCTCGTGCTCGTACCCGTGCACACGGCCGTGCTCGTACATGTGCAAACGTGCTTTACAAAAGCCCACCTCTCCCAAACGGGCTGTGGATCGCGCCTAGGAGTGGTACGCTTGCACTCACACTGGTCAAACGAACTAGACTTTTTGAAACGTGCTGGGGCATGGTACGGATGGACAGTGTGAGTGCTCCCTTTGTCACTCACTCACTTCTCAGAAGGCAGCAGTCATTTATTTCATTTGGTTGAAACAATGGCCCACAGAAGTGACATTTCTGTTGACCTAAACTGACCAAACAATACATTTTGATTTTGTCATTGCACAGCAAACTATTAAATACAAAATATAGCTATCCCCATGAACCGGCTCATCCTTAGTTTGAGCATTATGCTTATGTTTTTTGATACTTTACATATTCATAGCATGTGCCAAAAAAGGCAAGACAGCATGAACTGTATCCTTTCCTCCAAAAATTGATTTTAATAAAGGATATCAAACCCACCTTCACTCTGCACCATTATACTTGTTAGATGCAGTGTTGAAATACTGTATACACAATTTTTAAGGAAGCTCTCGTCATTCATTTTATTCTTGTGTGCAGCAATTCCCTTGCACATGAAAAATTGTATCCATGTAAGACCTACAGTAAGCACCTAGGCCAGACAGATGTATACATTTATTATTGTACAGCTGATGAAGTTCATAATGTTTTAACCAAGAACCAAGAAGAAGTTCACCCCTACTCAGAAATGTTTAAATGTGGCATACATTGTTTTATAAAATAACTGCAGAGGGAGTTCAGTCACGTGATCACCGTCTGTGTTTACATCACTCTGAGAGCAGTCGCAGCCACTGCCTGTGACAAGATAAATTCAGTCACTGCAAGGCTGCAGATACAGCACACTGAGGCATTTATGATCATCTCTGGGGACTTTAATCATGCAACTTTGGATTCTACTTTGGCTGTTTTTCACCAGTTTGAAACAACAAGACACTTCCCTCCCCCCACTAGGGAAGTCTGATCACAACCTGGTTCACCTGCCACTGTATACCCCACTGGTCCAAAAACAGCCAGTGACAACTCGCACCATCAAGAAGTGGCCCCCTGAGATGGAAAGTGCCCTGAGAGACTGTTACAACACCACAGTCTGGGATGTGCTGATCGATCCGCACGATGAGGACATAGAGGGAGTGACGCATTGTCTGACAGAGTACCTGAGCTTCTGTGCAGACGTGGTCTCCCTTGTCAAGACTGTCCACTGTTACCCTAATAACAAGCCATGGGTAATGCGGGAAGTTACGGCTGTCCTCAACAAGAGGAAGGCTGCCTTCAGGAGCAGGGACAGGGAGGCCATGATGGCAGCACAGCAGAAGGTGAAACACTGTGTGAGGGAAGCTAAGGACAGCTATAGGAGAAAGGTGGAGCAGAAGCTGAGGAAGAAAAACATGAGGGTGGTCTGGGAAGGTGTGAGGACCATCACAGGTCACAACACAAAGACCAGAGCTAGAGGGGGGACAATGCAGAAGGCGAATGATCTGAATAACTTCTACAACAAGACCCCCCTCCTCCTCCACCTCAACACAATCCCCGCCTCACATCACCACAGACCAAGTCAGAGGACAGCTGAGGAAGCACAGGCCCCGGATAAAGTCTGTCCGAGACTACTGAAGACCTGCGCTGCAGAACTGGGGGAACCACTACAATAGATCTTCAACCTTAGCCTGCAGCTAGAGAGAGTGCCTACGCTCTGGAAGACAATCCTGCATCGTTCTGGTTCCCAAGAAAAACAGGTCCAGCAAGCTGAATGACTTCCGACCGCTGGCACTCACCTCACACCTGATGAAGACGTTTGAGCGGCTCTTCCTCAGCCTCCTTAGACCCAAGGTACAACACGCTCAGGAACAGCCAGATGTTTGTGTGGAGGATGGCATCCTATACATGCTGCATCCACTCCTATCTGGATAAGGGAAGCGGCACAGCGAAGATTCTCTTCTTGGACTTCTCCAATGCCTTTAATACCATCCAGCCCCCTATACTTCAGGACAAACTGAACAGGAATAGAGTGGACCCCTATCTGATGGACTGGGTCAGAGACTATCTCACTGACAGGCCACAGTATCGGGCTGAAGGACACCACGTCTGACACTGTGGTCAGCAGCGCTGGAGCCCTTCAGGGCACAATGCTGGCCCCTCTTCTCTTCACCCTGTACACCTCGAACTTCTGCTACAACTTGGAGCTGTGTCACATACAGAAGTACGCCGATGACACAGCCATCGTGGGATGTATCAGGGGTGACAGAGAGGAGGAGTATTGGAGTCTGGTGGGGGACTTTGCACTCTGGTACCACACTAACCACCTACAGCTCAACACCTCCAAGATGAAGGAGCAGGTCATTGATTTTGGGAGGTCCAGACCAAGACCGCAACCAGTCCTGCTAGAGGGAGCTGAGGTGAAGGCTGTGGATAGAAATACCTCGGGCTGTGGCTGGACAATAAACTGGATTGGACAACACACACCAGCCACCTGTACAGGAAGACACAAAGCAGGTTGTACTTCCTGAGGAGACTGCGGACCTTCAACATCTGCATAAAACTGTGGATGTTTTACCAGTTAGTGTTCATCACACTACACTGTGGTGTGCTGGGGGGCAGCATATCCAAGAAGGACACCTCCAGTTTGGATTAACTGATCAGGCAGGGCCGGCTCTGTGGTTGGCATGACACTGTACTCGCTGGTGACAGTGGCAGAGAGGAGGACAATGGGCAAACTGCTGGACATTATGGACAATGCCAGCCCCCGCCTGCACACCGTCATCAGCAACCAGAGGAGCCTGTTCAGTGGAAGACTGTTCCTGCCCAAGTGTAGGTCCAACAGGCTCAAGAACTCCTTTGTCTTTCAGGCCATCACACTCCTCACTCAGGGGGAGGAGGAAATAAGGAGGACAGAAGGAGTGTGAGCCACTCACTGTGCAATTAATAATAAACTCTTTCATACCTGGACAGTTATTTTTTATGGTGCAATAACTTTATCCACCACTTAAGTGCAATAATTGAATCTTACTGCTCATTTCTGTCATATACAGTCATACAAATTTTATCTTATATATTTCCTCTACATTTAACTTATCTGATTTAGTTTTCCGTGAATTTTATTTGACCTGTATTCTAACATCTACCTCATATATATTTAACTAAGTGTTTATTGCTTACTGTTTATTGATTTTTTTATACTTTCTGTATTTATTTAGCTAAGAGTTTATTGGTTATCCTACACTGTATTTTCCTATACCTCCCTTGTGTTTTTGTAAGCTGCTGGAAACTCAATTTCCTTGCGGGAGACATCCCAAAAGATCAATAAAGAGAAGTCTAAGTCTAAGTTTAAGAGCAAACAACAAGGACAAGAACCTTTTCTTTAACCAGCTTCATTCACAAAGACTCTCAGACAAACTTGTCTTAAGAGCAACCGCAACACAACTTCGTCTTTCCATGCACTACTAATTAAACACCAACTGGGCGTTATTACATGTTACGAGACTTTATGAACGGCTAAGCACAAAAGGATGATTATGTGTGACTGTTGATTCAGTTAAGTTGAGAGTTAACCTAGAGTACCTACAGCAGGCTACACTACAAGTTAGCCTGTGTTTATGCTCCCAGTAACCTGTACTGCCTGTCGTTTTAATGTGTCTGACCATGCCATGTTTGGCAAATGTGTTAACTGTTTGTGTGTGTGTCTCAGTGTGTGTCCATGTCTGTCAGAGTATGTGGGATGTCTGTGAGTGACTATGTGACACTGCCTACATGTACTACACCCATTTTTTAAACACAGGCTACATTTGAGCATGTATAGGCTCATTGAGTTCCCACTTTTCCATAGGAATATTAGCTATACAGTAGTGTTATTAATTTAAAACACGCTGATAGGGTGGAATATTTTTCTCAATGAGGAACCGTGAATCTAACCGTGAACCATGAGTCTAATGAACATGGAAGGTTTTCTTTGCCACTGTGTACTCAAGGGGGAATAGTTGGGTCTGCGTAAATCATAGATAAGTCATAGAGTGTAGTCTTTGCCTACTCTGTAAAGTGTCCTGAGATAAATTTTGTTATGATTTGGCACTGTAAAAAATTTAATTGGATTGAATTGAACAGGGGCTCTTATCTGCCTGGTCACTCGCGCACTGTATATGTTTTTTTAGGCACATTGTACCATATGGTATGTCCAGTTACCAGGGTTCCCTGCGAGGGAGGCGCTCCGCTAGAACTCAACAGGAGAGGAGGGGTGCGGTGGCCCAGCGCTGTGTGTACCCAGCAGATGGACTGCAGCAGCTTCTGCATGGACAGGTAATACCTGTACCACAGGAAAAAAAAAATGCAATGTTAAGTGGACATTTCCAAAGGTATTTGTTATGAATAATACAATAATGTTCTTTTTAAGGAGATACCAATAGTGAATATGTCCTCACCCCATAGCATAAATGTTTCCACTAAAAAGAACTTGGAAGCACCAAATTAAAGTTATAATCCGTAATTTTTTCATCTATTCAATTGCCTTTTAAGTTCCTATCTATCAAATAGTGATTGATCATATGACCCACTCATGAAGGCACTTGTTGCCTTTTTGCTGAGTATTCCAATCTGTGTGTCCCTCTAGATGGATATAAGCCTCCATGCTAGTGACTCTGCTGACAGCGGTCGGTCTGCTGGTGGAGCTGTCACTGCCGGTTATGCTACATTCACTTGGAATCGATTGGGAACTTGGGAACTTCCAATTTCTGAGTCAGGCTTGTAGTAAGGGCAGAAGTGTAATAGGAACATGTGTGTATGTATGGATTTAAGAGGGTCACATCCAGAGGATGGACCCGAAGGAGAGAGGTCAATGTGTTTAAATAAAGTTTACATAAGAGCAAAATATAATTTGTAAATATTTGTCTGAACCATAGAGTGTACAACTGGAGTGGACGTAGCTACCGTGATGTCCCCAATTGGTTTGTGCCCTAGCCTAGCCTTTTAAAAGCCTCGAGTTTGGCATTTTGACCGTCATTTTCTCATTGACTTCTATACAATTACACTTCTTTTTGGGGCAAGTGGAGTCATTCCCTGCTGAGCATTAGAAAGAATGTTTAAGGTTCAGGCACTTCACAACTGGTTTCACTTTTCACACTTGTAAAACTATATCCGCTAGTCTATGGTCCAAATGTAGCCTAACTGATCATGTCCTGATGGGGCCTGTCCATCTCGGGCCGGGTGGCCATAATGCATAAATTAATAAACATATTAGTAAGTTAGTTAGTAAGTTATTTCTGTTTTGGAAGGTGGTAATTCCAAGTATTGAAGGAAAATACTTTCATTAATGATTAATTAACTACAACCCTAATTCCAATGTTGGAAGTTATGTAAATTCCTTGTAATTGTATGTTGAGAAATGTTGTTCTTAAACTGTTGGACTTTTTAATCACACAGTTGTTTACAAAGTGGTGAACCTCACCCCATCCTTGCTTGTGAACGACTGAACCTTTCAGGGATGCTCCTTTTATACCCAATCATGACACTCACCTGTCACGAATCCCCGGCCATGAGGTCTGTTTGGGTGTTTTGTTATGTCTTGTGGTGTTTGTCACTTTCCTGACAGTGCTCGGGGGCGTGTCCTTCTTTGGCTGCTCACACACCTGGCTGAGATCACCCACACACCTGCTCCTCATCAATCCCCTGCAGTACTTAAGGAGCAGCCACACATGCAGTGAACGCCGGATCGTTGTGAAGTATTGTGTATGCTACCGCATTTTCCAGCCATTTTTTCGTCGTGCTACTATTGGTTGTCTGTCTGCCTCAGCCTGCTGGAGCTGGTCCCTTGCAATCCGTGTCTGCAATTAACCGTGTCTCTCTGCCTCAGGAATCACTCCAGGAAGTCAGCCCGGGAGCCCAGTCCGCTTAGCCCCACCGCCTGTCAGCCAGCCACTCTCTGGACCTTCCACACCTCTGGGATCCAAACCTCGCCTGCCAGCTTCTCTGTTCTTCACCACCTCACCCTTTATCAAATAAACTGTTTAAACACTGCCTTTTTGTCCGATCTGCTTCTGGGTCCTCCTCAGAACCCTGACAGTACGATCCGGCCATGACGGACCCAGCGGATTTGGACAGACTACGTCAAGCCATAACCCATCAAGAATCTGTTTTAGGACAACATGGTAAGGCCCTCAGAGAAATCACAACTGGGTTACAGACTCTTACCACCAGCTTGACTGACTTTCGAGCCCAACTCGGCTCACAAGCCAGCGTCGCCTCTGTGCCCGGGCCCTCTGCTGCTGCCGCCTCCCCCTCACTCTCCGCCTCCGATCGGGAGCCCTGGGTTCCCGCACCTGAGAGGTATGATGGTAATCTCGGCCATTGTCGCTCCTTTTTATTGCAATGTGGACTCGTTTTTGACCAGCAGCCCCGCACCTATGCAACTGAGAGGTCAAAGATAGCTTATTTGATTGGGCTCCTCCGAGGTGAAGCGCTGGAGTGGGCTTCTGCTGCATGGGAGAAGCAGTTACCAGTCACCGCCACCTACGCCGCATTCACAGGGGAGATGCGTAAGCTGTTCGACCATCCTATAAGGGGTAAAGATGCATCTAAGAGGTTGTTTGCACTGCGACAGGGGGGTCGCAGTGTGGCCGAATACGTCATTGAGTTCCGCACTTTAGCAGTGGAAAGCGGGTGGAATGATGATGCACTTTCTGCTGTTTTTTCTAATGGTTTGACTGACCTTTTGAAGGATAAGCTCATCTCTTACCCAGAGAGTTCCAGTTTGGACGATTTGATCTCACTCGCTATTCGCATTGACAACCGCTGCCGGGAACGCCGGAGAGAGAGACGCCAGGCTGGAGGCTACGATTGCTCCTGGGCTCCCCGCTCTGCTGGTTCGGTAAGCCCCGCACCCCCCAACCCTGCTCCAGTTCCTCAGGACGTCTCCAGGAGGGAGAGTTCCCCGGCTGCCGAGCCCATGCAGCTGGGTCGTTACCAGTTGGATGAGGAGGAGCGTCAGCGACGCAGAAGAACTAACAGCTGTCTCTACTGCGGCCAGCCCGGTCACTACATTGCCACCTGCTCCCAGCGGCAGTCAAACGGGCAGGCTCGCTAGGAGGAGGAAGCGTCCTAGCGAGTCGTGCCTCTGTTTCCCAAGCTTCCCATCAGCGAACCCCACTTCACATTACCCTCTCCCATAAAGGTCAGTCCATTACACTGCAGGCTTTGATTGATTCAGGGGCAGATGAAAGTTTTCTGGACTCTCTTGTTGTCAAACAGCTCGGCCTCTCCACGGTGCCTCTGGAGGTTCCCTTGGAGGCTAAGACCCTGGATGGCAGACTCCTGGCCAGAGTGAAAATCAAGACCTGCCCAGTCCGTCTCCAGCTCTCTGGTAATCATATTGAGGACATTAGCTTCTTTGTTTTGGACTCACCTTACATGCCTGTTATCCTCGGTTACACTTGGTTAACCAAACACAATCCCCATATAGACTGGTCTGCAGCCAAAATCCTGAACTGGAGTGTGTTCTGCCATGCTAATTGCCTTAGATCAGCTCAGCCCCAGCCCATCACTAGCCCTAGCTCTAGCCCTGACGCCCCAGACCTTAATCATGTGCCCCCTGTCTATCACGATCTCAAGGATGTGTTTAGCAAGCTTCAGGCCTTGTCCCTACCCCCCCATCGCCCATATGACTGCAGTATCGACCTGTTACCTGGTGCGACGTTGCCTGGAGGCCACCTGTATAACATCTCCAAACCTGAGAGAGAGGCTATGGAGACGTACATTAGGGACTCCTTGGCAGCTGGCATCATTAGGCCTTCCTCCTCGCCACTAGGGGCGGGTTTCTTTTTTGTGAGCAAGAAGGATAAGAGCCTAAGACCGTGCATTGACTTCCGGGGCCTCAACAACATAACTGTTAAGAACAAGTACCCTCTACCTCTGATGTCTGCCACCTTTGATTCCCTCCAGGGGGCGACAGTCTTCACTAAATTGGACCTGCGCAATGCCTACCACCTGGTGCGTATCAGACAAGGGGATGAGTGGAAGACTGCTTTCAATACGCCATTAGGACATTTTGAGTACCTGGTCATGACTTTCGGGCTTACGAATGCTCCAGCTGTTTTTCAGTGCCTAGTCAATGATGTCCTTAGAGATATGTTGGGTCGTTTTGTTTTTGTGTACCTGGACGATATTCTTATTTTTTCCAAAGACCCCATCGAACATGTCCAGCATGTCCGGCAAGTGTTGCAGAGACTCCTGGAGAATCGCCTTTATGACAAGGCAGAGAAGTGTGAGTTTCATGCCTCCCCTGTCTCATTCCTCGGGTACGTAGACTCACACGGACAGGATAAGATGGAGTCTGCTAAGGTCCAAGCCGTCCAGGAGTGGCCTCGCCCTGAGTCCAGGAAGCAGCTACAGAGGTATCTGGGATTTGCTCATTTTTATAGGAGGTTCATTCGGAATTACAGTCGTATTGCTGAACCCTTGACTTCACTCACCTCTGTTAACAGACCCTATTCCTGGTCCACTGAGGCGGAGAGCGCGTTCCAGGGGCTTAAGGACCTGTTCGCCTCTGCCCCCATCCTCACCCAGCCTGATCCCACCTCTCAGTTCGTGGTTGAGGTGGATGCCTCCAACATCGGGGTTGGAGCGGTTCTCTCTCAGCGCTCCCCTAAGGACGGCAAATTGCATCCATGTGCCTACTTTTCTCGTCGTCTGTCTCCTTCAGAGAGGAATTATGATGTAGGTAACAGGGAGTTGCTGGCAGTGAAGATGGCCTTGGAGGAGTGGCGCCATTGGTTGGAGGGGGCTGAACATCCGTTCTTGGTTTGGACAGATCATAAGAACCTGGAGTATATCCAGACTGCTAGACGACTCAACCCTCGCCAGGCCAGGTGGGCTTTGTTTTTCGGTCGCTTTAAGTTCTCTCTGACCTACAGGCCTGGATGCCAGAACACCAAACCAGACGCCTTATCCCGAGTGTTCTGCAAGGAGGGGGATTTGGACGAGGTGGCTGATACCATTGTTCCTCGTTCCTGTGTTGTTGGCGCCATCACCTGGGACATCGAGAAGGAGGTCAGAGAGGCACTTGTGACCCAGCCCGATCCAGGTAACGGCCCTCCTGACCATCTGTTTGTGCCCGCAGAAGGTTTTGGTGGCCGTCGGTGGAGGCTGACACCAAGTCCTACGTCTCTGCTTGTCGCGTCTGCGCTCAGAACAAGGGCTCCAATCTTCGATCCGCTGGTCAACTTCACCCCCTGCCCATTCCTCGGCATCCGTGGTCCCATATTGCTCTAGACTTTGTAACTGGCCTGCCACCATCTGAGGGTAAGACGGTGGTTCTCACTGTAGTCGACCGATTCAGTAAGTTTGCTAGGTTTCTACCCCTGCCCAAACTCCCTTCTGCCAAGGAGATGGCTGATATTCTGGTCAGGGAGATTTTTTGTGTCCACGGTCTGCCCTGTGACTTGGTGTCTGACAGGGGCCCCCAGTTCGTGTCCTCCGTATGGAAAGCATTCTGCGTTGCTATCGGGGCCTCGGTCAGTTTAACTTCTGGTTTTCATCCCCAGTCCAACGGCCGGGCGGAGCGGGCCAACCAAAAGATGGAGAGCTCCCTCCGTTGCCTGGTCTCATCAAACCCCACCACCTGGGCTACTCAACTTCCCTGGGTCGAATACGCCCACAACACCTTGCCTACCTCTGCCACAGGTTTGTCCCCGTTCCAGTGTCTTTATGGTTATTAGCCTCCCCTATTCCCCTCACAGGAGAAAGATGTTGCTGTACCTTCAGTTCAAGCCTACATCAGGCGGTGCCACCGCACTTGGCTCCGTGCCCGCAAGACCCTGCTTAAAGCCTCAGAGCGGTACCAGCTCCACTCCAACCGCAGACGTGCTCCTGCCCCTACATACAGCATAGGAGATAAGGTATGGCTGAGCTCCAAGGATCTGCCACTCAAGACTGACTCTAAGAAGCTGTCCCCTAAGTTTGTCGGCCCTATTGTCATTGAGAGAGTGATAAACCCGGTGGCCGTCCGCCTCAAGCTGCCCCGCACTCTCCGGGTCCATCTCACTTTTCACGTTTCCCGCATTAAGCCTGTTCTCATCAGCCCTCTGCTTTTGTCCGATCTGCTTCTGGGTCCTCCTCAGAACCCTGACATCACCTGTTTCCAATGAACCTGTTCGCTTGTGGAATGTTCCAAACAGGTGTTTTTGGAGCATTCCTCAACTTTCCCAGTCTTTTGTTGTTCCTGTCCCAGCTTTTTTGGAATGTGTTGCAGGCATCAAATTCAAATTCATGAGTGAATATAATAAATTTTATCAGTTTGAACATTAAATATCTTGTCTTTCTTAGTGTATTCAATTGGAAATAGGTTAAAAAGAAGAATTATTGTGTTCTTTTTTCATTTACGTCTTACAAAACGTCCCAACTTCATTGGAATTGGCGTTGTTATTAGAATCACCTGATCAGATGTGTCTTTACAGTAAGTGTCTCTGTGTTTTTTTTTTTCCCCAGCAGGTCCAGGAGGCCATCCCCTGCAGCATCTAAAACAAAGGACAGCACCAGCATCTGTGCAATGGGTCGTTACAAAATTAACATATAAGTGAAAAGCTCATAAATTGAACAGTGGACATCTGTTGTCTTTACACAAGGCACCTCTTGTTTGGAGCTTTGTCGTTAGACTAACCATGAAGATGCTTGCGCACAAACTGAAAGCGAGGGGTATCATCTCTCTCTGCCTGTGTTTGTGTGGCAGTGGTGGACAACGCTTTTCATTATCCTGTTGTAGCTGAGGATTTTTATATGCCTGCTTTGTGTCGAGCTGACTTTAGAAGAGCTCACACATCCATGTCGTGTGATGTGGAGGTTACTTCAAGAGCTGCTGCCATCCATCTCCACCACCTTGACCTAATCTGTTAAAACATCCCCACAAGAAACGTATTGCTCCACAGGGACACCATTTGACCTGCCCAAGAATGCCATGGGGCCCATTGGTACAATAAGGGTGCACTCACGGTGCCCATCCGTACTGTGCTCAACGGCCAAAGTCTAGTTCATTTGACCAGTGTGAGTGCAACCGTACCACGCCTAGGTGTGGCACGCTTGGGAGAGGTGGGCTTTTGTAAAGCACGTTTGCACATGTACGAGCACGAGCGTGCGCACGTGTACAAGCACGAGGCCTACGGCGGTTCCGACCTCATTTTATGTGCACCTGTTCGGACATAGAAAAAAAAAGAAGGAAGGACCATACGCGGACATTTAAAACAATGGCGGCGAAAGGTTCACGTTGGTGTTATGCGGAGGTGGAGTGTTTACTGCAGATTTGGTCGGATGAAAATATTCAAAAACAGTTGGACAAGATGCACAAAAACTCAGAGGTCTATGGAAAGATTTGTTAACAACCTGTTCACGTCAATCAATGCGTGTGACGTGTTACGGCGTTATGAAGTATAGGCAGGCAAGAAGCATTCCGCCGAGGCCCAGGTAGTGCCAGGTAGAGTACAAACGTGCCTGGCCCTCGGAGTAACCCAAAGCACGGGGCACGGTACGGGTGGACAGTGTGAGTGCGCCCTAAAACCATATGCAGTTGTAGTATATATGCTAGTTGAAAACTGTGTCAACATATATATATATATATATATATATATATATATAGTTTTTTTCTTGGTTTTCATTCTACAGTTAACTAATTACAGTATTTGATGTGTTCAGCCTTATGCAGTTGTAGTATATATGATAGTTGAAAACTGTGTCAATATATATATATATATATATATATATATATATATATGTATGTATGTATGTATGTATGTATGTATGTATGTATGTATGTATGTATGTATGTATGTATGTATGTATGTATGTATGTATGTATGTATGTATGTATGTATGTATGTATGTATGTATGTATGTATGTATGTATGTATGTATGTATGTATGTATGTATGTATGTATGTATGTATGTATGTATGTATGTATGTATGTATGTATGTATGTATGTATGTATGTATGTATGTATGTATGTATGTATGTATGTATGTATGTATGTATGTATGTATGTATGTATGTATGTATGTATGTATGTATGTATGTATGTATGTATGTATGTATGTATGTATGTATGTATGTATGTATGTATGTATGTATGTATGTATGTATGTATGTATGTATGTATGTATGTATGTATGTATGTATGTATGTATGTATGTATGTATGTATGTATGTATGTATATGTATGTGTATGTATATGTATATATATGTATATATATATAGATAGTTTTTTAAAATTATAGAAAGAATAGAAATGCCTCATATCGGATTTTTTATTAGGTTGTTCCCTTATGAATTACTTAGCAGTAATTGTTAAAAGCATTTCAAGTCAATCTTATTTAGAGTGTCAAATCAAAACAGAACTTATTTCAAGACACTTTTAACATACAGCAGGTGTAGTCCAGACCCAACATTCCCCCTTGAGTTTTTTGAAAGTACAGGAACATTTATCGAGCTGTATTCAAGTCTTGTTATATTAAATGTGTTACAATATATATGGGCTGTAAATTATATTTTAATACAATGCCTGTATGTACAATAAGGTTATATAATAATGTATGGCAGTAAACCATAGAGCAAACATATGACATACATTATTTATAATGTTATAATGCTGGGAATGATTGATCCTTCAACCTTCAAATGACAGCTAGAACTAGTGCTTTGTTCATCGGCCTTGTGAAAGGTTATATACGTGGATCTCCACACCAGATAGTTGGACCAGTCCCAGCCTGGTCAGATGCGTACACAAACTGATGAAGCCTCTTGGATGAGAGATGAAACGTCTTCCTAGACAAATAACCAAGTCCAGTTGGTTTTGACTAAAAATTGCTTTGGGGATAAAATAAAGACATGCCTCAAACGTTACCAGATGTTAGTTTTTACATTCACCACTAAGTATTGATCCATTTACTGTGTGATCAGTGCATCATAAAGCATCTGTCTACCTTCTTGTCTAAGAAGAACTGATCCTCCTCAGAGTGTGTACTGCCATCATCACCTGAAGGAAATCTGTTTGAAAAAACATGTTTATTGTTGTGCTTTCAGACTCTTCATTATAGTATAACGTGTATGTTCACATTAACCTTTTCCCACTAACATGTGACCACATCTGCAATATGCATCTGCAATGAATATGAAGATTGTTTATGAAAGTTGCATATCACAAAATTATGTGCAAATAAACTATAAACTAACAACTTACTACATCTGCAATATGTATCTGCTCATTGAACTTGTTTATGTTTATTTAAGACGTGAACATTCATATACATTTGTTTAAGCACTTGAATACATCATATATATGTGACAGATTCAGCTTTACAGGCTAATTTTAATTTTCAAAACAACAGCGCATAATCACAGAGAAATAGCAATAGTAAGAGTTACCGACAACAACCAGGTATTAGCACAAAAACATTAGCGCTAGCTTGGTGAAGAACGTGCATCCATGTTAACTGATATTAGCTGACATGCTAAGTTTGGTAAGCAAGAGATAAGGCTTAAAATAATATGTAACGTTACTTACGGGATAAACTGAACAGCCGACTACTTGGAGTGTCATTAGTTCAACCGGTTGAACTGAAAACAAACTGCCAACACCGAAGAACAAAATCACGGCTGGAGGTTTCCACAGCTGATGTAATGTCAGGTTTGAAAGTCAAGATCTCCGAGACCTGTAAATCAGAATTAAGCCACACCCCCAATGCATCCCCTGCTTTATAGTCTATTTCACTCAAACTGGGACCGAATTTTTAAAAAGTGAGTATTGTAAAAGGCATCAAACTAACGATAGAAACGATAAAAACCTCTGTTCCTGGCTTATTGTAGCCACAGAGCGAGTTAGAAGTTGATCATTTTCACCGTTGACAAGAATGCAACCGGATGTCTCCTGCAACCCATGTATTGCTCCCCGCCGGCCACTGGCTAGAATACAGGCTTAAGGCACTTCTTCATTGGTGTCCATTTTCAGGCCCGGTCGCTCCGTCCATTCATTTATACAGTCTATGGCAGGGCTATTCAAGTCCGCCAGTGAAAATTTACTGACCTTTTGAGTAGAAGCCTGTGTGAAAAAGTAATTAAAGACTGCTGTCCTTTCTTGTATCCATCTCAGTGCTTACGTCTCAGCGTTACCGTCTCAGCGTTACCGTCTCAGCGCGTCAAATACTGGCACGCTGGGAGACTTGGTCAATGCGCTCCCTGTAGGCGCGTGGCCACAACGCTATGCACACTCTCGCTACGCTCTTTTCGTTTGTTTCTGAATTATCTTGGCAACAGCTCACTAAGCTCCTCTCTGTTGTTGTTCTGAATCGTTTCAGTCTGGTTAAATCCGTGGTTAAATCCCCACTGCAATGTCTCTTTCTACTCTCAAAAAAAGAAAGGTTGAGACAGAAAACCATCAGTTCACGGACAGAGAAGTTTTTTTTCTGTCACCGTGAAGCCTGTGTTTACTCTGCAGTCATATCGGTGTGTAAAGAGGATACGTTGATAAGGCAAGGAAAGGCAAGGCAACTTTATTTGTACAGCACTTTTCATACACAAGGCAGAATCAAAGTGCTTCACAGCACAACATGTCATGAATTAAAATGCATTACAGAAAGACAAAGAGAATAAAAACATAGACAATAATAAAAACAGTGCGGACGTTAAAAATGCAAAGATTTAGCAGAAAGCTTAGGTGAACATAAAAGTTTTCAGTCTAGTTTTAAAAGTGGTCAAAGTGGGTGAAAGTCTTACATCTTCAGGAAGTTTATTCCAGCTGTTTGTTGCATAATGACTGAAAGATGCTTTCCCTTGATTTGAGTTTACTCTGCGAACCACTAACAGATTGGCCTCTCCGGGAACCATCACCTTATCGTGGTGGAGAGGTTTGTGTCTCCCTGTGAACCTGAGGGCTGTGTTGTCTGGAGCCTTGTGCTCCTGGTAGGGTCTCCAATGGCAGAGTGGTCTCAGGGGAGGGGCCGGACTAAGAATGGTTGTGGGCAGATGGGGCTCATAGCCTTGGATGGCAACCTGTCTAGGAGAAGGACACTCTGATCTAAAACCGGGACTGTGAGGAGTTGCGCCCCGCAGTTTGCTATCAGCATAGTAAAGCCAACCATGGAGTACAGCGTCATCCCAAATCCTATACTTCCAGTGGCAGGAGTCCACAGGAACATCGCGGCGGACGGTGGTGCTGGTCCTCCTTCTGGAGGACACCATGACGACATGGCCTCAAACCCTGGGCTTGTCCCAGGGCGGGTCCTGTCTGATCCCAGCACCCCGTCCAATGCACTCATGCGCTGTCGGAGACCATTTGTTATGGGAACCCTCAACGCATGCACAGCGAGAGAAGAAGCGAGGTTGATAGAGCTAGCCCACTGTGCTGAGGAATGGGGAGTGGAGATCCTGGGGATCCAGGAACACAGGAAAGTACACACTGATGACCGGATCGTGTACCGCAGAGTGGAGAGATGCACGTTCATCTCTGCATCAGCGTGGCGGAACGAGGCCCAGGCCGCAACAGGCGGCGTTGGGTTAATGCTGGGTTCCCGGGCGCGTAAGGCTCTTCTTCGGGTTCACCACCACACCGACAGGATCCTGATCCAGTAACAACAGTAATAGTCGTGTACTCGCCCACCAACGTGGCACCACCTGAGGACGTGGAGGAGTTCTTCAAAGGACCTGGTAGCAGCAGTCTGAGACGTCCCGGCCCACAACTTCCTGGCAATGCTTGGGGATTTCAACGCAAGGCTTGGACCAGAGGACACACCCTTACCTTACCACGACTTTACCAACCGCAATGGCGCCTACCTTACCGCCTTTCACACAGAGCATGAGCTGCTAGCGGCAAATACCATCTTCCGGAAGAGGACAGGAAAGAGGTGGACGTTCCGAGACAGAGCCACTGGCATGCTCAGACAGCTGGATTACATCCTAGTGAGGAGGAAGTGGAGGAACTCCATTATGAATGCAGAGCCATACTCCACAATCAGTTCTGTGGGCTCAGACCACCGTGTGGTCTCGATGAAGGTGCGTCTGAGCCTCAGGGTCCCCAAACCAAGTCCCAGGATCCGGTATAACTGGAAAGCATTCTCTAGCGACCCTGGCCTTCAAACCAGGTACACGGAGGAGGTGAGGAAGCAATTCCAGGAGCTGGATAAGGGAGCGGAGCCCAGCAGCGAATACAAGCGTTTCGTTGCTGCGAACGAGGAGGCGACCAAACTGTTTGTACCCATGATGGAGAGAGTCAAAACCTCCCAGCGCTCCAAACACCCAGAGGTGGTAGCGGCACGGGGGAAGGTGGAGGAAGCCCGTCTCAACTTCAAGAAGGAGCCAACCGTGGAGAGTCGTAGGGAGCTGAACGAGGCCAACAGCTTCTCTTCAACACCTATGACACCATCAAAGGGGAGGAGCTGGTGGAGAAAGTGCAGAGAGTGCGGGCAGCACAAGGGGAACAGCAATACGGGGAGGCCTGGAGGGTCATCAACGAAATGACTGGGAGGAAGAAGACCAAGGAGGGACAGGTCAATGGACACAGCCCTGAAGAGAGGGTGACAACCTGGTTCAGCCACTTCCAAGGGCTGCTGGGAGAGACGGCGGAAACAGTTGAAGAAGATGTGCCACCATACCTCCAGAACCTCTCAATCAATGATGGTCCCTTCACGCCTGGGGAGCTCGCCAGGGCGAAAACCACTGTGAAAGTGGGCAAAAGTGCCGGTCCAGATGGCATTCCCCCAGAGGTCCTGAAGAACTGTGATCTTGACTACATCATCCTGGGTTTCTGCAACCTTGCTCTGCTGCACAATCCGCTGCCTGATATGTGGTCTTTGTCAAACATCGTCCCAGTGCCCAAATCCGGAGAGCTCTCAAAGCCGGACAACTATCGATCAGTCTGACATGCATTGCTGCGAAAATCTACAACCGCATGATCCTAAACAGGGTCCGGCAAGCAGTTGACCCATACCTGCGGGTGAATCAGAATGGCTTTCGAGAGGGGAGAACTACTACAGCCCAGATCTTGGCATTTAGGAGATTGATTGAGGAGGTGAAGAAGAACAACCTGTCCGCAGTCCTATGCTTTATAGACTTCAAAAAGGCATTTGACTCGATCCAGGTATGATGGTGAAGATCCTCAAGTCATAAAGTATTCCTCCCAACCTACTCCGAGCAATAGAGACCATGTACGCAGGAACAAGGGCCAAGGTGGTGACCACAGATGGCAGCAGTGAGGAGTTTGACATCCTTGCTGGGGTTATGCAAGGGGATACACTAGCCCCCTTTCTCTTCATCATAGTCCTTGATCATGCGCTCAGGAAGGCAATCAGTGGGCGAGAGAAGGAACTTGACTTCGCGCTAACACCAAGGAGGTCAAGTCGAAAACCTGCAGTGGTCCTCACAGACCTTGACTATGCGGATGACATCAGTTTGCTCTCCGACAACGTGGAACAGACACAAGAACTACTAAACAGAGTAGAGCTAGAGTGTGCCAAGGTTGGCCTCAGGTTGAACACCAAGAAAACTGAGGTCATCACCTATAACATTCCACCAGAACATCAACCTCTGTCTATAGCAGGAGGCACTGTGCTGAAAGAAGTTCATGACTTCAAGTACCTGGGCTAATGGGTCAACTCAACTGAGCAAGATCTAAAAGTGAGGAAGGCACTTGCGTGGAGGGCCCTGAACGGGATGACCAGTGTATGGAACTCCAATCTCCCCCGCCAAATCAAACTCAGCTTCTTCTACGCGACAATAGAGTCCGTTTTCCTCAAGGGCAGTGAATGCTGGACCCTTAAACCAACCCTAGAGAAGTCCCTGGACGGGTGCTACACCAGGATGTTGCGTGCAGTGCTTAACATCAGCAAGAATGCACATGTAACGAACATAATCCTGTATGAGGAAATACCAAGGGTGAGTGAAAAGATTGCTGTAAGGAGAATAAGACTTGCAGGGCACTGCCAAAGACACCCAGAACTGTCAGCCAGCAAGCTGGTGCTGTGGGAACCGACACGCGGGCGCCGGTCAAGAGGACTTCATACGTGGACATACTCAAGAGGGATGCAGGAGCCCAGAGTACCAGCGAACTGGAAAGATGTATGGAGAATCGGGATGACTGGAGACAACGATGGACGGCTCGTCTGAGGACGACCTAGAGAGAGGCCTCAGAGGATCTTAGTGATCTAGAAGGCTTATGTAGTGGGAGCATATCAGTGATATACTTCGGCCCTAGACCATGTAGTGATTTATATGTGAGCAGGAGGATTTTGAAATCTATTCTCTGACGTACAGGAAGCCAGTGTAATGATTTAAGAATTGGTGTAATGTGCTCACATTTTCTGGTCTTTGTTAGAACTCTAGCAGCAGCGTTCTGAACAAGCTGTAGCTGCCTGACAGTTTTTTTGGGAAGACCTGCAAGCAGACCATTACAGTAGTCTAGCCTACTGGTAATAAAGGCATGGACAAAGGCATGGACAAGTTTTTCTAAGTCTTGAGCTGACATGGGCCCTCTAAGTCTTGTTATATTTTTAAGGTGATAGTAGGCCGATTTTGTCACTGATTTGATGTGACTGTCAAAATGTAAATCAGAATTCATAATAACCCCAATATTTCTGGCTTTATTTGAGGTTTTCAGGGACAGTGATTGAAGGTGTTGGATGACTTTAAACCTTTCTTTCTTAGCACCAAAAACAATTATCTCAGTTTTATCCTCATTTAGTTGAAGGAAATTTTGGCACATCCAGTGTTTGACTTGCTCAATGCACTGGCACGGACGATCTATGGGGCGATAGTCATTTGGTGATAGCGCTACATAGATTTGGGTATCATCGGCATAGCAATGGTGGTCAGTGTTGTTATTTTGCATGATTTGTCCTAGTGGGAGCATATAGATGTTAAATAAAGTCGGCCCCAAGATTGAACCTTGGGGGACTCCACACGTTACGTTGGTTTGTTCTGATACAAAGTCGCCAATGCAAACAAAATAGTTCCTATCTTGTAGATATGACTTGAACCAGTTTAAGACTGTCCCTGAGAGCCCCACCCAGTTTTCCAACCTGTCCAAAAGTATTGAGTGGTCGACAGTGTTGAATGCAGCACTGAAGTCCAATAGCATTAATACTGAAGTTTTGCCAGAGTCTGTGTTAAGACGGATGTCATTTATAACTTTAATAAGGACCGTCTCGGTGCTATGAAAAGGTCTAAATCCTGACTGGAGGTTGTTGTGGCAGCCAGTAGAAGCCAAGAAGTGATTTAGTTGAGTACAACTTTCTCAATTATTTTACTTATGAATGGTAGATTTGAAATTGGTCTGTAGTTGTATATAAAAGAGGCATCTAGGCTCCGCTTTTTTAGAAGAGGTTTAATGACTGCAGTTTTGAAGGCCTTTGGGAAATTGCCCGAAACATTGAGACCTTTTGTGATAATCAGGTCCAGGGTGTGTCCTTTACAATGAGTAGCCTCTTTCACATGTTGAGACAGTTCAAATGTATCTAAAATAGTAAAAAGTTCCTTTGCACCCTTGTCATTCAATCGTCAATATGAAAATTAAAGTCACCAGTTATAACTAGGCAGTCAAAGTCAGTGGAGATGCCAGACAATAATTCGGTAAAATCATAAAAAAAATGTGCTGAGTATTCAGGTGACCTGTAAATAATTAACAGGAGAATATTGGGAGAGCATTTTAACACAGCACACAGGTATTCGAATGATGTAAAAGAAGAAGAAGAACTTTATTTATGACGCAAGGGGAAATTTAATTTTTTCACTCTTATTATTATACATGTTACACACACAGACCCGAAATACACACATGCACAAACAGGGCCTATATATGCCAGTGTCCGAGCAGCCACGAGTCCACACTCCATATATGGTCCACACGGGGACTTGAACCAGCGACCCTACGGTTCCCAGCCAAGTCACCTATGGACTGAGCTACTGCCGCCCCCCCAAAGAAATCCCCAAGGGACATCTGTTTCCCCTGAAATATGTTTTTAAATATAGCAGCAACCCCCCCCCCCCCTTTTCCCAGATCTGCATACATCAATAAAGTTATAGTTGGGGGGTGCTGTCTCGATCAGAATGCTTGCACTGTTATTTTGCTCCAGCCATGTTTCAGTTAAAAACATAAAATCAAGTTTGGAAGTGGTAATAAAATTATTGACTAAAAATGATTTGTTATTCAGAGACCTAACATTGAGCAGACCCATCCTGATGGTGTTATTGACAGGCTTCGATGTTGACTTTGATTTGGAGAGAATAGGAATGACATTCTTTAGGTTAGCAGGGTGTCTAAGTTTCCCAATGTTCACTCTCTTGGTAGTCACAACAGGAATGTAGAAGGTGCCTTGGGCCCAGCTGATAATGTGGTCTAGTCCTGAACCCTTTTCTGTATCAGTAATATTCAGGCCTGCTGTCAGGACGGGGCGGGGCTGGCCATGAGGGGGAGGAGGAGTGAGCAGCATCAGAGCTGGAACGAACTACTTAAGGTGGACGTTGAGGGCGTAGAGGGGGTTGACGTGAGAGGGCCGAAGTAGGGCTGAGGGTTTGCGAAGTAGCGCTGAGGGTTTGTGAAGCACGCCTTCATGGAGGGGGGGGGGGGGGGGATGAGAAGGGGTTGCCACTGAGATGACGCTGAGGGGGGGTTTGCTGAGGTCGGTCAATGAGGGTAAAAATACAAGTAGGGCGGGGAGTGGGTGGGGGTAGCTGACGGAACTTCAAGGGGGAGAAGGGGGGAGAGAGGCTTACTTGAGGAAGGGAGAAGGATGGAGACCTGGAGACCTGGATGGAGGCTTGGGGGGTGTGGGGGAGGGATCTTCACGCGCATTCGAAATGAAGGGGGCGGTAGAGGGGGATGGACACCTCTCCTCTTTGCTCTGGTGTCTTTCATGGTCAGCGCTCTCCTTTTGCAATGGCGGTCCTCCTTCGACGTTCATGATAAGCTGTGTTGTGTCTTCCTTTTTCGTTGGTTCCTCTTGTCTCTTGTCCTTGGCAGTGATGATAGATGGATGACGCAGGAAGTACAACATGTTGGTCATGAAAAGCTTTACTCCCAGCTTATTTAGACAAAGTCTGTCTGCCTTAAAAAGATGCCTGCGGTCCCAGAAAAAGCTAAAATTGTCAATAAAATGCATTGAACGAGCAAGAAAAGCGCTGGAGAGCCACTCATTCAGTAAAGTCAACTGAATCTCTCAGCTCCTCTCCCGATCGGGGGTAGAGGACCACTGATAAACACCTCAGCATTCACAGTGCTGACTATTTCAAAGAGATTATTGAAGTGCTCTCTCAGCTCCCTTGATTGTTGTTTTTCAATGTCATTAAAACCAATGTGCAGAATGACATTTTTCACATTTGGGTGTGCAGCCACAATTTCCAGGATTCTTTTTTCCAAGTCAGAAACCGTATCCTTCGGAAAGCAGAGTACTTTGGTGTTTTTATTGCTTTTCATATCTTTTACAGAAAAGTCACCCGCAATCAGATTTTCAGGCCCTCTTGTTAGCTTTCTCTGTGGTTTTAAGTTAGCAGGTCTTACCCTTCTGCGTGGTGATGGTGAGTTATTCAGGCAATCAAAGGGGGATCCATTGTCCGGCAACAGGAGCAAACCTGTTCTTTAGTTGAACACTTGCTTGCTGGGGAGGTTTCTTGGTACTTTTCCTCTTCTCAGCTCAGAACTGTGTGTGTGTGTGTGTGTGTGTGTGTGCGGTGTGTGTGTGTGTGTGTACGTGGGAACACGTTCCTCATGTATAGCCTACATGCTAAAGGGTACAATTCTTTTTGTGTGTTAGGCATTTTATGGAGAGGATGACTGTCACTCACTCATCCACACTGTTTTATGTTGCCATCATACAGGTATGTGCATGATTGCTCAGCTTCCATTTGTTATGTAAATAGATGTGATAATTTTCTTTTTTTTATATGTATTTGTATTTGTATTTGCATTTGTCAGTCTGTGATGTGCCCGACTGAAAGAGGCATTTTATGGAGAGGATGACTGTCATTCACTCATCCACATTGTTTTATGTTGCCATCATACAGGTATGAATAAAGGTTCAGTGTGAGAACACCCCTGCGTCCCCTGTTTTTCGTGCACCAGAACACAACGCAGTGTAGTCGGGACCGGGCAGATCCAGACCGGCTACATTGGTGCCATGACCCGGATTTCTTCTCCACGGATCATCGCCAGAGTGATCACCAGTGGTTGTTGTAACAAGTAGGGACACCTGGGGGTTTTGACACTGTAGAAAATATACGTATTCATAGTACACCTGGAATATTGAGGGTTATTGATTTATTGATTGATTTATTTTCATAACTTTCCTCTGTGAAGGGTTTTTTTTTTGGTTTGTATGTGTACACGCTAAGTATACTTACCTGTTTTTGCTATCATTTAACGGAAGTTAGTATATTTGGTTAACATGACTGATGGAGAGAACATAAAAAGGGCACTTAGTTATGGTGAGGGCGCTGTTGCAATGAGTTTTGGGCGAGGCAAGCTTCTGGAAGATTTAACCCCAGCTAAGGGTGTTAGTGCAGTAGGTCACCCAGTTTTATCTTCCACGCCCATGTATCATGATATTGTTACACCGAGACAGCATGTGCCTAACCCAGCCACTAGTCCTTCAGGCATAGGGAGAGGCGCTGGTGCAGTACGCCCCCGTACATCATCCTCCACCCTCATGCATACTGATACATTTCCCCCTATGCAACGCAAGTCTGACGAAACCATTAGTTCTCCAGACTTTGAAAGCATTATAACTCAGTAAGCTCACCAAATCGGCGAGAGCATTGTCAGCCAGATACAGAAGACTGCAGACAGTCATAATGTCAAAATCCCACGTTTAGTGCAAACCTAGGGGAGGGTCATTCCGAACTAAATATGACAGGGGTGAAGCTTGTGATGCAGCCAGATGCAAAGGAGCCACCACACTTCAGAGGAGATGGAAACGACAAACACACAGTACACGAGTGGGAAGAAATCATGGATGTTTATCTTAGGAAAAGGGGTATTTCACCCCAGGAACATTCACAAGAGATACTGTCGAGACTAATGGGAAAAGCTAGAGACGTAGTCAAGGTCACTCTGCACAGTATCCCGTCCTTAAAGCCTGCTGAAGATCCCAAGCTTGTTTTTGACATTCTTAAACAACATTTCAGTGAGGTGACATATTCCTCAATGCCCCTAGCAGACTTTTACAACACCTTACCACTGGCTGGAGAAGATCCAATGGATTATTGGGTTCGGCTGAATAAAGCAGTGGATGTGGTTGATGAGTGCTTAAGGAGGCAAGGAAGGTATGTTGAGACCCCTGCTCATGAAGTCACAATGATGTTTGTAAAACACTGTCCTGATTCTGCACTCTCCAGTGTCCTGAAATGTGGAACAGCAGAAAAGTGGACATCACAAGAGATACAAGAGCACCTCATTGAACATCAGAGAGAGGCTAAGACGAAAAATCAAGGTAAAACATGTCGCCCACCACAGCACCGGCAGGTTAATGCTAATGTTCAGATTTCAACGCTGGGAGATGCAACTTCTGATAATGTAAGGGAGCTCACCTGTGAACAGAACATGGCAGGGCCGCCACCCACGCCCCCAGTTGAGAATGCTTGTATCCAGTCACTCATCAGCCTGCTAGACCGCGTCTTGGAGCAGAAAGCTCAGTCAGTAGTACTTGCAGGACCAAGCAGAGAATTCAATTTCAATTCAATTCAATTCAATTTTATTTATAGTGTCAAATCATAACAAAAGTTATCTCAGGACACTTTACAGAGTAGGTAAAGACCACACTCAATGACTTATTTATGATTTACATAGACCCAACAATTCCTCTGTAGAGTACAGTGGCAACGAAAACCTTCCCTATAACAGGCAGGAACGTCAGACAGACCCAGCTCTGTGGAGGACGGCCATCTGTCTTGACCGGTTGGGGAGGAAGAAAAGGAGAGAGAAAGAGAGAAAAGACACACAGATGGACAGAGAGAGACAGACAGACACACTTCCAGAGATGCAAGCAAAGCCTAACAGTAACTATAATATTTATAGTAATGTGAATATAACGTATATGTTAAGGCAGTTAATACAACAGAATAGTAGAAACAAGCACAGCTAAGGTGACAGAATATGAAAATGATAATAATTATGGTGGCAAACATGATCAATGATGAGTAGTGGCAATAGCAGCTACGATACAGCTACAAATTTTATAGTTTATTAAACTAGTGATAGTATATATGAGTAACAGTGACAATAGCAGCAGGAAGCGTCATGTAGGACCACAGCAGCAAGCACCACCACGATCAGCAGAGACCTGCGAGACGACAAAGCACAAACAGCTCCGGGGAAGAAGCTGAATCAGTAACATGCATTGATGGGACATGAATGATTCAGACAGAGAGGAGAGAAGCTCAGAGTATCAGGAAAAGTATTATCCCCCGGCAGACTAGGCCTATAGCAGCATCATTAAGCAGAATAAAGTCTTATCGTAAGCCCTAGCTGTAAGCTTTATCAAAAAGGAAAGTTTTAAGTTTACTTTAAATAAGGGGACAGTGTCTGCCTCCCGAATAACATTTGGGAGTTTGTTCCACAGGAGAGGAGCTTGGTAGCTGAAGGCTCTGCCTCCCATTCTACTTTTGGAGACTCTAGGAACGACGAGTAGAATAGAATAGAATAGAATAGACTTTATTGATCCCACAGCGGGGAAATTCACGTGAGCAGTAGCTTACACACAGACACAGACAACACAGACCCTTAGTTTACATAAGGTAAACAAAGATAATTAAAAATAAAATAGAAGATAAAAATAAAGAATAAGAATAGAAAATATACTATATACAATATACAACAATTTACACTATGTGTCATAAATATGAAGTGGAAAAACTACAGTGGATGGAAATACTAAGTACAGATGTTACAAATATGCATTACAAAAGTGACTTGTGATGATGTGGAAGTGAATTGCACATGGGTGAATTGACAAAATAAACATAACAATCATTACAAATTATTATTGTGCAGTCTGACTGCGGTCGGGATGAACGACCTGCGGAAGCGTTCTTTTTTGCATCTCGGATGCAGCAGTCTGTGGCTGAAGGAGCTGCTTAAGGCTCCCACAGTGTCATGGAGGGGGTGAGAGGTGTTGTCCATGATCGATGTTAGTTTGGATAACATCCTCCTCTCACCCACCTCCTCAGTGGAATCCAGGGAACAGTCTAGGACTGAGCCAGCTCTTCTGATCAGTCTGTTTAGTCTCTTCCTGTCCCTCTCTGAGCTTCCACAGCCCCAGCAGACCACCGCATAAAAGATAGCAGACGCTACCACAGAGTCATAGAAGGTCCTCAGAAGTGCCCTGCACACTCCAAAAGACCTCAGTCGCCTCAGTAGATGGAGGCGACTCTGGCCCTTCTTGTACAGGGCGTCGGTGTTGTGGGACCAGTCCAGTTTATTATTGAGGTGAACACCCAGGTATTTGTACTGCTCCACCTTCTCAATGTCCAAACCCTGGATGTTCACCGGTGCTGTTGTGGGA
This sequence comes from Echiichthys vipera, assembly GCF_963691815.1. NCBI lineage: Eukaryota > Metazoa > Chordata > Actinopteri > Perciformes > Trachinidae > Echiichthys > Echiichthys vipera. Next base: position 2,929,477 of record NC_139825.1, on the reverse strand, counting down.
GCCTTCCTGCTGAAGTCTATCACCACCTCCTTCGTCTTGCTGGCGTTGATGAGCAGATGGTTTGCCTCACACCAGGCGACGAAGTTGGCGATGACGTCTCGATACTCCAGGTCGTCCCCCTCGGACACCCGTCCAACGATGGCGTCGTCGGAGAACTTCTGGAGGTGGCAGCTGTTGGTGTTGTGGCTGAAGTCTGAGGTGTACAGTGTGAAAAGGAAGGGAGCGAGCACCGTACCCTGCGGAGCCCCTGTGCTGCAGACTACCACATCAGACACACAGTCTCGAAGCCTCACTTACTGCGGTCTGTTGGTGAGGTAGTCGATGGTCCATGCAGCCAGGTGACGGTCGACTCCCGCCCCTTCCAGCTTCCCCCTGAGCAGCGCTGGCTGGATTGTGTTGAAAGCACTGGAGAAGTCGAAGAACATGACTCTCACAGAGCTTCCGGCACTCTCCAGATGTGTCAGGGACCTGTGCAGCAGGTAGATGACAGCGTCATCCACACCGATGCCGGGCCGGTACGCGAACTGCAGGGGGTCCATCTCACTGTCCACAAGGTGACGCAGGTGGGAGAGTACGATCCTCTCCATGGTCTTCATCAGGTGGGAGGTGAGGGCTACTGGCCTGAAGTGGTTCGGCTCCCTGGGGTGAACAGTCTTTGGAACCGGAACCACGCACGATGTTTTCCACAGGAGTGGAACTATCTCCAGACTGAGGCTCAGGTTGAAGATGTGCAGGAGCACACCGCTGAGCTGATCTGCACAGTCCTTAAGCAGTCTGGAGTTGATGCCGTCAGGGCCAGTAGCCTTCCTCGCCTTGGTTTTCCTCAGCTCCCTCCTCACCTGGTCTGTTGTTATGACGAGGCTAGGGGAGGGGCTGAGGGATGGGTAAGGGGGGAGGAGGTGGGAGACTCGGAGTGAGGATGGTGTAGTTGTTGCTGTTGGAGGCAGTGGGATGGAATGGGGGAGCCGACCAGGACAGCTGCTGTGGAGAAGGGGGCGAGGGGGAGCATGAGGGGGAGGGAAACGTGTCGCCATCGAATCTGGTGAAGAACTGGTTCAGCTCATTCGCCCAGACCTGATCACCTGATACAGGGCCCCTCCCACTGTCCTTGGAGTGGCCAGAGATGGTTTTCAGGCCTCTCCAGACCTCCCTGGCGTTGCTCCCCTTTAGCCGCTCCTCCAGCTTCCTCTTATAGCTGTCTTTTCCTCTCCTGATCGCCTTTTTCAGCTCCTTCTGCACTCTCCTCAGCTCGTCCTTGTCCCCAGATTTGAAGACCATCTTCTTCTTGTTGAGTAGGTCCTTCAGATCTGGGGTCACCCAGGGTTTGTTGTTGGGAAAACACCGTACCCTCCTAGTAGGCACGGTGTTCTCCACGCAAAAATTTAGATAGTCAGTGATGCAGGTTGTGAGACTGTCAATGTCCTCCCCGTGAGGTTCACACAACACATCCCAGTCCGTGGTGTCAAAACAGTCCCTCAGTGCCATACTAGACTCCTCAGACCAGTTCTTCACACGCCTAATGGTGGGTCGTTGTTTGTTCACCATAGGAATGTAGGCAGGGGACAAGTGGACCAGGTTGTGGTCGGAACGACCCAGCGGGGGGAGAGGTGATGAGCTGTATGCATCCTTTGTGTTGGCATACAATAGGTCCAATGTTCTATTGTCTCTGGTGTGACATTTCACATACTGTGTGAAGGTGGGAAGAGTGGAGGACAGGGAAGCATGGTTGAAGTCACCAGAGATTAGCAAGAGGGACTGAGGGTGCGATGTCTGGTACCGCGATACTACAGTATGCAAGAGCTCAGAGGCTGTTGCAGCATCGGCAGACGGGGGAATGTACACAGTTATCGCGATAACATGTGATAATTCCCTCGGCAGGTAATATGGCCGGATGCTAACAGCTAGCAGCTCAATGTCCCTACTGCAGTACCGCTCCTTCACCCTGATGTGACCCGGGTTACACCACCTATCGTTTACAAACATCGCAATGCCCCCCCCCTTCCTCTTACCAGTCTCCTTCGCTTTCCTGTCCGCCCTCACAAGCTGAAATCCGTCCAGCGCAACGTGCGTGTCCGGCGTGAGATCGTTCAGCCAAGTCTCTGTTAGGCACATGATGCTACACTCCCGATACTCCCGCTGCAGCCTGGTGAGCGCCGAAAGCTCCTCCATCTTGTTGGGGAGAGATCTAACGTTCCCCATGATGATTGACGGAACAGAAGGTTTGTACCGTCTCTTCCTCTGTCGGCGCTTCAGTCCGGCTCTGCAGCCCCGTCTCCTCCTCTTTAATTCCGCGGGGATCTCCGGTCTTTCATCGGGGAGTACCTGCGTGTAGCGCCATGCTAACAGCTGCTCCCTGCTGATGGTAATGGAGCCCTGGTTGTACAGGTCCGCTGAAGCCGGGTTAAACAGTCCAAAACCAATAAAAAGAAAAATGCATAGTCTTAGAAGAAGTACATCCATAGGAGTACCCCTCCGACCTAGACTAGCGGCAAAAAAGACACGAAAAACAAAACAAAACACAGAAAGACGAACGGAGCTACTGCTACTGGCTGCCACACGCGCGGCGCCATCTTGGTAAAGCAGTAGCCCTGCATTCTCAGAGCGCAGAGATCTAGTTGGGTGATACGGTACTATGAGCTCTCTAAGATACGACGGAGCCTGACCAATAAGAGCTTTGTACGTAAGGAGAAGGATTTTAAATTCTATTCTAGATTTTGCAGGTAGCCAGTGCAGAGAAGCTAATACAGGAGAAATATGTTCTCTTCTATTTGTTTTAGTTAGTACACGAGCTGCAGCATTTTGGACCAACTGGAGACTCTTAACAGACTTATTGGAGCAGCCTGATAATAAGGAATTGCAATAGTCCAGCCTAGAAGTAACAAATGCATGAACAAGTTTCTCTGCATCTTTCTGAGACACAATGTTCCTAATTTTTGCAATATTACGCAGGTGAAAATATGCAGTCCTTGTTGTTAGTTTTATGTGAGAATCGAAGGACATATCCTGATCAAAAATAACACCCAGATTCCTTACTGTGGTGCTGGAGGACAACACTACATCATCCAGAGTAACAATATCTTTAGCTATTGAATTTCGGAGGCCTTTGGGGCCAAGTACAATAATTTCAGTTTTGTCTGAGTTTAACATCAGGAAATTGCAGGTCATCCAGCTTTTTATTTCCTTAATGCACATTTGAAGTTTATCTAACTGATGGGTTTCTTCTGGTTTGATCGACAAATATAATTGTGTATCATCAGCATAACAATGAAAATTTATGGAGTGCTTCCTTATAATAATTCCTAAGGGAAGCATATATAAGGTGAAAAGAATCGGTCCAAGGACAGAACCCTGTGGGACTCCGTGACTAACTTTAGTGTGCATGGAGGATTTGTCATTAACATGTACAAACTGAGATCTATCTGATAAATATGACTTAAACCAGCTCAGTGCGGTTCCTTTAATGCCGATCAGATGCTCTAGTCTGTGTAGCAGGATGTGATGGTCAATAGTGTCGAAGGCAGCACTAAGATCTAGTAAGACAAGTACAGAGACAAGTCCTTTGTCTGAAGCTATTAGAAGGTCGTTAGTAATTTTCACCAGTGCTGTCTCAGTGCTATGATTTGCTCTAAATCCTGACTGGAAATCCTCAAATAACTCATTATTATGTAAAAAGTCACACAACTGAATAGTGCCAAGCGAGTTGATTTTGTCTCTAATAGTTATAATTTTGTCATTAAAGAAGGTCATGAAGTCGTTGCTACTGAGGGTTATAGGAATACATGGCTCAATAGAGCTGTGGCTCTCTGTCAGCCTGGCTACAGTGCTAAAAAGAAATCTAGGATTGTTCTTATTCTCCTCTATTAAAGATGAGTAATAGGCTGCTCTGGCATTACGGAGGTCCTTCCTATAGGTTTTAAGACTTTCTTGCCAAACTAAGTGAGATTCCTCCAGTTTAGTGGAGCGCCATTTACTTTCCAACTTTCGCGATATTTGTTTTAATTCACGGGTTTGTGAGTTATACCACGGAGCTAACTTCCTCTGTTTTATTATCTTCTTTTTTAAAGGAGCAACAGAGTCAAGTGTTGTTCTTAGAGAGCCTGCAACACTTTCAACAAGGTGATCAATTTCAGAGAAACTAACGTTAGTGCAGGAGTCTTGAATATTAGGATGAGGCATTAAAGTAAATGCAGATGGAATCGCTTCCTTAAATTTAGTTATAGCACTATCAGATAAACATCTGGTGTAGACACAGAGAACAAACAAACATTTTCCAAAAGAGATGTAAAGTCTGTCAGGCCACTAACCACTCCACCACGATGCACTGTAGACAGGAGAACCTCTGCATGAGCTGTTTCCGGCCTGGTCACTGGAGGAGGGACTGTCGACAGCGTGGGTTGAGGCATAATACCCCTCCCCACCCCATCCAGTCTAGAGAAGAACAAGATGCAGCAGCTTTAAACTAGATATCTCACGTTTGGAGAGGGGACATGTGAGCGTAAAAAAGACCACCCTCGAATTTGGAGAAGATTTAAAAGAGGTTTATGCTAATGTATGTAAAGCAATCCCTGAAGATTGTACAGTAGTTATCCAAAACATTCATCGAGCTGAACCGTTTGGCAAACTATTCCATGCTCCGGTGACAATCAATGGTTCTGCTCAGCTGCAAAGATTACTTGACTCTGGATCAATGGCCTGCAGAATAAACGAGGTAGAAGAACAGAGACTATTATCAGAGAACATTCTGACACAACAGCAAGAACAGTCGCAGCGCATCATCCTTGTCGGTTGCGGAGGAGTACAGGTGACCCCCAAAGGCATGTACGAAATGGAACTGGCATTGTATGGAGTTAAGTGCATTGTTCCAGTTTTGGTGGTCCCCGGTCAGAGAGATGAGATCATCATAGGCACAAACATGTTAAAGTATGTGGTCCATCAGTTGAAGAAGGATGACAATTACTGGAAACTTATCAAATGCAGCACACAAGAATCCGTAGAGTGTGAGCAGTTTTTGGAAATGATGACTAGCCTTACCAGATGGAGAGGGATGGATGTACCGGACAAGGTAGGCACAGTTAGGCTGACTCAGTGACACTACACCCCAAGCAGGAGTACCTGTTGTGGGGCAGGTTACCCAGTAATGTCCCGATGTCACCCGGAAGTACGGTGGTGGTGGAGCCCACTTCGTCCAAGTGTGCCCCCCGAGGCATCATGGTTGGCAGAGTGGTCACACCTTTATGGGGAGATGGTTGGACTCCTATGAGAGTGACCAATGCCACAGAAAATTCTCTCACCCTAAAAAGAAACTGCAAGATAGCAGATGTTTCTCCCTGCATTGCGGCTGAAGATTTCACATTGCTCCAAGGCTCCTGTCGGAAAGAGAGTGACGTGGATAAGGGAACACTTGACCGGCATAACACTGTTTACAACACTGACCCGAAACAGAGACTGAAGAGCCTTGGACTTGGAGACGTTGATATTGATGGTTGCCAGGTGAGCCCCCCTGTCAAGAATCAGCTGGTGGAAATGTTGGAACAATATCAGGATGTGTTCTCAAAACACAATCTAGACTGTGGAGATTCCAAAGGCTTTGTACACAGAATTCGGCTCACAGACGATCGCCCCTTCCGCCTTCCATACTGTAGAATGCCACCAGCTCACTACCAGAAACTGCGTCAGGTCCTCACAGAGATGGAAGAGCAGGGAATCATTCGAAAATCTGTGAGTGAATTTGCTTCCCCTCTGGTGATGGTGTGGAAAAAGATAGGTGACCTCAGGATATGTACAGACTTCCGGTGGCTGAATGCGAGGACCATCAAAGACGCTCACCCCCTGCCTCATCAAGCGGACTGTTTGGCTGCCCTCGGCGGGAACTCTGTCTTCAGTACAATGGATTTGACATCAGGATTTTATAACCTGTCCATGCATGAAGAAGATAAAAAGTACACTGCTTTCACAACACCATTGGGCTTACACGAATACAACAGAATGCAACAGGGCCTTTGTAATAGCCCCGCATCCTTCATGAGGATGATGCTAAGCATTTCTGGTGACCTCAACTTCAGCAGCCTGCTTTGCTATCTTGATGACCTTCTGGTCTTTGCCCCATCAGAACAGGAAGCCCTCCATAGGCTGGAAGTTGTTTTTCAGAGGCTGAGAGAATAGAATCTAAAGTTGAGTCCAAGAAAGAGCCACCTACTGCGACGATCTGTAGCATTCCTGGGTCACGTTATTAATGGTGATGGGGTAGCCGTCGACCCAAGCAAAGTTGAGGTGATTGTCAAAATGACAAAGAAAGACTTGATGGAAGATGATGGCTGTACGCCTGCAGTTTGGAGGGTAAAATCATTCTTTGGTATGATATTTTACTACCAACACTTTATACCCAACTGCTCCTCAATCGCAAAGCCTTTGTTTGCTCTCACAGCAGGTCAGAAACGGAGAGGAAGGGCTGGTAAACCAAATCAGAAGGCAGGGGTCTTCAGAAGGCTCAAACCTGCGGACTGGACTGCCGACTGCGACTCTTCCTTCCTCAGCCTCAAGGAGAAACTTTTGAACTGTGCAGTCCTCACTCACCCAGACTTCTCCAGACCGCTGATCCTGTCCATCGATGCCTCACTGGATGGTCTTGGAGCAGTCTTGTCTCAGATTCCGGAGGGTGAAGCCAAGGCCCGCCCTATCGCCTTTGCAAGTAAGACTCTACCTGGCATGCAAAAGAGATATCCGGCCCATAGCCTAGAATTTCTAGCGCTCAAGTGGAGTGTTTGTGAAAAGTTCAGTCATTGGTTAAAAGGCCAGTCCTTTACAGTATGGACCAATAATAATCCATTAACCTACATAATGACATAACCAAAACTCGATGCATGTGAACAGCGTTGGGTGGCTAAACTATCACCATACACATTCGACATCAAGCATATCCCCGGGACAAAAAATATTGTAGCAGATGCTTTGAGTAGAGACCCCTTCACTAGGTAAGTGAGTCAAAGGCTGATGAGTGAGCCATGCCAGGATCTTTTGGCAGAGTCTGAGGGAACGAAGGAGGGTGGGGTACAGGACGTTTTCCGGTGCAAAGTCCAATGTTCTCAGATAGACGAATCAGGCTCTGCAACCATAGATGCTCCTAGATGCAACCGAGCAGGAAGTCAGGGCTCCTCTGATGTTAAGTCCATCTTTGAAGCCCACACTGAGTGGGAAAAGGCTGTGGAGTCTTGTGCCGTACAGTTTCTTAAGGTTCTCCCTCAGATGACGCCCTTACGACAAGACACACTCCCAGCCCTCTCTCTTGAGGAGCTTCGGCACAGTCAGGAGTCAGACCCAGATATCTGGGAGGTCCTGTTATTGGTGGAACGGGGAAATCTGCCATCTAGGAGGGAAAGAAACAGGTTAGCTCCTAGAGCACGAGCACTCTGCAAACAGTGGCAGCATCTAAAAGTTCAAGATGGAGTCCTCTACAGAATGTTCAGAGAACCCTCTACCCGACATACAAGGTACCAGTTTGTCCTACCAGCCACCCTGAAGGTCAAGGCCCTCTCTGGGGTGCACGACCTTGCGAGACACCAAGGACAAGCCAAAACTCTGCACCTTGCGAGACAGCGCTTCTTCTGGCCGCAGATGGAAAGAGACATTAAGGATTATGTGAAATTCTGCCAACGATGTATCTTAGCAAAGAGCCCTGAACCAGCTGCCCGGGCTCCCCTTGAGAGCATCTGCACCACTGCACCGATGGAGTTAGTGTGTATCGATTTTTGGAGTGCTGAGGATAACAAACAGAGGTCAGTGGATGTCTTGGTCATAACAGACCACTTTACAAAGCTGGCTCATGCTTTCCCCTGCGTAAACCAGACAGCAAAACAAGTTGCAAAGAAGCTGTGGGAGAATGTATTTTGCATATATGGATTGCCAGAGCGGCTACATTCGGATCAGGGAGCCAATTTTGAAAGCAAACTCATATCAGAACTCCTCTCTCTCACCGGGGTAGCAAAGTCACACACAACCGCATACCACCCCATGGGAAATGGGCAGACCGAAAGGTTCAACAGGACGCTGGGCAACATGTTACGCTCCTTACCACTGGCAGCTAAACAACATTGGGCACAACAGATACAGACCCTGACTTTTGCCTACAATGCTACTGTTCATGAAACAACTGGATATGCCCCATTCTACTTGATGTTCGGTCGATATCCTAGAGTCCCAGTGGACATGGTTTTCAAGCAGGTCTTGAGGGACGCAAATGTGGTTGATTACAACACCTTCGCCAGCAAACTGATGGCAAGCCTTCATGAAGCTGCGAGTATTGCCCAAAAACATTCAAGAAAAGAGCAGCAGCATCAAGCCGATGGCTACAACAAGAAGGTTCGGGGCACCTGTCTGGATGTTGGGGACAGGGTTCTGCTTGCCAACAAAGCGGAGAGAGGGAAGAAGAAGTTGGCAGACAAGTGGGAACCTACACTCTATACAGTCATCGAAATCCCCAAACCCACATCTACAAAATCAACGATGAGAATGGGAAGACCAAGGTGGTGCATCGGAACCTGATTTTGGATGTAAGCTTTTTACCAATCCCTGAACAAACCAGTGCAGAACCAGATACAGGTGCTTCAGATGAGGTCAGTGGGTGCCAGCCTCAGCCACCAGGTACGTTGAGTGGTTTGGCAGAGGAAGGTTCAGAGGAGCGGACTTGCCTGTGAATCGCTGGGGGAGGATCAAGAGTCATTGGAGGAGGATGATACGATTCGTTCCTCAATTAGAGATTCTGATGGGATGATATTTGGAAGTCCCGAAGTTGACCCAGCAGACAGTGGGAGAACAGGACAAAGAGAGGAGGTTTTACCTCTAAGAGACTCACCAGGTCCCTGTGTTGCTCCTAAGCCCCCTACAACCGACTCTTTGGACAACGTTCCTAACATAAGTGAGACAGGACCTAATGACATCATGCCCTCAATAGTCAATGATAGTCAGACACCAACACAAGATTCGGGCCATGAGAGACATGTTGTCAGAACACGTGTAGGCAGGGTTGTCAAAGCAGTTGATCGACTGATAGAGAACATGGCGCAGAAACCACTATCAATGGATATTGTGCATAGGCTTAGTAGGAAGTCCCAGTCTTTGTTGACTTTGTTTTAAAGTGAAGCAATAGAGGCATCGCCTATGGGATTTGAAGTATTTTTTTTATGTGTATTCTATTGACTCGATGTGGGAAATGTTCTCGTTGGCGAGATTGTGTATCAAGATTCTATGTGGTGTACAAGGCATCATATTAACTAGGAGAGACAGTAGCCTGATCAACTTCTGCTCTTTCTGAACTTATTTTATAAGTAGCTCATATGCTGTTTTAAGGAATCAGATTCCAGGGGACATCTTGGTTTGGGTGAATTTGAACATTGTATCCCTTTCGTCATTTTAATTCCTTGAATACATTCCTTCTCATATGTTTAGGATTTTGGAGAAATGAAGAAGGGGTGAATGTAACAAGTCTGCAAATATGACGCAGTTAGCGCCCTTCCCGGGTCAGTCTGTGATGTGCCTGACTGAAAGAGGTATGTAGCTCAGAATCTGGGATCAAAAAGTTATGTTTTTGATTTTAAATGCTGATTCAATGTACAAATGTTCATGCAATATTCCTCTGAGATATGTTAAGATGTTTTCTGTCATGTAGAGTGATTGTGGAAGCCGTTTTGAGCAAAATAGATACTATGTGTGTGTGTGTGTGTGTGTGTGTGTGTGTGTGTGTGTGTGTGTGTGTGTGTGTGTGTGTGTGTGTGTGTGTGTGTGTGTGTGTGTGTGTGTGTGTGTGTGCGTGCGAACACGTTCCTCATGTAATAGCCTACATGCTAAAGGATACAATTCTTTTTGTGTGTTAGGCATTTTATGGAGAGGATGACTGTCACTCACTCATCCACACTGTTTTATGTTGTCATCATACAGGTATGTGCATGATTGCTCAGCTTCCATTTGTTATGTAAATAGATGTGATAATTTTCTTTTTTTATATGTATTTGTATTTGCATTTGTCAGTCTGTGATGTGCCCGACTGAAAGAGGCATTTTATGGAGAGGATGACTGTCATTCACTCATCCACACTGTTTTATGTTGCCATCATACAGGTATGAATAAAGGTTCAGTGTGAGACCACCCCTGCGTCCCCTGTTTTCGTGCACCAGAACACAACGCAGTGTAGTCGGGACCAGGCAGATCCAGACCGGCTACACCTGGATGGAGATGGTAGCGCAGGCCAACCGGTTTGATCAGAGATATCTGGGCGCTGGATCCTCTCAGTTATCCGTTCTCCCTTGTCGCAGGGAGGTGGTCTTCTCTTTGGCTTTGCACCAAGTGTGTTCCAGGGAGGATTATTGCTGGTAGATTTATTACCCTGTACAGGGACCTCCCGTAGCTTCATCATTGCTAGTTAGCTGGGTTCTGGCATGCCCCTGTCCACTGTTTTCAGTCAGTGCTAGAGTGGTATTGTTGTCACAATATCCATTCACTTCTATATATACTTCTAACCGATTAATTTTTGTTTCCAACAGCAAAATCTTCTGTAGTAGTTTGTGGTAATCTTCCGTAGAGAAGGGAGGCATCTTCTGCTGATTATCTTTAGCACTGTAGCCCAGGCTCAGGCTTATCTTGAATGGTAGGCCTCCCTGCCTAGCGTTGAGGAAGTCGTAAAAATATTGAAAAATGCCTCTGTTATCTAAAAGAAATATAATCCCACTGGTTTTGTAAGTATCCAGGAGCTGTTGCTCTTTGTTTCTTATTGAGGAGAAGCAAATAGTAGCAAAGGCGAGAGCAAGCAGAAAAGCGTCCACACTGTAGCAAAGCAGGAAGGCATTTTCAGAAAAATCCTGCTACTCTGCATTTATGTTACGTTAATTTGTGGCAGTCCAGTTTTTGATGACTTGTTTCATATGTGCTTTAAGCCTGGTAACGTAACTAGTAACTGAAGTAATCAGATAAATAAAAAAGTAGAATATTTCCACAGATTTGTAGTGGAGTAGAAGTATAAAGTAGCATGTAAATAAAATACTCAAGTAAAGAGCAGGAGCCTCAAACTTGTACTTTAGTCCAATAATTGAGTAAAAAACCTCTGGTTAACAAGTTTGTTCATTTAATAAGGATTGTTTTTTGACAAGCTTTTTGCACTTTGAGATCATGACTACTATTTAAATGTATAAAAAAGAGACAATATATGTACTCCTATGTCACTGCATTGTTTTGCAATATCCATTAATGTGATGCTGAGATTTTCCCGGCCCCTAATTTTAGATCATTTTTGTCAACCGGCCCCAATTCCAAATTAATTGAATAGCTCTTGTCTATGGTCTCACTTCGTCTCATCTGCTCCTCGTCCTCCCACCTCGTTCCTTACCACTCCCCCTCCCTCTCTGTAAACTCTGAGTGGCTAGTGATTAGCTTAGCAGCTCAGCTAGAACGTAGACCATAGCTTTAAATATATTATAAATAAATACAATTTCAATATTTTGGCATTATTATTATTATACATGGACATTAAAACATTATTATCCATGACTTGCAGAACGATGTGTCTGCCGTATCATTCTGCAACTGTTACCAACAAAGCAGACTCAAGAATGTTCGACATAAATTCGCAAGTACCTACATTGCCCACAAGTAGTTGTAATGACAGAAGGAATGTTTGATAAATGATTATAAATTAAATCATTATGTGAATAATTAAGAGAAAAGTGTAATATTCTTTGTGGTTGTTTCTGTTATTCAACAGGATGGACCATCTTGTCTCTATTTTAAGACACCTTGGAACATACAGAGTCAGTCCTGAATCTAATTTAATCAAGTTTAACTTTTTCATTATCTTTTCAGCTTCTCTTGGTAAGAATGTTGCTTTTGAAGGTATAATGAAAGTAAGACAGTTTGTTGTGAGGGAACAAACAGACACACAAACACATTTTTCAGTACTTGCAATTATTGCTGTATTGAAAACTATAAAGCACTGAAAGTTGGAACCTAATTCTCATTCAGATTCTTAGATACAGATGATAAATCCAAGACTTTGGTGAACTTGCTCGCCACTCTCTTTATTAGCCTTATGCTTAATGTACTTGTACTATAACTATTCTTTGCTTTTACACTATTTGCCACATTCACACCCATATTCATACACGTGCTCATCAGGATCTAATATAATCATTAAGATGCAAAGTCACACACCCATGGCAATCAAGCTTTCTGGAGCCAAAGGATACTTTGACATGTGGACGACAATCTTTCGATTAACAGACACAGAGCCACAGCCGCCTCTATCTTCACACCAGTGTTGGCAAGTGACTCAAAAGATTGGGGTGGACAGGAGACACATTATTTTACACTAGTTGGCTACTTATCTCTCCGTATCTTATCTCCAAATCAGAATCCACTTTATGCAGAGTAGGTTTTTACCATGGACTATATAAAAAATGGATGTAGCCTCTCCGTTGGGGTCCTTTCTCTCAACTTGATCCAATCATACTCGCCTACGGGAGTCGCCATCTTGTCAGACTTTGACTCCGCCTCATTTTCTCTTAACAAAAAAGGGCAAGTATGTGACGTTGGGCGGAGGAAGATATGACTGTCTGGCTGACGTATACCTCCAAGGAGAAGTGAGGACCAGCAGCAAGCTGTCACTCAAGAGGCTATGCCCCTCATTATTCATAAACTTTAACCTCCAATAAAATAAAAACTAGTCTGGTATTCTAGCCTGGTGACCTACACATACAGACTAGGATGTTTTTTTGTACCAGGCCTTAAATAGGTTAAAGTATGCCGTAAAAACAGCCTGTTTAACATGGGGGTCAATGAGAAATTGCTCTATTGTGAAACTGGACACTCAGTGGACACTCAGAGAACTGCAGTTTTGGGCACTTCCTAATTGGATCAACCAGTAAGTCGCTGTGGTGGGTGGTTTCTGTGAAAGATTGGACTACTTAAACAAGACGAGAGAGAGATCCTGGCACTTAAAAATTGTAATCTAGAAAGATCATTTTGAAAATCTATATGAGAAAATGTCACCTAATAATCAGACAGAATAATATAATATTATATTAAAAAAACTGGACCTGACGGCATCAGGACAGGGATACTGAAACACAGCAGCCCTGAGCTGAGACAGGTCGTGCTTCAGCGGTTCAGTCTTGTTCTTAAGTTAGGTCGCTTTTCTGGGATCTGGAGTTGGGGACTGATAATTGATTTGAGTGTTACATGTTCATGTGCTTGGGGGCATAACTGAGTCATTATATGCCAGAAATATTAAAGGTTGAATATGTAGAAACTTTATTACAAGCTATTTAAAAAAAAAAAAAAGATCTGTGGGGTGTTTTGAGGGCTAGAGAATAAAAGTATTGCTTTTCCATAAAAAATATATTTAGTCTGAATTAATAATTTAAATTTTTTGACAGGTTTGACAATGACTTTCTGTCATGTTCTGTTTCTATGGTAGCAGCCAATAAGGTTGTGCATTGCTGTCTCAGAGAAGATTTTTTCATATGTGTACAACATGAACACAAACTCCTTTTGTGCTCATGAAAGCCTTTGGCACGATCTAATGTGTCATCACCCATGGTCTTATCTGCAATGATCTTCTCAAAAGTTTCCAGGGGCGCATCATAATTGTGCTCACTATCCCTGATGTAAAATTCCATGGAGTAGGAGCATTTCTGGGCAACTTTGAACGAACTGTAGACTCAAGAAAAGACATAATTTTTTTAGATTTTGAGAAAAATGTGTCAAACCCAGAGAGAGATGCAAAAAAAATTCTGCACTGAGATTTACACTGATCTACACATTCAGCCCCCTACGACAGCAGCAGATTCAATCTGTGTGCAAAGCAATGCACAAACATTGCACTGGGTGCTATTACTTTAACTTTGGCCTGAAAACCATTGAGAGCTGAAGCCATGACAGCAGCCCCATCATGGGTTTGTGCCACAAAATTCTCCATGAAATTATAGCCCAGCATGTCCTCAGTCAAGATTTCAAAAATAGACTGAGCATCTTTTTCCCATGAAACATCAAAAAATCCATTAAAGCACTCCTGAATTTTACCTGCACTATCCACATAGCAAACAATGACAGAGAGTTGGGCACAACAAGCTATATCAGTTGTCTCATCCACCTGCCATGCAAAAAAGAGAGCAGCCGGAATTTCATCTTTGATCTCATCAGAAAGAGTGGCTGAAAGAGCAGTGATCAAGTAATTTTGGATTGAATGGGACATCCCAGAAAACATAGCTGACGACTGGAATTGTGTGGCCAGGACAGAGTCATATTTTGCTAATGTTTCTGTAAACTCCCTGTAATTCTCCTTGTTGGATGATTCACCACTCTCATCATGCCCCCTAAATGACAGCTCCTGATGGCCAAGCAAGGAAGTCACATCAATAAGGCGGTTTAGGAAAGCATGTCAAATCATGTTTTGCTACTTGAATGCGAGCACCTTCATTTTTTGCATGTTCAACCCTGACTCTGACCAAGCAACTTAACCTTGCACATGCACTCACATGTTCATTGCTAGATGGATCCCCCAAACCATCTTTTTTACCAGACAGCACATCCCTGATATGGTTTCATCAAGAGCAGTACATTTGATTTGTGACAGCACTTCTAGTCAGCCAGCTCACCTTGTCATACCAGGACTCCTGAAAAGACCTGTTACTTTCTTCACCTTTTGCACTAAATCAATCTTGGGAGTTGACCTGTTTAACTCTAATTTTCTCTTCATAAGGAAGACTATCAAATGGCATTGCCAAAATCCGGTCAACAACCTTCATATTATCTGCTATAATGTGCAGCTTGCTAATGCTAGCAGCTGGAGCTGCTGCACCAGACTACTGTGAAGTGTGACTGCCTGTGAGTGTGAGTGTGAGTGACGGGGGGAGAAGCTCCGCAGTTGCCACTGCTTGTTGGGGAAAGGAACCACAGAGTGACAGAACAGAGTCGCCAAACACAACACTAGTCGTTTTTAAGAAAGACAAAGTCGCTGGGGATCGGTAAAGTCTCTGGATCAGTTTAGAACAACTGAATGAAAAACTTGGAAAATGCTCGGCGGGATGTTTATTCTTCAAGATCGCTGATTCGCTCATTTAGCTGTCAATCAAAAAAGGATTCCACCTCAAACAGCTCATTCTATCATCATGCAAAAGCCGACCTTCTGGGCCAGCCCACTGTCCCATAGAACCCCAGAGACGCTGAACATCCGATGGGCAGGACAAAGCCCAGCATTTATCCAATGACCTTCTAGTTTGGCTGCAGTGGAACAACCCACTCTACGCTTCCCCTTGAAGTTAGTAGAAGCTGAGTGTCTGACTGTGTAAAGCGCTGTGGCGCTGTGGGGATGAATAAGAAGGAAGTTGTGCCAGTTACCTGTGATAAGTAGCTGATTCTGAACAAAAGATGAAGGCTTTCTAGCGCATATTTAGTCAATTAAATGTACACACAGCAGTACATATTTCTTTTCTTCTCTACTTTTTTTCTTTGTTTTTTTGGTGACATTTTAGGGGAAGAAGA
Source organism: Echiichthys vipera (assembly GCF_963691815.1). Classification (NCBI taxonomy): domain Eukaryota; kingdom Metazoa; phylum Chordata; class Actinopteri; order Perciformes; family Trachinidae; genus Echiichthys; species Echiichthys vipera. The sequence continues at coordinate 2,913,955 of NC_139825.1, read as the reverse complement.
GATTCCTTTGCAGAGCAATCGCCACTGATCCAAAGGAACAAACTGGTTTCCCCCAAGGACTGCAACAGTAGCAGCTTTGGTGAGCCTGGTGTGTCACGGAGAACTTTGATGATGCCTACTGCAATTTCAACACTGATTGTTGATGTTAGCAATGTTGCCTGAAAAGTTCAATATTTTTAACTTTATTTGCTTTGGTTCAGACACTCCAGACGCTTCATTTGCACCGCCTCCGCCTGAATTGTGTATCATCGCGCCATTACCATTGAGTTGTCGTTCAATTCACGTCTATCACGTTTGGTGTCAACGCTCCATTAAAATGTATAATCACGCCCTCCCACTATTTAGTGCCGGACCCTGCACACCAGAGAACTCAGGTTATAACCATTAGCACGTTTGATAACTCTGCAAACATCTGAAGGAATACACATTCACTTTTCATCAGTCTTGTTAGCTTACTCTTCAACACTTGTACCTATTTTAGTTTTATCAAGATTTATAGAAGTATTTAACCAAAACTTTGGACGCTATTCCTCCCTGTACTAGAAACTGCTCTAGTTCTGCCTTGTCATAGCGTGTGATGTCATATAAAGGTGCCGCATTCTTAGCGTACCTTTGGGCATGGTAGAATTGTTGTAATAGAAAAGTGCTAGTGTACAGTGTACCTGACAAACTAAAACAGTAATACTAAAACTTTCTTGCATGACTCTTAACCATTTTCACCTGGTTACACTTATGTGGCACTATAGCTCCATTATCCATTAATCAGAATCAGAATCAGAAATACTTTAATAATCCCAGGGAGAAATTATTGTTGTTACAAAACTTCAGATAAACAAACACCAAATATTATACCGACAACATACAGTATATTAGAAAAACTCAAATTTAAATTTACAGAAATTAATATTTAAAGTAGTGAAATATATACAAGAAAAGAAATACCAGATTAATGTGCAAAAGAACAGATTGTCTGTGGTTGAGCCTGAATTACAGAGAGGGGGTGACAGGTTCTCCAAGGGATGCATTGTATAATATAATGACCACAGACAGGAAAGATGTACTGTGGTGCATCTGGGTGCGAGGAGTCTTCTCCTGAAGATGCTCCTCTGCTGTGCCAGTGTGTTGTAGAGAGGATGTGAGACATTGTCCAGGAGCCTTGACAGCATCACCCTCTCTGCCACAGTCATCAGGGTGTCCCGCTCCTCCCCCACGACATCACCGGCCCTCCTTATCAGTTTGTTCAGTCTGTGGGTGTCTTCGACCTTCAGCCCACCGCCCCAGCATGTGACAGCGAAGAAGATCGCACTGGCCACAACAGACTCATAAAACATCCTCAGTATTGTCCGGCAGAAGTTAAAGGACCCTCCGCCAGTCGACTTTGGCCCTTTTTCTAGACAGACTCAGCGTTTCTACTCCAGTTCAACTTATTATTGAAGTACACTTCCAGGTACTTATACTCCTCTACAGTGTCCACAGGGACACCCTGGATGGAGACAGGGGTCACAGGTGTTTTCACCCTCCTCTGATTCACTACAAGCTTCTTTGTTTTAGTCAGGTTGAGCTGTAGATGATTCAGCTCACTCCAAGGGACAAAGTTGCCCACAAAAGTCCTGTATTCACTTCGACCCCCCTTTCCGATGCGGCCAACTAGGACTCAGTGCAATAGTTTAAGTCTGAGGTGAAGAGGGTGAAGAGAAAGGGAGAGAGGACAGTCCCCTGTGGGGCCCCAGTGTAGCTGACCACCCTGTCAGACACACAGTTCTGTATAGGCATACATACAGGGGTCTGTCAATCAGGTAATCCACAATCCAGGACACGTTGGGGGCCTCCACCTGCATCGCAGCCATCTTCTCACCCAATGGAGCCGGACGGATAGTGTTGAATGCACTGCATAAGTCAAAGAACATGACTCTCACAGTGCTCGCAGGTTTGTCCAGATGACTGTAGACTCTGTTCAGCAAGTAGGTGATATAGTCCTCAACTCCCAGGCGTGACTGGTAAGCAAAATGTAGTGGATCAGTGAAGGGCCTGACCATAGGCCTTAGTTGATCCAGGACGAGCCTCTCCATGGGCCAATCCCGGTCAGCCCGAATGGTGTGGAAGCCATCCACAGAGGCGCTCTGGTCCCTGATGTCCCTGTGCAGCCATGTCTCCATGAAACAAATCAGACTGCACTCAAGGTAGTCCGGGTGGCTCCGCGTTAGTTCATTCAGTTTGGCAGACTTTGTCTCTCTTCTTTGAAAGGCAACGGCATTTCGTAATGCCCATTTGGCTTTTGCTTGATGCCTCCCTCCACCCTTTGACTATTTACAACTTTTGTTGCTGATGTTATTGTGGACTTTCTTGGCACCCACTGTTCAGCTGCATCCTTCAGGATGAAGGTTGTGTCACTCTGACTATCAAGAAAAGCATACACTACAACTTTCTTGTCTGGTTCTGCTATCGCAGAGACATAGACTGGAACAATAGATGAAGTATGAGTGCTGCTCTTCTCTCAAACAACTCGGTTAGAGGTAACTTGCTGTATTTCAATTGATTCAGAGTGTTGGTTCTCGTCTCCTTTGTCTCCTTCTTGTGCTTGGTCTTTCTATCCACGATCTTGATGTAGGCGAGTGGGGATGGTGTCTTCCACATAAGTCACACACACTCCTGGATGTACAAGCTCTGGAGTTATGGCCGATCCTGAGGCAGCCAAAACATAATTTCTCCAGTTGTACAAACATAACTCTTTCTTCAACTGTTTTTTTCCATAATCCTGCAACACTTATGGAGAGTATGACCTTTCTTCTTGCAAAACATGCATGTGATGCTTGTCTTCTCACTTGTATTAGTGTTGAAAGTCTTAGCACTAAAGTATTGATTTTGTTGATACTTAGACTGTTCTCGTTCTGTTGGCTTTGATCTTTTTTGGTCAGCTGGCTTCACTGCATAGACTGATGTGATGGGGTTGCATGCAATTTGAGCCTCCATGTTGAGAAATCTCACAAAGTAACGTAATTCAGGGAACATTTTATGTTCATCTTGATAAATTGTGGCTTCTCTATTCCAGCTCAACCAATCCAGGAGCTTGATAGTAATCTTTTGGTTTTCCACACAGTCATTGAGTGTTTGTAGACCTTGAACATATGGCTTAGCTGATTCCACAAACCGATCCAACAAACTCACTTACTTTTGCTGTTCTTGGGGCCAATTTTATGCCATGTATATATCTTGTCACGGTATGACTTGGCAATTATGAATGGATTACCGAATCTGTCTTCAAGTATGTCCCAGGCAGCAGGATAAGCTATTTCTGTTCCGACAAGGAAATGTCCTTCAATAGCTCTCTTGGTTGAGCCACCAACAAACGTAGAAAGAAGAACTTTTTTTGAGTTGGCTTCAATCAGAGTACAGAAGGAAAGCTTCCAAGCATTGTCCTTGAGAGGATCTCCTTTGAAAACTTCAGGTTCTGGGATTGGAACTCGATTAGCTGTGATTGCTTCTGCAAGAGTTCTCACAAGGTCATTGGAAGTTTCATGAGAGGTTAAAAAGGCTTGAGTGGCTGGAGCCTGTTGCACAGGAAGAGCTTGGGATATTGGTGCCTTATGGGAGGGAAAAACGGATCCATTAAAGGGTAAAGTGCAAGTGGTGGACTGAGAGATTTTGAATAAACCTGCAATCTTGCCCTTTAAGTTCTTCTAGCCGTTCTACTTCTCTTCTTCAGCACTTTCTGCTATTAGTTGAGCTCTTTTTTTGAGCACTCTCTGCTTCAATTTCCCTTTCTTTAGCTTATCTTTCAGCCTTCAAGATTTGATCTTCCGCCTCTTCAGTTGGCATAAAAGTGTTTTCTTTTGTGTGTGACACATTAAATGTACAATTTGTTAAATTGTGTTGAAATCCAAATAGCTGTATTATGTTCTCAAATGTGTGCAAATATGAAATAACAAGAAATGTTGGAACTGAAATGCAAATCTCTTTGTTTACCTTAGCTTAGCTTTGCGTAATGTACATCAAACACTACAGTATCATAACAACACTTCAATAAATGAGTAATAAAACAGCAATTACCAAAGTGTTATTACTCTTGGCACAGTCTAAATATGAAAAACTTACTTATCTACTTAATTTCTTTGATTCTTACTAGATAATCAATTGCAAAATGTCTACTGCTGCTTTAAGGAAAAAACACAAATGAATATGCCTGTGTGCTAGAAACTTAAAGGCATCTAACAAGTATTTGCGCTACTTTCAAGACACTCCTCTACGTGCCTGCTTGTGTAGCCTTGTCCTCTTACCCTTTGGATTCCCACGAACAGTTCATAAGGTGGCATTTCCTTTACTTCATGTGGCCTGCAACTTGTCTTGCTTCGTCTGCTCGGAGTCTTCACTGATGCAGAAGTGTTCTACTAAGCCGCCCATTGATTGGATGCAGGACTCCGGTTCCTTTTACAGATGTTTATTAACAACGTAAAGTTCAGGTAGACAAAATAAAAAACAACATCAGGTATTACAATCATTACAGAAAAAGCATTGCTTAGCACTGTAGCTAATACAGATAATATATTACAGAGTAATACTGACCACTTTAGCCTGCTTCTCAACCAACTGCAGGGTCATTCCCCAGAGGCAGTCTTCACGGTAAAAATATGATTCTTCAGCTTACACTTCTCATAGCAGCATTCAAAAGGTTGTAGCACACACCATGAAGCGTGGGGTAATAAAAAGAAGAAACAAACTAGCTTGTAACATCACCGCTGGAGGTGCTCCCGGGCCTCTGTATGAAGCTTACGGAGCTAACAGTCGCTATTTTTGGTTTTGCTCATTTCAAAGTAAAAGCACATATTTCAAAATAAATCTTTAAAAAACGGCTGCATTTAAACTCCCACCATCCCACAAAGTGTGATTCACAATTAAAAAAAAGATTGTTAACAGAACCTTGTATGACAATGATGGATGTATACACCTTCAAATATAACCAAACAATCTCATTGAGGCGCTGCCCTAATTGCAGTGTCGGCCATCTTGTGTTGCCTTCCTTTGTCCACTCAAACCTCACACCTCTGTAAACGCACACACACACCTAGACCTACACATACATCTTTGAACCAAGCCCGCACAACCTATATATAGTTTCACCATTTGCTGTCATTAGTATTGTTGTTTGATGTTAATTGTTACTTAAAGTTTATAATAAAGAAAAGACAAAAAAAAAAAAAAAAAACATTTATAAGAGAAAAAGGCTGTACATGCTAAAAATGCATTTATATCAAAAAGCTGCTTTTCTTATCAGTTCTATCAATTGAATTATTACTACTTCAACTACTACTCTCTATTACCTTTGTTTCTGTTTTTAAATGTCTGAATGACTTGGACCCAGTTGCATTATCTGAGGAAACTAACGTATCTCAGTTTTATAGATATTTTTCTTTAGTTGTTTGACGAGATAAAAAGATGTAGTGCTATATTTTAGTGCATTTTTGTCTATTGCTATTATGCATCGAAATAGCATGCCTGTGTTTCAACTAGCTTTGACGTCATTAGAAGCTAAATTCGAGATATCCTGACGTGTTAGCGGTGCAACGTGGACAGAACCAATGAAACGGAATGCTTTTCATTGTAAAAGGCACGTTTCCAAAGCAACGCCTCAAACCACACACTTACTTATTTATCAGTCTTGTACATAGTTTTGTAGCCTTTCCCCTTCCCATCTTTTTGATTTCTGTTGTTTTTTTTGTATAAAGGTGAACCAATATTTGAACCAATATTTGTTTGTTTTTGCTTGATCGTGTGGAAGCCAACCTATGCTAAGCCAAGAACTCCAAATTATACTTTCAAGTTACTGTATTTTTAGTGATAAGCTAACCTTTATTCACTAAACTTGTAATTATCCCTACCTGCTGCTGGCATGCGGTAAAAGCAATTATAATACTATTGAACTATTGAAATTCCTTCTGTTATTTTTGCTTGGAGCTTGCACAGGCTGCCAGGTGAGGACCTCACAGAAGAGTCTTTCAGTTTAGTTTGACTTGGACAGACCCAGCTGTGGTCTTTTCAACACAAGCCTCTGACTGATTGAGAGATAAGAAGGGGAAATCTGAGGATAGAGATGCCCAAGAAGAAATGTAAGAAGTAGTCGAAGGTCTATGATTGAGTTGGAAAAGTTGGAAAGGTTCTAACATAGGATGCAAAAGTCAAATAATAACCATAAGGTATGAAAGATGTAAACTAATTTTTAAAATTGTTAACACAAAACTTCTGGTTTTAAACACTGAATACTACTCACAATGTTTGAAAGAAGTAAAATATATGTGCTGAAAGTATGAATAAGGCCATGCTGACATTTCAAGGCTCATTTTAGATTTTTTTCCCAATATCCGATTTCACATTTCACTGTTCACATTACTGGTAAAAAGTGACCAAGATCTGAAATCAGTCTGTCCACGGTGCGGACAGATTCCTGCCCTGAAACTGGATATGCAACAAAAAAAACCTCACACACCCGCATGTTGGAACAACAATAAAAACATCACAGGCATGTGGTGGCTGTAGCACAGCTGTAGCAACCGTAGCAACAGACTCGCCCAGTGAAGGAGGTGGAGGGACTGGTGCTTCAGCTGGCCAACAACTCACTGTTTGGCTCATTTTCTGTAATAAGTGTAGCATTAATGCATGGTGGAATTAGCAAGCTAGCTAATTAGCTAGCTAACCAGCCACTAAATGTAGATAGACAACTTTAGCTCCCCTAAAGTGAAGCCAAATCATCGTAATCGCCCCCTGGTGGCTGGCTACAATATAGGTCATAAGTCCTAACCCCCCAATGTTAGCAGATGGGACATGGGCCAAACTAGAAAGTAGTCAAAGTAGTCCTACAAAGACGGAGAGCTTTCAAACCTACAGCAGCCGTGGAAAAATATAGCCACAGTATTGTTCTTTGGTGTTTGCAGTTTGTTTTCAGTTTCTTAAAGTGAAGTTTAACCGGTTGTAAAGACACTCTAAGAAGTCTGAAGTAGTTAAGTGACAAAAAAGCGACGTGGGAATAATAACTTAGCAGTTCTGTCAAATGTGGACAAATAACTGCTCTGGGTCTCCAAAGAAAGTCATTCATTTGACAGACCAAATGTGCAGGAAGCCACAGTCTCCTTACTGTAGTAAAGTGATACATGTGTTTTTATGTTCAAGATGTCAAGGTATTTGTTTTTTCTTAACATATGGGATGTAGATGTTTTACCACGGGTTAGAAAAAGGTCAACTCACAAAAGTCAATAAATGTGTGCATGCGGAAAAAAATGGTTGGGCCTCCCTTTTCAGACAAGCCAGGCAGATCACACAGTAAAGTAATGAGGATAGGCCTGATTTTAAACCTTTAAATGCAACAGTCCACCTAATATCCTTTATTTTTGGAGCTTCTTTAACATCAGGTCCAAGTTATAGGTACAGTGTCGGCACGTAAGTCCGTCCAAGCTGACAATTCCATACTAAGATGTTTAAAACACATACAGTATACAGCAGAGGGAATGTGGATGTGGGTAGATATATTTAATAAAATAGAAATGTATCTGTTACGGGAGTCGCCATCATGTCAGACTTTGACTCTGCCTCATTTCCTTTTACCAAAAAAGGGCATTGATGATACGTCAAGGGGAGGGAGAAACGTCCATCTGGCTGATGCCAGACACTCAACACAGTACAATACATGTTCTCTTCTTGTACAAGAAATGTAATGTTATTATAGCTTGGAATAGGTTCTGAACTGGTCCTTGTGTAAGTTTTCCTAACAGGCTGTCATCACAATGTTTCTAAACATGCTCTCTGTGTGAAGTATAGACTGTATGTTGACAGGCGGGGACACGGTCCTAATAGACAGCGAGGCCCCCTATCTTTTCTTTTAACCAGGAATATTCCTGTTTGATTTAAAATCTCTTTTCCAAGGGAGTCCTGGCCAAGACAGCAGCATAAACATACAAGTTTCACATTCAAAACCAAAACAACACGCAACTAAACATGACACACAACTTAACATGATAAATCAACAAGATAAAACAGCATTTAAAATAAAAAGCAGATCAGTGCTGTTGAGATCAACCTGCAGTTACCTCCCCGGGTCCGTTGATCGGAGGATAGAAGGATAGATCTTGAGACGATGGCTTGAGATCACACCAATATCTTTATTGGAGCACTTTGCAAAGCGGAGACAAGTTCTGATACAACTCAAAACCAGGTCATACATCAGACAAGTCTGTTGTGGTCTAGGGGTAGCGGCTTTATATACCCTGGTGGGCTGATGGTAACGCCTTAAAGGTAAAAAAGGCGGCAATGGGCGTTAATCTGCCTGGCAACACATTATAACAGTAAAAGCTGAGTCAAGGAAATTAGTGCATGTCCCTATATGGCTATCTAGAGAGACAGATGTGTGTGTGTTTGCAACACACGAAATTGTTAGTTAATGAGTATGTGTGTGTGTGCCTAAAATAAGGAAATGAGCATTCCTCTGTTCTTTAGAATCATAACAAGGTGATGTGCGAGAGATCACGAGATCTCTATCTTCCTCTCTTTTCTGTGAGGCTCTGTGATGCAAGTTATTATCTACTCAACCAGCAAGGACTAGTCTCATTCCAGGGGTTTATGTACCATGACCCCACTGTGCACCAACTTCAGTTTAGCCATTTCAAAAGCCATATGACCGAGCAGCTCATTTCTCTATCTTCCACAATTCCCCTTTTGAGCTCTCAAAAGAGCTCAACATCAAGCGTTCGCAATTGCAGACAATCATTGATAGCAAGCCTGGATATAGCTCGGCCATATGCTATAGTTCGGCCGTACATGGGTTATGCACTTATCCTTTTTTTTTTGCTTTCCTCGTTTCTCACGCTGACCTTCGCATAACCAAAAAATCAGGGGTACAATTATACATGTTAGAGCACCACACGATATAAACACTCCTCTATTACCAAATAGTAGCATGATTTAGCACTAAAACCTAGTGGTGCCTGTGAGTATTAGTTTTAGCAAACCTAAAGCAAAGGAAATAGCAAGTATTCCAGATGCTAAATGAAAAAGTTCAGTTGACACGTTGTCATGGAGATGATGGGTCTGGCGACGTCGTCTTCTTCGGGTGTCGGTTTTAACGAACTCAGGTATACTACCTTCTTTCCAGTGCCACCAGGGGATTATTCTGCCCCTTGTTGGTCGGTGGTCTTTTCTTCTGTACCAGTCAGTACAGTGCACGATGCTTTCAGGTCCTGTTGCACCTCACTCAAGGAGCGTTGTGGTTCTGCCGCTGCCGCACACTGGCTCCAGTGGTCCCAAGTGTCGCCTTTCCCCTTCAGTCGGACGGCGTGGGACGTTCGCTCCACCACCTGGTATGGACCTGTCCAGCGAGGTTCGGACCACTTCCGCTTGATGACCTTCAGCACCACCCAGTCTGTCTCCGGCGTTGACTGGGCCTCCGCGTTGCCGAGTTGATCGGTCACCTGTTTGGCGAATGCTGAAACGAGACTTTGCAATTCACAGAAATACTCTCTGTTGGTTAGTGATTGGTCATCATTTTTCATACCAGGCAGCCTAGTCTGTGGCCCTGGCAGAGCCCTTCCCATTTGCAACTCAAAAGGCATGAAACCTGTGCTCTGATTCACAGAGCTCCTAACAGACATCAAGGCTAATGGTAGGGCGTCAACCCAATTCATTTTGGTCTGTGCACAGATTTTGGCCAATTTGTTTTTTATAGTCTGATTCATTCTTTCCACTTTCCCTTGTGACTGGGGATGGTAAACTATACCAAACTTGTGTTTCAAACCCAACATTGATTCAACCTTCTGCAAATCCTGATTCTTGAAATGTGTTCCGTTATCTGACCTGATTTTCTCCGGGAACCCATGTCGCCTATCCACAATCCCCCGAGCAGTCATTCATAGCTTGACTGTTAGGTAAATCAACATACAGGGATTTACATCATAGATAAATCAAGATTAGGTCAATCTTTGGTTATTTCTCACATTCCCCCCTTTTTGACACAAAGTGTCAAATAATTTTTTTTTGAAATAACACAATATCATCAACTAACTCTTTCTTTGACTACACACTGCAAACATTAGTAGAGGTTAACTTTTAACTCTCGGAATATGACAAGGAAAAAATAAAAACAACGAAAAACATTAAAACAAAAACAATTCTATTCACACCGTATCATCTGCTATGGCATAGCCCTGTGAAAACTGAGTTTTTACAGTCAGCGTGAACTCTTTCAACTGTAAACAGGTAAAAGTGTTGGAGACAAAAGGTTAAAAACAAAAGGTTTTCCTGTAGGAGTGAGAATGCCACAGTTTTTCCCAGAGTCTGCAAGTTATGGACAATATTAAAGCATATTGTGAATCTGACACTGTATCATCTGTTGCGCCTAGAAAGAAAACCACAGATTAATACAAATAACTCTGTCGCCTTAGCCGACGAGTTATTTTGGCAGTTTAGTTCAAAGGCAAACACAGAAAGAGCATTTAGATGGATTCCTCGCAGAATCATCTATAAAGAAAAACAGAATCATCGTTAGACACTATGTATCAAACAATGCATCAAATGGTTTTGATCCACTGTTAAACATTTCCATTCAAGAATGGTTCTCCATCTTCAGCTTTTGGATCAAAGGCCCAAAAATTAAGACAGTACAGCGCTTCAGGCTGACATAAACATTAGTGTGACAATGAGTATCATGCAGAACATGCACACTTTGAAAATACAATAGGGTCAGATGTTAGTGTTTGTTAATCGACATAAAACTACTGACATACAATTATCATGCAAAAATTAAAAAGAAACAATCAGAGCTCGATCAGGTAGGTCATTTTAAGTCGGTAGAGGCTGTTTGCCTCAGCAGTCACAGTCTAAAAAGTCAGTCATTGGCCAAGTTTCTTTATACAGGGGAGATCTCCACAGAAACATAAAATAATCCATAAGTGGCAATAGAATTTAATCTATTTATTTATTTATTTTAAAAACCCATCCAGTTCCTATGGATGCAGTCAGGACCCACTTATTATCATTATTAATAATATTATCCTTATTATTATTGTTATATCTAATGCTGCAATTCGCAAAAACAAGACGTATGTTTCTGAAAACTTCACCATCACTATGGCAGTTTTTTAAACCAGGTTTTCCCAGAAAACTATACCATTAAATTCCAAAAATTGAAATACCATTGAGAGTGAAAGCAAAAAAAAAAAACAGAATAATGAGTCAGGATTTACAGTGATGCATCAATATCGCATTTTCTAAAATCAATCACCAGAAACTCAAACCTGTGACATCTATGATGCCTCTTCAGGTAAAATGGGAGGTATATTTGAGACATTCCACAATGGCATGCTTGTTTTATAAGGAATAATCAGTGTTGCTTTCAATAACTTGAATTTTTTCTTATGTGAGCTAAAAAAGATTTGTCTGATCATAGTAATCAAAACCTTAACTTTCCGTGTCTAATGATCAAATCTCACTGCAAAACCCTAATTTTCCCTATTGACACCAATACTTATTCTTAATAAATATTCCTATATGTATATGCAAGTGTATGTATGTGTTGAACATTAACATCCTGTTCATTCTAAGTTCAACTAACGTTGTCATCTAGTGTGGATGTTTTTATCTTTAATTTCTAATTTGTGATTTTCAAATGCTCTGACCTTCCTCCGCTGTCTGTATGGCCTGTTCATGGGGGAACCATGAAAAAACACCAAACAGAAACACGCAACCAGGACTTCTCTGGATCTTCTCCCAGTCTCCTTCTTTCTCTCCTTCTGCTGTTGTCTTGATGAGGCCATCTTTGTCCAGGATTCTGTGCCCCATTCTGCTGGTATAGCGAACCAAATGGCCAGGCGAATGTTGCGTTCACACCTCTCCAGCTCCCACCTCCTTGAAATCTTTTAGTTCCTCTGGCTGCCATGTCCTGAACACAAGCTCTTCAGTGTTCAATTCAACTGAACATCTGGTGCCGTGGACATCCGTTTCCTTTTCTTCAGGCCAGTAGTCAAAAAAGAAGTTGCTGTTTGGAGAGAGAACTTTTCTGGAGAAGCAATGCTTTCAGTCTGTTTTCCTCAGTCACTGGTTTTGTGACAACTGACACATCAGATGCAGGTTCAGTCTCCCCTCCCCCTCAATGTCAGAGTCCATCTGGGAATGTGCATATGGGCTTGATGCAGGGGCTGCATGGCTTGGAGACATTAGGAGGAGGCCCTGTCTTTTATCCCTAATCTCTGCTCCTCCTCATTCATTCACTTCTCTTTCTGTCACACATACTTATTTCTTTAATTTCTTGTCTTTCTATAACTGAGTTTGCTCTCCTCCTATCTTTCCCTACTCGCTGTCCCTTTCTCTCTCATCAGCTGGAAGTTGTGTGGCACGACCAAATAGGAGACGGCAGCCCTACTGTGTCTCTGGAGGTAACACCTTAAAAAGGTCTCTGGTTAGGCCTTTGCTAAAAGTTAGACAAGCAAAGTTAAAGAAAATTACAAACACGTTAGAATACAGAATATCAAATACAACACACATAATGACAGAAACAATTTTTTGGAGACTCAAAAAGACTTTTAAAACACAGGACAGACAGGAAATGGCTTGAGACAGATGGGGAGACATGCAGCAAAGGGCTGCAGGTCGGAGTCGAGCCAGTGGCTGCTGCCTCAAGGACCACTGTGCCACCAGCCACCCCTGAGCTCTGTCAATGTTTGTGGTAATGTATTCCAGTTTGGTGCCTAACACTGTGAAGGATGATTGTCAGAATGTTGCTCTATGTTTTGCTGTTATTTAATTTCCACTTGTTACACCCCTAGTTCTGATGCTACTGTTGTGTTTATTTACCAGTTGGCTGAGTTTTTCTGGAGCATGGTTGTTCACACACACTTCAAAATAACTTTTAAAAATGAAAACCTATAAAGCTGTTAAAACCCAGTAAATTATGTTTCTTGAGGATTTGGCAATGGTGCCATCGAACAGGTTTCTGATCCATTATTTTAAGTGCCTGTTTGTATATTGATTTTATTGGTTTTATTGTTGTTTGGTTGACTTGGCCCCAAACGGTTATACAATATGACAAGTGGGAAAATATCATTGTTGTTCTGCCTTAAGAGGTATATATGGTTGTATAAGGCGAAAGCAATTTAAGTTGATCTGGACAGTTTTGCACAGCTTCTTAACATTCTATTAAATGTAAGCTTAGAATCTAAAATAACACCTAAAATTTTGAGCTTATCTACTTGATCTATCTTAATCTTGTCAATCTTTATTCCCTAATTTTTGTTGGCTTTTTTTTTTTAAACTGAAAAGCACATTGACACTGGTTTCTTTTATAATTTAAAGTCAAATGATTTGTTTCTGAGCTATTATGATACACCAGACATCTTCTCTGACAGAGTTTTGGCCGCCAACTGAGGAGTTTTTGCACACACAAATACCACTGCTTACATTTGGCATCTGGCTCTTTTGCAACTGTCAGGTAAATCATTAATATATAAACTAAAAAGTAAAGGGCCTAATACTGAACCTTGTGGAATTCCCATTTGACACATCTGGACAGTTGACAGGGTGGAATTAGATCTGACCCACTGCTCTTTATGATAAGGATGCAAATGGAACCAAGCAATTGCCTCATCTGAGAAATTAAATATAAATATATATAAAAATATTTTGAGCTTATTAAAATTAATTTCATGGTTAACAGTATCAGCAGCTGAAACAGAGGTCAATGAGAATAAGCATGCATGCACTATTGTAAACAAAATCTTACAAACCCGTCCCAAATTAATCATTCTATTCACTCTGAATCAACCAGCCTCTCGTCCCTCAGCAGTTTGCCAACAAAAGTCTAGAGTAGCCAGGTCTTTGGGCTTCATGTTTAGGTGCTCAGACATAACAAGGCAGGTAAGAAAGTTCATGAAAACTTGCAGCTGTTTGTCATGCAGTTTATGGACAAGTGTCTGACTGCCCTGTGAGGAAAATAACATTGGTTCAATGTACAAAAATGCACACATGAAATGCATACCAATTATAACTCTGAACTTCAGAAAAGTAAGTATTAGGATTCACTTGGAATCATTTTTAATTTGAAAAGGCATAAAGGACATGCACAAAGAAAGTGTTCTCTAAGGGATTGCTATATTTTCTGAAGCCAGCCACTACAGAATTATGATCATTTTTTCATAATTTGTTATTTAAAGTTGTACTCCATAAGATTTGAGATACCTTGTTTCTAGCAGCCTCTTTGGCGGTAAGATGTAACTGCAGGTGAGCCTGTTCGTTCAGAGCCTCCATCTCAGTTAACGGTGTGTTGACTATTTATTAGAGCTGGGACTTTAACCTGTTGATTACAATTAATTAATTACAGAAGAAATAACGCAATGAATCGCAATTTATTTTTGCACTCAGTGCGGAACATTGCTCATTGCATGAGTTCCCGCCCGGCCCGTAATACTGACCCACAGGATGCAACACGAGTGAAATTAAACTGATGAGAAGCAGATGACGAGTTGTTCAGTGGGCGGACATTTGAGTTCTAAAAACGATCAAGTGGAAACATGGACAGGTCCACGCCTGTGTAAAAATGTACCTCCCGCCGGAGCTCTTCAGCCTCCGCTCCACCCAGTGGTGGACCCTCAAGGCCAGCAAGGCCTTCTCTGCTGGCCTAAACATAATCAGGAATACATTTTTTAATATGTATTCTTTCCACAAATACGTATTAAATTGTTCCCCATAGTCTATACTCATCATTTCATAGCTTTCCTAAATTGGTCGCTCTGCTTCCAGCCCCAGGTCGAGATTTGAGATTTTTTTTGGATTAGATTATTTGTTTATGTTAGAGTTTTTATCCAATCATTATTCAGCTATCATGTGTTGCCAGGGTCCAAAATCTGCCCTTATGCCTTCAGAAGCAAGAGTGCAGGCGCATGGTAGCTTAAAGTCAATGATAACGGACCTGTGGCATTAACCAATCAGCGTCAAGTTGGGTTCACTGGCGCCTGCTAGCAGGCCTACAGCGTCAGTGCGTGCACGTCTTTTGATTGGATACGCGATAGAGAGCGGCAGAGCTATGCAAAGCAGAACTGAGCGGACATGTCGATGTGATACGCGGGAAATAAGGAAATTTATAATTAGTGTAGCGCGACAAGTCGTTTTAGTTTTTTCAACCCACAATGGCGGAAGGAGAAGAAGATAACGATTTGATCGCAGATTTAATTACAACGCCATTCTCCAGAAAAACTTTTCAAGAAAAGCTAGACACCGTAAAGAGAGGCCGCCCGACCCCGACGCTAGCTAGTTTGACTCAGCGGGGAAAAGGATTTATCCGCCACTTTCAAGTTGCTAACTACGAACGGTACCCCTGGCTGGCAGGCTCCGAAAAGCATTGCAAACTGTATTGCTGGGAATGCCTCTTATTTGCAAGCGATCGATCTGGCGTTTGGTGCCATGATGGGTTTGCAAACCTGTCCTGTCTATCCAAGTGGCAACGAGGCACCAAAGCACCACTGGGCACCTAAAACCAACGGTGCTTTGTAAAACCTTAGGGGAAACCCGAGTGGATCTCCAGCTGAACGAACAAGTACGCAGGGAAACCCAGCTCCACAATGAAAAGGTGAAGAAAAACATGGAAATATTGAAATCAATGATTGGCTGTGTAGTGTTTTTGGGTAAGCAGGAACTTGCATTTAGGGGACACAATGTCCACAAATAAAGGACAACGCTGAACATGCTGCAGCTAACGTAAGCACAGACAACGCTGAACATGCTGCAGCTAACGTAAGCACAGACAAAGCTGAACATGCTGCAGCTAACGTTAGCCCAGACAATGCTCCTAAGAGGGAGTGTCATTAGTTGATGGATCATTTTTGTTTCTGTGTTTTTGAAAACATGAAGAAAAAGCACTCCATGTTTAACTGTTTATTTTATGCCAAGGATATTATTCTGAATATTTTTGCTATGTTAGGTTTCCACTTTTCTTGAGTATACCGTACTCAGCACTGTTTTAAATTTTTTTTACAATATATTAAGTCATATATAAAATCCATTTAAATTGAAAAATGTTGCTACTCACATATTGATATGCGATTAATCGCAATTAATTAATAACAAAGTTGCTAATTAATTAGATTAATTTTTTTAATCGTGTCCCACCACTACTATTTTTTATTTTTTTTGTTGCTCTTTTTTAAACTTTATTGAAACAAATTCACCTTTCAACTTCCATTCTATCCCCTCTTAAATCCACACACACACACACACACACACACACACACACACACACACACACACACACACACACACACATTACATGCACATTACACTTCTGCCCTTACTTCTGATTTCTGATTACAAGTGAACGCAGCATAACTGTTAGTGACGATCTGGGCCGACAGACCGACCCCTGTCAACAGAGTCACTAACATGGAGATGTATTTCCATTCAGAGAAGGAATGTCTCCACAGGAACTTAGACGATTAAACAGATAAAAATCTTACATAGTTCAACTTTAAAAACATTTTTTGCTATTCTCATTAGATAAAACTTGAGAAATGAGAAATGAAGCATTAATTTGAGTAAAAATGTCAGCCATATGCAGAGGACTCAATTTTTAACTCACCTGGGACACCATTACATATTCTTTCAGGGTTTGGCAACACTCCTGTACAAACACTAAGGTGCAGCTCAGTTGTGGTGGCGTCATGCCACACCTTCTAAACCCCCCTCTTTTCCGCTCTTTTTGCGTCATTCCTATACAAAATAAAGGGCTCTATAACAATGCTCTATCGAAAAGTTAAAAATCCTTTGGTTACCTTATGAAAAGGGCTGGACTTTGGATCTATTAGGTTAGGGTAGGCAATCCCAGAACCAAGGAAAAACAACTGTGATGATTGAAAGAAGATCTGTGTCTGTGCCTTTTCGCTCAAGTTGTGATTGTCAAAGAGCTGCTGCAGGGATTCCTTCTAGACCAGGGGTTCTTAACCTTTTTGACCTCTAGGCCCAATTTCTCCAGTACAAAGTGGCCCAGGGGGCCCATTCAAACATTAAAGGTTGAATAGGGAGAATGAGTAGAACACCACCATCCAGTGTCTCAAGATCGTAGTCGCAACAACAAAAAACAATTCCAGCAGTTGGGTTGCCAGGTTTGTTGCAGAGTATGTTAAGTGATCACGCAGGGTAACAACCAAGTTCAACTAATCAATAAATTTAACAACAGTATTTAACATTAGCCAGTCTTCAACTGGAAGTCTTTCTTTGAATGGTGTTAGTCTTAGCCGTTACAGATACCTAAGTAAACATGAAAGTGATGTTAGTGATCAAGCAGAAACATAGCCATTTGGACGTGAGTTTTAAGTAAAATAATTTTATTAGTATCGTTACTTTATGAACTTTGTGGGGCAGCGTGTCTGTGTGCAGCTTCTCTCTGCTTCATCACTGCCTGCAGCCAGAGTGGGTGTGGTTTCGTAGGGACAGACAGACAGACAAAGATTGAGACAGACAGGGCTGACAATGGCTCAAGTGCTCCTGCTGACCGTCCTAGACTTGTTTATAAGCAGACGCACGGAGGAAAAACACAGCCGACAGTATCAAGGCCATGGACACCACAGAGCTCGTCTGTAAATTATGCTTTAAATCGATACAGACCAAGGGAGCCAACATGACCAACTTGGGGAAACATGGAGCTAACATGTGGACTTGTTCAAAGAGTTCAGAGAGCTGCAGGCTAGAGATAGACAACATCACTATCCCCTGGATGTAACGTGAAGTCAAGTGAACTTTTTTCACCATCAGAGTTGCACAAGGCAGTCAGGGGTAAAGCTAAGTGTTTAACTGTTCAATGTGGTTCACACATCTCTGTATGCAAACAATTCACACTGGAGACATTAACTTTACCAGACATGCACTGGAGACATTAACTTATTAATCAAGTATGATCAACATGGCAGTTATAAATTATCTATTTTAAGTCAATCAGTGATGGTAATCATAGCATGTTCATTTTTTTCATCATTTATAATATATATTATAGTTTATATCAGTAGAAAATGTTCTGATTAGAGCACAGACCTCCACCAGGTCTGGGTCATTTGTGTTGTACTGTAGTTACTACTGTAGTTTTCAGGGCTTAAACTTTATCAACATGAAGTGCAAATGATAAATTTACCCTTTTGTGGGATGGATGAAGGATTATCTTAACTGAACATTTTAAGTTCCTATAAAGCTCCGCAGCTTTTACAAATAAAAATGTTTTTTTAAGTTGAAGTGTTTTTAATTAATAAAAATAAATAAATAATTTTAAGTTCCATATCCTGTCATATAATATTTTATTCGGTTACCACACTTGATAATGTGTTAGTTTTCTGCTCTGGTATTGTTTCAGTATCGGTATTGAGCTAGTTTAGACAGGTATCGTGTGCCCCCCCCCCCCCCTTCAGACGGCAACAATCCAGAAGGAGCCCATATCCAGTTTGTCCCACTGTGCCTTTAAAGTGCTGTCAGTGGAAAGTTCCAGAAGCTGTGATTCCAGATGTGAGGGTAAAGCTACATCATTTTCAGTGGGATTCACACTTCAACACAGTCCAGGCCATTCTCAGTGAAGTAGTAACATTCCTCAGCCTCGAGTTGGTAAGTTTCCACAAAACAGTATCTCTTCTTTCAAACTACTATCCCAGTGATAGCACACAAAAAAACAGCAGCAGTGCAGCATTTGTGACATCAATGGACTGTCCACACTGCATGAAAAGTGGGATTTCATATTTTATTGTAATTATCCAGAAGGGATATTTTAGCTTTCTGTCTTTTGATGTGCTGTTTGTCATTATTATTTCAGTTACTTCAAACGGCTCCTTTAAATGCCTTGTTATAAATAAATTTTTAAAGGGGGTGTGTGTACAGAAAGTCCTGTTTACATGAATACAGAAATAAGATCAAATCTACAAATGTTTAATATTAATCAAGGAAAAAATTTCAACTAGAAGACTGACAAAGACTCAGCTAATAGCCAACATGTGCATAGCAATACATACACATACTAATAAGGCATTGGCACATTCAAGTTCAATCTAAAAAACAAGGAATGTAAAGCACTATCATAATAAATATATTTTTGTTTTCCTCATTTATATATGTTATTTCCCTCTGTTACTTCCCTATTCTTTGGAATTATTGGAAATAAACATAATCTAGCTTCTTTTCCCATATGAATGCATTTTTTAGACATAAAAACTTCTAATTTTGTAACTCAGCATGTGGAATGTTTTATTTCTAATTTTAAATATTTAATTTAAATTTTTCCCTCATATTCATATTTTATTTTTTCTTTTCACTTTCATTTAACGCATAAATGTTTTTTTTAATGCGTTTGGATCTGTACACCCAAAGCGAGAGCTGTGTCCGGATCCTCGGCAGTAAGTCGGATTCGTTCCCGGTGGGGGTTGGCCTCCGCCAGGGGTGCGCTTTGTCACCAATCCTGTTTGTGATTTTCATGGACAGGATATCGAGGCGTAGTCGTGGTGGGGAGGGGTTGCAGTTCGGTAGGCTGAGGATCTCGTCTCTGCTTTTTGCAGATGATGTGGTCCTGATGGCATCGTCGGTCAGTGACCTTCAGCACTCACTGGATCGGTTCGCAGCCGAGTGAGTGACGATGGAGCGTGAGTTTGGCCGGAGAATCGGAGCAACGGGGGCGGTGTTTCAGTCACTCTACTGCACCGTTGTCACGAAAAGAGAGCTGAGCCGGAAGGAAAAGCTATCGATCTACCTGTCAAAAATTTGTTCCTACCCTCACCTATGGTCATGAAATCTGGGTCATGACCGAAAGAACGAGGTCGCAGGTACAAGCGGACGAAATTGGTTTTCTCAGGAGGGTGGCTGGAGTCTCCCTTAGAGATAGGGTGAGAAGTTCAGCCATCCATGAGGAACTTAGAGTAGAGTTGCTGCTCCTTTGCGTTGAAAGGAGCCAGTTGAGGTGGTTTGGGAATCTATTAAGGATGCCCCCTGGGCGCCTCCCTAGGGAGGTGTTCCAGGCGCGTCCAGCTGGGAGGAGGCCTTGGGGAAGACCCAGGATTAGGTGGAGAGATTATATCTCCACACTGGCCTGGGAACACCTCGGGATCCCCCAGTTAGAGCTGGTTAATGTGGCCCGGGAAAGGGAAGTTCGGGGTCCCCTGCTAAAGCTGCTGCCCCCGCGACCCGACCCCGGATAAGCGGTTGAAGATGAGATGAGATGATGAGATGGATAAAATAATTTTTTTTTTTTATAAATTAGTTCCAATTGAAGACACATTTTTAAAGTTAAAGGAACACATTTTCTTCTCTTTTATTTTCAAATAATCAACTTTCATTGTTGATGCTGAGGGCAACTACAGCTGGGTTAATGTAGTAACTCACACTGGAGTCATGGTATCTCAGTATTAACGTGTTTACTGTAACTTCGCAGTAGGAAAAGAGGCAGGGTACATATCGAAACATAACACAGTAGTCTGGCCCTGAACATCAACAGGCTTCACTTCTTCTCTGTATGTATTCAGGTTCTCTCCACCAACTGCGCCACCTTGTGGGCTTTCTCATAATACATCCCTCTCCCCTTAAGCAGTTTCTATGCATCCAACAGAATCATGAACATTACAACACATATTTTTTTTCTTTAACACCGGTGTCAACAATACTCAAAGCAAATCATCTAGTTCAACTAAAAGTCTTTAAGGTGACTGGGCAATTTAACTTCCTGTCTTGACCTTCTCCTCACAGGACTTGCATTTAACATAGTCTCTGTTTCAGTCTCTGATATTCCTGCAGCCTCTGCAGCTGCTGGCTCACTGCTGAGAACAACATCCTCCACATCTAGCAATATCCTGTCATGTGTTGTTGTGTGACTTTGCTGCATTTTGTCAGTCTGATGTCTCTCTGTGATCTTCTCTGATGTCTGTTGATGCATCAGAATCTGGTCTACGTGTCTCCTGACCACACTCCCATCACCAAGCATCACTTTATAGGATACAGGTCCTGTCACTGATTCTATTCTTCCCAGGATCCACTTGGGGCCAAAACTGACGTTCCGGGTCCGCACTGAGTTTCACACTTTGAACCAGCGTGCTTTTGCCTTGGTGTCATGATCTCTTGTTGTTGTTCTTGTTTCTTCAGCACTTTCCTTTTCAGATCTGGATGGATTATATCCAGTGTGCTATGCAGCTTTCTCCCTTAAAGTAGTTCTGCTCGTGATACACCTGTTGTAGTCTGAGGGGTTACCCGGTAGCCAAATAACACTCTGGCCACCTATTCCATCAGTGTGCCTCCCTTACATTTTTTCATCATTCTTTTAGATTTCTGTACACCTCTCTCTGCTAACCCATTACTAGAGGCATGGTAGGGTGCAGAGGTTACATGGCGAACACCATTTTTGTCAAAAAAAGAATCCTTGAACTCTCTGCTTACAAAACAAGTACTATTATCCGACACCAACAACTCTGGCAGTCGGAGTCGGAGTATGGTTGCTAAAACTGATGCGCAGGCACTCGATGGTTGTAGCTAAAGTATCCGAGTTCACGGGATACACATCCATCCACTTGGAATGCACATCTATGAGCACAAACACAAAAAATCTTTCTCATGAATGGTCCCGCATAATCCACATGGATACGGCTCCAGGGCTTATCAGGCCACTCCCACAGGTGTAAAGGGGCTGGGGCCGTAACATTTTGGTGCTCTTGACATACTGTGCAGGCTTTGACTGTATCCTCTACTTCTTTGTCCAGCTTTGGTCACCACACATAACTCTTGGCCAGCGCTTTCATTCTGGACATCCCTGGGTGGCATTGATGAAGCTGTCTCAAAACTGTCTTGGCCTGGCTGTGGCACCACCAATCCCAGGGCATCTGCATTGTTGTGATACTTCCCCTCTTTATACACTATTGTGTATTCATAGGCTCTCATGGTGACGGCCCACTGCTGGATCCTTGAAGATGCCATTTGTGGCACTGCCCGCATCTCACTAAAAAGAGACAGCAACGGCTTGTGATCTGTCACTATAGTGAATTTCTGTCCGTAAATGTACTTGTGGAAGCATTTTATTCCAAATATGACTGCTAGTCCTTCCTTGTCCAGTTGTGAATAGTTTTTTTTCTGCTGTATTAAGTGTTCATGATGTGAATCCTATTAGTCTTTCAGTTCCATATGCCATAAAATGTGACAAAACTGCACCTACTCCGTACGGTGATGCATCACATGCTAGCACATTGTCCTTCTCTGGGTCATAATGCACAAGCACCTACGCTGACTGCATCATCTCTTTTGACTTTTCAAATGCAGCCTTCTGTTCCTTTCCACTACCACGTTGTGTCTTTTTGCAGCAGTTTGTGCAGCGGGGCAAGAAGAGTGGACAGACTCTTGTTATAATATAGTTTGACGGTCCAAGATAAGCCTTCAGCTCTGTCACGTTTGAAGGTGTAAGTGCCTCCTGGATTGCTTGCACCTTTTCATGGACTGGGTGTAGTCCAGTTGCATCCATCTTGTGACCTAGAAACAATTCATAAATGAACACTTGCTCCTCCTGAGCCTGAGACCGACATCCTTTAGCCGCTGCAACACTTTGGTCAGTGTCTGGAGATGTTCCTGGAAATTTTTTCCTGTAATAAGGATATCGTCCAAGAATATTGTCACATGAGGGATGCCCTGCAGCAGTCCCTCCATTGTCTGTTGAAAGATTGCCAGGCTTGAAGATACTCCAAATAACACTGTATGTGAACAAGCCTTTATGTGTGTTGATGGTCACATACTTTTTTGCGTCTTCATCCAAGGTGATTTGGTGATATGCGTGACTTAGATCTAATTTTGTGAACATCTGTACACCTGACAGGCTGGCAAACAAATCCTCAATCCTGGGCATAGGATACTGCTCTAGTTTTGACACTAGATTAACTGTCAGTTTGTAGTCCCTGCGCAGCCTAACTGAGTCATCTGGTTTAAGGACAGGGACTATAGGCACTGCCCACTCGGTATACTTAACAGGTTCCACTATGTCCTGGACCATGAGACGGTCTAATTCTGGCTCCACCCTTCCCCTCATTGCATATGGGACAGATCTGGCTTTAAAAAACCTGGGAGTTGCTTCCTTGTCTGCATATATCTTAGCTGGGGGGCCATTAAATCTCCCCAGCTCCTTTTTGAAGACACCTGCATGTTCTCCGAGTACCTCCTGTAAGGTCTCCTCCCTGATGTGGTGAATAAACTAGGGCCTGTTCTTGTCACTACTACCACCGCCTCCTTTCCTACTGCGAAGTTACAGTTAAAACGTTAATACTGAGATACCATGACTCCCGTGTGACTTACTACATAAATGGCAATGAGGATAAAGTCTTTTCAGTGGATTACCTCGTGGGAAATTGCACAAATGCATGAGTTGGACTGTTAAGTGGCTGCAACAAAAAAAAAAGCTAACAGGAAAAATGGCGGTAGCTATGTTCGGAAGTACTGTGCCGTTCGATAACCGGACTCAGACGTGGTAGGATTATTGTGAGATTCTCCAATATTTTTTTTGAGGCTTACAGTAGGTTTATGTTTGAATTGTTTTTATTCTGCACCTTTACCCTGGCTGCTCCCAAAACATTAACTGTGTGTCCTTTATACGTTTTTTGTCTGACTCTGCATGGCTGTAGATCTGGTACGTCTTTCCCCCATAGAGTTTTGTACACAGAGTGATTCATTACTGTCACCCCACAGCCTGAGTCAACTTCAAACCGTATGTCTGTCATTGACGTTTGATGTCTCTACAAACTGCTCTTCTGTCGGAATCTCCAACACATCTAGTTTGTACAGTGTAAACATGACCTCATCTGTGCCTGTCTCATCTGTTTCTTGTACTCCTTGTCTAACATAGTTAGCTCCCTGAGGTTTAGCCCATTTGTTTGACTGTTTTGCTCCACCCCCTTTAGCTTTCGCTACATTAGCTGAGCCTTTAGATCTCCACACTTTCTGAATATGACCAGTTTTACCACACTTGTGACAGGTTTTATTTGCAAACCTACAATCCCCAGCCCTATGCTGCTCACTCCCACACCTGTAGCAAGACTTCTACTGGTTCTTACCAGAGCTCTGCCTTGCCGCCATTTTATGCACGGCCTGGGGCATCCTCTTGTGCGGGGCAGCAGACCCCAGTGACTGCAAGTCTCTCACATCCTTACCGGTTGTCTTTATGGCTTGAGCCAGCTTCAGTGCCTTGTCGAAGGTCAAATCCGGCTCTGACGACAGCTGAGGCTGTATATGGTCGTCACCGATTGCACACACCAGTCTGTCACGAAACATCTCTGATAACTTTTCTCCATAGTCTATAATGCTGCACAACTCGCTGGGTTTGGGGTTGAAATGGTCCTTTAGCAGCTTCACAAGCTCATCAAATGACTTGTCTCCCGGTTTAGCGGGGCTGACCAGATTCCTCATTAGGCCGTAAGTCTGACTGCCCAAAATAGCTTTCTGTTGACCATCATCAGTTATCTTGTTCATTCTGTGTACAAAACTCTATGGGGGAAAGACGTACCAGAACTACAGCCATGCAGAGTCAGACTAAAAACGTTTACAGGACACACAGTTAATGTTTTGGGAGTAGCCAGGGTCAAGGTGCAAAATAAAAATAATTCAAACATAAACCTACTGCCTCGCAAAAACATTGGAGAATCTCGCAATAATCCTCCCATGTCTGAGCCAGGTTGTCGCAGTACTTCCGACCATAGCTACCGCCATTTTTCCCGCTTTTTTGTTGTTGCAGCCAACAGTCCAAGTCATGCATTTGTGCGCTTTCCCACGAGGTAATCCGCTGAAAAGACTCCGTTGCCATTTATGTAATAAATCACACGGGAGTCATGGTATCTCAGTATTAACGTTTTAACTGTAACTTTGCAGTAGGAAAGGAGGCAGGGTACACAACACACATCACAGTAGTCTGGCCCTGAAACTCAACAGCCTTCACTTCTTTGATCTGCAGAATGTATTCAGGTTCTCTCCACCAACTGTGCCACCTTGTGGGCCTTCTCATTACTACAGTTACTATGACAACATAGTCTTGCATCATCAACATCTCTCTTTTACTCCATAAATTTAGCTTTTTAACAATCATGAGATGTAGGCCATAAGGTGAACCCGTTTTTCGTTTCATCCCGTTCCCAAGTCTGGGCACTAAATATTTTTTTCTTCTTTGAGAAGATATATTGGTTTTGAACTTGAAAAAAGTTTTCCTTGTGATATCCTGCAGTATTTTTTTAATGAGTGATTAGAGTTGGGACTATTTCTTGCTTGGCGTAGAAATATTTTCGTTCCTAGTGGTGAGGTTTTTGCTTCACATAAGACCAATCAGGTAGCAATGCAAATCCAAGATGGCGGAGTCAACAACAAGTAGCGATGACGAGGAAAATGCTCCTAAACATGTTAAAAAAGTGCGAAAAAAGGATGATTAAATATGCTATATGCATCTCACGTCTTTGACGAATGAAGAGGTAAAGGATTTAACCCTCCAAAGGTGGGATACTTACAGAAACTGCGTCAAACAGTGGCTTTGCCTGCATGGTGAGAGTCAAAAACTAGCGGAGACATTTAAACACGGTATAGATATTGGATATAAAAATGTTACCGAGGACGCTGGGTTTCAACCGACTTGCTACCAGCGTTTTATTGACAAAAGGCCTTCTATTTTGCTGAGAAATGGGCCATATGGTTGGCTGAAGTTCAAGACGCACACAGGGGCGAGTCTTCTGACGATGACTGACTCTCCGCGAAAAAAACTTTGATCCAAGAGAGACCTGCCAATAGTTTCTGCTGGCCCTGTGCTCCCTGCCCTGTACATAATTTGTTAGAAGAAGGACAAGACCATCAATGTGGGAGGCAAATGCCAGAAGGACCATCTGTCACAGGCTGAAATGTTAACAGCAGGTAAACTAATACACACACACAGTTCACATAGCATTTACATGAACATACAAACCATTTAATATCCTTTATTTTAGGTCAGTCGATGAAAGCTGCCAGGGCACCACAAGACAGCAGCATTCTTTTGCATATTCAAGACAAGGCCTGTGTGGCCATGGAGGTGCGGTACCGCAAGTCCTGTTACAGAAAGTACACCAGGTTCCTGACAAAGACTACTGCAAAAGTTACTGGGACATCAGAGAAAGACGTGTGAGTTATGATTTTGCATTATCAACTAATTATTTGTAATTTGCGAGGATTTTAATTCTTTCATATTCTAGAATATTCTAGAATATTTGTGAAAATAATATCCAATATATGAATATTTCACTTTTTGAATGGACTTTTCCATGATATACATTTTTTTAGATGCACTTGTATAGGCTGTAAAGTGTCTGTTGTATGTAGATACAATCTTGACTGCACACCTCTTGAAACATATTAAGTGTGTGTGTGTGTGTGTGTGTGTGTGTGTGTGTGTGTGTGTGCGTGTGTGTTTGTGTTTTCTTTTTAGATATGAACAAACTTATGATGCCAGCTACAAAAAATTCTGCGAGAGGATCATCCGTCAAAGCATAATTGTAAATCAAGAGGTGCTGAAAATGAACCAGCTACAAAGAATGTTTTTAAATATCGAGAAAGAACATGAAGGTCATGATGATTCTAACTACAGGTAATTGAACAACCACAACCTTCTTTGGCAGCCATGAAAGTTTTTTATGATTAAATAATAATAAATCATTCACAAAAAGGCTTTGATAGCATATTTATACTAAATTTGTTTGTTTGGTACGAAAATATATACACCCTTGTGCTTTTCTTTTCCTGTTTTCCTATGTTGTCAATTGTAGAGAAGGTTGACCCTGGACTTTCCCAAGCTGGTATTTCACTGCCCCGGCAAGCGCAACATCTGTGAACTGGTTTTTGTTGAGACAGTGTCTGCAGATACGCTGATAGATAGGTTTCCTCATCCATCAGACACACAAACGACAGAGTCGACTGAGGTAAGCCAAGCTGAAAGTGACAGTAAACACATGGCAAGAACATGTCTGCAAACTACTGAGGACACAAGTACACTTTATAGTGCAGCTCTGATATTGAAGCGGCTACTGTGTGACTCTCCCGGTATGACGTGCCCGTGGCCACCCACATCAGATGATTTAAATGTGTCCGAAGCCAAATCTATTGTGCCACTTGAACTGTACAATGTAATTACTTGGATTATAGGTGCAACAGAGGAACCAACATTAGCCTGTTATGTTGATATTCCAGGGCCCAGTATTTCAAACGTGATCTGACAGGATTATCCTGGTCGGATTGGATTAAATCTAGATCTGATCTGAAAACTGGGTATTTCAACACAGATCAGGAGAATCCTGATCCAGGGCCCAGTATTTCAAAATTTGTAATCTGGATCAGAATAATCCGGATAATGAAATCCTCCTTTTCTCAGTCATGGATCACGGTGATCCTGCTGACTTTATCTGAGTATTTCAAAACACAGGCAGGGTGGATCACCGTGATCCCTACCTGGCCGGATACGGATTTCCCAATCTCAAGTCTCCGCCTCCGGGATCTGAAACATGGTGGACTACTTCATGAAAGGAGTAGCAGAGAGCCGACTTTCACGTCAAAAGTGTAAGTTAACCGTCGTCTATTGTGTAGCGGTTTTAATACCATACGAACGGCAACCAACACATCATGCAAGCCAACTATTTGAATTGTCACCTTATTAAAAGCAGGCCGTGGCGATCTCTAATTGAGACGCGGCCGTGCTAACGGGAGCTAACGCGGCTCCATTGACTTGTGTGTTAAGCAGCTAGCGGGCTATCATTAGCGGCTATCATTAGCGTCACGTCATTTGCAACACGGCAGATTTACAGTATAAGCAGGCTGCGTTGTGTACAGACCTGCTCAGTGCTTAGAAAACACAACGCAACACAGTTTGAGTATTAACTACAAGGTTTGTTCAGAAGGTTCAGAATGCTACAGTAGCCTAATGCTGGTGATGATATCATGTTTTTGTGTAGGCTACATAAACACAATTTGGGATTGTGGATTAAGATACTCATACACCTTCTACCTTCAGAGTCCACTCACAGCCATGGACCACTCAGCTACAACAGGGTGAGTGCTGGAAATCCTTGAAAATGCTTTAATTGTATTGATACATTTAAGACTTTCAAGTAATTGGAGTTTGAATAAAGTGCTTGAAACTGCTTAAATTTGTAATGGCATTACTTTCATGGTATTGGTCAGTGACACAATTAGAAACATTTCTTCTTCCTAATTCCTCTCCAACATTGGTGAGAGCTTGTTTTTTTTTTGCATTTCACTACACTGTTTTTAAACCTTGGTTTTAGCTTTGCATGTGACCAATAAACTTATCTATCTACCACATCAGGCACGGGGGCGAGAGCCAGAGCCAGCGCCAGCGCCAGAGCGACGGCGACGGAAGAGGCATGCCGGGGATGAGGAAGCCTATGAGAGGCTCCTCAAAATGGAGACCGAAAGGGCAGTCAAACAGACTGAACTGGCCAAACGGCAAATTAAGCTGACGCTGCTTCAGCAAAAAGAGACAGAATTAACAATCAAGCTGTTAGAGAAACAGCTTGACATTTGAAATAGCATGGTCCTTAGTGGTCACATTATTTTTTGTTGGAATAAAACTTTGTTTGGACCCTGCATTCCTTTGTCTTTCTCTGTTTTGGTACATGCAAGTTACAATGTTTGGTGAACTAGAATTTGAGAAATAATTGTAATTTTATTTACAGCAGTTTTACAGTGTGGTCAAAAATTTTACTATGCTTTACATTTTTTGATATTACTTAAATTACTTGTTAGAAGTACAACACTAACACTTAAGTGTAACAAACATCTTGAGTAACAATATCTAGGAGAAGTATGCGCTGAGAGTTTGTCAATCCAAGTCAAATCCACCTCTGAGGTGGGATTCAAATGATCCTGAAATTTTGGTATCAAGTTGATCCAGATATCTGACTTAACTTTTGAAATACCCAAATCAGCCTTTTATCTGGATTCAGGGGAGGATTGGATTACCAGAGCTGAAACCCTGATCTTCAGGATCAGGATTCTCCTGATCTGTGTTGAAATACCCAGTTTTCAGATCAGATCTAGATTTAATCCAATCCGACCAGGATAATCCTGTCAGATCACGTTTGAAATACTGGGCCCTGAAGATCAGGGTTTCAGCTCTGGTAATCCAATCCTCCCCTGAATCCAGATAAAAGGCTGATTTGGGTATTTCAAAAGTTAAGTCAGATATCTGGATCAACTTGATACCAAAATTTCAGGATCATTTGAATCCCACCTCAGAGGTGGATTTGACTTGGATTGACAAACTCTCAGCGCATACTTCTCCTAGATATTGTTACTCAAGATGTTTGTTACACTTAAGTGTTAGTGTTGTACTTCTAACAAGTAATTTAAGTAATATCAAAAAATGTAAAGCATAGTAAAATTTTTGACCACACTGTAAAACTGCTGTAAATAAAATTACAATTATTTCTCAAATTCTAGTTCACCAAACATTGTAACTTGCATGTACCAAAACAGAGAAAGACAAAGGAATGCAGGGTCCAAACAAAGTTTTATTCCAACAAAAAATAATGTGACCACTAAGGACCATGCTATTTCAAATGTCAAGCTGTTTCTCTAACAGCTTGATTGTTAATTCTGTCTCTTTTTGCTGAAGCAGCGTCAGCTTAATTTGCCGTTTGGCCAGTTCAGTCTGTTTGACTGCCCTTTCGGTCTCCATTTTGAGGAGCCTCTCATAGGCTTCCTCATCCCCGGCATGCCTCTTCCGTCGCCGTCGCTCTGGCGCTGGCGCTGGCTCTGGCTCTCGCCCCCGTGCCTGATGTGGTAGATAGATAAGTTTATTGGTCACATGCAAAGCTAAAACCAAGGTTTAAAAACAGTGTAGTGAAATGCAAAAAAAAACAAGCTCTCACCAATGTTGGAGAGGAATTAGGAAGAAGAAATGTTTCTAATTGTGTCACTGACCAATACCATGAAAGTAATGCCATTACAAATTTAAGCAGTTTCAAGCACTTTATTCAAACTCCAATTACTTGAAAGTCTTAAATGTATCAATACAATTAAAGCATTTTCAAGGATTTCCAGCACTCACCCTGTTGTAGCTGAGTGGTCCATGGCTGTGAGTGGACTCTGAAGGTAGAAGGTGTATGAGTATCTTAATCCACAATCCCAAATTGTGTTTATGTAGCCTACACAAAAACATGATATCATCACCAGCATTAGGCTACTGTAGCATTCTGAACCTTCTGAACAAACCTTGTAGTTAATACTCAAACTGTGTTGCGTTGTGTTTTCTAAGCACTGAGCAGGTCTGTACACAACGCAGCCTGCTTATACTGTAAATCTGCCGTGTTGCAAATGACGTGACGCTAATGATAGCCGCTAATGATAGCCCGCTAGCTGCTTAACACACAAGTCAATGGAGCCGCGTTAGCTCCCGTTAGCACGGCCGCGTCTCAATTAGAGATCGCCACGGCCTGCTTTTAATAAGGTGACAATTCAAATAGTTGGCTTGCATGATGTGTTGGTTGCCGTTCGTATGGTATTAAAACCGCTACACAATAGACGACGGTTAACTTACACTTTTGACGTGAAAGTCGGCTCTCTGCTACTCCTTTCATGAAGTAGTCCACCATGTTTCAGATCCCGGAGGCGGAGACTTGAGATTGGGAAATCCGTATCCGGCCAGGTAGGGATCACAGTGATCCACCCTGCCTGTGTTTTGAAATACTCAGATAAAGTCAGTCGGAAACATTGATTAATGAAGACAAAGGCACAGATTTTTTCCTGAATGGATATAAGCTTATTTGTGTTAACAGGAGAAACGAAGGTGGAGGAGGAGTGGCCCAGTCCATTGACAATAAGATCAAGTATGAGACTGAACAAAATAGGTCTAAAGCTGACAATTGAAATTTGTGTGACAAAAGGTAAAAATATAGTAGGGCAAGGCAAGGCAAGTTTATTTGTATAGCACTGTAGGACCTCCATGAGGAAGTGCTGTTTAAGGAGTTTTTGTGTCTGGTTGTCTGCTCAGCGTCGCAGGAAGACAACTGTAGATAAGACATTTGTATGCTTGTTTCGATAAGAGATAAGGTGTGGTTTACAACCTCGGACCCTCTTTTAACCTAAATCAACGTCAAATCAGACCGCACATCGAACTGGAGGAGCTGTCTCTTGGAGGCAGATGGACTTTCATTAATAAAATCTAAGCAACAGAACTTTGTGTAGATGTTTGGAAAAACAGTTAAAGTTGGATGTTTCATCATGTTTATGTGGTTTCAGAAGTGCTAAGTCTCTGTCTAATTCCTGAAATAATTTGTGTTTTAATAATAGGCCTGTCACTATATCCAGGAGTGTGTGATGATGTGTAGTATCTGTATCTGTTAAAACTGTATGCCAGATATCATTATCATAACTATAGTTTCTTATTTATTCATTAGTTTAATTTATTATTAACATTATTATTATTCAGTTATTATTATGATTATTATTCCTCTTAATAATAACCACGATAATGACATTGTTATTATACAATATCATGACTACTTTAATTACTACTATGACTGTGAGAATGATTATTGTTACTCACATTTGCTGATAATATTTATCAATATCATTAGTGCGAACATGCTTTTGACTGAACATTAGGATTATAAATATTATTATTGTTGTTACTATAATTAGTATTATTATCACCATATCCTAATCATAACTAAAGCTTCTTACCTTACTTATTTATTGTACCATCTTTGTATAGTTTCTTAACACAATCATCTACAAATTGATCATCAATTCAATTCAATTCAATTCAATTTTATTTATAGTGCCAAATCATAACAAAAGTTATCTCAGGACACTTTACAAACTAGGTAAAGACCACACTCTATGACTTATTTATGATAAACATAGACCCAACAATCCCCCTGTAGAGTACGGTGGCAACGAAAACCTTCCCTATTACAGGCAGGAACGTCAGACAGACCCAGCTTTCCTGATCTATTTATTTGTCTATTTATTATTATAGATTTGTCTATTAACTTATTTTTATTAGTATCATTACTATACCATCATCATAATCAAAATGTCTTACCTTATTTATCATCCCATCATTATATAGCGTCTTAACTCACTCATCTATGAATTAATCATTATAACTATAATCTCTTCTTTTTTTTTTTTTTTATTTATTATTATTTATTTTATTTTATCACTATTATAATTAGAATTCCTTTATTATTTTTTTGTTATATATATATATATTTACATATTTTTTTCTCACTACAATAATCACGATAATGACATCATTAGATAATATTCAGGCCAGGGATGGGCCGGACTGTATTGGCTGAAGGTTAAGGTGAGCCGGGGCTCCATGCCCGGTTCTCCTGTGGCATGGCAGGGGCCTCGGGGGGGCGGCTGATGTGGGGTGCTTTTTACTCGTTACACCTTTAAACCTTTGTGATACTCAGCATTGGGGTTGTCCATTTGTCCCCAATCAGTTGCAGCAATGCACTCTTTCAGCCAAGGTTCCAAGCTTTGCGTTTTTCCTCCTTTGATCAAAGAAACATGCGGGAACTGCGGCCCTTGGAACGAATTGTCAGACAGGCACACAGAGATCACACATCGTGCGTTGTCCCAATACAGATAATGCAGTTGTAGTTTATCACATAAGCTGTTCTGTCCAAATAATGTCTGTTCAAAGTATTTGTCTTCCCCCAAAGATACATGTATGGGGCAATACAGATCTGTGGGCTGTATTATGTCAGCGTGTGTGATGCCTAAAACACACATAAGATCTCGACCCATGAGGTTTATCGGGCACAGTTTTGACAGAAGAAAAGAGTGTTTAAAACATGCCCTTCAACTTGTCCACACATCTCAGTGGAACAGTGTATTGTTCTGTCACAGCAGTGCCCAAGACCCCAATAGTTTTTACACATCTACCACTCCTTTTAGGTGTTGTTTTTAGCTTTGTGTGCCATATAACAGACTCTGTTGCTCCTGAATCTACCAAAAAGGTGAGGGGTGTGTTTGCAACAGTAAGTGTTAGTGTGGGCAATTTTTTGTTCTCCGGACCCTAGTTTGTGGCCTTTGTTTTATCCGCGTCCCCTGTTTCAGTTGTCCGCTTCGTCCCAGCTGCCCCTGTTTGGTCTCGCTGGGCCTTCTTTTTGTCTGAATGCAAAGTTATTCATATTTTACTTTATATTACTCATATTGTCGTGACAGGGGCCGTTCATGTCTCTGTCTGTTAGCACTGTTGTCTGCATATAGTCTGGCCTCCGTCTGCTCCATTTTGCTGGCAGCGACTGTTTTTGCATGAAAGGCGTGAAGGTGGATTGCTTTGAGCCTTCTGGTCTGCCAACTGACACACATCTTTTACCATTTCTCTGATTTCTGGTCTTTGTCCATTGATAAAACGTTTGCGTAGATGAGCCTCCCATGCAGAGATGGGCTGATCATGTCCTATCACTGCGGGTCGTGGGATGCCGCTGTGGGTGTCGTGCAGTTGAGTCAGCCTGGTAAAATATTCAGACACCACCTCGCCTTCCTTCTTCTTGCAGGAGGACAGTTCTGTCACATCCGTTCTGAGGTGAAATATGTCTGTGATGAGAGCAGCGAGCTGGTTGATGGCGTGGTTATCTGCATGGGTCCAGGTGAGGTTTACCATTTTCAAGTCCGCGTCTGGTTAGCCGTTCGTCACCTGGCCCCAGGCCATTTCCATCTGGCCCACCAGTAGCCTGAGTAGCTCCTGAGTTGTTGGCCAGAAATGTTGGCAGAAGGTCAAAAGTTTAGCTGCATATCTTTGCCCCCCCGTCTCTGACTTTGGGGAACAGGGCAGCGACTTCTTTCATGTCTGCAAATGTCCAAGGTCTGTGGAGCAATTGTACCCCTTTTGCTCCATCCGCCACCTCCACCATGGGTTCCTGGATGAAAGGGGTTTGGTTCTGGGGAGAGGGGTGTTGCTCCATGTTGTATGGGGTTTGCTCCTGGTGTGGGAGGGGCTGGCCTGATGCATGTCGGCAGGCTGTGGCGGGTCTGGCGCTTGATTGGGTGGTTGGGGAACTGGTCTAGCTGGATGAGCCGAGTCGAGGTCAAAGGCCGCATCTAGTTTCAGACATTGGGGGGTTGGGGGCTATCTGCTGTCTCTTGTCCCTCAATGGCATCCTGCAACCAGCTGTCGTAGGCATCCCAATCATCTTCGAAAGGCTCCTTCTCCTGCCCCTTCTGCTCTTTTTCCCTTCCCTATCATCTTTCTCCTTCTGCCTGAGGGTGGTTTTTAGAGTTTCTAATTGTCTGAGACTAAAACTGCATGTATCGGGAAAATCGCACTCTGTGACCCAAAATTTTAATTGATCTACATAAGATTCTCCGTAGTTTGTGATCATGGAGATTTGGGTTTAGAGCCACGTCTTCATCACGTTAGCATTGTGCCGACCCCATATCTTTGTTTTAGCTGTATCAATCAGTTTAGAAGGTTTTATGTTAAGGTTGAACTAGTATTGAATATATGGAAGGGTTGCTTCATTAGAGTGGGCATATGTTATTCTCTTTTCTCCCTTTTTCTAGAGCAGAGGATAAGAGGGCAGAGGAGGGACCGCCGTTGATAAGACCTTAGGGTCAACAAAGTTCCTATTCACGGATCTGTCCTTCAGTCTTTACTACACACACACACACACACACACACACACACACAGGCACCAGCAGGTAGAGATAGAGAGACACACAAAGAACACAATACTGCATATGAGAAACAAACAGACACAGTAAATCCTTTGCTGACCCAAAAGGTACCTTCTTTCGTCTATTTGGTCACACAATGCATATCATGGTGTCTAGTGAAAAAAGCGCTTGTTACCCATTTATTAAATGGACTTAACCCGTCTGGGTAAAAAAACAAAGAGCAAACTCCTCCTAGACAATCAACACAATTGACTTCAAAATCAGGCAGTATCACCTAAACAGAGGTCTGATCAAAAGATACTCAGCGTTTGCGTTTTTATTTACTGTGTGGATGATGCAGGGCGCCAAAGTTACGGCTCTCATGATAACAGGAAGTTGTTCTAACTTCACCATAAATGGTCTAATCTCTTACAGACTTCTCACGATTCACAAGAGTCCCGCCCTGAACACAACCACATCTTAATATTGACTCACAGTCAAAACACCTCTGCTGGCGACAGGAAGTCAAATGTTTTTACATGTCTTAAAAATGTAACAAACTCCTCCTAGAGATTTAACCTGATTGACTTCAAATGCGTGGGCGTGGCGTGGTGCCAAAATTGGTGCTATCGTTAAACAAGAGAAAGTTGTTTTAAGCTGACCATACATTGTCCATTTTTCACCAAATTTCACATACATGACATGGGTCCCAGCCTGGACACACCTACATCTCAATATTGACTCTTAGTGATAGCGACCCCTGCTTGCGAGCCTTAAATTACAGCCCGTCCCCCAGGATTGACATAAAATTCTGAAAACTGGTAGGCATATATAACTAACCGAGACATACAAAAAAGCCTCTTGGAGCGATGTACTAAAGTCAACAGGAAGTTGGCCAATTTGAATTTTATGCCCATTTTTGCACTTTTGCATGTGTCATACTTGATGAACTCCTAGGGATTTAACACGATCAACCTCAAAATCAGCCAGTATCATCTAAAGACATGTCTGTTCAAACGATACATTTTCTATTTTTTTGCTCACTGTCACCGTACTTTGTTGTCAAACTTAGGCCTTTTGCCATATAATAGGAAAATGTTGTAACTTGGGCATACAATATTCAATCTGCATCAAATTTCTCATGAATGACAATAGTCATGTACTGACCACACTTACATCTCAATAGTTCTAGCACCCCCTATTGGCAGGATGAAAAATGACAAACATCATCCTATTTACATGAAAGTTCACAGACTTGATGAGAGTCCAGGCCAGAAGACAACCACATGCAGATAGGGACCAACAGCCACAGCACCACCTACTGGCAATAGCAAGTCAGCCTGATATGAGAAACTTTTAATGTGCGTTCTACATCTGATACAGAGCAACACAAAGCATGTTTAGTACATGCTTTCTAGCGCCACACAGGGGACAGGGGAAACGCTGCAAGAGTTTTGATAGATGGCCAGCTGCCCTGTGCCCTCCGCCTGGTGTCCAGCTGTCGCGTAAAGGCATGGCCACGCCCGCCCGGCTCCGGCCGGCTCCCCCGACGTGTGACTGGTGCAAGGGCTCGTTCATTGCCGCTTGCTGCTTTAATAAAAATTTAGTCTCTTCTTCTTCTTATCTGTGAGGAGCTGTGCTTCCTGTGAAAGGAATGTTGGGGGAATTGAGTTGGAGAGTCGAGAGTCTCTTGAGAAAGTCTTTTCTCCATTAGTTAACAGATACATTTACTTTTTGACAATGTCTGTTGGTCACACACAAATTAGTCTTACATGGTTCTTCATTTATCAACATTGATGTCATTTTGTTCACTACCTGGTTCAGAAAGCCCTCAATCAATGAGTTTGACTTCCTCTCAAAGGGTCAAAGGATCATGAGAGTAAAGTGGGAGGGGGCCCGTTCATAGCTGGGCCAAATAACAGAGAGGGAGAGAGAGAGGTGTCCAGTTCTGATAAGGCATCAGGGATTTCTAATCAGACTGGCATCTAGGGGCGTCGTCACAAATTGTGCACTCCTCAGTGCTGATATTGTCTTCCACCAAGAAACCCACCTTAAGATAAATTAACATACAAGACTCAGACGACCGTGGGTAGGACAGGTATTTCACTCAGTGTTTGACTCAAAGGCCAGAGGGGAAACTATTTTGATTTCTAAAACGATTTAATTCATACCAGAAAGCATAGTACCCGACTGTAATGGACTCTCATCATGGTCTCGGGCAGACTGTTTCATTTACCTGTTACATTAGTCTGTGTCTACAGTCCTAATTTTGATGACAGCCAGATTTCAATTAAATTCAATTCATTTTTATTTATAGTACCAAATCATAACAAAGGTTATCACAGGACTCTTTACAGAGTAGGTATAGACCACACTCTATGACTTATTTATGATTTACATAGACCCAACAATTCCCCGATTGAGTACAGTGGCAAAGAAAACCTTCCCTATAACAAGCAGGATTTCAGACTTGATTCCCCTTCGGCAGGAACTCCACAATGGAGACTCAATACACTGCTGTTGTCTAGTGATGCTTTTTGCTCTTCCTACTCAAAGAAATTTAAGTCAAAAGCAACTGGACTTGGTTGTTTTTCTAGGAAGATGTCTCACCTCTCACCCAAGAGGCTTCATCAGTTCATTTCTGCATCTGATCAGGCTGGGACTTGTCCAAATGTCTGGTGTGGAGATCCAGGTATTTAACCTCTAGTGAGGGCATTCACAAGGCCGATGATGTCACTGGAACCCTTTGTGCCCCAAGTGCCAACGACAGTTGTTGGAGTGACAGTTGTTGGTGGGATATTGGTTTCGATTGCTCTACTGGGTTATAACGACAGTCGTTGGAGTCACAGGAGTTTTTGTGAACAGTTGTTCTTGGAGGTTAGATTGTTGAATCTCCTGGGAAGGGATGAAAAGTTGTTAATTGGAGATGAGTGGTGTCTTAGACCTCCTCCTCTGATTAGGCATGGTTTCTCTAGTTTTACGTAGATGGCTTCTTTTACTCCTCTTTAAAGCCATAAGTCCTCTCTTTCCAAGATGTGGACATTATTGCCCTCAAATGAGGGGGCTTTCTCCTTGAGCTGTAAATGGACAGCAGAGTCCAGGCCTGAGGAGTTAGTTAGTTAGTTCACCAGAGAAGAAGTCAAGGATAATAGTTCGCCTTTCTTAGACTTTGACGTCCATATAGAGAATGACAGGAGCCTCCACATTGGGGTATACAGAAAACCCACTCACACAGACCAATATCTACCGTTTAACGCTAACCACCCAATGGAACACAAGCTTGGGGTTATCAGAACCCTGCAACACAGAACTGATATCGTACCTCGATAATCGCAGGCACCACACCTTTTTATACAGGATATTCATTAAACTTAGGTGAAGGTTTAATACCTGGTGATGTAGAAGAATACCTTTAGCAATTAAATGTAATGTATTAACTAAATTGATCAGTCTTGTCTCGAAACTGTTAGTTCCTACTGTAACCGTGACCATCAACTCTGCACAGAAGGGAAGATTCTCACAATGGCGTGAAAACTTATTTAATTCCTTTAAGAATAATACCGAACTGAATTAAACAAGGGGTGGGTAAAGGCAGATATAACAAGCGTAGGACCAGAGTAGTTCAAACCTAACGGGCTGGTTTTAAAAACGTTACTGGCTGACTTAAACTGGTTCTAATTAACCTATCAACAGAACTTCAATCACAACCTAATTACCACCAATGTTATTAACCAGAAGCTGTAGTAAAATTGTCATTCCTTACTTCGTGATGGAGTGTTACAGTCGCAGTACAGAAATATGGTACAGCAGGCGGCTTTACCAGACAAGCGAAATACGCAGTTGCTCAATCATATGCTTACATTCAACAAGAAACATAGAGTCGTTATTCATGGAGAAGGGAAAGGATACCCGCTGATATTCCGACAATAATAGTTCTGTTCTTACAGAGAGGATGGTGTGAAACGCCTCACCTGAAAGGCACCATAATATGTAGGAAATCTACACATATTTTGTTTAATACCTGTTAATGTAGAAGAATACCTTTAGCGATTTAATGTAATATGTTAACTAAATTTATCAGTCTTGTCTTAAATCTGTTCGTATCATAACAGTGACCATCAACTCTGCACAGAAGGGAAGATTCTCGCAATGACGTGAAGTTATAAACATTTATTTAATGAACTTAAAAGAATAATACAGAATTACACAGTACTGAATTAAACAATAGATAAATGGTTTAAAGTCGGATATAACAAGCTTAAGTAACTCAAACGGTAGCTTAAAAACGTTACTGGCGGACTTAGACTGGCTCTAATTAACATATCAACAGAACTTTGATCAGAACCTAATTACCAACAACATTATTAACCAGAAGCTGTCGTAAAATTGCCATTCCTTACTTTGTGATGCAGTCTTACAGTCGCCTAAGTGTCTCACAGAGAGAGAGAGAGCAGCTGGATCCTTGGATCACCGAGGCTCGGTGTTGTCAGCTCTACAGTTCGTCTGTGTACGGGTGGACTGTCGGACAGCAGCAACTGGAATAGCCGAACTGCTGTAGCATCACGGCTCCACGGTTAACGGCCCTTCAGGTGGCTTTGAAGTCTGGGTTTCTTTTGTCATCAAAAAAACGTTCTGACTGCATTCTGTTGAGTTGGTATCACGCAAAATTCAATACAACCTGCCAGAAAGACAGATGCACTGAAGTGGCTTAACTATGGTTAAAAAGGAGATTTAAAAAATAGCATAAAAACACTTGTAAAGTTGCACAAAAAAAAAATAGATAAATAAAAAAAACTAAAAAAATATTAAAATAATGTTTCTTGCGAATTTTTGAGCAACAAAGTTGAACAAAAAAAAAAGATAAAGTCAAAATTAAAAGAAAGCACTCCCGGGGAGTAAAACAAAGAGATGCAGCAAACAGAGAAAAATAAAAGAGGAGGAGAGTTTTGAAAAGTAGAAGTGAAGTTAAGAGCTAGAAGTGAGTGCTGGTTGCCTTAGCTTGTTCTTTTATCACAGAGGCACGGAGGTGTGTCTCGGGACGGATCGTCTTTCGGGGCGGAATAAGATCCAGCGTTCTATCAAAGGTGATTTTAGATTATTAATCTTTCTCATATCCAATTTAACC
The DNA here is from genome assembly GCF_963691815.1 of Echiichthys vipera. Lineage (NCBI taxonomy): Eukaryota > Metazoa > Chordata > Actinopteri > Perciformes > Trachinidae > Echiichthys > Echiichthys vipera. Next base: position 2,874,186 of record NC_139825.1, on the reverse strand, counting down.
CAAATCTTTAGAAATGCAGTTTAACAGATAGCTTTACTGAGGAAAAAGAAGCATTATTTAGAAACCTAATATTCAGGAACTAAACAGAGACTTTGTGGTTCCGAAAACTACATGAACATATAATCATGAACACAGATAATACTAACTCATGAACAGTTACAATTTTAGGAGAGCGTCTTTGAGAAGCCAGTTGTGATAAAACAGGGAACTTAACTGTTTTTCAATTTACCAGGAGTCCTTTTGAATTTTTTCCTTAATTAAAAGTATTTTTCCTTGTCATTACCCAGTCCTTCTACTGGGGGTCGCTTTGCCTCCTTGGAAAGGGACAGTCTTTAAGTTTAATTAGCGGTCAGATGTGAATAGGGCGTCTGGTTGATTTACACACCTGGAGGGATCCTGGAATACACTTTTGTTTAATCCTACACAGGGGAAAAAGGTACTAAAAACTCCTCGTCTCACTTTGCTTTCATGTGTGAGTTAATAGATGGCAAAAAAAAATGGGAGAGGTTCACACAGAGACTTTTTCCTACAGTTCCCCCTGTTGTCGACCAAAGGGGTAGGAAACCTTTGGCTCGAGAAGTCCTACAGGTCCTTGTGGAAAAGCTGCGCTGGTCATCGTTGGGGAGCTCTGCCCGCCGTCATGGAGGCGGCACAGCTCATGGTTAAGTGTTGGTGTAATACTTTTAACAAAGGTAGAAAGGGGAATAAGAAAAGATAGAGGAACACAGGTAATAATTGTCTTTTTGGACAAAAATTGAATGTGATTCATCACTCCCTTCCTCCATTACACGGAGTCCGGTGGGGGGACAATTTGATTCTGCCCCTCTGCGTCGAAGTATCTTTGCTAACCCACTATTACACTAGTTGAGCTTGCATTGTAGGGTGCGTTTGAGGTAGAAGAAAGCCATGGCAACACTACAGCAACTGCAAGCACTGAGTCAGGGATTGACCAGGCATGCATGATGGGCTGGATAGGGTCCTTCTTTTGGAGGTGATTTCTTTAATCACATTCAAATTCAAATTTAAATCTAGCGGACTCAGATCAATGGTCCTAGTCCCTTCGTAGTGACTTGTTTAATAGTCTCTGGGTCGAGTTCTAGAGTATGTTTACTGAAGAATTCAGAGACCTCAATCTCACTCTTGTATTGGTCAGAGTCTAAGTAGTACTGCCATGTCATCAATATGTAGGATGGCGTTCTTTGGTATGCTGATCCATAATACTGGTCAGGTAGAGCTATGCGAGTGGTGGTGTCATTCTGATCATAGGTCAGAGTAGCTACCCTCACTGGTGTATTAACCAACCAACGTCCTCCTACAATCTCAGCCTGAGTCGTGGTGATTCGGGATCTGGGTGTAACGATTGTAGGACAACGAGAATTGGTATTCATGGCTTTTAGTCCACAGATTCCATCTGTGTTGTTCCGTATGAAGGGCTTACTGGCACAAAGGTAATGGATGTCCTGCGTAAGGGTGCACATCTTCAAATTTGGGGCCAAATACAGTCCAGGTTTGTTATCATGGTAGGCAAAGAGTGGCGGAGTCTGCACTTTAACATGCGAGTCCCACATTCACCACGTCTTTCAGTCGGTAAGTGTTCTCTGCAGGAATGATAGGATGGTTGATGATGAATCCAGAACAGAGAGTGCTCTGTTCTGGATTGACATAAATGGGAATGGCGCTACCTAGCGAATATGCTAACTGGGCCTGTAGAGGGGGGACTACATCCCTAGTGGTGGTTGCCATAGTGTCCTGCACCAGAGAAAGGGGAATGAGGTTTGGGGTTAATCTTACCCATTGCTAACCTATCCACAGACGCTCCTATGTCTCGCAACATGTCATCCAACAGCAGGGTAACTAGTTGAGTGTGAGCATAATCAACCACAACAACTGATAGGAGAGAGTTTAGGGCACAAATGGTTTTGTTAAGGGCCTTGCTATGAGTATTCACCACGAGGATGATTCCTTTCAGTAGTGTTGCTTTCGTCAACGAAAATTATGACAAAATATTGTCGTCAACGAACCTTTATCACATGAGGAAAACTAGACGAGACGCAACCTAAATGCTGGTCGTATGATGGTAACTATGATTAAATATGTAATGCAATGTTGTTGACGAATAAAAACGAGACTAAATGTGGTTTACAAAATAAAAACTATGCTAAAATGTCTCTTCATTTTCGTTGACCAAGACAAGGCGAAATAACGTTGTTCCGTCTCATTTAGTCACGTTATTATTATTATTATTATTTTGCAGTTTTTCTGTTTCCTGTGTCTCGCATCTGGGGCTAGGCGACGTCACTTCCTCAATCCCCACACGCGACACCATTTAGATTCAGAAGATGCAGCTGCTGTGGGTTACATTAATGACAACTAAGAAAGAAAAATTAGTAAGTGTAAGTGTGACACCGAGAAAGGGACCAATGGCCGGCCAGCTGGGGATTGTCTTTGGGAGAAACGACATTTGGACAAACTTTTATTACATTGACCTGGGAATGAAAATGTAATGTGTTGTGGAAAAAGATGGGGAGAAATGTGGCCACAAAATCACAGGAAAAAACACCACAAATATTAAGAGACATCTCAAGGCATTCCATAATGAAATTTAGGTAAGTCAAGACGTTAAAGTAAAGACACTTTCTGTTTTAGAAAGCTCATGTGACATGCCAACTCATGAGGCAACGGTTAACGTATTGAATCTTAACGCTAGCTTTAGATGTTAGCCACTGGAGCTAAGAACAAATGTGTGTGACTAGCGTGTGTATGTATATTTGTTTGTGAGAGTGTAACGTTGGTTAACGTGTGTGAGTGTAAAGTGGGTTTTTAGTTCCTACCTGACTGACTCACTCTGTAAGTGTACTAGGCATCCCTTGTTGGCCAAATTCTTTCACTAGTTTTGTTATTCACATAGCAATTACATTGAACTGAATTAAGTTAAGATGGCACTGCGTGAGTGGCAGCCTGTTACAGCAACTCTCGCTCATTTTTGAGCTTTTTCCTCTTTTTATATTTCTTTTGCACTTTTTTTAAATATTCCTTATTAACACTCTTTTGAGCTCTCTCTTGGGCAGTATGGAGACCAAACTCGCGTACTTTGTTCTGGTCTCAATACTTATATTTTCAACTTTTTCCGTTGTGTCCGGGGAGCCTGTACGCAGCCCTGTTGTTTACAGTAGGGATTAGCTGTTGGCCCTCAGTAGCGCTGCGGTGCAGCCGCACAAGCGGCCTGATGTTCCCCGCGAGCTGAGGAGGAGGAGACGCCGGTGCCGTTCCGGAGCCGCTCGCCGTCGCAGGAGGACACGTTACAGACCCGTCCTCCCGTCTGTCATCATGGGGAATGTAAGATCTCTTCCCAACAAGATGGACGAGCTAACGGCGCTGACCCGGCATCAGAGGGACTACCGCGAGTGCAGCATCATAGTGCTCACTGAGACGTGGCTAACGGAGCTGACCCCCGACACGGACGCTAACCTGGATGGGTTTCAATTACGGCAGGCAGACAGGATGGCAGAGAGCGGTAAGAGGAAAGGAGGGGGGCTGGCTGTGTTTGTTAATGACAGATGGTGCAACTCTGGGCACATCACTGTTATAGAGCAAGTCTGCAATAGGGACATCGAAACTGTTAGCTGTTAGCATGAGGCCGTACTACCTCCCGAGGGAGTTCACACAGGTGATTGTGTTCGCTGTGTACATCCCCCCCTCTGCTAACGCTGATGCATCTTGTGATGTTCTTCATTCAGTCTCAAGCTCACTGCAGACACAGCACCCACAGGCCCTCTTCCTCATCTCTCTGGACTTTAATCATGCATCTCTGTTCTCTACTTTGCCCACATTCACACAGTATGTCACCTGCCACACCAGAGACAATAAAACGCTGGATTTATTGTACGCCAACATCAAGGAGGCATACAACTCATCCCCCCTCCCTCCCCTGGGAAGATCTGACCACAACCTGGTGCATCTCCTGCCTGTGTACAAGCCCCTCGTAAACGGGCAACCAGTGGAAGTCCGCACAGCATGGACTAAGGAGTCTGAGGAGGCTCTGAGGGACTGCTTTGACTCAACTGTGTGGGAAGAACTGTGTGTTTCTCATGGGGAGGACATCGACAGCTTAAACAGACTGCATAACGGACTACATAAACTTTTGTGTTGATAACACTGTACCCACCAAGACTGTACAGTGTTTTTCCAACAGCAAGCCCTGGATTAATCCTGACATAAAGGCCCTTCTTAAGGAGAAAAAGAAGGCCTTTAGGTCAGGCAACAAGGAGGAGCTGAAGGCTGTGCAGAGGGAGCTGAGGAAGAAGATCAGAGAAGGGAAGAACAGCTACAGGAGGAAGATGGAAAACCAGCTGCAGCAGAGAAACGTCAGTGGAGTCTGGAAAAGCCTAAAAACTATCTCAGGGCAGAGGACACCAGGCTCCCAGGCTGAGGGGGATCAGACGTGGGTGAACAACATGAACCTGTTTTTCAACAGGTTTGATCAGACACTCTTTAACACCATCCAGCCTGCACTTCTGGGGGACAAGCTGGAGCTGGCAGGGGTGAACCAGCACCTCACATCCTGGATCCTGGATTACCTTACTAACCAGCCACAGTATGTGAGGACTCGGGACTACTTGTCGGACACAATTATCTGCAGTACGGGGGCCCCACAGGGAACAGTCCTGGCTCCTTTCCTGTTCACCCTGTACACCGCAGACTTCTACCACCAATCCCCTCACTGCCATCTACAAAAGTTCACTGACGACTCTGCTATTGTCGGCCTGATCAGGGGCGGTGACGATGGAGCCTACAGGGAACTTATTCAGGACTTTGTGGACTGGTGCCGGCGGAACCACCTCCAGCTCAACGCCAGGAAGACCAAAAAGCTGGTGGTGGATTTCCGCAGGCACAAACAACCCTGCGCACAGGTGAACATCCGGGGAATGGACATTGAGATGGTACTTACAAGTACCTGGGAGTTCACCTGAACAATAAACTGGACTGGTCTGACCACACTGCAGCAACATATAAGAAAGGTCAGAGCAGACTGTACCTTCTGAGGAAACTCAGGTCCTTTGGAGTGCAAGGGGCACTCCTGACCTCCTTCTATGACTCTGTGGTGGCATCAGCCATTTTCTATGGAGTAGGCTGCTGGAGCAGCAGCATGTCGGCAGCAGACAGGAGGAGACGTGATAAACTTATCAAGAAGGCCGGCTCCATCCTGGGACGCCCTGTGGACTCAGTGCAGGTGGTGGGAGAGAGCAGGATGCTGTACAAGCTGTCATCCCTGCTGGTACAGGAGTCCCACCCCCTGCAGGTCACTCTAACAGCACTGGGCAGCTCCTTCAGCAACAGACTGATACACCCTAAGGGCGTACTCACACTGTCCTTCCAGACCGCGACCGGGGCTTTAGGGTACTTGTCCCCCCTCCCTCTCCCCCCCGCGCCCCAGCCCCATTTGTACTCACACTGCCAGGGCCGGCCAATGCTTCTTGCTGTCCATACGCCATCACGCCGTAACACGTCACACGCATTGATCGCGTGTGTGTGGCTTTGTTTACAAATCTTTCCACAGGAGTTTTTGTGCGTCTTGTCGACTGTTTTTGAATATTTTCATCCGACCAAATCTGCAGTAAACACTCCGCGTCACATCAACGTGAACCTTTCACCGCCATTGTTGTTGTTGTTAAATGTCCGCACATGGTCCGTCCTTCTATTTACATGTCCGAACAGGCGGACATAACGCTACTGCCGTAGGGCTCGTGCTCGTGCTCGTAGACGTGCGCACGCTCATGCTCGTACATGTGCAAATGGCTCCGCTAAAGCCCACCTCTTTCAAGCGGGCCGTTGACGGCCCGCTGGCCGCAGGTATGCGCGGAGCGGGTGCACTCACACTGCTTAAAGGCACTAGGCTTTAGCTGAAAAACCGGTTTTGGCCCCGGCCAGAAGGACAGTGTGAGTATGCACTTAGTGTGCGAAGGAGAGGTACCGCAGGTCGTTCCTTCCTGCTGCTGTCAGACTTTACAATCAGCACTGCTCCCAATAGACTACTGACCTCATCCTGTACCCTGCACTGTGCAATATGACTGTACCAAGGTCACTTCTGCTTTTTGCACTATTTGGACTTATTTAATCATATTTATTCACTCCATATCACATTATTACAAAACAAACAAAACAAGAACAACTGCACTATATCATGTCAATATGTATATATGTCTATTTTCCATTTCTTTCTTTTTTAAATTTAACTTTGTTTATTTTTGCTATTTTTTATCTTATTTTGTCATACTCTGTTGCTGCTGTAACAAAAGAATTTCCCCGTCCGCGGGACATTAAAGGTTTTCTGATTCTGATTCTGATTCTGATTCTGATTCTGAATTTGGCATCAACATGACTTTGGATAACTTATTCTCGACCCGTACATGCATGTAAACAAAAGATATTTGCATGGGTTTGGCTAAAAGAAAATGTTGGTTTCGTCAATACTACTAGGTACTTTTAATATATTGATTAAACATAATTGCATTACTAAAAAGAGACTAGTATAACATTTTCTTTGACTAACTAGACTGAAATGTATTAAGTTTTCGTTGACTTAAACTAGACAAAAATAGCCATGGACAATTCTGACTAATATAAGACTAAAAAGCTCAGACTTTTTTAGTCGACTGAAACTTGACTAGACTAAAACGAATATAACCGTGACTAACACTAATAAAAACTAAAATGACAGCTTGACACAAAGACTAGACTAAAACTAAAAGTAAAACAGGCCGCCAAAACCACACCACCTTTCAGTGACTGTCCTACCGTGGTCAACCTGTGCTTTAAGGACTGGAATTTCGGCCTGCAATTCACCCATTTGACGTTTAACCATAAACAGGCTGACAGCGTTGACTGAGGATAGTGCCAAGCCAAAAAGGGCCCACGACCGCAGCCATAGTCGGGAGTCTGTCGATAAACCGCTTAGGTCGCCGACTTACCCCACTCAGTGAATTTCTGCAGCTGCTGCAGCATGTGAGTTGCATCTGCTTCAGCGTGTTTGGTCACTTCTTGATTCCATTTTAGTCCTGCCCAGCTAGGGAGTTCGGCCGTGGTCCGCAAATTTCTCCGACATACTTCGAGGGGGTTTAGTCTGACAAATACTCTGTGTGTGTAGAAGGCAATTGCCGATCAGCAGCCCCTGGTTGTTCAAGAACAATCCCAGAGTTCAGCCCTGGCTCTGTTATCTCAGGAAGGACAGCATTAGTCACAAGGCAGAGGGTCAGGAGAGTCAGGAGCCAGGTCATCCTGGCAAGAAGAATACACATGATTAGATATACAATTAAGTCTGTTGTTAAACACCCCTGAGGTGACTAGTAATTCAATTGGATGGCATTAAATTGAATCAACAATCAATTTACTTTGAATTGTTAGTAGCTCTGATAGCCATAAGAACTAAAGGGAGCATCACGTCCCTGTCTCTCTGGTTGAGCGCCAGAGGACAGGGGGTGGTAGCTGATGTGGAGATTTGCTTTCACACCCAGCAGTTGCCATAGTTTCTGCATGACCTCTGCAGTAAAGTGTGTGCCTTTATCTGAGTTGACATGACTTGGGAGGCCGAACCGTGAGAAAATGTGGTTCATTAGTAGGTAGGTCATAGTTTGTGCTGTGTCATTTGGGGTTGGATGGGCTTCCACCTATTTGGTGAATGCGCAGGTGACGGTAAGAAAGTACTTGTTGCCCCTTGTTGACTTTGTTAGGGGTCCTACCCAGTTGATTTGGAGGTCTGACCAGGGGAACCTTAGTTTTACACCAGTGGCACTTATGTAGGGAGACTTTTGCTCCAGCTGCAGTCAGCTGTCTGAGCACATGGTCCATTTCTTCTATGGGGGAGTCCAGAGTTGAGCTCTGCAAAAGAATGTCATCCACGTAGATGATGGGGCCACGACTACGAGCATTGGGACATGCCTTGTTCAAGAAGATGTTGATTTCGGCAGGTGAGTTGGCATAACCGAAGGGGCCCAGAGTGAAAGTATACTGCCTGTTTGCGAAGGTGAAAGCTAGCTTGTGCTGCTCATCAGGGTGGACAGGCACAGTCCAGAACCCTGATGCTATGTCTATGGAAGAAAAATAATTGGTGTTCCTGACTTTGGAAGCTCCTGTCCCAGTTGAGTCATGGGCCATCTGGCACCTGCTGGTTGAGCTTGCGATAGTCAAATGTCAGGCGCCACTTGCTATTTGGTTTTAGCACCGGCCAGAGGGTCGCTGAGTATGTGCTGTTGCAGGGACGAATTATGCCATTTTCCAATAGATCATCTAGGATTTCATGTACAGGTTCATAGGATGCTATTGGGATTTTGTACTGTTGCACAAAGGTTGGCGGTGTGTTAGGCGGGGTTTGGATACGCACACGTACGAAGAGAAGCGGAAAAGCTTCTTTACAAGTGGAATGTTTAGGAATGTTTGGGTTGTTACTTGTCAGTGACTCGTACAGTTCATGCTGATGGCGGACATATCAGCCCAAAAGGTTTAAAACCGGGTCATCTACGTTGGTTTTCTACAGCTTGACACCATTCACAATCTGTGGACAGAACGTGTGCATCGCAGAGGAGCTATTCAACGAGCATAAGAAGTTGTCTCGTTGAGTCAAAGGCTCTCCCTGAGGCCATATGGTTGCTTCACAAGTGTCTTTCTTTCTGCTTTTGTCAGATGTCTGAGGCAGATCCGGTAGACTGACAGGTGTGAGGGCGTCAGTCTTGCTTGTAATCAAGCAATGGCTCGAAGCGGTTAAGGAGGTCCTGAGCGATTAGAAGGGGAATGGACCCTAGATGAGACATGTACACTGGATGAACGAGACTCATATGCCCGATGGTGAAGTGAATCGCCACTTTTGCGGTCACACTTTCACCTGTGGATGAGTATGGTTGTATCTCAAGCGAACAGGGTTGTGGAGTCGAATTCCTGTTGGATTGACACACCATTCCCTGTAGCTTTTTGAAAAGCAAAGAGGACATTATGGTGATGTCTGCCCCTGTGTCTAGAAGTGCTTTCTGTTTAAACTCATCCCCAAGTGTAGTTGACAATTTCGGCAACAGACGGACTGCGACGGCGTCTTTCTGGGCGCTGTCTACCCCAATTGGGGTAGCCATAGTTTGTTTTTATTTGGCAAAACCCTTCATAGCTAGATCACATACCTGTTGACTGTCGAGGGTTTCAGGACATGCCATGATACCAAGATGATGGCTGGTCGTATGATGAAGATTCATAACAAAAGTTGCTTAAAGTGGAATTCTTCTTCCATTTCAGTGTCTTTTCTAGACCCAAAGTATGCAGTATGGAGATGCTCATAGTACTCCAGAGGGGTCTCTCGCCTACCTTGTCCGATTGTCAAGGCATTGCTCAAGCCTGGTGTGGGTGTATAACCTTTGACGTTAGAAGGTTGTCGCTTTATGAACTTACTGGCATGTTGGTTGCAAGTCCCCCTAATCAGATAGATTTTGACATCTACTGAAGGATTGGGGAATTTCTGCAGATAAAACTCTATATCTCCAAGATAATAGTCGACGTCATGCATGCCACCTGGTTTAGGCTCAAATCGTCTTACATTGCGGGCCATCTTATCCAGGACTCGTCAGAGTGACCCTGCATGTGGTGACCGTTGAAAGGTGGGAAAGACTGAGGGAGAGGAACCCCCCTCATGTGATCAGACAACCCTATGCCAGCCCGTGAAGGAGTGGCTAGAGCTGAGGGCGGCAAGGAAAGTGGAAAGGTCGCGTCATACAGGTTATATGAGGCACCTGTATTGGGTCCAAAGCGATTTGCGTCACAGGTCACCGGGTCAATGGAACCGCAAGACTGATACGTGTTGGATAGTGGAGCAGGTTGAGATGAGGAATGATGCTTGCCTTGCTGGAGGGGTTCCAACCCCTTTTGAGAATATGAAACAGTGGCTCGGGGTGGCAGAAGGTGTCGCCAAGATGTTTCAGGGATGTTCTGAGGGGGTTTGGTTTCTACCTCCTCCTCACAAGGAGCGGTAGCTGAGGAGTCTTGTTGATACAAGTTATGCTCCCAGTTGGATTTCATCTCTTGCTTGAGATCCTCAAGTTCAGACTCTGCTCTTTTCTGTTGTCGTCGAGCCATCTCGACAATGTATAGAAGCGCCTCTATGTCAGCTTCTTTACTTTCATGATGTTTTGAGTACAGCTTCTCTAGCTAATTCAGAAACTTCAAGCTTGATCTTAGGTGTCTTCTAACTCAGACACTCCTTTTTCAGTTTCTACTAAAGACTGCTTAGTTTTCTCCAATTGTGTTTTGAGGATATCGTTCTGCAGTAGCTGTACCTCGCTTCTATGCATACCTTACCCAAACAACACCACGGCCAGAGATGCCAGCGTCATTTCACGGGACCTACCTTTAAGTGGTGTCGTTATGGTTTTACAGACAAGCTCAGATAGGGTTCCCTCCAGGTCAGGAGGTGTTGTGTCACGTATCGTGGCTACATAACCAGGTACCAACTCCTGTGTGAGGTCTATCAAGGCTGTCTCAAAGGGGTGCTTGGGGTCTGTTACACTGGTTAGCGTTGAAGTGCCAGTGCCTTTGTCTCTTCCTTCAACTGCACTCGTTTTGTTAAAGTTGTCTTTAAATGTAACAGGAATAAAGCAAAATTTTGTTTAAGTAGTTTCTTTGATCTATTTATTTACTTTACTTTGACTTAGTTAAATCTACTTTTGCAAATTTCCTTTATCAAGGTGTGTTAATATTTTAGATTTGAGAATCTTAATAGGGCTGGGTAAAGTTGCAGTAATTGTGCGTTATTCTGTGATGCAAACTAGTTTTGAACATTCTGTGTACAGGTGTTAACTACATAATTTGTTTTGAAGACAATGACGGGTGCACAACCACCAAAGTTAGGACACTTCCTCCCAGGGGCTTCCTATAGTATCGAAGTGAGGACCGTGCAGACTGGAAAGCAATGGGAATTGTCTCCTCACTTGTGACACTCTCTGTAAAGGTCAATCCTGGTGTCACTGTCGGGTTGTACTAAGTCACAATGTCTACTCCTTAATCCCCTTTACACAGCCCTGGCAGGCAAAACTCTCAAAAGATGAATTCAAAATAGCCAGCCAACAGATCCCCGCCCTGTGAACTCACAACAGCGGTGCTCCCTGCGTCGGAAGAGCCACAGTTGAACAGGTCACGCTTCACTACAACTGACCAAATTGGAACTCAATTAAAAGTGCACCCTTAGTCAATGCTGGAGGGAGAGTGGACCAACACCTGACAGCAGCTGCACAAGACAACAATGTTTTAGGGAAAACCTGAGCAAACTAGTGACACTTAATGTCAAATAATCCCTGATTCAGTCACTGTATCAGTAATATGATAATAATCAATATCAAATGCGTGTTTGCAATTAAACTCTTCAAGTGTGTTTATTGCAATTGCTATTTGAATATGTTCTTTCAGTTTACAAAAGAATTTCTAATAAAGAGAAGCAATTGTCATAAACCTAAAATGTTTTAAAGGGCATTATTCAAAGTCAAACTTTCAAAATAGTGATACAGTTTTAAAAAAACAGAGTTATTAATTAACGTGTTGTTTACAAACTAAATCAATGATTGCAATTTCACGACAAAGTACATCAGTTCAACAATGCAGCATGACAAATTTCCGGAATTTTGTTATAAGATTAAGTTTTCGATGGACCTCAGTCTTACATGGGCCTTAGTCTGCTGACTTGATGGTCCAGGTTGTAATTACCAAATGTCACCACTAGATGTAGTAATTTCCAGATTTTACAGTTACTATCCAATTGGGCCAGAGGGACACTAAGGGCGTGCTCACACTATCCTCCCGGACCGAGACCCGGACTTTAGGGTACTTGTCCCCCCTCCCTCTCCCCCCCGCGCCCCAGCCCCGTTTGTACTCACACTACCAGGGCCTCGGCCAATGCTTCTTGCTGTCCATACGCCTTCAAGCCGTAACACGTCACACGCATTGATCGCGTGTGTGTGGCTTTGTTTACAAATCTTTCCACAGACCTCGGAGTTTTTGTGCGTCTTGTCGACTGTTTTTGTTTATTTTCATCCGACCAAATCTGCAGTAAACACTCCACCTCCGCATCACACCAACATGAACCTTTCACCGCCATTGTTGTTGTTGTTAAATGTCCGCGCATGGTCCGTCCTTCTATTTACATGTCAGAACAGGCGGACATAACGCTACTGCCGTAGGGCTCGTGCTCGTGCTCGTACACGTGCGCACGCTCGTGCTCGTACATGTGCAAACGGCTCCGCTAAAGCCCACCTATTTCAAGCGGGCCGTGGCAGCCCAGCTGGCCCCAGTTGAGCGCGGAGCGGGTGCGCTCACACTACTTAAAGGTACTAGACTTTAGCTGAAAAACCGGTTTTGGCCGCGGCCAAAAGGATAGTGTGAGCACGCTCTAATTCCAACTTTAAGACAGCCAGCCACCAGCGGTGCTGTTTTTGCAGCAGTTCAAAAAACACAGAGACCGGCTCGGCGATCGTTGTGAATGTCTCAAAACACAGTGTTTCCAAACAAAAGACACAAAGGGAACATTCACCCTTTTCTTTAAGCACCATTCTTCACTTTTTTTCAAAGTGATCAGAATATTTCCTCTGCCATGTGGCTTTGTTTACATCAGACGCAGGAATACCAGCTTCCCGCTGCGAGCAGTGGTCCGTTCGAGTCAGCTGTCTTCAAACAAGACGGGCTATTTCTGGGCTATTATTGTCTCTGGCTCAGCACAGCAGGCAAAATACTACCAGACATATTTAACTAGGACTTTGACACAGCTTTGAACAGTCCTTACCGGTTTATAAACGTGCACAACAAGTCTGCAGAGTTTTTTACTCCACAAGCTCCCCACGCAGGCGACGTGAGAAATATGGTACAGCAGGCGGCTTTACCAGAGAAGCGAAAATACATAGTTGCTCTATTATATGCTTACATTCAACAAAAAACAGAGTCGTTATTCATGGAGAAGGGAGGAGATACCCACAGATATTCCGACAATAATAGTTCCATTCTTACAGAAAGGATGGTGTGAAACGTCTGACGTGAAAGGCACCATAATAAATCAAGTTTAAGAATTTAACTTGCCTCGATTATCGCAGACACCACACCTTTTTTTATACAGGATATTTATTAAACTTGGGTGAAGGTTTAATACCTTTAGCAATTTAATGTAATATATTAACAGAATTATCAGTCTCGAATCTGTTCGTCCTGTAACAGTGACCATCAACTCTGCACAGAAGGGAAGATTCTCACAACGACGTGAAGTTACAAACATTTATTCAATTAACTTGAAAGAATAATACAGAATTATACAGTACTGAATTAAACAAGGGATAAATGGATTAAAGGCAGATATAACAAGCTTAAGACCAGAGTAGCTCAAACGGTAGCTTAAAAACATTACTGGCGGACTTAGACTGGCTCTAATCAACCTATCAACAGAACTTCATCAGAACCTAATTACCAACATTATTAACCAGAATCTGTCGTAAAATTGCCATTCCTTACTTTGTGATGCAGTGTTACAGTCGTGTAGTAGTAGTGTCTCACACAGAGAGAGCAGCTGGATCCTTGGATCACCGAGGCGGACGGGTCAACTGTCGGATGGGAGCAACTGGAATAAGAGACTTTAAAGACTTGTGAAGACGCACAATAAAAATAGATTAATAAAAGAAAACACTTTAGTAAGAAAAAATAACGTTTCTTGCAAACCTTTGAGCAACAAAGTTGAACAAAGAAAAATTCTAAGGTTAAAATTAAAAGAAAGCACTCCATGGGGAGTGAAACAAAAAGATGCAGCAAACAGGAAAAAAAAGAAGAGGAGAGAAAGTTTTAAAAAGTAGAAGTGAGGTTAAGAGCTAGAAGTGAGTGCTGGTCGCCGTAGCTCGTTATTTTATCACAGGGGCACGGAGATAGTCAACAGATTATTGTTATTGTTATTATTTATTGTTCGCCAATAGGGGGCATTATCACTGTGAGTCAATATTGAGATGCAGGTGTGTTCAGGCCAGGATGTCATGTATGTACATTTTTTGAGAAAAATAGATAATGTATGGTCAGGTCAAAAAAACATCTTCTTGTTTGGCGATAGGGCTGACTTTGGTGCCACGATACAGTGTAGCTAAAAACGCAATTGGATGGGGTGTGTAGCCGTCACATGCGCACTTGCGGACCATGCCTGTCGCCCAGGAGGGTGAAAGCTGCGAAGACATCGGATGGGGGGTGGGGGTTGTGTTCAGACTCTTATGAATCATGAGACATTTGGTGCAGATTGGATAATGTATAGCTAAGGCGACATGGAGCAAAAAAACAAAAAAGTGCCAAGTATCATTTGATCAGACATGTTTTTATGATACTGGCAGATTTGAAAAATTAAAATATTACCATCAAATTAAAAAATGGCCGACTTCCTGTTGAGTTTAGGATATTGCTGCAAGAGCCTTTTTTGTGCGTCTTGAAGAGTTCTATATGCATACTGACTTACATGAATTTACGTCAAGCTGGGAGTAGGGGCTGTATTCTAGGGGGTGCCAGCATGGGGCGCTATGACTGTGAGTCAATATTGTCATATTGTTGTGTTCACGGCTGTAATCTTGTGATGCAGTTGAAATTTGGTGCAGATTAGACAATATTTGCTGAAATTACAGCTTTTTTCTGTTTCTTTACTTTGGTGCCAAGCCACACCCACACGGTGCACTTAAAACGCAAATGCAGAGTATCATCTGGTCAGACATGCCTTTAGATGGTCCTGATTTTGAAGTGTATCGTGTTTTAAAGAGGAGTTTTTTTTCATTTAATTTCATTACCTTTTGTTAAAACCAGGAATATTCCCGTTGAGATTTCAAATCTCTTTTCCAAGGGAGTCCTGGCCAAGACAGCAGCATAAACATACATGTTTCACGTTTAAAATAAAAACAACACACAACTAAACGTGACACACAACTTAACATGATAAATCAACAAAATAAAACAGCATTAAAAATAAAAAGCAGATCAGTGCTCAGAGAAAGTACATGTGCAAATTGTTTGTTGTTGTTTAAGTATGACACGTGTAAATCTCCAAAAAGTCAGAAAATGGCCACTAAATTCAAAATGCCAACTTCCTGTTGAGTTTACAATATGGCTTCAAGAGGCTTTTTTGTTTGTCTGGAAGATTTCTACATGCCTACTTATTTTGGTAAATGTACCTCATTCGCAGCACCCTGGCTGATTCTAAGGGGCGCTAGCGAGGCAATTTGCCACGCCCATTTCTGACAATGAAATATTTTAATTTTCACCAAGCTTGAATTTTGTGTGAAGGTTGGGGATTTTTTGAATATGATAAAGCCTCCAAAAAGACAATTCATTTTTGTAAATAATAATAATATGGAGAAACAATATGTCCCTCTCCGACAACATCGTCGGTGCCCGGCCCCTAATAATAATTCGAGCAAATTCCAAATGTCTCTCTCTGGCGACATAATCGATGCTCGGGCCCTAAACATTTCAGCAAATTCAATAGGTCCCTCTCTGATGACTTTGTCGGTGCACGGGCCCTAATAATAATCATTAGGGTTTCAATAAGTCCCTCACTGACTTAGTCTGTGTTCGGGCCGTAAAAATCATTGGGGTTTCAATAGGTCCCTCACTGGACTTAGTCTGTGCTCATTCTCCGTTCCCTGTTGAGCTGCATCACTTTAGAATCAACACAGACGCTGCTGTATGCTGCCCAGGCTCCTATGTCTGCAGCAAACGCTGAAAAATACTGTCTTTTGAAGTTGAAGGACGCTACAAGGTCCGATGACATCATGTATAATACGGCAGTGGATAAGAGACATTTTTTTTTAAATATTACCCCCCTCCCCCAGGTCCTTATTTTGTTATTTTTTTCATACTTGGTCATACTTGTTTTTTTCATACAGCTTGCAGCTGTCTGGATGCAGAGTGGCCAGTCAGGAGTTCCAGCGGGAGACAGGCGAGACGGTGCTGAAAGAACTTTTTGTATTTTTTCAATGAAGTCAAGTTCTTTCCCAGAGAGTGACAGGTGTTAGATGACTTCCTTATCCAGCTTGTTAAAACTGTTGCAGCAACTGGCCTTAAAACTGTGAATGACTGTCAATAAACTGAGGCACAGATTTGCTACATTTCAGTTCTACACTGCCAAACACACTATAATTATACATAGTTGATAGATTTATTTCCATTGCTCTTTTGGGGTGAATAATTCGCTCTTGTTGTCTAGTGGAGGCAAACATTTTATTATCAATCATCAGTTTCTGGTTTCACAGGTGGAAGACAAATGCAGTGAGTCAGTGAATCATGCGTGCCTTGTTGGGTGTAGTTGTTAAACATTTAAGATGATCAGCAGGTTCCCATCCTTTGCCTCATAAATTCCTCACTCAAAGCTGGTTCCAGGTCTGAGAGTGGTGGCACGCAACCAAAGTCAGAGAGTGAAAGGAAACCACGAGCAGACAATCATTCCTGTTATGTGACTGTTGCTTCTTTCTCCTCTTACCTTAGGCTGTTAATGTCTTCTCATGCTCAAGGGCATGTCAAACCGAGGAATTAAATGCAAATCACCTATTTACAGTTTGTGTGGGGACAGCATGCTGCTTGTGAGGATGTAGGAATATCTCAGTTAAAGAAAAAAAAAACCTCACACTGAGCACGTGGTGAGATTAACTGAACTCTGACTATACAAAAAATACAAATCACCCAAAATAATAAACTAAATATATTTATTAACAGACAAGACAAACAAAAACCTGCATATAATCTAAAGCTTGAATATGGAGAATTAGCAGAACACCGCCATCTAGTGTCTCAAGATCATAGTCGCAACAACAAAAAATAGTTCCAGTAGTTGGGTTACGATGTTCATCAGACCCGGCCCAGTGACTTACCGGAGACTGGAGTTTGTTAGAGCCTGTTTGAACCATAGACTGTATAAAAAATGGAAGCAGCATACCCATCAGGATCCATTCTCTCAACTTGATCCAATCCTATACGCCTACTACTCTACCATCTGGCCTTCACTTCTCCTGGGCCAGCAGCTAGCTGTCACTCAAGAGGCCGCGCGCCCAATTATTTGTAAACTTTAACCTCCAATAAAATAAAAACTAGCCTGGTACAAAAGAAAAAAAATCACCCCCCTCAGTCTTGTCATGGAGATGTTACCTAAACATAGAGACAAGAACCAGGTCTTAAATAGGTTTAATTGTGCTGTGAAAACGGCATGTTTAACATGGGGGTTGTAGGAATTTTACACACAATACTTTTGTCACATCAGAAGGACCTCACAGAGTATATTTTGCGTAATTCAAATTCTACAGGAGGCTTCCTGGAGTCAGCAGAGTCGTTGGCAGTTTAGTGCGCCAGCAGGCATTTATTAGCAGATGGACATCGGATGATACAGACGTCTGGAGAAATGTTCTATTCTCTATCTAGAGTAACTGTGTGCAACACAGTACCCATGATCAGAGGCAAGAAGTTCTGATTTCTATTCTGTCTTACTCCAGCATATAAACTTGTTACAAGGCGTGGTTATGTGTTCGCTTGTGCGTGCATATGTGTATTGCAAAAGCAGCCGTTGGTTCCTCCTTCTTCCACCCCCCGCTTCGGGGTACTATCTGTTTTGCAGGGCTTTCTTCTTTATCTGTGAAAAAACACACACATTCACCCTCCCTCGTACTCTGACTCCTTATATGGTGTTGTTTTGCAAAAGGCACTACTCTAATCTCAACTAGTTGCTAGGTGCGTTTGTGCAAGCTGGCTATTTCCTATCTGGTGTCCTTGACTAACTGTACATTGTTTGTGTGCTGGTGTTTTGCAGAAGGCTTGGGCCTTGTTAAAGAGCAGAGGCACATACTATCACACTCTTAAATGATTATACTTATTGCGTCCTATCACACTCTCATTAATCATTACTAATACACACGCTAACACATGATTATGATACTTCACTAATTGATTATTAATTCTTCAGGGTCAATGAGAAACTGCTCTATTGGATCAACCAGGAGGTAGCTGTGATGGGGGCTTGGTATTAACCCATCCCTTCTGACAAATTGCACCATAAAAACAAGTATTGCAGAGGAGTTTGACTGACAGTTACTGTTAGCCGTTAGCCAATAGAGTTAAGTAAACATAAAAGTTAGCTTACCGATCAAGGAGAAACGTTGCCATTTGGGCGTGCGTCTTAATGGCGTTTCTCTCAGTCCATGGAGTGAATGCTTGGCCTATAATGACTTTGTTTTTTGCCCATCTCCGGTCACTCAGCTGCTGGGACAAATAACGTCCCCTTCACTGAGGCTCTGAAGTAGCTGCAGGAGTGGCAAACTCCACTTCACCCAGTGCCAGCCTACAGTAGCTGCACCCAACAACAGACAACCCTGGCAACCAGCAATACCCAACACTATTGGCTGGTACAATGTAAATAGAATGTGACAGAAAGTAATTGTCATTGTTTTTTTACCTTTAATCAATATGCAAACAAACATTTTACAACATGCAATTGAAATCCCACTGGACATCAGTTAAGTTTAAACTTTCAGGAGCTGATCATGGTGTGGTTTTATAGCCTTTTACAAAGCAGTGCTGCATTAATACCAGGGGGTTCAAAGACTACAGTAGTTGGAGCTGTGGAGGCAGCCAGTGAATCTATAGTGCTACAAACTTGCACTGCACTGCCACCCTGTGGCCATTGACCGACCACATGGCCTGAATTATCATTTAAACTCTACTCAGTCTCTCAGACCATTCTGCATTCATGTTATTTCTGAAGATTGTTTCACAGAAAACTACAGCTTATTAGTATTTGGGTTTTATCTTCATAGCTCTGGTTCTATTGGTTATTATGTTGTACTCACAATTTAACTCCTGAGATCTGTGAACGTTGTGACAACAGTAAAATAGATCCAAGTGAAAAAGCCATCAATTTAAACAAACTGCCCTGAAAGGGAAAACTAAAGCAAATGTATTCATTAAACACAAGTCATCCATTACTTACAAATGTCCAGCCTCTACTTTAACCTTCTGTAATTACTGCCATGAGGGATTATTACTGACCTTCAGTTTTACCACCATAATTATCATTACCATATTCTATCACCTTAGCTGTTGTTTCTACTATTCTCCTATATTAACTGTCATAACATATACCTATATACCATATACCTTTTGTAATGATTTGTAAATGAAATTTAATGGAATTGTTAATGTGTTGTGTTGGTCTTTGATTTGCAGATTTCAAAAAGCAAAACATTTAAAAATTAAGCACAGCAGACACAAGTCCAAATGACACATTGCTTTGAGTACAAAGTAGACTTTACAAAGGCAGGTTCAATGTGAGGCTTTAAAGCACAAGGCTCATCATGAGAGGAAAGAGGGAATGGGTTAATACACCTAATATACAATGTTTGACAAGAATTGCAAAACTCTTGTACAGGCAGATGATGACGTCAATTATGTCCAAGATCCAGGAGGCAAATGTAGTGTCATCAGGTCATCCAGTGGGTTAGCATGTAACAGAGTTGCAGGTGAGGCTCTTCAGCATCTTGTCAACATGTCCTCTTTTCAGTAGGTTGCAGATCTGACGTCAACTCTTTAAAAGGCTATTAATAGCTTTGATTTCATCAGTGGACAGAGGAGAAAGATTGTAGCCTCTCAGCTCGGGTTTTCCTGCAAACAAACAAAAAGAAATCATGCTCACACTGCCGGTAGGACATGCCAGTCAGTCGCCTATGCACATTTGTGCTCTTAAAGGTTGAATATCTCATCTCATCTTCATCCGCTTATCCGGGGTCGGGTCGCGGGGGCAGCAGCTTTAGCAGGGGACCCCAAACTTCCCTTTCCCGGGCCACATTAACCAGCTCTAACTGGGGGATCCCGAGGCGTTCCCAGGCCAGTGTGGAGATATAATCTCTCCACCTAGTCC
Source organism: Echiichthys vipera (assembly GCF_963691815.1). Lineage (NCBI taxonomy): Eukaryota > Metazoa > Chordata > Actinopteri > Perciformes > Trachinidae > Echiichthys > Echiichthys vipera. The sequence continues at coordinate 2,854,265 of NC_139825.1, read as the reverse complement.
TGGGTCTTCCCCGAGGCCTCCTCCCAGCTGGACGTGCCTGGAACACCTCCCTAGGGAGGCGCCCAGGGGGCATCCTTACTAGATGCCCGAACCACCTCAACTGGCTCCTTTCAACGCTAAGGAGCAGCAGCTCTACTCCGAGTTCCTCACGGATGGCTGAACTTCTCACCCTATCTCTAAGGGAGACTCCAGCCACCCTCCTGAGAAAACCCATTTCGGCCGCTTGTACTCGCGACCTCGTTCTTTCGGTCATGACCCAACTTTCATGACCATAGCTGAGGGTAGGAACGAAGATTGACCGGTAGATCGAGAGCTTTGCCTTCCGGCTCAGCTCTCTTTTCGTCACAACGGTGCGGTAGAGCGACTGCAACACCGGCCCCGCTGCTCCGATTCTCCGGCCAAACTCACGCTCCATCGTCCCCTCACTCGTGAACATGATCCCGAGGTACTTGAACTCCTTCACTTGGGGTAAGGACTCATTCCCTACCTGGAGTAAGCAATCCACCGGTTTCCTGCTAAGAGCCATGGCCTCAGATTTAGAAATGCTGATCCTCATCCCAGCCGTTTCACACTCGGCTGCGAACCGATCCAGTGAGTGCTGAAGGTCACTGACCGACGATGCCATCAGGACCACATCATCTGCGAAAAGCAGAGACGAGATCCTCAGCCCACCGAACTGCAACCCCTCCCCACCACGACTACGCCTTGAAATCCTGTCCATGAAAATCACGAACAGGATTGGTGACAAAGCGCACCCCTGGCGGAGGCCAACCGCCACCAGAAACGAATCCGACTTACTCCAGAGGATCCGGACACAGCTCTCACTTCGGGTGTACAGAGATTGGTTGGACCACAGAAGTGACCCCCTCACCCCATACTCCCGCAGCACCTCCCACAGTATCTCCCTAGGAACCCGGTCATATGCCTTCTCCAGATCCACAAAACACATGTAGACTGGATGAGCATACTCCCAGGCTCCCTCCAGGATCCTTGCGAGAATGAAGAGCTGGTCCGTTGTTCCACGTCCAGGACGGAATCCACATTGTTCCTCTTCAATCTGAGGTTCGACTATAGGACGAACCCTCCTTGCCAGCACCTTGGAGTAGACTTTACCAGGGAGGCTGAGTAGTGTGATACCCCTGTAATTGGCACACACCCTCTGGTCCCCCTTTTTAAAAAGAGGAACCACCACCCCAGTCTGCCACTCCCTTGGCACTGTCCCAGACTTCCACGCAATGTTGAAGAGGCGTGTCAACCAAGACAGCCCCTCCCAACCCAAAGTTTTCAGCATTTCTGGACGAATATCATCAACCCCTGGGGCTTTGCCACTGTGGAGTTGTTTGACTACCTCAGTGACTTCCGCCAGGGATATTGACAATGATTCCCCATCAGCCTCCAGCTCTGCCTCTACAAAAGAGGGGGTGTTAGTCGGATTAAGGAGTTCCTCAAAGTGCTCCTTCCACCGCCCGATTACCTCATCGGCTGAGGTCACCAGCGTCCCGTCTTTACTGTAAACAGCTTGGACGGTTCCCCGTTTCCCCCTCCTGAGATGTCGAATGGTTTTCCAGAAGCACCTTGGTGCCGCCCGAAAGTCCTTCTCCATGGCTTCTCCGAACTCCTCCCACACCCGCTGCTTTGCCTCCGACACAGCAGAGGCTGCAGCCCTTCTGGCCTGTCGGTACCTTGCAACTGCCTCCGGAGTCTTCTGGGATAGCATATCCCGGAAGGCCTCCTTCTTCAGTCGGACAGCTTCCCTGACCACCGGTGTCCATCACGGTGTTCGAGGGTTACCGCCCATTGAGGCACCTAAGACCTTGAGGCCACAGCTCACCGCTGCAGCTTCAGCAATGGAAGCTTTGAACATTGCCCACTCCGGTTCAATGCCCCCAACCTCCACAGGGATGCCAGAAAAGCTCCGCCGGAGGTGTGAGTTGAAGATCTCTCGGACAGGGGCCTCCTCCAGACGTTCCCACTTCACCCGCACTACTCGTTTGGGTTTACCTGGTCTATCCAGAATCTTCCCCCATCCTCTGATCCAACTCATCACCAGATGGTGATCAGTTGACAGCTCTGCCCCTCTCTTCACCCGAGTGTCCAAAAAATGCAGCCTCAGATCAAATGACACGATCACAAAATCGATCATCGACCTTTGGCCTAGGGTGCTCTGGTACCACGTACACGTATGAGCATCCTTATGTTCGAACATGGTGTTAGTTATAGATAATCCGTGACTAGCACAGAAGTCTAATAACTGACGACCACTCGGATTTAGATCAGGGAGGCCGTTCCTCCCAATCACGCCTCTCCAGGTGTCTCCATCATTGCCCATGTGGGCGTTGAAGTCTCCCAGCAGAACTATGGAGTCCCCTACTGGAGCCCCATGCAGGACTCCATTCAGGGTCTCCAAGAAGGCCGAATACTCTGAACTGCTGTTTGGTGCATATGCACAAACAACGGTCAGAGTTGCCCCCCCTACCACCCGCAGGCGTAAGGAGGCGACCCTCTCGTCCACCGGGGTGAACTCCAACACCGCGGCGCTCAGCCGGGGGTTTGTGAGTATCCCCACACCCGCCCGGCGCCTCACACCCTGGGCAACTCCAGAGAAGAATAGTGTCCAACCCCTATCCAGGAGAACGGTTCCAGAACCGAGACTGTGTGTGGAGGTAAGCCCCACCAGATCTAACTGGTAGCGCTCCACCTTCCGCACAAGCTCCGGCTCCTTCCCCGACAGAGAGGTGACATTCCACGTCCCAAGAGCCAGCTTCTGCTGCCCGTGTCTGGTCCGTCGAGGCCCCTCACCTTCACTGCCAACCGTGCAGCAGCGCACCCGACCCAAGTGGTTCCTCCTGCGAGTGGTGGGCCCACAGGATGGAGAGGAGGGAGGTGCCACGTCACTTTTTCGGGCTGTGCCCGGCCGGGCTCCGTGGCAAACCCGGCCACTCTTTATTAAAAGATTATATATATATATATATTCTTTTTTTTTTTTTTAAATAATACACCGCAGAATTGAGGGGTACAGAATGAAGTGTTACTTTTCCATAAAAAAATATATTTAGCCTGAATAAATATTTAAAAAATGTTTTGACGAGTTAAACAATTACTTTCTGTCACGTTCATTGTACCAGCCAATAGCGTTGGGCATTGCGGGTTGCCATGGTTGTCTGTTGTTGGGTGCAGCTACTGTAGGCTGGCACTGGGTGAAATGGAGTTTGCCAATCCTGCAGCTGATTCAGAGCCACAGCGAAGGGGGCGTTATTTGTCCCAGAAGCTGATCAACCGGAGACGGGCAAAAACCCAGAGTCAATATGGTCCAAGCATTCAGCATCCATAGACTGAGATAAAGGAGTTCAATGCCATTAAAACACATGCCCAAATGGCTGCATTTCTCCTTGATCACTAAGAGCCTACTCACACTGTCCTTTTGGCCGCGGCCAAAACCGTTTTTTCAGCTAAAGCCTAGTACCTTTAAGCAGTGTGAGTGCACCCGCTCCGCGCACAACTGCGGCCAGCGGGCCGTCCACGGCGAGCACGAGCACGAGCGTGCGCACGTGTACGAGCACGAGCACGAGCACGAGCCCTACGGCAGTAGTGTTATGTCTGCCTGTTCGGACATGTAAATAGAAGGACGGACCATGCGCGGACATTTAACAACAACAACAATGGCGGTGAAAGGTTCATGTTGGTGTGATGCGGAGGTGGAGTGTCTACTGCAGATTTGGTCGGATGAAAATATTCAAAAACAGTCGACAAGACGCATAAAAACTCAGAGGTCTATGGAAAGATTTGTAAACAAAGCCACACACACGCGATCAATGCGTGTGACGTGTTACAGCGTGATGGCGTATGGACAGCAAGAAGCATTGGCCGGCCCTGGCAGTGTGAGTACAAAGGGGGCTGGGTCGCGGGGGGGGGGGGGGGACAAGTACCCTAAAGTCCGGGTCGCGGTCCGGGAGGACAGTGTGAGTAGGCTCTGAGATAGCTTTCATCTTTACTTAGCTGTAACGGCTAACACGCACGGCTAACGGTAATTGTCAGTCAAAGCCCTCTGCAATACTTGTTTTTATGGTGCGATTTGCCGGAGGGGATGGGTTAATATCAAGCCCCCACCACAGCGACTTCCTGGTTGATCCAATAAGGAAGTGCCAAAGGAGTAGTTCGTACAATAGAGCAGTTTCTCATTGACCCCCATTAAATTAAACCTGTAATTAAACCTATTTAAGGCCTGAAACAAAAACACACTAGTCTGTATGTTTAGGTCGTATCTCCACAGCAACACTGAGGGGGATGAATTCTTCTGTACCACGCTCATTTTAACTTTATTGGAGGTTAAAGTTTATGAATAATTAGGGGCGTGCTCACGAGTGACAGCTAGCCCCTGGCCCTCACTTCACCTCGGAGGTATACGTCAACCAGATGGGCGTATCTCCCTCCCCCCAACGCCACATACATGCCCTTTATTCGTAAGAGGAAATGAGGCGGAGTCCAAGTCTGACAAGATGGCTACTCCCATAGGCGAGGATGGTTGGATCAAGTTGAGAACGGGCCCCAACGGGTATGCTACGTCCTATTTTTTTTATTTTTTTTACAGTCTATGGTTCAAACAGGCTCAAACAGACTCCGGCCTCCTGTAGGTACAAAGGTACAACACCCAACTGTTGGAATTATATTTTGTTGTTGCAACTATGATGAGAAACTAGATGGCGGTGTTCTGCTCCTTGTCTATATTTAACCCTAAGTCAATTTTAGTTTTTTTTGTGGCTGACGCTTTTGTGGTTTCACTTAGCAGCATTAGCAGAGCTTATAACTGTTTAACTTCTGTTAATGTACACAAGTTGGTTTATTGAATCTAGACTTTTTTTGCTGTAACGTCTGTTATAGTCGGGTTATAATCATACTGCTAAGTCGATGTTCACATGTTAGGGCCTTGCATGCCACTAACAGTCCCTTCCCTTACTTGGGCCCAATAAGCAATTTTGGCCTTTCCATACAAATGGGCTGGCTAGGTTCAGTTTGACCCGTCAGCCCAGCATGGCAGGAATTTGTGTTTCCATTACTTGAAGGTATGTCTTAAGTGGTTGAGTGGTTTTTCGGAGTGTATTTTGGCCTTCTTTGTATTTATTGTTTTATATTTTCATTTTTACAAGATGTAGGCCTACCTAAATTCCCAAACATATAGGCTATCACTACAGACTTTCCTGTTCTTACATCGCAATGTCTGCTGTTGCTATTTATTTATTTCGGTCAGAGAGCTGTAACAAAACGATGGATAAACATTTAATTTCCTTTAATTTCTTTACAATAAAAGGAAATGTTGGGATTTTCATCAGCAGTAACTTAACATGATTCCAATATAGCTCAACAGGAACATGATAGTAAAATAAAAGAGATATCGGAAAATACAAACAGGAGAGAAACTAAACATCAGACCATAGAATTTCAGTTAGAAGCTGCAAATGTGGTAAGAGCTGAACACAGAGACTTTTAAAAATGTCTTTCTCTCTGCTGTCCTGCTGCATAGACATGAGTTGAGTCTCAACATAACTTTCTTTGAGGAGAAGAGTGGTTGGCAGCAAAAAAGTACTAATGGAAAAGGCCTAATTATGTCCCGCTGCATGGTGGAAATCGCTGCAAGGGGTCCCTCAATCAAAACATGTCGGCGTCATGAAGTAGTGCATGCAGGATCATGGTAGTTGTAGTCTTTATTGCCGATGGAAATCTCACACGGATATAATGTGTACGGACAAATTAAACTCTCACTGAGATATCTTGTTTCTAGCGGCCTCTTTATGGCGTTAAATTTGTGGCACATTCATGAAGGCGTTATGTGAGATTTTGAGCACAAATTATGTTTTGAAGAGAAGTTATACGCAAGCAAAACATAATTTCATTTGAGCAAACAAAAATATATTCTGTGTTCAATAACTGTATTAGCATGTTTGCTTTTATTAATTTTAACATGAACAAAAAAAACAATCTCTCCCTTCCGTGTATTACAGTGCTGTTTTGTCTCGTTTGGATTAACGTTATGTATGTATCTTGAGACATCGGCTGTGGTGTGGTGTTAGTTTAACTCCCCTCTCTCTCCTGTCTAGCTGTCCTGACTTGCATAACTGGACGATGTCGTTCGAACAACACCACCAAAATGTCCTACCAAAGCCACATGTAAGTAGTATGTATTGCTGTTATGTCATATTTTATGACACTTTTATTAAAGTCTCATTGAACGTTAGATAGCTTGCAAACTATCTTGTATGTTGCCAGTGCTTGCTTATTCATGTAAAAATAATTAATTAATTTATATAATTAATAAATAATTAATAATTGCTTATGTATAATTTCTCTTCAAAATATAATTTATGTGCTTGCAAAATATATTTTTCTGTGCTCAAAATCTCACATTGCGCCTACACCAATGTGGCACAAATTTAACGCCATGTTGGCAGTGAGATGTAACTGAGGTGAGCCTGTTCTTTCAGAGCCCTCCATCTTGTCACATTCACTGTGTAGCCTACCGTGGGTACGGAAAGTATTCAGACTCCCTTAAATTTCTCACTCTTTGTTGATTTGCAGCCAGTTGCTAAACACATTTAAGTTGATTTTTTTCCCTCATTAATGTACACACAGCATCCCCATTTTGACAGAAAAACACAGAATTGTAGACATTTTTGCATTTTATTAAAAAACAAAAGCTGAAGTAGCACATGGCTATAAGTATTCAGACCCTTTGCTGTGACACTCAGGTGCTGTCCACTTTTTCTGATCATCCTTGTCAGGGATCTATACCTTTATTGAAGTCCAGCTGTGTTTAATTAAAAAGATTGGACTTGATTAGGAAAGGCACACACATGTCGATATAAGACCTTACAGCTCACAGTGTATGTCAGAGACATAGACTTTATAAAAAAAAAGGATGTAGACTCTCGGTCGAGGTCCAAACGTTCAACTTGGTCCAATCATATTCGCCTCTTGGAGCCGCCATCTTGCCAGACTTTAACTCGGCCTCATTTCCTTTTTACTAAAAAAGAGCATGTATGTGACATTGCAGGAGAGAGATACATCCATCTGGCTGACGTATCTTTGAGCTCTTCCGGCAGTTTCTTCAACCTCATGACTCTCGTTTGCTCTGACATGCACTGTGAGATGTAAGGTCGTATATAGACAGGTGTGTGCAAATCAAGTCCAATCAATTGAATTAAACACAGCTGGACTCCAATAAAGGTTTGGATCTGTGTCAAGAATGATCAGAAAAAACAGCACCAAGTGTGTCCCACAGACCAGGTAGCAATGTGTGGTGCAGGACCTTTTGAGCGGCAGGGGCCCTGACCTCTCCCCTGTGCAGACTCTGACAACAGATATGTGAACTGCTTTTATCTGGATCATAACATGCAAATATACATAACTATATGTCTGTGGGTATAGCAAAGATATGTCTTTTTAAACTTAAATGTTTCTTGGAACTGTATAATCACAATCACATTTAAAGTTTATGGTGTGATGGGGCTGACATTTATGTGATGAAGACATCTATTAGGCTATACTTGTATATATTTATGTGGTACAGATTAGAGCCAACCAGTCCCTTTGATCTGCAGAAAGACCTTTTTATTTGACTGGAATATCTTTTTGGCACCACAACGGAAATGACAGACCTTTTCTTTTGCTTAATTATCATATTTGTTTTGGAAAATCTTTAATCAGGCCAGGTGCCTGACAAAATCACAATAATAACAATAATACTGCAGCTGGACTAGAAGCCCATTATTTAACAGTTCTATTTTTCAAATGAAATAATTATTTCTGGGGTATTAACTGCAAAACAGTGCACATTTCCTTTTCTTTCTAAAAGTTAAACTGAATATATATATTTTTTTAAATAACAAAAGTAATAATGTAATTACAAACAGAGAAACTAAGGCTTGGCCTGTGTTCCTACATTAGTTAGGGATTAACAGTTTTTTTAAAAATATCAGCAAATCTATATTTTCAGAAGCTGAGATCTCTGCACATTCACAAATGAGTGTGTTTACATGGACAAGAATATCCTGTTTATGAGGCTTATGATCATATTCAGGATATGGTGTTTACATGAGCACAGAGAACTCAGGTTATTCATATATCCGTACACATGCTGAATACCATTCTGTTAGCAGAGGAGCTGAAACAAACCAGCATCAGGAAATATGACACATTTACTAAAACTTAACAATTTAACTGCTCATTTACTCTCTGCTCCACCATCACCAAATACAGCTGTCTGCTCTGAGTTCATCTGCCATCTCATTTCGACGGCACATGCACACAGATTAGCCTCCATAGTGTACTGAGCTAATCTTCAAATGATCTACGTAATAACTTGCTGCGCACCGCTGCCAGCCTGTCTCAATCAGGACCGAAAAACAGTGGATGAAGATACACAACTTATTTCCCTTCCAAAAGACAAAACTGAGTTAGAACCTCAGATAAAACAGAACGGAGCGACCTGCTGCGTTTGCCGCCATCTTTGCACCAATGTCTACAAACAAAGTCAAAGTAGATAGCAGTATCTGATTCATTTTTCATCTTAACCACTTTGAATCGTCGCACATTAAATCGTCTCAAGATGCATCGATGCATCGTTACATCCCTAGCTCAGATTTTAGCACCAAGTTTGAGCGAAACTGTGCGAACACACACTGCAGACCGTCAGCACACAAGCAGGCTGCAATGAGGTGCACGTCTCTTTGTTTGTGTATGAGAATGACAGGGACGGAACAATATTTCAAAAGCGCGTAAAAAAAAAAAAAAAACCCTGAATCAATTTGTGGCGCTCAGTGTTGATTGTGTGGGGCAGCGCCACACATTGGTCTATGTATGGAAAACACTGAGCACCTGAGTTAAATATATAAGTGTCACAGCAAAAGGTCTGAATACTTATGTCATGTGATATTTTAGTTTGTTAATACATTTTCAAAATTTCCTCAATTCTGTGTTTTTCTGTCAAAATGGGTGCTGTGTGTACATTAATGAGGGAAAAAAATCAACTTAAATGATTTTAGCAAATGGCTGCAAATCAACAAAGAGTGAGAAATATAAGGGGGTCTGATTACTTTCTGTACCCAATGTATGTACTTATCACAGGTGACCTTCTCATTCATCCACAGCGCCACAGCGCTTTACACAGTGGGACGCTCAGCTAGCACTGACTTCAGTGGCTAAGCGTAGAGCGGGTTGTTCCACTGCAGTGAAACTAGACGGTCATTGGATAAATGCTGGGCTTCGTCCCACCCATCGGACGCTCAGCGTCTCTGGGGGTCTATGGGGCAGTGGGCCGGCTCGGACGCTTGGTTTCTGCATGATGATTGGATGAGCTGTCTTAGACGGAATCCTTTTTTGATTGACGGCTAAATGAGCGAATCATTGATCTTGAAGAATAAACATCCACCGAAAAATTTTCAAAGTTTTTCATTCCGTTGTTCTGAACTGAACCGGAGACTTTACCGATCCCCAGCCACTTTGTCTTTGTTAAAAACGATTAGCGTTGTGTTTGGTAACTCTGTGGTTTCTTTCCCCAACGAGCAGCGGCATTGACCCTTACATAAACACCAGTGGGTAACAAAAACACCTGTACAATACATTATGGGTCCAATACAACACTACCAAAGCCAAAAAATGTTCAACATGTTCAAAAAGGAAACACTTTATGCCAAGACTAAGGGACTATGTATGATCAAGGGTTTTTTCTGTGTTTTCCCTCTCACCACCTGTTCTCCCTCATTAAAAAAATTATTTTAAATTATTTTGGCACAATTTATAAATTCCATATGAATATTTAAGGAAATTATTTTGACACACATAGTTTGTAGGTTCATGGAAGTTACGTTGTCAACATCAGGCAGGCTAGTGGTCACCGAGTAAAGAGGTTTCCCGCTCATTCCATGCAGCATACATCCATGGCAGCAGCAGACTAGTAAATTTACAAAGGATGAAATATGGCACAGAAACACATTTCGGATTTTTTTGGAAAACCATCACTAGTGAAGAACAACACTAGTACCACAACGGTAAGCAGCCAGAGTGAGAAGACTGTCCGCCCACCTCTGCCTGCAGTTGCACCGGCAGGCCCAGGCCCAGTATCCGCAACCTGGCCTAGCGTGATTAGATTAGACAAGCCTTTCCAGCCAGCATCGAGTTTCAAATTTCCTGCACGGCATTGTGGTACTGAAACATTCTCATGATCTGTGGCACTGGCTTGGCACTTAGAACTTCAGCTCAAAATGCTTGGGCCAAGCATCAGCGAGAAGCTTACCGATCTCAAAAAACACAGAGGGCCTAAGTGTGTCACAGTCCAAGATGTAGCATCACATTTGACAAAGCTCCAGCCACAGAGAAGAGCCATGTTTTCATCCGAGCGCACTTTCTCCGCCTTGCATGTTTTGAAGACATGGGTATGCAGCACCATGACCCAGAAAGGACTCCCACACAGACATTCTCAACAGGAAACAGGTCCTTCTCAAAAAATTAGCATATTGTGATAAAGTTCATTCTTTTCCATAATGTAAAATTAAACTTTCATATATTTGAGATTCATTGCACACCAACTGAACTATTTCAGGTCTTTTATTGTTTTAATACTGATGATTTTGGCATACAGCTCATGAAAACCCAAAAATTAGCATATCATGGAAAGATTCTCTAAACGAGCTATTCACCTAATCATCTGAATCAACTAATTAACTCTAAACACCTGCAAAAGATTCCTGAGGCTTTTAAAAACTCCCAGCCTGGTTCATTACTCAAAACCGCAATCATGGGTAAGACTGCCGACCTGACTGCTGTCCAGAAGGCCATCACTGACACCCTCAAGCAAGAGGGTAAGACACAAAGAAATTTCTGAACGAATAGGCTGTTCCCAGAGTGCTGTATCAAGGCACTTCAGTGGGAAGTCTGTGGGAAGGAAAAAGTGTGGCAGAAAACGCTGCACAACGAGAAGAGGTGAACGGACCCTGAGGAAGATTGTGGAGAAGGACCGATTCCAGACCTTGGGGGACCTGCGGAAGCAGTGGACTGAGTCTGGAGTAGAAACATCCAGAGCCACCGTGCACAGGCGTGTGCAGGAAATGGGCTACAGGTGCCGCATTCCCCAGGTCAAACCACTTTTGAACCAGAAACAGCGGCAGAAGCGCCTGACCTGGGCTACAGAGAAGCAGCACTGGACTGTTGCTCAGTGGTCCAAAGTACTTTTTTCGGATGAAAGCAAATTTTGCATGTCATTCGGAAATCAAGGTACCAGAGTCTGGAGGAAGACTGGGAAGAAAGGAAATGCCAAAATGCCTGAAGTCCAGTGTCAAGTACCCACAGTCAGTGAAGGTCTGGGGTGCCATGTCAGCTGCTGGTGTTGGTCCACTGTGTTTTATCAAGGGCAGGGTCAATGCAGCTAGCTATCAGGAGATTTTGGAGCACTTCATGCTTCCATCTGCTGAAAAGCTTTATGGAGATGAAGATTTCATTTTTCAGCACGACCTGGCACCTGCTCACAGTGCCAAAACCACTGGTAAATGGTTTACTGACCATGGTCTTACTGTGCTCAATTGGCCTGCCATCTCTCCGGACCTGAACCCCATAGAGAATCTGTGGGATATTGTAAAGAGAAAGTTGAGAGACGCAAGACCCAACACTCTGGATGAGCTTAAGGCCGCTATCGAAGCATCCTGGGCCTCCATAACACCTCAGCAGTGCCATAGGCTGATTGCCTCCATGCCACGCCGCATTGAAGCAGTCATTTCTGCAAAAGGATTCCCGACCAAGTATTGAGTGCATTACTGAACATAATTATTTGAAGGTTGACTTTTTTTTTTGTATTAAAAACACTTTTCTTTTATTGGTCGGATGAAATATGCTAATTTTTTTAGACAGGAATTTTGGGTTTTCATGAGCTGTATGCCAAAATCATCAGTATTAAAACAATAAAAGACCTGAAATATTTCAGTTGGTATGCAATGAATCTAAAATATATGAAAGTTTAATTTTTATCATTACATTATGGAAAAGAATGAACTTTATCACAATATGCTAATTTGAGAAGGACCTGTATTCATCTGAGAACTGATGACATCTGTGTGTTACAGACCATGGCTGTGTGCACTGAAGTGTACATGTATATGACAATTAAGTTGTGAATCTCAATCTTTTTATTAGGGCCCGAGCACTGACTTAAGCCGGCGAAGGGACTTGCTGAAACGGCTTTGTTTTTTTATTAATAGGGCCCAAGCACCGACCAAGTCGTCGGAGAGGGACCTTTTGTATTTGCTAAAGTTATTTTTAGGACCCGAGTACCGTCTGACGTCGGGCCAGCGAAGGCCCTATTGAAATTGCAATAATATAATTGCTATACTTTTTTCGTTTGTTTGTTTTTTCCCCAATGAATTGCCTTTTTGGAAGCTTTATCATATTCAAAAACTTACTAAACTTCACAGATTATTCAGGGGTGGTGAAAATGTACGCATTTCAGTATTTTCTGAATTGGGTGTAGCAAATTGACTCACTGGCGCCCCCTAGAATTCAGCCCCAATAATTTTACATTAAAATCATCAAATAGAATAGACTCGACCTTTAAAAGACGTTTAAAACGACAAGCTCACACACCAACACACACACGTACACCGAGCAGCTTAAGGAGACAAAACAAAAAACAGTAGAAGACCCTGTGCATGATGTTAAGGTATAAAGGTATTTACGGTGTTCAGCACTGTTACAGCTTTTGGATAAAAACTGTTCTTAAGTCTATTAGTCTGAGCGTTTAGAGACCTGAAACGTCTGCCGGGCAATAACTCAAAGTGTTGGTGGCATGGGTGGGACGAATCCCTTAGAATGTTTTTAGCCCCACTAAGACAGCGAGAGCTGTACAGTTCTTCCAGGGTGGGGAGTGAGCAGCCAATGATCTTTTGGGCTGTGTTAACAACCGTTTGGAGGGCTTTCCGGTCAGCCACAGTGCAGCTGGCAAACCACACACACATGCAGTAAGTCAGAATGCTTTCTATGTAGCAACGATAGAATGACACCAAAAGTTTCTGAGTCAGATTGTTATTCCTGAGAACTCTCAGGAGGTACAGTCTCTGTTGTGCTTTCTTGATAGTGGTTGTGGTGTTAATATTCCAAGTAAAGTCCTCCTGTATGTGCCCACAGAGAAACCGGAAATCCGTTACCCTTTCCACCTATTTCCCCCCGATTCATTGAAAATTGTTGCACTATAGATAACACAGTTGGAGGATAGAGTTTGTTGTCGAAGACTAAGACGCACAGTAAGCGCATTTTTATTATTGTACAAATTACTATAAAATGTATTTGCTGCATTGTAGGCTGCATGTCCATTTTATGTTAAAACAGAGCTAATGTGGGTGTAATTTTCTTTGTTATAGGTTATTTTGCAACATGCGGAATGTGCCTCTTCCATTTTTGAACTTCAGGATGTCAAGGGAAACCTTTCCATATCTCTGCATAAGAGTGCAGGCAGTGATGGAGAAACAGGACACAACGGTTGGTCTGTGTGTACCCCTCCAGCAAAGGGTTTGCTATGGCATTCTGGAGGCTAGGAACAAATGCAGAATACAGGTCTGTTGGTCACCTGTTTGGGGTAAGCCGTGCAACTGCCTGTAAGAGTTTGAAGGACTTCTGTTCAGCCGTTTAGAATGTATTGTGGCCTGAGGTTATACGGTTTCCAAGTTCAGACACTTTTCAGGAGATGGCCACCTACTTTGAAAACAGGTGGGGCTTACCGCAGTGTGTTGGTGCCATAGAAGGCTAACACATTCCAATCTCGGCACCTCAGGAGTACCACACTGAGTACTTTAACAGGAAAGAATGGTACTCCATTCTCCCGCAGGCAGTCGTGAATGGAAAGGGAATTTTCTGGAATGTGTTTACTGGACTACCTGGCAGCTTGCGCGACGCCAGAGTTCTGCGTAAATCGGGTCTCTGGAATGTGATAGAGGGAGAAGGGAGGCTTATCCCAAGTCAGAGGCATGTCATCGAAGGCAATGACATGGGATACTTCATATTGGGTGATGCTGCATATCCCCTGATGAGTTGGCTCATGAAGCCATTTGCAGACAGTGGTTGTCTAACTCAAGAGCAAAACATTTACAACATCAAGACCAGCAGAGCCAGGGTGGTGGTGGAGAATGCTTTTTGGCGACTGAAGGGAAGATGGAGTTGCCTGCTCAAGAGGAATAATTGCAGCACAGAAATGGTCATGTCAATGGTCGTGACCTGCTGTATACTGCATAACCTGTGAGAGAGTCCATGGCGAGGACATTAGAGAAGAGTGGGCTGCTCCTGCTGACCTTGACCAGCCTTATGTGCAAATGCCAGCAGGTGCTGATAGTGCTGACACAGGTGTGGCAACACGTGCAGCTCTATTGCGTCATGTGAATGACCCAACTCTCAACTAACTTTGCAGCTTCCAAACACACAATTTCAGGCACCCATTGTCTAGATGTAGTTTTTGATGGGTGTCGATTATGGGCTAGTTCTAATTTGTAAAGGTACCCCAAATAGTGTTGATGGATGGTACAATGATTTTTGTAATATTATCATTTTGGAAATGATCTTCAAATTTTTAAGGACACTTTTCTTAAAGGTGCATGAGAAGTGGAGAGAAATATGATTCAGGAAAACTATTCATCAAATTTGTTCATGAATTGTGATATTACTTTGAAGGTAAATATGTAAGATATTCTACTTTTGGGGGGGGGGGGGGGTGTCGAACATGTGAATGGAATAACAACAAAAATAGAAATAATGTAAGAAGAATAACTTATTTAATTCTACCCCTTCTCCATTTTCAAACTTTATCACATTGAAATTCTTTTTAAATCTATTTCATAATATATAGTTTAGACAATTTATTATTATTATTTTTTCAGTACATCTTTATAATCTGTGATTATGGCTTCCTTCTTCCTCTCTGCACTTTATGAAGACTCCTTTTTTTATACATCTTCTTTTCCTCAATTGATTCCATCAATGCATGTGCTGTTGAACGGTTTGGCCTGAATCCATACTGACTGTCTGTAAGTAATTGATGTTTGTCCATGAATTCGGCTAACCCTTTCCCTGCAAGTTCAGGCCCAAAAATGATTGAAGCCGTTTACCACCTCATTCATGTTGCGATTCTACTCTTGATTGTAGATAAAATACAAAGGATAACTAACTTGCTTTGGACCATTTTTTATGACCTTGTCTAGTATGCCCCACAATCCTTTCATATTATTTTTGTTCTTATCCAATACTTTATGAAAGTATTCTTTCTTGCTTTCTCTTAATATTTTAGTTAATTTATTTTGTATTTATTTTCTGCATCTTTTGTCCTCTGTTTTTTGAACCCTTGTAGAGTGTATTTTTCTTTTTACAGGCATTTTGTAGACCTTTTGAGATCGAAGGACAATCTGCATATTTAATTTTCCTATTGAACTGTTTGATAGGGCAATGTTTGTCATATATTGACTTAAATATTGTTAAGAATGTATTATACGCTTTATCAGTGTCAGTTTCTTTGTAAACTGAATCCCAGTTATGCACCAATAGGTAATTTTTTAGTGCATTCATGGAGTCATCTGTCCTCATTCGTTTATATTCTATATTTTTGTCCAGCTTATTGGCCTTGTAGTTGCTATCATGAACTGTAAAAATATGAAGGTGGTCACTGATTAATAGTCCGCTTATTGTGTAGTTTCCAATGTCATTAGTGAAAATGTTATCAATTAACAAGGCACAATGAGGTGTTATCCTGCTTCCGCCTCATTCAGGGTAGTGGAAACATACCTATTGACTAATTAGCTGGATCGGATATAGGCTCTGATATTGACTAATTAGCGGATACCGGCTGAATGCAGCATTCCAATCAAGTCATTTCTTCTTTTTTTTTACCATCATCCACATTAATACAGTTACAGCAATCTAGTCACTTCAACTCTAGGGTTTTATATTACATTTTAAAATATATTACATTTTAAAATATCTGTTGGAAGTGCATTTCTTTTTGCTGCTAATGTACACTGTACTTTTTTTGTTAATAAATAATATTGAGTACATTTATATCTTTGTTAATTTGTTACCTTTTTTTAACAAGCCTAAATGTTTATGTCAAGCCTGATGCCTTCACTCACATGGCAAGGTATACAGTTTATTCATTCAACAATAGTATCGGATCTGTATCGGGTATCGGAGGATATGCTCAGCCCAGGTATCGGTTTCTGATTGTATCGTAAAAAAATGGATCAGTGCATCTCTAGACCATACATTGTCCAATTTTCACCAAACTTGTTATACATGACCAGAGTCCCGGCCTGAACACACCTACATTTCAATATTGACTTGGGAGTAGCGATAGATAGCATGCGGCCCCAAACCCCCCATGCATCGTCTCACTGACGTGTAACGGCACGGTCACGCCAGCCAAGGTCCGGCCAGGTCCCCCGACATGCGGTGGGTGCGAGGGACCGTTCATTGCCACTTGCGGTGTTAATTTTTAAAATGTATTTTAAATAGACTCGGCTCACAGTGTTCAAAATTACTACATACTAAATAATAATAATAATAATAATAATAATAATGTAAACAGTGAGTGATATTTTGTAGGGAACTGTTTTTGTTCTTGGGCTGTGCGTGACAGAGTTGTATGAATGAGAAAGGTCAGGTGGACGTGGTTTGTGCACATATGCACATACGTTCAGTATTCAGTGGCTGGGCGTGCATGTTTCGTCTCTCATGCACATGCATGTACCGCAAACTTTTTGCTCCCCTGCCCGCCTCAGCCCAAATTTTGGCCAGAAAAAACCCTTTGATCATATGGTCAATGTGCTTTATTGTGGCCAACTTGTTACAGGGCGTCTATAATGTGAATTCTGGATCTTGGATAGGAAAGTGTAATTCCGGCGTAAAATCATCCCAGGGTGTTTTTTGGCAAATACAATCATAAAATAAGCCATCGAGACAATTTTTTTCCGTGTAACAACTATTAACGGAGATGTCCCGGAGAGTCGCTAACTGTCACTAACAGTTGCTAACAGTCGAAGGCGACTAAAATTAATAAGCTCGGAGCAGTACAGTGAAGGCATTAAAATGTCTTCTTTAACCACTAATACTGCTCAAAATACCACCAAGCCTCTGCAGTAGCATGACGAGAGTCCTTACACATTGACCAAAGCACCAACAATGTAGTTAGTGAACCCATTGTTTATTAAAAGAGTGTTTTGAAAGACTTACCTACTGGCCCCTGTACTAGCTCCTCTCATAGTAAAGTCCATTCAAGTCCATTACCAAAGTCAAAAGGAAGGAGCCCAATTGTTCTTTGTTTTAGGTGTAAGAACTCTTATCATGCTACTGCAGAGGTTTGGTGTTATCTTGAGCAGCATTAGTGGTTAAAAAAGCCACTTTAATGCCTTCACCATGCTTCTGTTAGCGACTCTCCTGGATTTCAGCATTGGCAGCTGCAACCCCACTGTGTGATTTGGAGGAGCAAATGTGTTTTTGCATCCCCACTTCTGATCATAAAACTTTGCTATTTTCTTCATACCTTGCATCTCATTTAGATGATTGACTTTCACTTTTAGTCCTTTGCGAAGTTCGTTTATCTCCTCATCAAGCTGCTCTTGGTCTACATGTGAGAAACCACGATCAGAAGAGTTTAGGATGAGTTCATATGCAGCTACAATATGTGAACAACATATAGGCTATTATATTATAATGTATGATGGAAATCTACACATTTCAATTCCATTAATTAGATTTTTTTTTTACCTTTCTGAATCATCTCTCTCGTCTTCAATTTGGGAAATTTGATGAACATGTTTCCAAAGCAAACCTTCACTTTCTCTGCAAATGACAGCAGTGTTTAGTCAACAACCAGTATTATAACTATACACCTGACTCGTGTCCACTGTGAAGTCTCCAGGATCATTGTTGTCAGTGAGTCCATGATGTGTCTATTTGACACACCGAAACTTCCACATTGAGAACATCCTGTCATGAAGCATCACTCACCTGAATTGGACACTTCATTTTTTAGTGCATTCAGCGCCTCTCTGTTCCTGTTTCTCTTTGTGTCCAGGTCCACTATCTGAAACATCCACATTTTACAGTTACTGTAGGTGATTTTTTTTTATTATGTAATGTGAAAGTTAAAAAAAAATCAATATAAATGTTGAACTGGTTGTTTTGATTGATAAAATAATCTGAATCATATACAACAGTATTTTTTATAAGTTAGAAGTTTTGCAATATAAATAAAAGCATTATCATAGAGTGGGACTTTATTTCAAATGTTTTTTACTGTTGCAGTATCAGTATCTTTGCAGTATACTAAATGATCGTCATAAAAGAAACTCATATACTGTACATCATCATACAATACATTCCTATGTTAATAAAACATTGTGTCAACTGCAATGTTTGTAGACTAAATGCATTTTATTGGTGTTTCTGGTGTGTTCTGTCAGTAACTGAGGGAGGGACATTTTGTTTGAAAAAATTGCAGTACAAATAAAGTTTCCAAGTATTCTAAGTGATGTCATTTGTCACTCATGGCTTCTTTCATCAAACCCCCTAAGGTTGAAAAAGAAATAACAATGTTGCTGTTTTCTGCCCATATTCTGAGTTAACATTAAATATGTAGCTATAGCTACTACTGTACTGGTTCATCAGCAAAACATGTATTTTTACCAAAGACTGCTATTTAGTAGCATACAATAAGCATACCCCATGCTTAATCAATGGAAATGTTTTAAAGACACTGACTTTGTACCACGAATCCACAGAGCTGACGTTAGTTAGCATAAGTAACGTTAGCTGCTAACCTCCGCGTATATGTCGGTTCTGCTAAGTGGCCGTGCCCTGCATATTATTAACAACTTATTATTATTATTGCCAGCTAAGTATTTAGTTACCTGTTGTTTGCTGGTGAGCACATCCTCAGTTGCCTCCTCCACCTCTGCCAAATACTCCGAAACACGCTGGCATACTGCGTCCATGTCCATCATCATCATCATCATCATCATCATCATCATCATCATCCTCCTCCTCCTTCGTCTCCTTCTTCGTCTTCTTCTTCGTCTCCTTCTTCGTCTTCTTCTTCGTCTTCTTCTTCGTCGTCGTCGTCGTCGTCGTCGTCGCCGTCGCCGTCGCCGTCGTCTTCGTCTTCCTCTTCCTCTTCTTCTTCGTCTTCTTCTTCTTCTTCTTCTTCTTCTTCTTCTTCTTCTTCTTCTTCTGCTTCTTCTTCTTCTGCTTCTTCGAGTTTTCTGGCGGAATGCAATACCAACTTTAAATGTACCGCCACCTACTGAGCCGGATTATGTAGGACAGGGACTAATTTTACATTAAATTATATCATAGAATAATAAGAAAGAAAGAAATCAAAATTGAACAAAACAAACATATTACCCCTCTCTGCGTCACATTATCCCCCTTATTTCCCAGCTGCCAAATTCAAATCTGAACCTGCCTCTTTCACCTTGCCTATGCATATGAATGAAGTCTTTATTTCAGACTAAAAGTCCACAAATAGCACAGGACAAGTACAATACAAAAATATAAAAAGTACATTTATACACAAACATTTCCTCCAGTGCATCCTCAGGCTGGATGTATAGCGATAACAACTCAGATTGGGATTTACCACAGTGATACTGTTCCCAGATTCCTCCAGTCGTTTCATACATTTAAACATAAGATTTCGTAAATGTGCATGGAATGTGCTCACTCCTGCAGTGAAAAACATCTGGCTGACCCTGACCCCTCTGGTTATTTTCAAAAGGATGTGCATAGCTTCATTGTACGCAGCCCACAGCCTCTGCTACATGATAGATTTTTTGTATCTTGACCATAAATGGGCAGTGTAAAGAGGAGAATATGCTTCAAACAGGACTACCTCCACCTGTGTTGAACAGAAGCTGAACTTGCATTCAACGGTGTTTGCCTGGGCTTATTTAATTTCATTAATTTATTTAAAGGACAGTGCACATTGATCAACATTTCTGTAAATGTGCCAGTGTTAGCCAGCAGGCTAATTTTCAATTGCAGTCCTTTGGCAAGATGTTAAAATAGAAATAGTATAATTTGCATTTTCTATACACGTCATCATCATCATCACCACTCAAATGATAATTTATAAGATGTCCCAGATATTTAGTCCTTCTACATACCTCAAGAATTTTGCCAGACAGTTCGAACACAAAAAAATGGAGCCTTTTATCCTGCTTGGTTCTACATATTAAAACAGCACTTTTGCTTGCATTATATTTAATGTCATGTTTTAATCCATACTCAGTGCAGATATTAAGGAGTTACTGTAGTCCAGCACTATTTGAGCTAATAAGTTATAATTAGTACATAATAATTACATGTTCAACATTATTTTATTACAATATTTGCAATCTCACAAGTTTACCTTTCCCAATAGAAATATTGTCTTATTTAATCCAGTGTGAGCCAACCTTATTCTTGATCAAACTACCTCCACTCTACCTCCACTCTACTTCTTTCCTTAATACTCTGCTCTGACTGTGTTTCGTATTCGATTATAACTTCTGCCCTTACTGTCCTCATCCTAGTTCTGCCAAAATTCTGATATTTTCTTAGTTAGTGCTTTGCCTTCATCTTCAACAAATGGAATATCAGTTATACTGTATGTCTCATACTTAGTGCTGTTTTGCCATTCTATCTGCACATGTATTACCTTTTAATCCCACTTAAGCAGGTATCCAGCAAACTTCTTCATCTATCCCCATTCTCCGAATTCTGAACAGACACTGAAGAACTTCATACATCAAATCTTCCCTGAGTGACTTCATTCATTGTTTCATTCATTGCTTATTCAGGGAAATTGGGTGAGCACAAGGCTCTTTTATAGCAATGCCCTGATTAGAGGACAGCACATAGCATTAATTGCACTAAGTAAATTCAGAGAAATCAGAGGTAAAACTAAAACTAAAATAAATAACAATACAAGTTATGAGAATTAAAACAAGAGCACTGAGCTACATACGTCTCATTTAGTAAATTCTTAAATTAACTTACAGATACAAACATTTTTAATTTAAGAGCTACTTGAATCCATCTGTAGGGGGCAAAAAATCTAAAAGACAGGAATGTCTAGAGAAATTAAACTCTGTGACCGGGTATTGTAACAGGCAGATTTGAAATTCAGGGAGATAGGGTAAGGAGGCAGCCTGCCAAGTAGGGCTTTGTAAATAAAAAGAAGGCAGTGCCTAACCCTCCTAAAAGACAATGATGGCTACCCTACATTTATGTACAGTGCACGATGGTGAGTTTTAAAAGGATCTCCAGTGATAAAACGAATGGCACTATGATAGACAGTGTCAAGTGGTTTTAAAACTCAGGGGGCAGCATGCATATATACAATGTCATCGTAGTCCAAAACCGACAGAATCATTGACTGAATTATCAGTCTTCTGTTTTCCAGTGTAAGACATGGTCTAATTCTATATAGTGCAACCAGTTTTATTTTGACCTTTTATTTTTACAGAAAGTTCCTGTAAATGAGTTTTAAATGAGTGTAGCGGCATGGATGTGTTGCTTGTCACTAGGAGGTAATGTGTGTCTGGAGGTGTGTCTATGTGGGGGCGGAGTCAAGGGTGTGTGTGTGTTGGTGTCACTGGAGCTGACTGATTGCTTGATGAATGCCACCTGTGTCTCACTGGGAAATTGTTTGCTTGATGCAGAGAGTGGAGAGGCAGGGTGCTTACATTTCTGTTGACCGCTAAAACTTCTTACAATCATATAGTCAATTGCTGCAAGTGTATTCTTAAACTGTATGTACAAAGTACTTTTCATTGAAAGGATAAATAAAACACCCACAAACTGCAGTGACGGCTCCTGGTTTCCTCTTTGGATAAAGCGCGTTGGACAGATCCCTGTGTTCCCCTCTCAGTGACTAATTTGTTTTTTTGATAATCACGATACAATGAGTTTTAAAAGACAGTCTGTCATCTAACCAAATACCCAAGTATTTATAACTAAAAACTTGCTCAATAGTAGTACCATTGAAGGAAAAATTCCTATGGTCTGAAGAGATGGGCTTCCTTTATTTAGAAAGAAATATGAATTTTGTCGTTTGAGACTTAGCAGGGATTTCTGTACGCCATCAAAGGCAACTTGGAGCTTGGACACTGCTTCTTCTACAGAGCTTGCATAGGCATACAGAATTGTGTCATCTAAAAGTGGGCTCTAAACTCCTCTAATGGGGTACAAATATCATTGATGTACAGTGTAAATAATAGTGGGCCCAAAATGTAGCCTTGTGGGACATCATTTTTTATTTCCAGAGCAGCTGATGTTAAACCACCTACATTTAAGCGTTCTGCAGTGAAGATAGCTCTGGGACCATTTGAGGGAAGTATTTTCAAAACCCAGGGAGGCTAGTTTTTCAGAAGAATATTGTGATTGACAGTGTCAAAGGCTTTTGACAGATCAATGAACAATGCTGCACAATAAAGGTTTTTGTCAATAGCGGTGTCCATGTTACTCAACACAGCAGTTGCAGCTGTAGTGGTGCTGTGGCCAGCTCTGTAGCCAGACTGGTTGGGAAAAAAATAGCATTTGTGGAGAGACAAGAAATCAGTTTATTTACGACTGATTCTAACATCTTAGCTAGAAAGGGGAGCTTTGATATGGGTCTGCAATTGTTGAAATCTGTTTGATTTTCTCCTTTATATAATGGCACCACTAGGGCTGATTTCCATACCATTGGAATCTGGCCTGAGAAAAGGGATAGATTAAAAATGTTCGCCACGGGGTGCGCAATGATGAGGGCAGCAAGCTTTAGTAGTTGAGGGTCTAATTGATCAGCACCAATTGTGCTTTTCATGCACTTTTAACTGCACAATGCAGAGAAAACCTCTGGCCTAGATATCGCTTTGAAAGAAAATTATTTTTAGGCCTGCTGAAAGGATTTTAAACAGCAGAGGGAGTGCAATCCCCAGCTGCACCATAATGATCTTATCATTGCATTTATCAAATAGATCCCCACTTTTAATAAAAATGATTATTTAAAACATTACAAATCTCCAATGGGTCATTTAAAACCTCTGAGTTAAGATCAACTAGTTTGGGGAGTGCAGGTGAGGAAGATGGAGAAACCCCTTTGATTGAGTTTATTGTATTCTAGAATTTAGATGAATTGTTTCCACAAGTAGCAAAACTGTTTTCATAAAATGTTGCTATGGCCCTAATTAATTTTAATAAAATAGGTACATTTGTTGCGAAGTTGCCTAAAGGTTTGCCAGTTGGTTGTTGTACCAGAAGATCTTGCCAATTTCCATGTTTTAGTCTTTTGGTGGATGAGCTGACTTTGAACTTTTTTAAAAGGGGCATGTACATCAGAAACAGAGTTAAAAACAGATAATCAACAAATAATCCAATGCCAATTCAGTATCAGGAATAAATTTGACTGAATTTATTCCATTTACAGGAAGGTTGTGCAAGAATGCTTCCCCATCTACATTTTCAAGAGACCTTTTACGGACAAAAAGGGGGCCAGGGCCTTTTCTTTCTCTCATCCCTAATACAGGGCTCGAGTCTGGGGAGCTGCATTTTGGAATAATCCCCTGACTCGGCAGGCCACTTTCCAACAGTTCTCCAGTGTGATTATGTCTGTATTCGATCATCCTGTTTCTAATTGCGATTCCAGCAATCGGTTGCTGGATCTACGCCAGGGGTCCGCTTGTGCTCCCGTGGTTCTTGGTCTTCCCTGGCCTATCACTCACAACCCAGTTATTGACTGGTTAACTAGTAGGGTTGTGAGTTGGAGCTGCAATTGCCATTCTTCCTGCCTTCGTTCAGCTCCTCCTAGATGTCCCAGTATCCCCAGTCCCTCACTACCTGAAACTCCTGACTTGTCTTCAATGCCTCCCGTGTAAGGACAATAAGGAGTCGCTACGCCCCTGCACTGACTACCGTGGTCTCAACAACATGATGGTCAAGAACAAGTACCCCCTCCCTTTGATCAATTCCGCGTTCGAGCCGTTGCATGGAGTAACAGTCTTCTCCAAACTAGACCTCAGCAACGTGTATCATCTTGTGAGGGTGAGGGAGGGGGACGAGTGGAAGACAGCGTTTAACACTCCACTCGGACACTTCGAATACTTAGTGATGCTGTTTGGGTTAACTAATGTGCCAGCCGTCTTTCAGGCTTCCTGATAAGCTTAATCGCTCAGTCTTCGTGTACCTGGATGACATCCTAATCTTTTCCAAGGACTTGAATGAACATGTGGTGCACGTTCGTCAGGTTCTCCAGCGTCTTCAGGAAAATCGTCTGTTTGTTAAAGCTGAGAAATACGAGTTCAACGTCTCCTCCGTGACATTTTTGGGGTATATAGTGGAGAGTGGACAGGTTAGGGCGGATCCTACGAAGGTCACTGGGGTGACCGAATGGCTGACGCCTACCTCCAGGAAGCAACTACAGCGATTTTTGGGTTTCTCTTACTTTTCATCCGTAACTACAGTAGTTTCACCGATGACCAGGTGACGTCCCCCTCTACTCCTTTTGACTGGTCTCCTGCCACTAAAGACGCTTTTCTGACCCTGAAGAAGCGTTTCTCGTCCGCTCCTGTGCTAGTCCAACCAGATACTGCCCTTCAGTTCATTGTCGAGGTGGATGCCTCGGATCTGGGAGTGGGGGCAGTTCTGTCCCAGCGGGCAGTGTCTGATAATAAGGTTCACCCATGAGCGTTCTTTTCCAAGAAGCTGTCGCCCGCTTAGAGGAACTACAATGTTGGGAGCCGTGAACTACTAGCGGTTAAGCTAGCTTTGGAGGCGTAGCGACATTGGTTAGAGGGGGCAGAAGTTCCGTTCGTGGTCCGGACTGACCACATGAACTTGGCGTATATCCAGACTGCCAAGAGACTCAATTCCCGTCAAGCCTGGTGGGCTTTGTTTATTGGGCGCTTTAACTTTACTTTAACTTATATTCCCGGCAGCAAGAACATCAAGCCAGATGCCCTTTCTCGGCAGTTTGGACCAGCCCAGGAGGAAGAGACCGGTGTGGATCACATCGTTCCCGCATCTTGTGCATCTGTCGATTGTCAGACAGGCTCAACACGCTAACCCCGACCCTGGTGGTGGTCCATCCGGGCGTCTGTTTTGTTACTGGACTTCCCGTTTCCCAAGGTAACGACACTATTGTCACTATTGTTGACCGTTTCTCTAAAATGGTTCACTTTGTCCCGCTACCTAAGCTGCCGTCTGCCATGGAGACGGTGCAAATCCTGGTAGACCATGTCTTTCGCCTCCACGGAATACCGGCAGACATTGTTTCAGATCGAGGTCCCCAATTTACCTCCCGTGTCGGGAAAGCCTTCTGCCAGGCCTTGGGAGCCAAGGTCAGCCTATCCTCAAGTTTTCATTCTCAATCTTAGGGCGTACTCACACTGTCCTTCTGTGCCGCGACCCGGGCTTTAGGGTACTTGTCCCCCCTCCCTCTCCCCCCGCGCCCCAGCCCCATTTGTACTCATACTGCCAGGGCCGGCCAATGCTTCTTGCTGTCCATACGCCATCACGCCGTAACACGTCACACTCATTGATCGCGTGTGTGTGGCTTTGTTTACAAATCTTTCCACAGACCGCGGAGTTTTTGTGCGTCTTGTCGACTGTTTTTGAATATTTTCATCCGACCAAATCTGCAGTAAACACTCCACCTCCGCATCACATCAACGTGAACCTTTCACCGCCATTGTTGTTGTTAAATGTCCGCGCATGGTCCGTCCTCCTATTTACATGTCCGAACAGGCGGACATAACGCTACTGCCGTAGGGCTCGTGCTCGTGCTCGTACAAATGCGCACGCTCGTGCTCGTACATGTGCAAACGGCTCCGCTAAAGCCCACCTCTTTCAAGCGGGCCGTGGACGGCCCGCTGGCCGCAGTTATGTGCGGAACGGGTGCACTCACACTGCTTAAAGGTACTAGGCTTTAGCTGAAAAAACGGTTTTGGCCCCGGCCAGAAGGACAGTGTGAGTACGCCCTTACAGGCAGAAGAAGAGAGCTAACCAGGACCTTGAGACTGCTCTTCGTTGCATCTGTGCCCGCAATCCCTCATCGTGGTCATGGCAACTGTCCTGGGTGGAATACTCCCACAACTCCTTTACCTGCACCGCTACAGGTATGTCCCCCTTCAAGGCTTTGTTGGGCTACTTACCCCCTCTCTTTCCGGCCCAGGAAGCAGAAATTGTTGTTCCGTCCGTCCAACACCATCTCCGGAGAGTTCGTTGGATATGGAGAGAGACCCGAGGGGCCTTTCTAAGGACGGCGGAGCAGAACCGCAGGATGGCGAATCGCCATCGCATCCCTGCGCCCAAGTACAGACCAGAACAGAAAGTCTGGTTAAACTCCCATGACATTCCCCTGAATGTCACATATAAGAAACTCGCTTCTCGCTTTATTGGCCCCTTCGAGGTAGAGGCCATTATTAACCCCAGTGCTGTCCGCCTGAAGCTCCCTGCATCCCTCAGGATCCATCCTACCTAATGTATGTTGCCATGGCGCCGTACTAGGTGGCAGCCTATAACAGCAGCTCCCGTGGGTTTTTAAGTTTTTAAAAAGTTTTTGTTGTGTTTGTGTTCTGGTTTTTGCTCAACTCTTGGCGACCCTTCTCCGGAGACTGGGAGAGGACGAACACTTTTCTTTTTTTTTTGTTATTTGTACTTTTACGGCACTTTTTGTGATGTTTTTGTTTTTGTGATGGTTTTGCTAACCCTAGCAACGGAGGGTCAGGAGCACATCCCTGCGCGCATTGTTTACACACGCGACCAGCTGATTGCGCTGTGTGAACCTGTACTGCTGCCCGGAGCCAGACCTGAGGTCCTGAAGGAGCTGCGGAGGAGACGCCGTGGTTGCAAAGCTGGAGTGAAATGGAGGGTGAAGAGGAGGAGACACAGACCGGCTGTACCGGCGATCGTCATGGGAAACGTGAGGTCTCTGGGGAACAAGACGGACGTGCTCGCCACGCTGATATAGGCTCAGAGGGACTATCGTGAGTGCAGTGTGTTGTATTTCACAGAGACATGGCTTCACTCACACATCCCGGACCACAGCGTGGCGATTTCCCGGTTTCAGCACTGTTCGGGCAGACAGGGACGTGACAAGCAGCGGAAAGATAAAAGGTCGAGCAATTGCACTGTACGTGAGTGAGAGGTGGTGTAATCCTGGGCATGTTCACGTGAAGAAACGTCTCTGTACCCTGGACATTGAACTCTTGACTGTGGGGATGAGGCCTTATTATTTGCCCCGGGAATTCACGTCTGCCATCATGATCGGTGTGTACGTTCCTCCTTCAGCTGATGCAGCGCTGGCCTGTGACGTCATCCACTCCGCTGTTGCCCAGATACAGACGCTGCATCCTAATGCATTTATTGTCATCACTGGGGATTTTCATCACGTCTCACTGGATAAAACCCTTCCAACATTTCAACTCTACCTCCTCCACCTCCTCCTCCTCCAACTTCACCTCCTCGTCCTCCACTGAAGACAACAGCAGCCTCCCCCGCATGACTGTGACTGCAGGCCAGGTTAGGAGACAGCTGGAGAGACTCCACCAGCATAAGGCTGCAGGCCCTGATGGTATCAGCCACAGGATCCCGAAGACATGTGCCAGCCAGCTGTCTCCTGTCCTACAATACCTTTACAACCTGAGCCTTGGTCAGGAGAGAATACCAGTGCTTTGGAAGACATCCTGCCTGATTCCTGTTCCAAAGAAGTCGACATCATCAGACCTCAATGACTATCGACCAGCGGCCCTCACATCTTACGTCATGAAGGCGCTGGAGAGACTGGTTTTGGTCAATCTGAGGCCGCAGGTGAGAGCCCTGCTAGACCCTCTGCAATTTGCTTACCAGCCCCACTTGGGAGTTGATGACCTGCTGCAACGAGCCCATTTGCACCTGGATTGTGGAGGAGGTACTGTGAGAATCACATTCTTTGATTTCTCTAGTGCTTTTAACACCACCTTATACACCACTGACTTTCAGTACAACACTGGATCGTGTCACCTGCAAAAGTTTTCTGACGACTCGGCTGTTGTTGGGTGTATAAGTGAGGGACAGGAGGAGGAGTACAGGGCACTGGTAGACAACTTTGTGAAGTGGACTGGACAGAATCACCTGCGGCTGAACATCAGCAAGACCAGAGAGATGGTGATAGTTTTCAGGAAGAAGAGGAACACGGCTTCCTAACCTCTGTGCATTCTGGGAAGGGATGTGGAGGCGGTGGAGGATTACAAGTACCTGGGTGTTACCATCAACCACAGACTGGACTGGAGATCTAACACTGAAGCTGTTTACAAGAAGGGGCTGAGCAGACTTTACTTCCTGAGGAAGCTGAGATCCTTCAACGTGTGCAGCAAGATGTTGGAGATCTTTTATCAGTCTTTGGTGCCCAGTGTACTTTTCTTTGCTGTGGTTTGTTGGGGAAAAAGCATCGGAGCCAGCAACACCAACAAACTGATCCGGAAGGCTGGCTCTGTTATTGGCTGCAAACAGGACACTCTGGAGGCTGTGGTGGAGAGAAGGACACTGAAAAAACTGTTATCCATCATGGATAATCCTCTCCACCCTCTCCAACTCACACTGGTCAGACAGCGGAGCACCTTCTCCAGAAGGCTGCTTCAGCTTCGCTGTCGTAGCAACAGATACAGGAAATCTTTCCTGCCACAATCCATCACTGTATATAATATAAAGTCTCTCACCTCTGTCTGACAGAGAACTCTGGTCTCTCTACTGTTTTGTTGTATATATCATTATTGTTATTATTGTTATAGTATATTTTGCATATTTTGGTGTATATATTATTGTTTATTGTTATAGCACACTGTGCACTGTATATAAACACTATGTATATATTGGATTCTATTTATTTTATGTACAAAGTGTTTATTTGCTGACCCACTACTACTGCTGTTACAAAATAATTTTCCCAGTCTGAGATCATTAAAGTAATTCTATTCTATTCTATTCTATTCATGTGTCCCAATTAAAGCCAGTAGCCACCAGCATGTTGTTCCCGCCTGCCGTCGCCCCACCACCCCCTGTACCATTGACAGCCATCCGGCGTTCACGGTCAGCTCCATTCTGGACGTGCGACGCAGAGGACGTGGGTTCCAGTACCTGGTGGACTGGGAGGGTTACGGTCCAGAGGAGAGGAGCTGGGTTTCGAGGTCCCTTATCCTGGATCCGTCCCTGATCCGGGACCTCTACCGGGCTCATCCAGGGAGGCCCGGTGGAGCGCCTCGCTGAGGGGGGGTACTGTCAAGAGTCGGTTCTGTCAGTACCCTCCTCTCTCCCTTTTTGTTTGAGTTTGTCTCCCTCTGTCTGTTTTATCCCGACATGTCTCTCCCTCTTGTTTCTGTCGTCTAGGTTCGGTAGGTGTGTTTCCCCCAAGCTGCAGCCTGTTACGCTAATCACCTGTGGACTACTTATACCCTGAGCTTACAGGCATGCAGCGCCAGATCGTTGTTATCCTCCCCTTGGTAAACCATTCCCCCTGGATTGGCATTCCTTACTCGTTTGTGGGTTTCATCGCTCCCCATCGGTAAATATATTAATCGTTTATATCGTGTATATTAAACGTCTTTTGTTTTTCTCCGTAGTTTCCTGTGTTCCTGTTTTCCCTCGACTGTCTCGTCCCTAGTTACCTGTTTTCCTGTAGTGTTTTACGTGTTTTGTTTGTCGTTTATATTAAACTTTTGTTTGTACTTTTATTCCGTGTCCGTGTCTGCATTTGGGTCCAGTCTCTTTGTGTTATCCCCGTACCGTTCATGACACATTGTCCATAATGACAAGACAACAAGACAAGAGACAATGACGTGAATACTGGCGGCCATGATGACGATGAAAAATTAGCTAGTGCTCTCTCTGAGCTGTACTAGTTAAGTCCCTGCTAACACGGTTCACAGTTTCTAGCCATCATGGATGCTTTAGTGATAATCAAATCAAAACATATTATACTATCATCAAAACTGTAATGAATCAATTCTTTTAGAACATATTCAGTATATATTTGGCTGGTAATATGCAATCAATACAGCTATTTACAATTCAACATTTGGAGGGTTCAATGTAACACAACTCACCATTTAATAACACACTCATTCATCACGTGGATTAAAATTTTGCTCGCCTCTCTTTTCGTTGAAATCAGGAATGTTCCTGACAAGTTCTCCTTCTATGGAAAGCATGGCCAATGCATTCAGACATTTGTGTCCCATTGTATTTCTGAGGAACATATTGATTCTCTTTAAGGTGGAGAAACACCTCTCGGCTTCAGCTGTTGTCATTGGAGTTGTTACGGATCGTCAAGGAGCAGGACCCAAAAGCGGGAGACTGAGAGAATGAAACCAGGAGTATATTAACAAAGTCCAAAAATGAACAGAAAGTCTCCAAAAGAGATTAACACAAGGTGTCCGCGTAGGCAGGCGGCTGGTGGCTGGAGGCTGGAGGCGGCGCGTGGCAGGCAGGGCGGCGAGGCACCGAGCTGACGAGGAGGACAAAAACCGAGTTAGTGCCAGAATAATCTTCAAATGTTAACGAGTTACCAAGACGCTGAGAACGCAAGCTCTACCGATGAGACGGAATTATCTGGCACAGGAGTGGAGTCAGAGCTGGCTTCTTATGGAGCAGGTGATTAAGTGGAGATGGGAACCAGGTGTGCCTCGTTGCGCTTGCCTGAGTGGATCAGCCCCGCCTCTTGGCGCTCTCCAAACTGAAAGTAAAGAAACTCAGAAAAGAGCAGAGTGCACACAAACATACGTCCCCGAATAAATTGGGGCAGCCCGAGCCATGACAGTACCTCCCCCCTAACGGACGCCAGGCCTGGCGTCCTGCCTGGCTTGTCAGGGAACTTCACATAAAAATCAAAAAACAACTGGGGGTCCAGAAGCAGCGACTTGGAGACCCAAGAGCGCTCCTCGGGACCGTACCCCTCCCTTTCAACGAGGTACTGGTAACCCTGACCCCGCCTGCGGACATCCAGAATGCACTCCACCGTGTACGCTGGTTGACCGTCGATGAGACGGGGGGGATGGGGGGGGGGTCCGGTTGGGGGTGCAGAGGGCTATCAAACACAGGTTTCAGAAGTGACAGTGAAAAACTGGGTGTACCTTGAGTGCTGCGGGGAACCTCAGGCGGACGGCACTGGGATTGATGATGCAGTCGATGCTGTATGGGCCGATATTCCTGGGAGCCATCTTCCGGGAGTCTGTCTGGAGGGGAAGGTCCTGTGAGGACAACCAGACTCATTGACCCACCTTATAATCTGGTGCCGGTGTGCGATGACGATCCGCTATCCGTTGGTTCCTGGTGGCTGTCCTTTCCAGGGCGGCTCGGGCTTTCCACCAGACTCGGCGGGCTCGTTAAAACTGGGCTCGGACAGAAGGAACGGCTGTCTCTGCCTCCTGGCTGGGGAAGAGGGGGGGTTGGAAACCGTGTGTGACAATGAATGGGGACAGTCCGGTGGCAGAGCTGATCAGGGAGTTGTGGGCGTATTCCACCCAGGGCAGGTGTCTCCAAGGCTGTAGGGAGTTTGGGAAGGGGGATGAAGTGGACAGCCTTAGAAAAACGGTCCACGACGGTCAGGATAGTGTTGTTGCCCTCCGATGGGGGGAGTCCAGTGACAAAGTTGACCGCAATGTGGGACCAGGGGCGGGGAGGGATGGGCAGGGGATGCAGGAGACCAGCAAGTGGGCGGTGAGAGGGTTTACTCCGGGCGCAGACAGAGCAGGCCGCGATGAACTTCCTGGTGTCTGTTGCCATTGACGGCCACCTGTCGGATGAGGGAGAGGGTCCGGTGAATGCCCGGATGACAGGCTAGCTTCAGCGAGTGACCCCACTGCAACACCGGAGCCCTGGCGGGCGGCGGAACGAACAGCCGCTCAGGACAGCCATCTGGGGCTGGGTGAGCTTGGAGGGCTTCCTCCACCACCCGCTCCACCTCACACCTTACTGCCCCCACCACACAGGACGGAGGAAGGATGGTCTCAGGCTTCTCATCTGCGGGGGCGAACTGGCGTGAGAGGGCGTCGGGCTTTAGGTTTTTCGAGCCCGGTCTGTAAGTGAGCTTGAAATTAAAACAGTCGAGGAAGAGTGCCCAGCAAGCCTGACGGGAGTTCAGCCTGCGTGCCGAGCGAAGGTAGAACAGGTTCTTGTAGTCGGACCAGACGATGAACGGGTGGACCGCTCCCTCCAACCAGTGCCGCCACTCCTGTAGAGCCAGGACCACCGCCAGCAACTCTCGGTTCCCCATGTCGTAATTTCTCTCTGCGGGGGTGAGGCGACGAGAGAAGAATGCACAAGGGTGCAGCTTCTGGTCCGCAGGCGAGCGCTGGGAAGGACGGCCCCTACCCCTGAATCAGAGGCATCCACCTCCACCACAAACTGAAGGTCCGGATCTGTGTAGTCGATGGAGGGCGCAGGGTGTTGTCCTTTTTCACCACAAAGAAAAAAACGGCTTCCACCGGGGATGAGGATGGGCGGATGAGACCTTCCGCCAGGGAGTTGTTGATGTAGGTTTCCATGGCATCTTTTTCTGGTTTGCTGAGGTTGTAGAGTCTTCTGGTCGGAAGAGGGGAGCCTGGGAGTAGGTCTATGGTGCAGTCGTAAGGCCTGTGTGGCGGAAGTGAGAGGGTCCGGTCTTTACTAAAGACTTCACGCAAGTCATGCAACTCACCGGGGACGTTAGTCAGGTCGATTTCCTCTGGCAGTTCTGGACCGCTGGGGCTTCTCTCGAGAGTGGCAGAGTGAAGACAGTGTGCATGGCAGAGGTTGCTCCAGCTCCGAATGGTGGCCGTCGTCCAATCTATGTGGGGGTTATGTTTCTTTAACCAGGGCAACCCAAGGACTATGGGGGTCAAGGGAGATGTGATTACATATAGTTCAATGTATTCTTGGTGGTTGCCCG
The DNA here is from genome assembly GCF_963691815.1 of Echiichthys vipera. Lineage (NCBI taxonomy): Eukaryota > Metazoa > Chordata > Actinopteri > Perciformes > Trachinidae > Echiichthys > Echiichthys vipera. The sequence continues at coordinate 2,821,333 of NC_139825.1, read as the reverse complement.
ACAAAGTTAGCTTCAGTGGTTCAGTTCTGTGGGTGACGACGTTCAATTGTCGGCTATCTAGGGCTAAAACCTCCTTTGGGCCTTCTAGTTCGGTCACCAGGAGGCCGTGTCGCTCCACCAGGCTAGAGTCAATGAAGTTGTCGTCCGCCCCACTGTCTACTAAGGCTTGGACTGGAATTGTCTGTTGTGACTAGTGTAACATAGCGTTTACCTGGACCCGGGTGGAGGAGGAGGAGGAGGATCGGCTCATCAGTGCCCCCTTTTCACTGATGAGTCCGGTCATTTGGCACCTCCAGGCATCGGGCGAGAAAATGTCCCTCCTGGGCACAATAGATGCAGAGCTGGTTGCGTAGGCGCCGCTGTCTCTCCGCAGGAGCAAGCCGGGCTCGCCCCAGCTGCATGGGCTCCTCAGGAGATGCCGAGGCAGGCTCCTCGGGGAAAGTCTCCGGTAGGGCATGACGAGGGAAAGGCGGTGGTGAAGGGGCCGCTGTGGCGGAGTAGACAGGCGCGTGGGAGAAAGAGCGGGACCTCTGCCTGCCCGTCCTTTCCCTACGCCTCTCTCTTATCCGGTTATCTCGACGGGTGGCCAATTCCATCAGCTCCCTCAACGACGAGGTCTGGTCCCTCACCGCTAACTCGTCCTTTATATCCCCTGACAAACCTTTTAAAAACACGGCTTGGAGAGCAGACTTGTCCCAACCGCTTTCCACAGCCAAAATCTGGAAGGTAACAGCATACTGGGCGACTGATTGCCCCTCCTGTTTTAAGCTCAGTAGCTGTCCCTCAGCCTCTCTCCCTTTAACGGGATGGTCAAATCCCTCTACATCTCGTCGAAAAAACGCCTATAGTCTGTGCACAAATCGGGTCGCTGACTCGAGACTGCCAAAGCCCAGGATGTAGCTTGCCCGGACAGCAGACTCATAACAAAGGCAACTATAGATTGAGACGGGGAATAAGTATTCGGCTGCTGATTAAAAACAGAAGGGGCCCTGATGTAGGAAAAGCGCACATGTCCCTAAGTCACCTGGGTACCTGGCTGAGATAGGGATGTACGGCTCTCATGGCGGGGGTGTAGACGCGCCGGGTGAACCCGCTGCTGGCGAAGCTGCAGGCGAAGCTGCAGGCGGTGACTCTGTGGCGGGAGCTGGGGAAATGAGCCGGTCCGTGAGCGAATCCATCCGCCCACTGAGCTGGTGGAAGTTGGCGGCAAGATCCCGGACTTGCTCCAGAACCTGCCTCAGCATGGTGTCGTGTTGCCCCACCAGGGTGCCCTCGTTTGTGAGGGTGTGCCTCATGCGCTCGGTCTCCGCTGGGTCCATTTTTGGCCAGATAATTTTGTTACGGATCGTCAAGGAGTAGGACCTAAAAGCGGGAGACTGAGAGAATGAACACAGGAGTTTATTAACAAAGTCCAAAAATTAACAGAAAGTGTGCAAAAGAGATTAACACAAGGTGTCCGCGTAAGCAGGCGGTTGGAGGCTGGAGACAGGCGCGTGGCAGGCAGGGCAGCGAGGCACCGAGCTGACGAGGAGGACAAAAATCGAGTTAGTGCCAGAATAATCTTCAAATGTTAACGAGTTACCAAGACGCTGAGAACGCTGGTGACAAGCTCTACCGATGAGACGGAATTATCTGGCACAGGAGTGGAGTCAGAGCTGGCTTCTTATGGAGCAGGTGATTAAGTGGAGATGGGAACAAGGTGTGCCTCGTTGTGCTTGCCTGAGTGGATCAGCCCCGCCTCCTGGCGCTCTCCACACTGGAAGTAAAGAAACTCAGAAAAGAGCAGAGTGCACACAAACATACGTCCCCGAAAAAATCGGGGCAGCCCGAGCCATGACAGGAGTGGTTATAAGGATGTTCAACAGTGCCACAGTGTCAGAGGAGGTTTCCTGGCGTTTGTAGCTCTCAGGGCTCCTGTGGTGCACTGGCTCTGTACCAGGTTCTACTTGTGTAGCATGGGATATGCCCTCACGGTGGTATTCATTGGTCAGTAGTGACTGCAAATAGCTCTTTTGACAACCTCTGCTTCTCTTGTTCCCCCAAGGCTCTCCTTGACCTTGTGGTACCTGCTGCTTCTTGCTGCTGCTGTTGTGAGGAGCTTTGGTCCCTAAAGGGAGACAGATCCAAAGTGTTAGAATATGAGGGAGACAGTAGTCATTGTCATGATCAACAATTCCTGTCTTTAAAAAAAAAACAGTAAAACTAGAAAGTAATAAAAACTGTCTGTTTTGCATAACTTTATGGAAATGGTTGACTAAGATATCACTATTTCTGGATGTGCTTAAATTACTTATGCACACAAATACATATGATTAAATTGGTTCATTACTTTTGAGGTTCTATATATTATTGCCATCACAACATGCAAAAATTAAGTAATGAACATGTGCATAATTGTTATAATTACTATATTGTATAGTATTGTATATATCTTATCTTACCTGATGGCCTGAACACTGCCGGTGAAGTTCTGCAAGGCACGTTTGATGAACACCATGTCAATGCCCCTTTTCTGTTTAACAGTGTTTGTTGTTGTTTATCCATGATTTCAAATAAGACTTCTCCAATGGCTTTTTTGTCCAAACCATTGGCCCATAGCGTATGGGCCAATACTGAAGTAACAACTTTGGCACTAGTTAAAGCCCAAATTACATAAAAAATAACGTTGAAACCATTTGCTGAAAACAGTGAAGCTTATTGTCTCCTGATACAAAAGAAGAAGATTTGTAATCAATCAACATGACAACCTTTATGTAGGACACCTGAGGAAAGTTACAACAGCTCCAATGTGATGTGAACTCCACTCCTGTTAAAAGGTTGAAGGCATCACTGGTGTCACACGTCACTGGTTCTTGTGGTGACCTCACAGGAACTGTAGCCACAGTAAGTGATTTAAAGTCAGTAACACTGACATGCCTGAGTTTATCTGTAGTTTGTTTAGTGAGCTTTATCTGTTTTGCATTGAAAAAAAACCTCTTTTTGAAAAACTACCTGTAATTCTTCTAACCTGTCAGCTCCATCTCTTACAGTTCTGATCTGGACCTCTGATCTGGATCTCAGTCAACTGGACTGAGGTTTGTCCTTGAAGACGTTTCCCCAACTAGCCAGTCTAGTTGGCACAAACTGATGAAGCCACTTGGATAAGGGGCGAAATGTCTTCAAGAACAAACCTCAGTCCAGCTGACTGGTTTTAATTACCTAGAGATTACAGTGTACTCCTCTTTATCTTCATGTAGAAAGTGAAAACACTCCTGCACACAGACTGCACAATGATTTGTCAACATGTCTGTCTTCTGACCATCTCAAGACATTTCAAGATAATAGCTGCAAATGTGTTGACAAGAAAAAGTGTGAGAGTATTTTCACTTCATCAAACTATACGTATATCCCTTGATAGAGTTGATCATTAATGCAAAATGTTGTACAATATTTGAACTGTGTGATTTTCCTGTCCTGTCACCTGACAGACATTTGAATATGAAATTAACATTTTCAGGCAGTATTAAAGACGAAGGGAGCATATATAACTAGGATTTAATGATAAATATAAGAGTGTGAAGCAGAAGATGGAGGTGAGAAGACCTTTTCACTGCAGGCAGGTGATGGCATCCATGATGTACTGACATACACATGAAACGGATATCAAAGTGTTGTTATCTCTCAACAGTCATATTAAAGATAATAATCTCACACAGCGCCAGTAGCAGTAACATAAGTTACACAGAAATTTCAGACTGCTAACAGTGTCACAACCATAAATATGCAGTTTGTGCCGGTGTGAATAATTATAATATTTAATGTAACTGAGTTGTGCTCAGCTACATCTGCAGATTGTTGAGTTTCTTGTCAGTCTAATTAGTTAATGGGATATAAATAACCACTGCAGTAATAATTATATGGCAGAGAATGAACATGAATTGTTATTTTAAAACACTAATGTTAGCTACCATCACAGCTTATTTAAGTTATAGAGTGACATTAATACAAACAACGCGTAACTGAAGTTATGTAAAAATTTAAATCCAGGTTAATTGATTTGCATTGTTTGTTAGACCTTATCAATCACAGTATTAAGTAAACATAATGCTGATTGTCACTGTTACACTGGACACATTTATGTCATTTCAAGTCTCTAATATCTAGTAGGGATGTCCGATAATATCGGGCCACCGATATTATCGGCCGATATTGAGTTAAAAATGTAATATCGGGAATTATCGGTATCGGGTTTTTTAAAACCGATGTTAGTTCTGTAGGCTTCAGCATTTCCGAGTGTACCTGAATGCAACACGGGCCGTTTACAGGCGCGTGCTTGATGACGTATAACAACAACAACACGCTAGACTCGTAGGTTGCTAACCGTGGCTAACAAGCTTCAGCTCTCCCGGTGCATGAGATGTCCGTGGTTTGGAAGTATTTCCAAGTGTCACCTACTAACAGTATATGTGCGCTTTGCAATGACTGCAAGGCGTTAGTTATGAGAGGAGGAAACAAGGCGTCTTCCTTTAATACATCACATTTGATCACCCACCTCAAGAAGAATCATGCATCATTAATGCTACATCTGTGCAGCAAAGTGATGAAAAGAAGCAACAGCCGACACCGAGAAAAAACCTTTTTCTATCGTTCAAGATGCCGGATTCACCAAACGTGTGGAGTTCCTCGAGCCCCGTTATCTCGTGCCCAGTCACAAGTATTTCTCAGACCAGTGTTTACCCGAATTGCACAGCGTTGTTTACTGTCACGTCGAAAAGGTAATTTCTGGTGCTGTATCCATTAGATCCAATACAGGTTAACATGTTGAGCTTAACTGTATTATTTGCCAAGTTACGGCTCTGTCGTTACTCAGTCTGGAAAAAGAAAACTAAGTTTGTTTACTACTCTGGACTGAAGCTATGCATCTTCCTTGTTGTGATGTCTGTAATTTTGTTTGAGGCAAAATATTCTCTCTAAAAACACAAACAAATAAATGAATGGCACTTTTTTCAATAACTTATTTTGTACAGACTGTGTTTACATTTGAAAAGCCATGTTGCATTTATGTATGCATCCAGTGGGGCATCACAATACAATTAGGCATAATGTGTTAATTCCATAATAGGTGATATGTGATGAATTTTGGTGTAAAAAGGCTACATATATCGGTATCGGGTGATATCGGTATCGGAAATTAAGGGTTGGACAATATCGGAATATCGGATATCGGCAGAAAAGCCAATATCGAGCATCCCTAATATCTAGCATTACAAATCCCGACTATACATTAAAAGAGCATTTTATCCTTCTGAGCCTGAGCAGTATAATCTCAGTAAAACACAAGTTATTTTTAAGTTTTGTTGTAAAGTTTCTGGAAAGCTTACCTCAAGATACGACACCCAGGCAGTGCAGAAGCCACAATAGTGTCAGCATGTTAGCAGTCACTAGATTCAGAAATGATGTGCAGTCTGATAGCTTCTACTGACAATGCCATGTAGAGTAGCACATGCTTTGTCTGTCTCTGGTCCTTGCTTCTTCTCGGAGGCTAGTTGTCAGGATTAGCATCATTAGCATACTAACTTCGTCATCTCGACCTGGACTGTGGTCATTTGTGTGGTGGTGTTTCCATCAGTGACAAGATGGTTTGCTCTTTGATCAACTGAACCAACAGATGGTGTTAATGTTAGCTTTGTTTTGCTAATTAAATAGCCACACTTGCAGTACAGTCTGCTATCTATGACACATACACTAGATGCTAATCTGGAGCACCAGGAGGATTTGGGCAGAAAGGGTCAATGGCCCTCATTTATCAAACGAATGTACGGCAGAAAAACGTGCTAACGAACATTTCCTGGCAAACTTCGGCATTTATCAATTTGGACGTGAGCGGGAGCTACGATCAAATCTCACGTCTGGTCTGAGATCGTGTACGCAAATTTGAGCCTGTGTATTTGCGGTGCAGCACAGCAAAATCTGGCTGAAAATGATTAACAAACCTCAGCTGTCATTAAGCATAAGCAGTCACATATTAAGAACAGATCAAAACGGTTCTTAAATTCTTAAAACGATTAAAAAAAATAAAAATTGTGGTTGGAGCAATTGATTGTACTCATGTGCGTCTGAAGGCACCATCCATGAATGATTACGCATTCATCAATCGCAAAAACTACCACTCGATAAATGTACAGGTGATTTGTGATGACAAGCTATCGCTTTTAAACGTTGTGGCCAGGTGGCCAGGGGGACACACACGATTCTTTTATATTTCAAAACAGCTCGGCTCCATTCCCCCGCGACCCCGACAGGGACATGCGGTTGAAGATGAATGATTGAATGAATGAATGTGTTGGCGCGCGGCTGCAGGAAAGCGCACTGCAGAGCCAAAGTCATCTCCTCGGTTCGTGGCTACCTTCGATAAATTGCATTAAATCAAACAAGGTATCAGATGATTAACATTTTGGTATGGTTCTTCTAGGTGACAAAGGTTATCCTCTAACTGAATACCTAATAACCCCGCTGGCAAACCCCGCTACAGAGCAGGAGCGCAGGTTCAGCGGTGCGCACACACGCACACGGGTCACAGTGGAGCACTGCCTCGGGTTGACTGCCTCTGTTATTCTTTTGCATACAGTTTTTATGGGCCCCTTTTATTCCACTCAAGACTGCCAAAAAGCACATCTATATTTTGCTCCATCTTGGATGTCAGGATGCCGATCTCTGTGTCGGAAAAGTTTCATTTCTTCCCAGTCTTCCTTGTCTCCATGTTTGACCTCAGTGGGCGAGGCCTCCTAACCAGGAGTATTTAAGGGCATAACATGTTAATGACGATCGAATTCAGCCACCGCATTTATCAAGGCCCGCTCATTCGTCCACTGAGATTGGTCAGATACGAATGTTTCATAAATCACATGTGTGTCCTGTCCTACGACCAATTCTGCGCTCAGATCTGCAAGATTGATTAATGAGGGCCAATGTGTCTATGAGCATGGTACTGTGTTGAATATCAGTTTAAATCATAGCTCAGAAATGCTGCCTGCACTTTACTTCCGGAGCCTGTGTAATTCAATTCAATTCAATTCAATTTTATTTATAGTGCCAAATCATAAAAAAAGTTTTCCCAGGACACTTTACAAACTTGGTAAAGACCACACTCTATGATTTATTTAGGATTTACATAGACCCAACAATTCCCCCTTACAGTAGGGTGGCAACGAAAACCTTCCCTATTACAGGCAGAAACGTCAGAAAGACCCAGCTCTGTGGAGGACGGACATCTGTCTTGACCGGTTGGGGAGGAAGAAAAGGAGAGACAAAGACAGACACAAAGACAGAGACAGACACACTTCCAGTAACTATAATAATATCTATAGTAATGTGAATATGACTTATATGTTATGGCAGTTAATACAGCAGAATATAGAAAATAGATTATAATAGTAGCAGGAAGCGTCATGCAGGACCACGGCAGCAGGCACTACCACGATCAGCAGAGACCTGCGAGACGACAAAGCACAAACAACTCCGGGGAAGAAGTTGAGTTAGTTACATGCATTGAACGGACATGAATGATACAGACAGAGAGGAGAGAAGCTCAGAGTATCTGGAAAAGTATTATCCCTCGGCAGACTAGGCCTATAGCTGCAGAATTAAGCACAACAAAATCAGCTTCAAAATAACAACATTGCTAAGGGCTCTTAAGCCCTAGCTGTAAGCTTTATCAAAAAGGAAAGTTTTAAGTTTACTCTTAAATATGGGGACAGTGTCTGTATTCTGAATAACACTTGGTAGCTGAAGGCTCTGACTCCTATTGTACTTTTGGAGACTCTAGAAACGACAAGTAGCCCTGCATTCTCAGAAAGCAGCGATCTAATCGGGTAATACGGTACTATGAGCTCTTTAAGATACGATGGAGCCTGACCAATGTGAAAGAAATTATCTGGAGTCCTCCGTGTTTCTCAAATCATGTCTTTACTAAATACTGCATGCATACAGGAGAGAAGTCTACCACAGCCAGGTCTCCAACAATCTCTGCCTGTCTCGAAGTCACTTCAGCAGATATACACTCACATCAAAGCATCTTACAAACACAAGGACATCAAAGTAACAAAAACACACCAATGTGCCCAATGTTTATAACCCCAGTGGATGTTATCAGTGTTTTAAGACCCCAAATGTCACCATTTGCAACCCATGAGACTCCTATCCACAATCCCCCCCAGCAGTCATTCACAGCTTGAATGTTATGTTAATCAACATACAGGGATTTACATCATAGATAAATAAAGAGTTACAAGAAGGTAGGTCAATCTCTGGTTATTTCTCACATTCCCCCCTTTTGACACAAGGACTGCATATTTGCACTTGTGTAATATTGCGAAAACTAGGAACATTGTCTCTCAGAAAGATGCAGAAAAGGCCGTATTGCCTATAGTCGAATAATCGTCAAATCAGTTTTTTGTTGTTTTTTTTCTCATGAAAAACCCTCTGATTCGGGATGGCGAGCCATGGACATGAAGCAGATAGTGGCGAAATGTGATTTCTGATAGGCACATCTTATTAAAAGTATTTGTTGTTCTAACATAAATGTATTTTGTTTGTATCTTTCTTTGAAAATAGCTGACCATATATTTAGAACAGTAGTTTCACTTTCACAGCGCTGTGTCAGACTGTGTCGGATTGAACTGCTATAATGAAAAACAACAAATGGGCAAATATTCAAATGAAATGATGCTAATGATTAGACAGTAGCAAACTGTTGTATTTCTGACGCCCAGATAGATTTTAAGCCCAGCCAAGATGTGCTCTGACGGTGCCTGATCCAGGATTGAACAACTTAGTCTACGAGGGGGAGGGGGTTGTTCCTACACACTAAGGAGATGGATTAAAAGTACATGAGTTATTTTCACATTTATGCAACAGTATTTATTAAAAGGCTTATATTTATACCCAAATAGGCTATTTATCATGGTTTATTGGGAAGTCCAAGCACCTATATGTAAAATCAGACATTCAGCACCCCCAGAGTCAGAATGGAAAAATACATTGTTTCATAACCACATTTTGCGAATTTTGCGATGATTTGGCAGTCGAATCAGGCTCCTAGGAGCAAGTAGTCGACTATTCTGGGTCATGAAGAATAAAAAATCTTGTGTTAGTGTGTGTATTAGTAATGATTCGATTAAAAAATCTTGTGTTAGTGTGTGTATTAGTAATGATTCAATTAATAATCATGTGTTAGCGTGTGTATTAGTAATGATTAATAAGAGTGTGATAATCAATGATTCAATTAATAATCATATGTTAGCGTGTGTATTAGTAATGATTAATAAGAATGTGATAAGTGTGATTATTAGGTATGATCATTTAAAGTGTGATAGTTATTATAAGTTCAAGCTCAAACTTTCCTGTTCCCAGCATAGCACATAAACTTTTGATTCAATCTGTATCTGCTTTCTCTGCACAGGAACAAGTCAAGGTCACAAAGACAAAGAACTAGTCAGCGCTCGAACAGGCATCTGGCAGATAGCGTAAGAGTTAGGAGAATTGCTGTCCGTGTTTTGTTTCCTTCACAGATAAAGAAGAAGACTTCTGTGGACACAGAGGGAACCCCTACGCCTGGGAGTCGAGATGGAGGTGTCCTGACGGCTGTTTCAAAACTACACACATGCACGCACAAGCGCACACATAACCACGCCTTTGTAACAAGTTTATATGCTGGAGTAGTTAGAATAGATATCAGAACTTCTTGCCTCTGATCACGGGTACTGTGTGCTCACAGTTACTCTAGATAGAGAAGAGAACATTTCTCCAGACGTCTGTATCATCCGATGTCCTTCTGCTAATAAATGCCTGCTGGCGCACTAAACTACCAACGACTCTGCTGACTCCAGAAAGCCTCCTGTAGAATTTGAATTACGCAATATATAACTCTGTTAGGTCCTTTTGATTGGTGTGAAATTCTGAAAAGTATTGTGTAAAATTCCTACAGTCACCCCTACTGCACTATATACTTCTGAATGCACCCCAATTTCTTCAGCGACCCCTAATCCTTTTGACTCTTTAACGTACCCTCAGATTGATATAAATATCTCTAGGGAACTCGGTAGATCCATCTCTCTGTTGGAGGTGCACGAAGCGATCAAGTCTATGCAAAACAGAAAATCTCCTGGTCCCGTTGGTTTTACAGTTGAGTTCTTCAAGGCATGCTCAATGCTATTAGCCCCCATCCTTGTGAGAATGTTCAATGACACTAGTAGACTATTCTGGGTCACCCCTAGTACCCAGTTAAGCAACCTTTGAATCCTATCCATTCTTTTCATTTGGATTAACAGTCCTGTCCACATGTTATCATTGATTTTTTCAATGTCAAAAAATACAATTACCATCAGTTCTTTCATCTTGAATGTTTTCTAGATTTCATTGCTAACTTTCACAACAGCATCCATAATTGATCTCCCGTTCCTGAAACCATTCTGATATGATGCCATTAGATCTCTCTGCTCTTGTATATAATTATGTCTCCAGAAAAATATTTTTACAGATATGAGAGGTCATGGCAAAGGGTCTGTAGTTTTCAGAGTTATTTGGGTCTTTGCCAGGTTTACTTTAGGGCCAAATAAGTGCAGTCTTACAACGTTTGGGATGACTCCTTCTTTACATATCTTACTAAATAATTCAGGGACAATTTGACTTGAATACTCGATCAGGCAATTTAAGAAACATCGCAAAACTGAATTGGTCCTGACCTGTTGCTATATCACCGGTGCGGCCAACACCATTTCTAAGCTACTCATGGTCAGCTCAGCATCAAGAGCACATTATTGTTTTTCCTAATAACACTGGAGATTTATTCTGACATTTTGTTTATTATCATTTATTATTGTTCAGAATTTTATAGAATATCTGCTATGTACGAGCATGTTTTTTCTAAATAACCAAGGCACTTCAACAGAACCTTTATTTTGTGAAAAAAAAACAGTGATTAAAATTAGAGAACTCTAACCACTGGTAAGGAAGTGTAGAGGCCCTTGCTCTGAATGATTTCAGCACATCTGCGCCTACAGGACATCACTAGTTTCTCACAGTGCAAAAGAAGAATATAATAAAAAGCAAAGGTCAAACCAGGTAAGCAGTCAGCGTAGCAAACAAATTCAGTAGCTGCAGGCAAAAAGGGAAAGTCCAAAAAGGTAGGTCAAAAACTGGAAAGGGCAGGACAGAATTGAAAACTGACAGAATGCTGGAGAATTAGGTTAAGACACTAGACATCTGAGTATAAGCTAAAGGAATGGACTGGTATGCAGACAAAGAAGGGTTGATTAGTTGATGAGGAGCAGGTGGGACTGATTAGTTGATGAGCAGGTGAGTATGGGGGCAGGCTAGGTGAAAGGAATCAGCATAGAAGTAAAACAGGAGGGAGTAGCAGAGTCTGAAATGACACTGTATCAGGGCTGTTCTGTCGTTTATCTTGCAGTTTGTAGGACCTCATGGGAAAGTACTGTTCAAGGAGTTTTTGTGTCTGGTTGTCTGCTTAGCGTCGTAGGAAGACAACGGTAGATAAGACATTTGTATGCTTGTTTCGATAAGAGATAAAGTGTGGTTTACAACCTCGGACCCTCCTAGGGTAATAAAACCTGGAACTCCAGGATTAAGGACCTCCTTTTAACCTAAATCAACGTCAAATCTGACTGCACTTCGAACTGGAGGAGCTGTCTCTGTTAGACAGATGGTCTTTCATTAATAAAACAAAACTTTGTGTAGATGTTTGGAAAAACAGTTAAAGTTCGATGTTTCATCGCAACTGGCTGTTCAAAGACATTCTCGCAAGTGTGTAACAGTATATGCATTATTTGTATCTTGTTGTGATTATGTTTATGTGGTTTCAGAAGTGCAAAGTCTCTATCTAATTCCTGAATTATTGTTTGTGTTTTAATAATAGGCCCGTCACTCAGTATCTGTATCTGTTAAAACTGTCTGCCTAAAGATTTTGGTTAAATTGGATATCAAGAAGATTAATAACGTAAAATCAACCAGAGATAGTTTAATCTTCCCTGTTAGAATTCCGGCATAAAAAGCAGTTAAGTCACTCAGAACCAGAGGGCTAGGTCAGAAAGAGCCGCCTTCTCAATACCCACGTAGATAAGAGAGGGACAGCTCTTGCCCTCACTCTCTCTCACTCTCTGCAACTTCCTCCTGCACCTCTGACCCCCCGCTGTTACTTCACCTCCTGCACTTAGCTCTTCTCCCCTCTTCGTTCCCTTTGTTCTTTTGGCTAACATTGTTAACCCAAAGTTAGCAAGAGACGTTGTTTTCTTACTTAAGTATTTTCGTTTATTAATCTATTTTTAACACGTAACTTTATAAGTTTCTACAACACGTTTTTAATTTTCCTAAGTATAGTAAAACCCCTCGTGCCGTCTTTTCCCTTTTGTCCGGTCGGCAAATTGCATCAAACTTTAGTTCAGAACCGGTCAGAACATTTTTGTCAACCCAAAACAACCTCCAGAGGCAAGCCACCTGAAGAGCTGAATTCAAGTCAGGACGGGAGCAGACGAGGCCCGCAGATCTGACTGCGTTCTGTCTACAGAACCAGAACTAAGGTCCGCCAAACACCAGGACGCGGACCTACGAACCTGCGTTACTGTAAGACGCCAGGGCGACTGTAATATCAACGGCAAAGTAAGGTTGGCCTTTTAATGCAACTCTTGGTTAAACGTTGGTGACAGTTAAATTCTGATCCGAGTTCTGTTGACAGCTTAATTAGAACCAGTTTCGGTCCGCCAGTAATATTATATGTCAGCCCGTAGGTCAGAATCACTCTGGCCTTAAACTTTTTCATATCCACATTTAACCCTTTTTCTTTTCTCTATTCAATTTTGCACTGCATTATATTCTCTTTGTTAGGTAGTCAAATAAATGTTTACAACCTTACGGCGTTGTGAGAGTCTTCCGTTCTGTGCAGAAAGTGTTGGTCACTGATAAGGCTGTGGTACGAATTAACGCGTTCAAGACGAGACTGATAAAATTTAACAATCAATTACTTTAAATAACTAACAGGTATTAAACCTTCACCAAAGTTTAATAAACATCCTGTCTTAATTTGGTGTGGTGCCCTTACTTCGAGGTAAATTAAATCCTAAATTTTAACGAGTCGTGTTAATTCATAATTGATTCGGCGACTACTATATTCTAGTCATAACAGAAGTAGGCTTAGTCTCCTACAAGTAACATAAATCATGCACTTTACAGGCTGACGGGTGTGTGAAGATGAAGAAAGCAGAAGCCTGAAAGGAGTCGCTGTGTTATAAGCGATGACATAGACTGTTTCCTACAGTGAATATCTGCTCATAACATGATGTATTCAACAGCACTACTAACGCTTATCCTGTCGAAAATTGCATTCTCGCGGCTAAAGGGAATTCTACTAATTCTACTAGTCTAATAAGTATTCATGTCTCTAAACAGTCAAAAACTATAGATCATTTAACATTATTATGCCTATTTGTTATCAAATTTTTTATCATGGATAAATTCCACCTAATTTACATCAAAATCGCCGAGCGCAAGGTGCGAATGGCACACTCTTCTGACATGCCTGAATGACACAAACAACCATTGGAGGAAACCACAGACAGCTCATAAGTAAAGTCATCTGTGATTCGACAGCAACTCCAGCTTTGGGACATGTGGTCATTTGCCCCTCCCATTTTTTAAATAATAATAATAATAATAATAACAATAACAATACTACTACTATTATATTATTCTTATTATCATTATTAATGATTATAATAATAATGCAACTAATCAGAATACTGCTACTACTAATTATCATTATTGCTATTATTAACTAGACCTGTCACAGTAGCAGTTTATTGAGAATAAAAGAGACATAGGAAGGAACATACTGAAATAGTTAAGCTTTATTAGAAAAAACAAAGTGTTCCCCTCGCCTGGATCACACATTATATACATTATAACACATTTGAGCGTCACTAACAACATCCAGTGTGGGTCCAAGACCCTTAATGCTATACTGCCCACCTCATACCATGAGGAGAGACAACAAACGCAATGAGATGCCGGCTCAGACGTCGCCCAGCCAAACAAGGTCTGCGTCAGGTGCAGAGGAACCAGGGCAACTTGATGAGAAATAGGCTCCTGGAACAAGGCGAAAATGGGCGAGATGCGAGAACAAGGCTCTGTTGGAATGCTACTACTCAAGTAACCCTGGGCAGAGAGGGTACATGAAGAGAATGTGGGCTGAACAGTTGACCACGAAACAACTAGTAGCTCAGTGTTCTGACATCCACAAGCGGAAACTGCTATTACAATTTGAGATTGACGAGATACAACACAAATACTACAGCAAGGGGGATCCAGGATGCGAGGTCAGAGGTGGGGATGAAAGACAAAATCCCTGAACTGAGATTGGGTAGATAGCCCCAATGAAACCAATAACGCTGAGCGAGGCAGCGACTGACCTGAAAGACAGGATCATGGCGAGAATGAGCACCAAGGCAACTCCGACACCGATTACAACGGCTGAGTGAAGTACCACCAGAAAGTCTCATGGAAAGATTGGGTAGATAGCCCCAATGAAACCAATAACGCTGAGCGAGGCAGCGACTGACCTGAAAGACAGGATCATGGCGAGAATGAGCACCAAGGCAACTCCGACACCGATTACAACGGCTGAGTGAAGTACCACCAGAAAGTCTCATGGAAAGTGTGAATGCAGCGCTGAGAGCGATCCCTACCACAACGATCACAGAGACCAATGAGCTGGTTTACGCTTCAGCAGCAGTGATCCTAGAGATGCTGGGCTATAAGAGCAACCATGGGAGCCATGAGAAACAATACCCACCGTGGAAAAGACGGTTGGAGGCTAAGATCAAGGCAACTCAGAGAGAAGTGAGGCAATTGACAGCGGCCCAGAGAGGTGCAATGAACAAACCAGTACGAAACAGATACAGCCAAATGACCATACCGGAAGCACTCGAAACTGCCAAACAAAGGCTCAGCCCTGGCCAGATGCCTACAGAGGTACACGAAGGACAATGAAGCCAGACGAATAAACAGGTTGTTCGTAACTCAACCTGCAAAAGTGTATGCTCAGTGGCAGGGTAATAACAGCAGAGCAGACCCACCGAGGCTGGAAACTGAACGGTTCTGGAAGAGCATATGCAACCTCCCTGAACAGAACCCAGTGACCATCACAGAGGCAGACATCCAAGAACGAGTCTCAGGTATGAAACACTGGACAACACCCGGCCTGGTAGAGACACCAGAAGAGCCAAACACCAGCTCCTGGTTGACAGGACAGTCGCCCAAGTACCTTTTTAATAAATAAAGTTGCCAAGAAGGTCTCAAAAAGTAGTGAGACAGTGCCCGTATGTGAGTGCTTTGGGACAGGGAAGGGGCTCTCAGCAGCACCCTCTGCTCGTTGAGGACACTAACTGCAGAGTGATTTGTGCATCAGAGTCCAAAACACCACAAAAGTCTCTAATAACACCAGAAACAGTTGACAGATTTCTCTCTAGGATGGATGAGGATTTGGGAAGTCGCCAGATTTGGCAAGAAAGTCTCTGGTGTTTGTATTATGATTATGCACAACAGTGTCTCTCCCTTTCTTCTACTCCTTGTTGGTGTATTTCTCTGGCAGTAACAGCTCCACATCCAGGCCTGGCATGTGTATTTGGTTGAACTGGTTTTTGTGTGGATGCAGATATTTCTTGAGCCGAGTCTGTGTGGACGGAAAACGTTTTAAGAACAACGGAGAAGAAAAGGTAGTTTTCGATCGTGTGGACATACCCTTAGACTGCAAGTTTACAGCACTTCCTGGCAGTTATCTGGAGCTGACTGAAATTTCCAGTTGGCTGGGAGTTTCACAATTTACCGTGACGATGACTGCCGCAAATCCCTCTGTGCTGAAAAGGTTCCCACCAAGGAAACGCATCACCTACCTGCTGAACAGAGTCTACAGTCATCTGGACAAGGCTGCGAGCACTGTGAGAATCATGTTCTTTGACTTCTCCAGTAATTTCAACACCATCCGTTCGGCTCTACTGGGCAGAACTGTGTGCCTGACAGGGTGGTCAGCAGCACTGGGGCCCCGCAGGGGACTGTCCTCTCTCCCTTTCTCTTCACCCTCTTCACCTCAGACTTCAACTATTGCACCTGCCACCTTCAGAAGTTTTCTGATGACTCAGCAATAGTTGGCTGCATTGGAAAGGGGGATGAAAATGAATACAGGACTGTTGTGGACAACTTTGTATTTCAATAATAAGTTGAACTGGTCTAGAAAGTGAAACCAGTCAGATGTGTTGTATTTTAGAGAATTAACCCAATTGACTTTGAATCTGGTAGGTTGCATCTTAAGAACTTTGAAAAAGGAAGTTGTCGTACCTCAACTTTATTTTTTCCAATGGGTGCACATGGGGTGCGAGGGCCCGTTCAATGCTGCTTGCAGCTTTAGTTAGGGAACTATTGAAACCCCAACGATTCTTCTTCTTCTTCTTCTTCTTCTTCTTCTTCTTCTTCTTCTCCTCCTCCTCCTTCTTCTTCTTCTTCTTCTTCTTCTTCTTCTTCTTCTTCTTCTTCTTCTTCTTCTTCTTCTTCTTCTTCTTCTTCTTCTTCTTATTATTATTATTATTATTATTATTATTATTATCATTATCATTATTAGGGCCTGTTTCAGTTTATAGTACTTTTTGTGGGTGTTTTCCGGCTCAGCTTTTGTTTGGTTGGAGGCCACGCAGATGCCAATATGGCGACTGGTGGCTTCTCCAGGCTGTCACAGAGGCATGGCATCAAGACTGCCACTGACGCAGACGGCGAATCGGATCACCCTGTCAAATGAAACTCCGTTCATCGGCGATAAGTTCCTGATTAATGAGCTGTCTCGCCACGGGCAAGTAAAGTCACCCATAAAGAAGCTGCTTTCGGGCTGTAAGTCACTTCTGCCGAGACACGTGGTGTCTCAAAGCAGGCAGCTCTTTATGATTGTAAACAACAAAGCGGAGGAGTTCAATTACCGCTTCATTGTGCGGGTGGACGATTTTGATTACTTTCTGTTACTTCCTCTATGGCTAAATGTTTCGGCTGTGGTGAGGAGGGACATCTGGCTAAAGCCTGCCCGAACCGTGCCGGCGGCTGCCGCCATCCCTCCGGCCGAGAAGCCAGTCCCTGCTGCACGGCGACACGGCCCGGTGTCACGGGGCAGGACAGAGCGGGGGTTAAATGGCAGGTGGGGAAGGGACAGAACCAGGATGGTGATCGTACTGACGGTGAAGGTGGGGAGATGGAGGCTGAGGAAACAGGTGTGGTGGAGGAAAATAGAGATGTGACAAGTGATGCAGGTAAGGTGATGGGTGAGACAGGTGAGGTGACGGGTGAGACAGGTAAGGTGACGGTTGAGACAGGTAAGGCGACGGTTGAGGCAGGTGAGCTGACGGGTGAGTTGTCTGAGGGCAGTGTTGAGCTTTTATAATTCAGCAAGACAGGTGATTAAAAACAGAGCAACATCAGAGCTCACTGATCAGATTTTTAGACTGAAAAAAAAGTGTTAAAGTGAGAAAATATCTCTGGTTTTAATGATGATGAAGCTGCTGGTTTTAGATTTAATTTCAACGGTTTGTGTTCATAATATCTCCCTTAGTATGGATTATTTGAGAGTGGGGACGTTAAACGTAAATGGGGCCAGAGAGTCAAAGAAAAGGGCACTGGTTTTTGACAAAGCATGAACGGCGCATTTTGATGTTCTGTTTTTACAAGAGGTTCACAGTGATGAAAGCAATGAGGTGGACTGGAACAAAGAGTGGGAGGGGCAGGTGGCTTTAAGCAACAACACAGTGGGGGAGGGGGCTTCCTGTTCTCTAGAAGATTCTCTCCTTCTTCACTGGAGGTCAAGCACATAGTAAAAGGGAGGTGTCTTTTAGCCAAAGCACAGTTTTAACATCACACTCTGGTTTTTATCAACATTTAAGCTCCACACAACGGCACAGAGAGGAGGAGCTTTCTAAAAAAAGTCAGCACTAGACTGAATTGCTGCGGCCAGGAGGACTTTTTATTCTTGGGTGGGGATTTTTACTGTACTGAGTACAAGTTTTTAGACCGTAACAATGCAGAGCCTCATCCAGCCTCCTAACACGCTCTTAAGCAGCTGGTCCACTCTCATGGCCTTGTGGATGTGTGGAGAAGGATGCACACAGACTGCAGCCAGTACACATGGTCCCACCTGAGAGAGGACAGGATCTCCTTAGCCAGACTTGACTGCCTTTATTGTTTTAAGCACCATTTTTATGTTTTTAAGGCTTGTAAGACTATGCCAGCTGGTTTTACTGATCATTCTTTGGTCTTGTGTAATGTCGTAGTTAAGAATATTTGACCTAAGAGTGAATACTGGCATTTTAATTCAGTTTTAACTTTTGATAAAGGTTTTGGAGAGGTTTTAAGTTATTTTTGGACTTCTTTTAGACAAAGGAAAGCTGATTTTACATGTTTTAGGCAGTGGTGGGATCATGGACTACAGACTACAAGATCCTGTCAAAGGTTTTGGCTAAAATTCTGGGGGAAGCTATGGAGCAGGTCATTCATTGGGACCAGACCTATTGTGTGCCTGGCAGGTCTATGGTAGACAATGTCTACCTGATTCGAGATGTTTTGGAGGTCTGCGGCTCACTGGGCATCAAGACTGGTCTCATTTCGTTAGACCAGGAAAAGGCATTTGACCGTGTTCAAAAAAGCTTCTTCTGGAAGATTATGGAGAGGTTTGGGTTCAAAACAAGGTATGCTTACGCTTAACACTGATCTCAAAAATCACCTTAACACATTACAAGCACTTTATAATGCATTCACATTAGTTTCTGACCCAAGCTTATTATTTAAAAGTAAGTTTTGCAGTACCTGTGGATCGACAGAGAGAGGACCAAAGTCTTTCTCATGCCAGAGCTTGTTTATTTCTGAGCTGCACATGAGCAGGGCTTGTAGCTATAGTCTCCTTAGAGGGTCCACAGCAGCACCAGAGCACCATCTACTGACGTAAATGTATATTACACCTGATGTAAAGTCTGTAATAACAATGTTAGAATGGTTCAATTATTACAAAAACCTGTTTAAATAAAAACTAAACATATGGCATTTTCCAACCTCCTACACCTGGGAATGAAGAAATGGTTCAAAGGAACTGGGAAGACATCATTGGAAAAATAAATGGAAAGCTTTGTGCGTGGAAATGGCTGCTCCCTCAGATGTCTTTCAGAGATAGAGTTCTTGTACTCATAGCCTCACTGCTATCAGATCTTTTATCCCAGATCCAGGTAAAAACAGTCAACTTTTTTTTGGGATGGGTTACATTGGGTGCCACAGGGGGTGTTGTTTCTATCGAGAGAGGAGGCGGGAAAGGGCCTCATCCCCTTGGCCAGCAGAACTACAACTTTTAGATTACAGTTCATATAGAGGTTTGTGAGAAATAACCAAAGATGACCTACCTTATTCATCTATGATTGTAAATCCTTGATTAACATAAGAATAAAGCTGGAAATGAGTGTTGGGGATTGTAGATAGGAGTCACAGGTTTTGCAAATGGTAACAAAGAGGGGTCGTAAACACTGATAACACCCACTGGGGTCATAAATATGGGGTAGTGTGTTTTTGATTGCTTTGATGTGCCTTGATTTTGTAAGGACCTTTTGATGTCATGGCTTTAAATGTTGAAGTGACTGGAGGAGCAGGAGAGATGGTAGGACACCCGGGGTTGGTAGGACCGCTCTCCTGTCTGCAGCAGTATTTAGTAAAGATATGATTGAGAAACACTGAAGACTCCAGAGAATTTCTTTCACATTTGGCGACGAGGATGGGATGGACGCTCTGCTGATCAGGCCTGAGTTCTGACTGAAGGTTAAACCGGTAAGGAAAAATTCCGCTCCACCAAAGGAGGACAGGATTCCGCCTGATGTCAGGAACGGGTGCTGGACAGCAGACGCTCCATCCATTTTAAACGTGAGTACAGTGTTTTTTAGATCATATCTTGTGTGTAATTTTGAAGACAAGCTTCATTTACTTGTGGGGTTTTTGAAGCTCAAAAGAAGGTGTGTGTAAACCTAGGCGACAGTTCGAGAACCTGTGTGTGGTCTGCTGTCAAGATATTCTGTAATTCCTGTGAGTTTGAATATAAGGTCTGACGAGTCTATTTGTAGAGGTCGGATCGTCTTCATGTCCTTTGTGGTTTTGAAGACTAGTTTCATTTTCTGTGTGATTTTGAGGCTCTGAGAAGGCGTGGTATCCTAGGTGACAGTTCGAGACAATGTGGTCTGCTGTCTGATATTCTATAAATCCTGTAGGGTTGAATATCGAGGTCCAATGAGTCCCGTTTGGAGATTGGACCGTCTTCATATTTTCTGTGTAATTTTATTTTGTAGAACTAGTTTAATTAAAAAAAAATATATATGCACTTAAAGCTATATAAGTGATGTCTTGAATAGACATAAATGAATATAATGTGTTGTGAGAGGTTGGTGCAACCTAACAAATGAGAGAAAATACATAAGCATTTAGGGAGAAAAATGAATGATTTATGAATCAATTATTTAAAGGAGTAGAAATTTTTGAAATGCAAATATAATTTGCATGAGTGTAGGGATTCCCAACTACAATAAAATGGGCGTATGAATGTGGTAAGAAAAATAAACTTTGGGGTAACTCATTTCAGTGTCTAAATATCCAGTTTGGATATTAAACGGTGCGTTGCTCTGAACGAATGTGTCGTATAAAACCACCTGGCTGAAAGATTATCCAAAGTTAGTGTATGTGTGATAAGATCTAACCATGTTCGGATGGAAAGATCAGCATGTGTGAAATCTGTCTGAGTGAACAATAAGCCCATTGAAAGTAAAAGCACATCCCAGTGGGTTAACAGAAAAATGGGAAACAAAATAGGAAAGTTAAAATTTTTACAGATCCTGCTAAATTTATAGCAGATAAATGGGTTAATGTGGTTGAGAGCTTCCATTTTGGCATTACTAGACTAAGAGTTTTTTTTGTTTGTTAGTTTTTTCGTCTTTTATTAGGCACATATTAGGTACATATATAGTGAAGAGGGTAAAGATATGAGAGAGAAAGGGACAGCGAGTAGGGAAAGATAGGAGGAAAGCAAACTCAGTTATAGAAAGACAAGAAATTAAAGAAATAAGTATGTGTGACAGAAAGAGAAGTGAATGATGATGAGGAGCAGAGATTAGGGATAAAAGACAGGTCCTCCTCATGCTGTCCCCAGGCCATGCAGTCCTCCATCAAGCCCATATGCATATTCCCAGAAGGACTCTGACAATGAGGGGGAGGGGAGACTGAACCTGCATTTGATGTGTCAGTTGTCACAAAACCAGTGACGGAGGAAAACAGACTGAAACAAAGGAAAAGATAACTTTGCTTCTCCAGAAAGTTCTCTCTCCAAACAGCAACTTCTTTTCGACTACTGGCCTGAAGAAAAGGAAACGGATGTCCACGGCACCAGATGTTCAGTTGAATTGAACACTGAAGAGCTTGTGTTCAGAACGTGGCAGCCAGAGGAACTAAAAGACTGCAAGGAGGGGGAGCGAGAGAGGTGTGAACTCCGATGGGGCAACATTCGGCTGGCCATTTGGTTCACTATACAAGCAGAATGAGGCACAGAATCCTGGACAAAGATGGCCTCATCGAGACAACATCAGAAGGAGAGAAAGAAGGAGATTGGGACAATGGCTCAATGCTGAAGATCCAGAGAAGTCCTGGTTGCGTGTTTTTTCATGGTTCCCTATGAACAGGCCATACAGACAGCGGAGGAAGGTCAGAGCATTTGAAAATCACAAATTAGAAATTAAAGATAAACATCCACACTAGATGACACCGTTGAACTTAGAATGAACAGGATGTTAATGTTCAACACATACATACACTTGCATATACATATAGGAACATTTATTAAGAATAAGTATTGGTGTCAATAGGGAAAATTAGGGTTTTGCAGTAAGAGTTGATCATTAGACAAACAGAAAGTTAAGGTTTTGATTGCTATGCCCAGACAAAATATTTTTTAGCTCACATAAGAAAAAAATCAAGATATTGAAAGCAACACTGATTATTTCTTATAAAACAAACATGCCATTGTGGAATATCTCAAATATAACTCCCATTTTACCTAAAGAGGCATCATAGATGTCACAGGTTTGAGTTTCTGGTGATTGATTTTAGAAAATGCAATATTGATGCATCACTGTAAATCCTGACTCATTATTCTGGGTTTTTTGCTTTCACTCTCAATGGTATTTGAATTTTTGGAATTTAATGGTATAGTTTTCTGGGATAACCTGGTTTAAAAAACTGCCATAGTGATGGTGAAGTTTTCAGAAACATACGTCTTGTTTTTGCAAATTGAAGCATTAGATATAACAATAATAAGGATAATATTATTAATAATGATAATAAGTGGGTCCTGACTGCATCCATAGGAACTGGATGGGTTGTTAAAATAAATAAATAAATAAATAAATAGATTAAATTCTATTGCCATTTATGGATTATTATTATGTTTCTGTGGAGATCTCCCCCTGTATAAAGAAACTTGGCCAATGACTGACTTTTTAGACTGTGACTGCTGAGGCAAAAATCCTCTACCGACTTAAAATGACCTACCTGATCGAGCTCTGATTGTTTCTTTTTAATTTTCGCATGATAATTGTATGTCAGTAGTTTTATGTCGATTAACAAACACTAACATCTGACCCTATTGTATTTTCAAAGTGTGCACGTTCTGCATGATACTCATTGTCACACTAATGTTTAATGTCAGCCTGAAGCACTGTACCGTCTTAATTTTTGAGCTTTTGATCCTACAGCTGAAGATGGAGAACCATTCTTGAATGGAAATGTTTAACAGTGGATCAAAACCATGGGAAGCATTGTTTGATACATAGTGTCTAACGATAATTCTGTTTTTCTTCATAGATGGTTCTGCAAGGAGTCCATCTAACTGCTCTTTCTGTGTTTGCCTTTGAACTAAACTGCCAAATAACTCGTCTGCTAAAGGGAAAAACTGTGGCATTCTCACTCCTACAGGAAACCCTTTTGTTCTTAACCTTTTGTCTCTAACACTTTTACCTGTTTACAGTTAAAAGAGTTCACGCTGACTATAACAACTCAGTTTTCACAGGCAACGCCATTGCAGATGATGGTGCTAAAGAAGAACATGGGACAGTGGTAAAGACTGTTTCCGACGGTGTGTTAAGTGCTAGTAACCTCTGACACCAGGACATGGAAGAGAGAAGAAAATGGCATCCATGGCATCGAATGAGGCAAAATAAAGCAAAGAAACCTATATAGTGGCTCAGATGAAGAAACGGTGTGAATAGAATTGTGTTTGTTATAATGTTTTTCGTTGTTTTTATTTTTCCTTGTCATATTCGGAGAGTTAAGAGTGAATCTCTACTAATGTTTGTAGTGTGTAGTCAAAGAAAGAGTTAGTTGATGATATTGTGTTATTTCCAAAAAATTATTTGACACTTTGTGTCAAAAGGGGGGAATGTGAGAAATAACCAAAGATGACCTACCTTATTCATCTATGATTGTAAATCCTTGATTAACATAAGAATAAAGCTGGAAATGAGTGTTGGGGATTGTAGATAGGAGTCACAGGTTTTGCAAATGGTAACAAAGAGGGGTCGTAAACACTGATAACACCCACTGGGGTCATAAATATGGGGTAGTGTGTTTTTGATTGCTTTGATGTGCCTTGTGTTTGTAAGGACCTTTTGATGTCATGGCTTTAAATGTTGAAGTGACTGGAGGAGCAGGAGAGATGGTAGAACACCCGGGGTTGGTAGGACCGCTCTCCTGTCTGCAGCAGTATTTAGTAAAGATATGATTGAGAAACACTGAAGACTCCAGAGAATTTTTTTCACAGGTTTTTAACAGGACCGGCAGATCTGGTATGGAGGGACGTGGCCAGCTGCATTCTCAGATGTGTGAGTAACCTGGGACTGGATGCTGCACTGTTTTTAATTTTTAAAAGTTAAAGGGGTTGCCTCCGTTTTATCAGGGTGTTTTAAAATCATGGGCCCTGTTTAAATGTAAGTCCAGAAAAAGCTCTAACTCTCTGTACTTGAGTTGAGTGGGTGCTGGTGTATGGGGCCAGGCTGGACGTCTCAGGTGGAGCCACACCTGGACTGACAGCAGCTGTGCTACAAAAAAAGGCTCTGGTCCTGAAGCAAGTGGTGGACACTGCAGGGCCAGAGCTGACTCCCAGGCTGTGAGCCCCTTGCTGGGTTTCCAGTTGACCAGGGTGGTGGTGAAGGTCCTGGAGGAGTGGCGACAGAGGCTCTCGATGAGGGAAAGAGTGCTACTGGTGGGTTATGACTGTGGGACCAAACCAAGTGATACGGATCCCTTCCCTGAGATTTCTGTGACCCCTCAGTTCGGAGAGGCAAGTGGGCCTCTCCTTAAAAAAATGGACATGCTCATCCTGCAGTCAACAGACAGGAAAGTGTAGAAGGAAAAGCGCCCTCTGCCTGGTTTGACAGACTAGGGGGAGCGGGTCCACAGTGGAGGATTTTTATATAACCCCCCCCCCCCACACACACACACACACACACACACACACGCACACACACACTCCCAAGAAAGGGTACAGCCGACATGGGGCCATTGCCACAAATGCTTTTATCTCTGTTTTTAACCCTGATGTGTCAAACCCGTGCCCTTTCTGTTGCCTTCATAAAAACACTGTTTCATGCTTTTCGAGAGTGTGCGAGACTCACTGAGCTCTTCACTTTTCTAAGTTTTATACATATTTTGTGTTACAACAATATCCTTTGCACTGTTGTCACTGATGAGCTACAGTTTGCACATGTTTTGTCTTAATAGATGTCTTATAATTTATATATTTATCTGTATGTAAATTATTTATTTATGTTTATATAAATCAGCACTGTCTTTTATCACTTGCAGCACTCAAGCAAAACTGAAAAAATGTATCTTAATATGTAAATAAAGTGTGTTTGAAAAATCAAAAATCTATTTTGCTTCTTCTTCTTATTATTATGATGATAATGATGATGATTATGATTATTACTATTATTTTGACCTGAGCACCGACTAAGTCGGTGAGGGACCTATTGAAATCCCAATGATTCTTCTTCTTCTTCTTATTATTATTATTAGGGCCCGAGCACAGACGCAGTCGGTGAGGGACCTATTGAAACCCAAATGATCCTTCTTCTTTTTCTTCTTCTTCTTCTTCTTCTTCTTATTATTAGGGCCCGAGCACCGACTAAGTCAGTTGAGGACCCTATTGTAATTGGAATGATTATTATTATTATCATTAGACTGGCGTCCTGTCCAGGGTGTACCCCGCCTCACGCCCGATGTCAGCTGGGATCGGCTCCAGCCCCCCGTGACCCCGACAGGGACAAGTGGTTGAAGATGAATGATTATTATTTTTCCTCCTCTTAAATCGCATTTTTGAGGGCCTAAACATATATAACTTTTTGTTAAACTTTTCACACTGATCAGAAGTGGTAAAAAATTTGATATTTTATGGGTCTCGTTCTTGGGTGTGGCAAATTAGCTCGATAGTGCCCCCTTGAATATTGGCAAAGCCCAGCCCCTCAATACGCTTTCACCTACATGTATGAAAATTGGTAGGCATGTGAAGAATGCAGAGACACACAAAATATCCTCTTGGAGGTATGCCCCAAACACAGCAGGAAGTCCGCCATTTTGATAGGAACATGTCATTTTTGGCCATTTTTTTCAAAAACTTTGCTCTGTACTTTAACAAACTCGTCCTAGAGTTTTCAACGGAATGACTTCAAAGTTGGTCTGTACACCTTCAAGACATGACCGCAGCTAAATTGCAGAGCATACGCATTTTCATCAATCAGCCTGGCCGTGGCGGGGCCTCAAATTTCGCCGCCACGCCAAAAAACCAGGAAGTGGTCTTTAACACTTTAAAATCATAACCATACATTGCCCAATCTGTCCCAAACTTCTCAGGCATGATTGGACTCTTGGCCAGATCACTTCTATGTGACAATATTTAGGTATAGTCATAGCGCCCCCTGCTGGTAACAGGAAATTACATGTTTTTTACTTTGATGTGCTCAGCCTTAGTGGTCATCACATCCTCCTCAAAAGTGGTGATGAGAGCCTTAAGACATGAATGATGCTTCACTGTGACAATGGGACGATGTTGTGAAACGGCACAGCTGTGGCGGCACGGCCAATTTCGATGGAAGGCCATGACAAAAGACACCACTGAAACTGCACACCAGGGGTCCGTTTCACAAAGCAGGTTCAACAAACTCTAAGTCTAACCCTGAACTCTGAGTTGGTCTACTCTGAGATAGGAAACTCTGAGTTTTCGGTTTCAGAACAGCAGATTTGCGTTAGGTTGATCAACTCAGAGTAGTTTGACCTGGAGTTAAGCGTGTGCACCACAAGTAAAAAAAGACAGCATCAATGGAGCCCTGATTCGACGAGTAACCATGGCAACGGGGAAGCGGAGGGCTACGCTACCACTGCAACTGTAAATATTAATGCGCTCATACAGGAGTTTGAGCAGGTTTACACCGCTGCAGCAGCAAAAGAGAGGGAGACAGTGCGAGAGGACATTGCTGCTCGGGTCAGTGCGTAAGTTTAAATGTAGTCCTGTTGCAATCACAGTAATATCACAGGGGAAACTGCTTGGGTGGGAGCCTATTAATTTATTTAGTTTAGGTGCTTTCCCACGGGGGAGAAGCGCACTTGGCAGCAGCTTAAGATGAAATATAAAAACATTGCTCAAACAGGTAAAACATCGGCACAATCTCATGGTGACGCCTCATTTTGAGCATGTTTTACATTGTAAAGTAAATATTACCGTAAGTGGCTGTTTTATATGTTGTATAAAAAACTCCCATTTGCAAAAAAACGCAGCGCAACACACAATATCTGCTGGGATGTGAGAGCATGACTTTGGTTGTTAATGTTGGAAATGTAAGGACGGATGAGATGCACTGTGACATGAAACGGTGTTGTGCCGTATTCAGTACCCCTGCCGTGAAATGCACCCCCTCGCATTATAGGTGATATTCTGAATCAGAAGGCTGTTGTGTCCACCTATAGGAGTAGTTTACATACAGGTAACCAAATTAAAAGCACACACTTTTGAACCTATGAATTGCAAGAAAAGCTGGGATTATATTTAAGAAACGCTGAGTCAAATACTTTCAACTTGCTCAAAAGATCCATTTCATTCATTTTGTAATTATGGCTGCAGTATATTAAGGACGTCTGATAATCATCTCCCGACGAATATTTAATTCTCTGCGCAGTAATGTTGCACCTTCATCCATGGGATCGTTATCAAAAGGACATGCCATGGTAGTGAAATATTCGCCACCTAATATAACTTATAATGACTGATTTTTGCAATGATTTTCTGAAAAAACAGACGGAACTATACTATGTCAAAACTCGCCCGCTGACTGAATGAACGAGGAAATCAAACGCCGTGTTCGGCTTAAAGAGGGCAGAGACAGAGAGAAACTTGATTTTTTCTGAGAAAAACCTGGTCGGGACCAGGTTAGTTTCAGAGAGCATGTTACCATGGTAACTGACCGAGAGGTTAAGTTACCTCTCTTTGTGAAACAGGCTAGAGTTACCCCTCTGTCTCTGGTTTCAGTTTGTGAAACGGAAAACTCAGAGTTTCCCTCATTTCAGGGTTAACAGACTCAGAGTTTTCACTAAACCTGCTTTGTGAAACGGGCCCCAGGTGATCAGATCTCTTCCAAACTTCACGTTTGATAAGAAACGCCGGCCTAAACACGTATGTAGGACAGATTTGAATCATTGTGATAGCACCCCCTACTGGCGACAGGAAGTTACATTTTACATTTGTTGATGTTCTTTTCCTAGCTGGTTGAACACATCCACCTCAAATCCTGTCAGCACATACTTAAGACCTTCATGATGCTTGATCATGTAGCTTTTGGCTTTTCATCAAACTCTGTTGTCGTGGTGACCATCCTTTGCTGTGAAACAGGAAGTGGTTGTTACTTCAACATACATTGTCCAACATGCCCTAAATTTATCATGATTCATAACAGTCCAGGCCTGAACACATCTGATTCTCAATATTTAGTCATAAGCATAGCGCCCCTACTGGCAACAGGAATAATTACAAATACTACCGATTTACATGAAACTTACAATGTGGGTTTTACACCTGATGTAGGTAAACATGATGCATGTTTTGTCTATGTTGGGTAATGGCATGGCATCTATTTTGTCCCGCCCGCCATAAACAGGAAGTCGCTCTAGCTCTAGCATGAATTGCCCAAACTGCACCACATATCCCAGAGGTGATTAGAGATGAGGCCTGAGGACAATTATATGCCAATATCGACTAACAGACACAGCACCACCTACTGGCAACAGGAAATCTGACTCATAGACAAAATGAATCAGATTTACATGACATTCTCAATATCTAAAGACCACTGCCGCGAGTGCCAGCGACCAGCCACCTCCCCAACATGCACCGGGTGCGAGAGCCCGTTCATCGCTGCTTGTAGCTTTAATTAGGGCCCCAGCACCTTATTTAGTACATACATATATATATATATTGTTTCTTAGGTCCCACCCTAAATCTAACATGATTATAATTTTTCAAATATATAAATCACAACGTAATAAGAAATAAGTCTTTCTATGTGGTGATTTTACTTAAACTACTCATTCATTTGTTTTACAGAAAATGTGCTATATCCTTATATACAATATATATTGCTATAAGGATATGAAATTACCTATATCGTGATCTGAGATTTTTGTCATATCGTATATATTTGACATATATACCCTTATATATACTGTATATACAGTAATTAAGTTGACTAATTACTCAAATATTCTGATGTTGCCCCTCGGATATCAGGTGTCAGCAGCTTCCACAGTGACACAGGGAGCCAGACTGTAGATTTTAGGAGTTAGTAAGGTAGCCTAGATGCTATTAACACCCATGTGGAGATGATGTGTTTCTGCTAATGTGTGGTGTTTGTTTCTACTGGGTCCTGGATGCCGCTGTACACACCCATCAGACACATCAGTGTGACTGCCATAGTGGTTTGAAGCATTTTATTGATAAAAACAGACCCACTGAATTAATAGATTATAGCTCTTAAAACATTATTATTAAAAATGAAACATGTATTACAGCTTGTGATGCCTCTATGTGCCCTGTGATAGTCTGCCGTCTTGTGCAGGGTGTACCCGGCCTCACGCCCCATATCAGCTGGGATCGGCTCCAGACCCCCCCGTTAGGGACAAGCGGTTGAAGATTATGGATGGATGAAAAGATTTACTAATGGAAAAAAAATACATTCATAATCTTGCTACACACCTGTCTTGCCTGTTCAAACTAAAAAAAATATAACTGAAAATATCCATTCATCATCAAATATGAACCGTCATTACACTCACAGTACTAAACTTGCTGTTATGTAACAAATTAAACCTGTTTCTGTCTGTTTGGTTGGTTTATTGGAGGATTTTTGGACCCAGTTAAATTGTCCATTATTGCAGTGACAGCATCTGGTTTTATTTCCTGTTCCTTGAGCTCAGCTCCTCCTCCTCTGCACTCAGACAGAACCACTTCGTCTTTTCTCTGATGCACCTTGTTGTCTTTCTCTTCTCTAGCTCTTCTGTGCTCTGAGCCATTCCTCCTCCTAAACCCCCCTGTCCTGTAGTCCAACACATCCCCCAATGCTCCCAAACAGTCCCTCCCAGCCCCCACGCTAGAATCTCTGGCAGTAGAATGAGGCCTTCTGTTGCCACCTTGAACAGGGTTGCGGATGTTGCCTGAGGCTTGCATTCTCCTCAGGTGGTTGTTGGTCCTCACAGGGCTGCGTAATATCTGAGTTTGGGACACAGAGCTCCTCTTTGAGGAGTGCACCCGGCTCTCGCTATAGCTCCTTTTGGGGAGTGACATGCGGACCCCGCGCTCCAGCAGGGTACTCTGTCTTGACTGACCGTTATGGTGGGTGGAGCGGCAGCAGCATGTGCTGCAGGAGGAGTAGCGGATACGGCAGAGAGTGCAGCCACAGCTGGAGAGCAGGGCAGAGTGACTGGCCAGAGAGGTGAGGAAGGTGAGGGAGAAGGCACGTTGACACTGGAGGATACACTTTGGGGAGCTGAGACGTGACGAGGCAGCAGCAGGTGACCTGTGGCAGCTGGATGAAACATCTAATACCGCTGACTTCCCACCATCCTCCCTGACAGTCCGAGTCTGCTGCCACTCGAGCTGCAGCAGCCTCTCCAGGTACCTTTCCAAAGGGCCCACAGACCTGGGGTGAGGGGCCCCCTGGCCCTCTGTGTTGTAGAAGACAGCCAGCTGACTGAGGCTCCAGGAATTGAAAGGAGGAGGGAGGAAGTCTGGGAAGTCAAAACCACCATGGCTGTGACCTCTGGGCCTGTGGCTGCGAGAAGAACAGTCTTCAGCCTGGATGACTTCTGGCCTCAGCTGGAGCTGTGGAAGAACCCGACTGCAGGCCAACACAGGAAGTTTCTCTGACTCAGACAAGTCAGTGTCACTGTCACCCTCTCCATGGGCGCTCAGACTTCCTACCTCTGGGTTTGGTGACGGACTCTCCTGCAGATCAGGACTCAAATAAGACAGGTGGTGGCAGGGAAAAGCTGGTGTGTGTCTGCTCCTTCTGACCCCGGAGGTCCCCTGAGCACTAGGGGGAAAGTATATTAGATTATTTAAGCATCCAGACAGCATAGGCTGGCATCACATTTGCACAAACAGCAATCTCACCTGAGTTGAGAGGTATGGCAAATGGTCGAGGAGGTGTTAGGTTTCTGCTTTCTTCTTTGCTGCAGCCTCTGTGTTAAGAGAGAGGCACATGTTCATTCAACACCAACATCATTCATATACAGTAACGCTGCAACGTTTGCAAGAGCTTGAGGGCACATCTACAAATGACCGTCCAAGCAAAAGTTCAATATTATTAGGAGTGGTATAAAACAGAGAAACACACATTTAAGAAACTCTAACCAGCACGTTTGGCATTTCTACTCAAATAAGGAATCCATTATCAAACTGGTTGCCAATTAATTTTCTATGGGACTGTGGCCCCCCTGGGATCTTTGAGGGAGTTCCAGGGGGTCCCCGAAAATGTGGAATAGTTTATTTTTACTATTTAAGAAGTGATAAGTAGTTAACAGCTATGGAATATATAATTATGTTCTTAATCATATTAATATTCTAACAAACAAACAATACTTCAGTCTTGGGCCTTTAAAAGTTGGAAGGGGAAGAGATTGAAATAAAATGATCCCAGATCACCAGTCTCTGGTGCTCTATTTTACCACTATTTGAATCCAAAATAGTTTTGCTCAATTTAAGCTACTTCCATTGGGCAAATAAAAACATGTCAGAACTGTTCCCTGAGGTGAGCTCAGCAGGCAGCTGCTGTAAATCAACCCCAGCCACTAATGTTCACATGTTCTGGCCATGCTGCAGAATCAAGGAATTTTAATGTCCACCTGTTTTGGTAAAACAGATCATTCATGCCCTATGTTGACCAGTTTTGGAATCTCGTCTCCAACACTATCTTTCTCAAAAACAGAGACAGACTGTATTGGGCTTGTAGTTATATAGCACCCAACTTTTTTGCTCGCCAGCCACTGTGGCTAGTGGTTTTCAAAAGTTACTAGCCACTCAGCATTCTCACTAGCCCACACGTTTGTATATACAGTATATTAAGAAAAAAAAATACCCTATATAAAGGGTAGCTTCTTCATAAAAGGTGGTGCAGGGAAGAAGAGTAATTAGAGGGATAACTAGAAGAGTAATTAGAGAAAACCTGGCAAGATGAATACTGTCTGTTTAAATACAGCATTTATTAACATGTAAAAGAACATAACTTCATGTTCTTTTACAGTTTCAAATTTGAAGTTTTTATTACAAATCACAAACGAAACAGTACTTTGTTTTCCTAACCCTATCATACGTTAGACACTCTCTACCAGCCTTCCACTTGTCGTTAAAGACTCTTTTGTTTTTCCACCATATATCGATAGTTGCTAATCACGTCTGGATCTACATCTCTAGTTGTAGCTGTGTTTCTCAACTTGACTGTTTTTATTTGTCCATCCAACACGGAAGTGTCGCCTGTCACAAATGTTCATGGGAGTTGTAGTGTTATTGTATCACTTTGCCAACTGTTTATTAATTCAGATAACCTTTTAGAAGACTATAATTAAATTCAACCAGCTAAAGTGGCTAGTAGGAGCAACTGGCTTACCCACCACAACTGAAAACTAAAACTTAGTGTTTACAGATACAGAGGGGGTTACATACAAACGCTTAACCCAAGAAATAAAATTAGAAATAAAAATTAAAAATTAAAATAGAAAGCCCCACTCCACCAGATCGAAGGCTTTTTAATTTCAATTCAATTTCCACACTCTATGAATTATTTATGATTTACATAGACCCAACAATTCCCCTGTAGAGTACGGTGGAGACGAAAACCTTCCCTATAACAGGCAGGAACGTCGGACAGACCCAGCTCTATGGAGAACGGACATTTGTCTTGACCGGTTGGGGAGGAAGAAAAGGATAGAGAAAGAGAGAAAAGACAGACAGATCGACAGAGAGAGACAAAGACAGACACAAAGACAGAGACAGACACACTTCCAGTAACTATAATAATATCTATAGTAATTTGAATATGACTTATATGTTATGGCAGTTAATGCAGCAGAATAGTAGAAACAAGCACAGCTAAAGTGACTGCGAGACGACAAAGCACAACTCCGGGGAAGAAGTTGAATTAGTAACATGCACTGATGAGACATGAATGATGCAGACAGAGAGGACAGAAGCTCAGAGTATTAGGAAAAGTATTATCTCCCGGCAGACTAGGCCTATAGCAACATCATTAAGCAGAACAAAATCAGTTTAAAAATAACAACATTGCTAAGGGCTCGTAAGCCCTAGCTGTAAGCTTTATCAAAAAGGAAAGTTTTAAGTTTACTCTTAAATATGGGGACAGTGTCTGCCTCCCGAATAACACTTGGGAGTAGGAGCTTGGTAGCTGATGGCTCTGCCTCCCATTCTACTTTTGGAGACTGTAGGAGCGATGAGTAGCCCTGCATACTCAGAGCGCAGCGATCTAGTCGGGTAATATGGTACTACAAGCTCTTTAAGATACGACGGAGCCTGACCAATAAGAGCTTTGTAGGTAAGGAGAAGGATTTTAAATTCTATTCTAGATTTTACAGATAGCCAGTGCAAAGAAGCTAATACAGGAGAAATATGTTCTCTTCGATTTGTTTTAGTTAGTACACAAGCTGCAGCATTTTGGACCAACTGGAGACTTTTAACAGACTTATTGGAGCAGCCTGATAATAAGGAGTTGCAGTAGCCTAGAAGTAACCAATGCATGGACTAATCTTTCTGCATCTTAATGAGAGCAGGTGAAAATATGCAGTCCTTGTCGTTAGTTTTATGTGAGAATCAAAGGACATATCCTGATCATTCTGGGCCAAGTACAATAACTTCAGAAAATTGCAGGTCATCCAGCTTTTTTATTTCCTTAATGCACATTTGAAGTTTAGCTAACTGATCGGTTTCTTCTGGTTTGATCGACAAATACAATTGTGTATCATCAGCATAACAATGAAAAGTTTATGGAGGCTTCCTTATAATATTTCCTAAGAGAAGCATATATAAGTTGTATAGAATCGGTCCAAGGACAGAACCCTGTGGTACTCCGGGACTAACTTTATGTGTGCATGGAGGATTTGTCGTTAACATGTACAAACTGAGATCTATCTGATAAATACGAATAAACCAGCTTCATGCAGTTCCCTTAATGCCAATTGGATGCTCCAGTCTCTGTAGCACGATGCGATGGTCAATAGTGCCGAAGGCTGCACTAAGATCTAGTAAAACAAGTACAGAGCCAAGTCTTTTGTCTGAAGCTATTAGAAGGTTGTTCGTAATTTTACCAGTGCTGTCTCAGTGCTATGATACGCACTAAATCCTGACTGGAAGTCCTCAAATAACTCATTATTATGTAAAAAGTCACACAGCTGATTGGCTACTAATTTCTCGAGTATTTCAGAGAGAAAAGGAAGGTTATCTATTGTTGGCTAGTACCTCTGGATCAAGACTGGGCTCTTTAAGAAGAGGTTTGATTACAGCTACTTTAAGACTGTGGCACATAACCTGCTAATAAAGACATATTATTCATATCTAATACAGGAGTGCTAACTAAAAGTAACACTTCTTTAAGAAACCCAGTTGGAATAGAGTCTAGGAGACAAGTAGAAGGCTTTGATGCTGAAATAGTAGAGGTTAATTTGTTAAGGTCAACTGTAGAAAAGCAGTCCAAATGTACATCAGGTCGTTACTGAAGTAATCAGATAAATGTAGTGCAGTAAAAAGTAGAATATTTCCACTGATTTGTAGTGGAGAAGAAGTATAAAGTAGCATGTAAATAAAATACTCAAGTAAAAGTAAAAGAGCCTCAAACTTGTACTTTAGTCCAATAATTGAGTGAAAACCTCTGGTTCACAGGTATGTTCATTCAACAAGGATTGTTTTTTGACAAGCTTGTTGCACTTTGAGGCCTATGACTAATATTTACATTGATAAAATAAAGACAATATACTGTATGCACTCCTATGATACTGCATTGTTTTTACAATATCCATTAATGTGGTGCTCATATTTTTACAGCCCCTCATTTTGGATAATTTTTCGACAACCGGCCCCAATTCCAAATTAATTGTACAACCCTAATGTAGCCTATATCAGTCCGTTCAGTGATTGCTGTTTGTGCGTATTTTAGTGAAAGAAAACCTTTTTTCTTAATTTTTTCTAAGATTTGATAATGTAAAAGTGTTTATATTCTTACCTAGAAGGCAAACAATTCTTTACCTTTTTGACAACTAAATTTATAAACGTGTAAATGTAGCAATGTCTCCTACTGTTTCAAAATTTCACAGATTGTTACAGTAATCCCTAAACAAGCTGCCTCATTATTTAAGTTTTTGCATGATTGCATGACATGTCCTTAATAATATCTGCTGGGCTGCCCAGATCTTAGACAGTCAATAGGACCAAATCCTCAAGCTGGTTCACACATCCTCTATGTGTGCTAGGCACAGTTACAATGTTACTACAATGTAAAGTTCTTTTCAGAGTGCACTACACAAACGTCCGACAGATTTACCCAGGCACCAGTGACAGTTGTAATAGATGTAAGCGGTCACCTGCTAAACACGCACATATGTTTTGGTCCTGTCCAAACCTCAATGGCTTTTGGTGCCAAATTTTCGACACACTTGCAACAGTGCTTGATATGGATCTTAACCCTGAGCCCTGCTCTGCCCTGTTTGGCTCCCCTCCACTTATGACACCTAATCTCCCTGCGTCCAAGCGCGAGGTACTGGCCTTTGCAACTCTATTGGACAGACGTCTTATTCTGTTTAAATGGAAACATGTTCTTCCACCTTCACACAATAGCTGCCTTAGAGAGGTTCTAATTCACAACTTGAGAAGATAAGAAATTCACTGGCAAGGTTCTAATAACCCTTTTAACAAAACCTGGCAGCCCTTCTTAGAGTATTTAGATAGAACCACAATCCACCCAGTGAGTGACTAGATGCCCCCTCACCCCGCCCCCTTTTTTTTTACTCTTTTTTATTTATTTATTTTATTTTTGTAATACATTTTTTTAATTTAATTTTTGTATTATGCCTTTTTCATTCAGTTATTGTTTTTATTATTTGATTATATGTAATTTTAATAACCTTTGTTTTACTGTCTCTTTCTCTCTTTTCTTTTGCCTAACTGTGGGTGGGAAGGGATAAGTGTTAACTACGGTGCATTTGTAGTAGCCGTTCTGGCTTAGTTTAAAAATGTGTCGCCTTCAGCATACACTGTATAGTACAGCTAATTGTTAATCTTCCGAAAGTTTTTTTCTTTTTTGTAACAGTGTATGCATGAAATGTTGTTGTACATGACAGAAGATTCAATAAAAAGATCACTTCCTCTTTCATGGTGTTGGGGCGAAATGTGAGGCCCCACCCCGGCCAAGCTTATTGATGGAAACGCGTATGCTCCGCAATTTAGCGTTGCCCATGTCTTTAAGGTGTACAGACCAACTTTGAAGTCATCCCGTCTTTATCTCTAGGAGGAGTTCGTTAAAGTAAAGAACAAGGTTTTTGAAAAAAAGTCCAAAAATGTCATGTTCAAATCAAAATTGTGGACTTCCTGTTGTGTTAAGGGCATACCTCCAAGAGGATATTTTGTGTGTCTCTGCATTCTTCACATGCCTATCAATTTTTATACATGTAGGTGAAAGCGCATTGAGGGGCTCAACTTTGGCAATATTCAAGGGGGCGCTATCGAGCTAATTTGTCCCGCCCTAGACTGAGACCCATAAAATATCAAATTTTTCACCACTTCTGATCAGTGTGCAAAGTTTAACAAAAAGTTATACATGTTTAGGCCCTAAAAATGTAATTTAAGAGGAGGAAAAATAATAATAATAAAATAATAATAATAATAATAATAAAAATAATCACTCCAATTACAATAGGGTCCTGGCCGACTTCGGCGGTGCTCGGGCCATAATAATAATAATAACAAACACTGCATCCCTGTGTATTTCAAGCCCGGTAACACACTCGGACAGAGAATCTTGGGAATTTGGATAGAACAGGTTTTCATTTTGAAAATAAAAAGTCATTTAAATTACAAAATCTGAAGGTATATCATCATAGATCAAGGTCTTGGCTGTTCAGCAATGTACCGGTGCAACCTCCTCATGTTGTATTTTTTTCCTAAAATAGGTGTTATTCCAGTTATTACTTTGTTTTTGTCAACACCGTCAGACCCAATTAAAGGCATATTAATTTTTATTTATTTGGCCTAATATTTTTTTAGAGTGTTTTAATCATTATCTGGCATTCTTAGTATACATATATGGTGTTAAATGTTGAATATTCCCTTTTATTCATTTTTTTTATACTGTTTCACGTGTACTCCTTTACAAAATCTAACATCATACAAGATTTACTTTTAGCCTAATTAGAAAAAGTAATGTTTTTTAATTTGACAAACATATTTTTGTATTAAAAGAGACTATTAATTTAATTACTCAACAGCACTGAAGAAACATATTGTAAGCATATTAAGTTAAAACAAATAAAACACCCTCTGACGGTGGTGACTTTAGAACTGACGGTGGTGACACTAATCTGATGGTAGTAACAGTGGCCTCATTACAACATACAATTCCAAAATGTATACAACTCAAGTCAATGGCTTAGTGCTTATCAACTTTATTTAACTATTTGATCAAAAAAATAACAATCCTGAGGACTGTCAGAACATTTTTCAAGGAATATAAGGTACAATTAAGCAATATCAATAAAAGTACCCATATCATCAAATCACCATTGTAAAAAATCAAGTAATTACCAGTAGGAATAATGTACTACTAATGTATGTATCACTGACTTCATCTTAAACTGTCATCTAGTGCCCCCTACTCATAAAATAATACATTATATTCTTCTGTAAACTAGACTGTAAAGTGTATATTGGATGTGAATAACAGATAACAAATAACAATTGTGAGCACTGTGACAAACATTCAATAAGAAACATGCTCAATTAGCAATAGGCTATCATTTATAAAAGTACCCCTTAATAATCATCATAAGTTAAATTTAAGTCATCACTCGTTGCAATAAAATAGAATTCATCACTGACCTCATATTTACATTTCATGTAGTGCTCCCCACTCATAAAATTATATAGATCATAATCTTTTGTAAAGTAGACTATAAACTGTATATATTCGACGTGAAGAACAGATAAAGGAATAACTACAACTTACAGTCTTTTTTCCATGAACTGAAATGTTTAGAAGTACAGAAAGCATTCTGTGTATATACCACAAAACACAATCTGGCACAACAATAATAATAATTTGTGAACTCCTGTGAGTATTCCCTGGCTGTTTTACATCGCTCCACCACTCATTTAGCTTTATCAGGAAGTATATGGTGTATATGTTTCTCCTCTATGAAGCCCATGACTTCGGCAGACAGGCTGTATATCACCCTTGTCCTGCTTGCAGGACCTGGTGATGACGGTTCCACAAGTTTGACCAGAATATGGTGAAATGATATGAAGCAAGCACATAACCTCTTTTCGGATAGAATCGTGTGTTGGATGGAAAAACTCCACTTCCATATCTTTTTTTTTTTTTGATCAAATTTTTATTATGATTTTTGTTATAACAGGATTACAAATCACGTAAAATAGGGGGAAAAAAGGGAGAGGCAGGGGAGACAAGACTCGACAAACATGACACACACAACAGACAAACATAAAGATAAAACACAAGACAAAAACTAAAAATGAAACAAAAAAGGCTCTAGTGTCCCATCAAGTCTTTGATAGAGTCTGTTAGGTTACGCCAAAAGTCCAAAGTCTTTTCTGAAGCTCCATTGACTCTAGCTGTGGATAGTTCCATGAATATAACGTCCAAAAACGTGAGGCTCCAATGCCGCATTGAGAGGTCATGGGGTGGCTTCCACCGTGTAGCTACCATCTTCTTGGCAGCGGTTAGTCCAGCATAGATTCCCCTCTGAGTTACTCCAGCAACACCGAGAGGCGACAAGTCATTCTAAATCAAAACACCCATGTGAACAGGCACATTGACAGTGAACAAACGAGACAGACAAGATGCAACATCACTCCAAAACTGAGAGACAGGGCCACAGGCCCAGAACATGTGGAGAAAGGTGCCGTGGGATTGAGTTGGGCAAAACGTGCATAGAGGGTTATTGACTATTTTCATGTGGTGCATCCTTACAGGGGTCAGATAGGTTCTATGGATGAAGTTATAATGAATGTGTTGGTGATCAGGATTACGCGACACCTCTGAGATGCTGGACCAAACATCGTCCCAATCAAATTCTTCGCTTAGATCAGGACAGTCCCGTAACCAGACCTTTTCTATAGGAAGGCCAATATGTTTGGGTATGACCAAGAAGTGGTAAAGCCTAGATACCATACCTTTTGATGATGACTGACTAGTAAACAGTTTACGGATAGGATACGGCCATAGCCGTGTGTACTTGTGTGCTTGCCTTTTTGTTGCCTTTTATAGGTGTCTGTGGCCTGCTGCCTTTGCTGATGGGAAGCTGTCTGCTGCTGTAGCCCTGCCTCTGCTGCTGTAGCCCTGCCTCTGCTGCTGCGTCTCCGCCTCTACCTATGATTGCCACTGGCTGCACCTGTGGGGGAGCCTTTAAAAAGCCCGGCCTCCTGAGTTCACTCTCTTCCTGACTGCCGAGATGAAGCTTGTACCTGTGGTGATTGTGTTTATTGAACTCACAAACTGGAAGTAAAAGTTCACAATTGACTCTGTTGTGTGTGGTCCTCCCTTCTTTGTTGCGGCCTTAACGAGCAGGTCGTAACAAATGGGGGCTCGTCCGGGATCAACATCTAGGGCATTGATCTATATATTTTTTGATGTTGGATATTTCTTTTGTTTGGAAAATATTTGGGGAGGGGCCATACTAACACATACTGCTTTGCTGTGGTGAGGTTTGGGGATATTGTTTGTGGCTGCAGAACCATACCATGTGCTCAGACAGTATTTGGCTGTGGGGGAGGATTTTAATCATATAAAACTGTTGTCCTGACTGGAGCATTTGTTTGTTCCCCCAGACAGGTTGTAGCAACAGTTCTTCGTTAGGAAGGATTGTTGAGGTTGTTTTTTTTTCAGGGCTGTTTGTTGTTTTGGTGTGTTGTCCGTGTGGTTAGTAGCAATTGTCTCGGGGGCACCATCCGTAGCATTGGCTGGGACAGTTTGTCTTCCCCAGTGCAAGCGGGTTTTAGGTGCATAAATACCCACCACCAGTACACATACGAAGACTAGGGTCGAGTTAGCTAGAATTTGGCTAGGCAGTTCAGGGGGGAAGCTCCTTTTGTTTTTTTTTATTTAATCCCATTCACTCTAGTGGGCTGTCTGTGCTGTGCTATGGTTCTGCCGTAACTGGTGAACAGAAATTTAAAATTCTGTGTGATTGGGGTATTTAATATCAAAAATATGTCTTGTGACCATAGTAATCCGTTGGTCAATGAGTTTTTACAGCGGCCGGTGCGTAGTACATTGTCTCAATTTAAAAAGGCAGATTTGATTGACTTGGCTTTGCATTTAGGCTGGCAAAAACCTGAACAGATGCCTAATAAAACTGAAATAAAGGGCATTGTTGAGGAGTTGACAAAGTCAATGGATATTATTGAACCTGAGCAGGTTAAAGGTTTTGATGTGATGCTTTCAGGAACATGTGATAAGTTATCTGCGGAGCAGTATATGCAGCTTGAGAAAGACAAGCTCGGGCTGGAACGGGAAAAATTGCACTTTAAGTTGGAACATGAAAAACTGCAGGCTGAGCAAGCATATAGAGCTAGGGAAATGGATATACAGGCAGAGAGGCTAGCTTTGGAAAGGGAAAAGTTGAAGCTGGAACAGTTAAAACTGGAGTCTTTGAGGGAAAGAAGGTCTAGCGAATCTCTCTTGGGGGCTGGAGAACCATGGCAACCTGTTGGTCCTACCAGCTTTGATGTTGCTGCTCAGTTGCGCCTGTTACCCAAATTTAATGAAAGGGATCCCGATACATTTTTTATTTTGTTTGAGCGACTGGCAGATTCTAGAGGATGGCCTGATGCAGATAAAACATTAATGCTACAATGTGTATTCACAGGTAAGGCACAGAGCGCCTATTCTTCCCTTAACTCTGTTGATAGTTTAGATTATGCTAAAGTAAAGGCTGCAGTACTGAAGGCATATGAGCTGGTGCCGGAGGCCTACAGGCAGAAGTTCAGGAGATGGAGGAGGGATGACAGGCAAACGCATGTTGAGTTTGCACATGAAATTTCAGCTCACTTTGCTCGCTGGTGCTCTGCCTCTAATGTTGATAACTATGAGGATCTATGTAATCTCATCGTGTTAGAACAATTTAAAAACTCTGTGCCACATCACATTGCCGTGTATATTAATGAAAACAAGGTTAAAACGGCTTCAGTAGCTGCTATTTTAGCAGATGAATATGTATTGACCCATGTTGGTGGCTCAAAACAATATAAATATGGTGCAAAAGTCTCAAAAAGAGAGAATGGGGGGTCTAATCCGTACAAGTATGGTGGTTCTCATCAAGACTCCCAGACTTGTGTCAGAAATGTTCCAGGGACAGATGGTAGATTTGATCCAGAAAGGGTCTGTCATTCCTGTAAAAATAAGGGTCACTGGAAGGGGGAATGTCCAATTTCTAGGTCTGATCACAATGTAATGGAATCTAATGTGTATGTCAAGTCTGCAGGTTTAGTGGCTCCAGGATCATCAAAGGTGACTGAACCACTGCCTGCATCAACTTCTCCAGCGCTCCCAAAGGAAGATATGTATGCTCCTTTCATGACAAAGGGTTTTGTTTCTATTTGTGAAGGTGACCGGAGGCCTGTTAAAATCCTGAGAGATACAGGGGCATCACAGAGCTTCATTGTAAAAGACCTGCTGCCATTTTCACCAGCTACTGATACTGGTGACGCTACTCCAGTTCTTGGCATTAGTTTGGTCCCTTTAAAGGTACCTTTGC
Organism: Echiichthys vipera; assembly: GCF_963691815.1. Classification (NCBI taxonomy): domain Eukaryota; kingdom Metazoa; phylum Chordata; class Actinopteri; order Perciformes; family Trachinidae; genus Echiichthys; species Echiichthys vipera. The sequence continues at coordinate 2,779,654 of NC_139825.1, read as the reverse complement.
ACCGACTTAATTTATTTTCTGAGTTGGTTGATGGCGAAGTGGTGATGGGAATCTGCAATTCATTGCCTATGGATGGCGTGGATGTTATCCTGGGTAACGACTTGGCTGGGGCGAAAGTGTGGAAGGATGTGTTACCACCACTGGTACTGACAGCATCGCCAAGGTGTTGTGAGGCGCAAGATCAGTGTTCAAGACAGCATCCTAATGTTTTTACTGTGTGTGCGGTGACTCGAGCAATGAGCAAGGCTAATTCACAAGCACATTCTTCAGAGTTGGGTTCTCAAGGGGAGCTGCCTGAGAAAGTCCAGGATAAGCCTGTGCTGTGTCCTTTCCCTTTGCCATCCATCAGTAGGAGGAAGAAGCGCCGAGCTAACTGCAGCACACGAGTCAGTGTCACAGGCACAAACATGTCGGGGAAGAGTTTCCGAGTAAGCGACGGGGACTGGATTTGTCCTGATAAAAAGTGTGGGAACGTGAACTTTGCTTGAAGAACTAGTTGTAACAGATGTGGCAGGGAGAAAACCACAGAGGCAAAGATGATGAAAGCTGGAGGAACAGAAATTGGGAAAACTCTGGCTGAGAAGAGTAGAGGCCTCTTCAGTGCGAATGATTGGCAATGCAAAACATGCGGCAATGTCAATTGGGCTAGGAGGTCAGAGTGCAACATGTGTAACACTCCAAAATATGCAGAGCTTGATGAGAAGAGGAAGAAGAGACAGGAAGAATGGGAGAACGTGAGGAATCTGACGCTCCTGACTTTGAACGACTCTTCAAGATTCAGGTGGATGCAAGCGGAGTTGGTGCAGGAGCGATACTGTTACAGGAAGGGGAAGCAGGAATTGATCACCCAGTTTGTTTCTTCTCCCGTAAGTTCAAATGTCACCAATTGAACTATTCAGTTGTGGAGAAGGAAGCCCTAGCATTAATATGGGCTCTTCAATTTTTTGAGGTTTATGTAGGATCTGGCATGATGCCAATTACTGTGTACACTGACCATAATCCTCTTACCTTCCTATCCAGTATGCAGAACAACAACCAACGGTTGATGCGTTGGTCACTGTTTTTACAACCATTTAATCTGAACATTTGCCATATTAAAGGTCGGGAGAACGTGATGGCAGATGCTCTGTCTCGGACCTAGAAAGGGCCTTTATGAAGACCCTAAGGGTCTTTTTTTTATGGGGGGGAGTGTGACGGCCATAGCCGTGTGTACTTGTGTGCTTGCCTTTTTGTTGCCTTTTATAGGTGTCTGTGGCCTGCTGCCTTTGCTGATGGGAAGCTGTCTGCTGCTGTAGCCCTGCCTCTGCTGCTGTAGCCCTGCCTCTGCTGCTGCGTCTCCGCCTCTACCTATGATTGCCACTGGCTGCACCTGTGGGGGAGCCTTTAAAAAGCCCGGCCTCCTGAGTTCACTCTCTTCCTGACTGCCGAGATGAAGCTTGTACCTGTGGTGATTGTGTTTATTGAACTCACAAACTGGAAGTAAAAGTTCACAATTGACTCTGTTGTGTGTGGTCCTCCCTTCTTTGTTGCGGCCTTAACGAGCAGGTCGTAACAATGAGTAGGCAAGGAACTTTGCCAGGGGACACCATATGCTTTGAGCGCAGATCTTAATTGTAAATAGAAAAAAAAGGTAGAACGTGGCAAATTGAATGTATTTTGTAAGTCAGAGAATGGTAACAAGCCAGAGTCACTGAATATATCCTTTAAATAATGAACCCCTCGTTGTTCCCAATGCGGTGCTGTTATAGGACTCCCACCTATCAGTAACGACTTATTGTGAAATACAGGGGAATGTGAGTGCCAGTTACAGTTTATGCGAGAAAACTTTTCTACTACCCGCCAGGTCCTGATGAGATAAGAGATGATGGGCCCAAATCTTAGTTGGCACTGCTTATTAGAAATATTAGAAAAGAGAACATCCTGTAATGGCCATGGTTTCGTCATAGCGCGTTCTAGAGTAAGCCAAGAAGCAGGCATGTCTGGATTAAGCCAAGTAAGGAAAGGTCTTAAAACAAAGGACCAAAAATACAGTTTAAAATCAGGAACAGCTAAACCACCATTTTCCTTTTCCCTCTGAAGAGTGGCCAGTTTAAGTCTCGGCCGTTTGCCTTTCCAGATGAATTTAGAAACGGCTGAATGTAATTTAGTCCAGTAGTCAATAGGAGGCGATAGAGGAAGCATGGAGCTGACAAAATTGATCCTGGGCAGGATGTTCATTTTAACAATTGAGGCACGGGCTTGGATAGACATAGGGAGAAGCACCCATTTTTCCATATCCTTCAAAACGTTATTTTGGGCTACTAAGTAATTGTGTTTAACAATCTTATTTAGGCAGGGGAAAATCTCAACACCAAGGTATTTAAATTGCTTGACGATCGGAATGCAAGAAGAAATGTTGGAGTTGCAGGCGGCCTCATTCAAATGGAGGAGTGCAGATTTAGACCAATTGATTTTAAATCCTGACATTTTGCCATAATTCTCACAAATAGACAGAAGATGGGGGATGGATTGAGATGGATTTTCTAGATAGACCATGATATCATCTGCAAATAAAGAGAGATGATGACGTGTGTCATGCAGTGTTATAGGAGATACCAACTGGGACAGACGAACAGCTTGGGCAAGGGGTTCTAACGAGAGAACAAACAGTGCGGGGCTCAGAGGACAGCCCTGTCGTGAGGATCTAGAGACAGGAAACAGAGAAGAAAATGTACGCCCGGTCAAGACGCGTGCCGATGGATTAGAGTACATGACTTTAATCATCCCAATGAAAGATCGGCCAAAGCCCATCACCTCCAGCACAGACCATAGAAAGAGCCATTCCAATCTGTCGAACGCCTTCATGGCATCCAAAGATAGGAGTGACATTGGCGTATCGCATGACTCTGCAGCATCAATGATGTGCAGAAGACGTCTAACATTGTCTGCAGCCATTCTTGTTTTTATGAATCCAGTTTGGTCATGGTCGACTAAATTGGGCATGAAAGGCTCTAGGCGTTGGGCTAAAAGCTTGGCAAAAATTTTTAGGTCAGAGTTCAAGAGGCTTAACGGCCTATAACTAGAGCAATCAGAAGGATCTTTATCTTTTTTCAGGAGCAATGAGATCAAGGCAGTGTTAACATCCCTTGAGAGTTCCCCTTTATCAAGAGAGAACAGAATCATGTCAAGTAGGTAAGGCCCCAGTTGTTCCCAAAACGTTACATAGAGCTCAGGGGGGATCCCGTCCAACCCGGGGATTTCCCTTTCTGCATACTCTGTACTGCCTCCTTCAGGTCATCTAGCGTGATTGGTTTGACTAAGGCGGCCGAATCTTCTGCTGTGAGCCGGGGCAAGTTAAGGTTTTCTAACCATGAAACACACTGGGCTCTGTCTAGAGTGACGTCAGATTCATATAAGTTGGTATAAAAACTCTGAAAGGTAGCATTGACTTCGACAGGGTCAGTCTTGATGACGCCATCCTCAGATTTAATCATAGGTATATCTGCAAAGTGATCATTGGCCCTGATTCTCATGGCAAGTAGATGACTAGGTCTAGCGCCTTGAAAATAGTAGCGTTGCCTTGTCCTGTGAATTAGAAATTCTGACTTCTGTTTTAGAATGTTATTAATTTCCTTTTTGACTAAAGACCGTTTAAGGTCTGTTTGATCTGTGAAATTTGTTTGTAGTAGGGAGTCTAACCTGGAGAGCTCAGTCTCAAGATTTTTAAGATGAAGAGACTTGGCTTTATGTTTGCTAGAACAGTATAGAATAGTATTGCTCCTAATGAAGCCTTTTAATGCATCCCACAAAATCCTGGGGTCCTCCACTGACCCAACATTGAAGCTTGTAAACATATCAAGTTCAGTAATAAACTGAGAAATATAAGTTCCATCTTTCAATAATGAAGTGTTGAAACGCCATCTAACAGCACGTTGGGATAGAATCCCAAGGGTAGTAGAAGATAGAACGCCTTTATGATCAGAAAGATTTTTCTGCTATCTGTGTTTTGATGGCTGTCAACATGTGGGTGCACACGGCTGATGACTGCAAGCCTGCTCCACAATCCTAATAATATCTCAAAAATAGGTTGGCATCCACCACTTTCAGTGTAATTTACCAATATCTGAAGATATAAGGAGTTTGGATGTACAACCATTTTGGAAAATTACTGCTTTATTGTGACCTTTTGAGCCTGGGGCCTAAACTTCCAGGAAGCAGCCTAAGGAATCACAAAGCCAAGCAAAATCAATCTGACAATGGCTAACAAGAAATTGGCTGAAGATGTCGAGGACATAAAGAAGTCCTTGCAGTTTTTGTCACAGGAAATAACTAAAGTTTCAGAAAAGCAAGCATGTTTGATGGAACTTACAGATGAGATCAGACAACTGAAAACACTGATTCAAGAAAAGGACAAGCGAATTGAGCATTTGGAAACGCGGATTGATGACCTGGAACAATTTTCTAGAATGGAAGACCTTCTGATCTCAGGGCTTGAAATTCAACGCACTTTTGCACAAGCGGTAGCTGGGGACAGAGGAGAAGGAAATTCGGCAATTCCCACCACAAGTCCTGGTTTGTCTTCACTGGAGCACCAGGTAATCAAGTTTTTTGAGAGCAAAAACATCTCTATTGACAGTAAAGATGTTGCAGCATGTCACGCATTATCACAGAGAAATGGGAAAAGGCCAAATATTATCATTCGTTTTGCCAATAGAAAGCACAAAATGGAGGTGCTAAGAAATGGCAGGAAATTGAAGGGTACAGGTGTTTATGTGAATGAGCACCTTACCAGGAAAAATGCTGAAATTGCAAGACAGGCAAGAATTCTGAGAAGAGAGAAGAAGATACAAGAAACTTGGACACGGAACTGTAGAATCCTGATCAAGCTTAATGGATCTCCAGAACAGGCCAGAGTGATGGTTATCAAAGACATCAAAGAACTTGAACAATACAAATAAATAAGTCTTGGAGGACCCAAAGAAAAACGGACAAGTGACAATGAACTGGATTTATGATGCATCCTGACAGACTTAAATCAACCATAAACACAGTAAGGACAGAATCAGATCACTCTAGTCATGTAAATCTTCAACTCAAAAGGTTTGATTACACAGAGTTTAAACCGCATGATATACAGAATGATTTGGATCCAGAGAACAATGTGCTTGCAAAAATACAGAACAATTGTGAATATTATACACATGAGCAACTTGAGAAGCACATAACCACAAAGGATTCACTTTCTATTATTCATTTCAATTGTAGAAGTCTTAACTCAAATTTCTCTAAAATTCTAGACTTTTTGAAACAATCAAAACACACCTTTTCTGTAATAGCAATCTCAGAGACATGGATGGACAAGGAACAATGTTCCTTCTTCCAGATAGAAGGATATAACATGTTCTTCAGAAGTAGGAACCGTCAAAAAGGTGGGGGTGTAGCTTTATATATTGACCGAAACTTGAAAAGTAAAATAGTAAAAAACAAGTGCTTAATCATTGATAAAGTTATGGAATGTGTTACTGTAGAAATTGAGCTTGAAAAGTCAAGGAATGTCTATGTAAGCTGCATATACAGAAAACCTGGTTCATGCATTGATATATTTAGGGAAACGATGATGGATCTGTATGAGGGTCTATGCGAAAGGAAAATGGTTTTTGTATGTGGTGACTTTAATCTTGACTTACTGAATCCTTTAGAACTGCCGTCAATTACCGAGTTTATAAATACAATGTATAGTTTAAGTTTATATCCCGCCATAACGAGACCATCTCGAATAACAAGAAACAGTGCAACATTGATTGATAACATATTTTCTAACATTATTGAACATGAAATAACAAGTGGACTTTTAATATCTGATATATCGGATCACCTTCCAGTCTTTACAAAGATAGAAATGGTTACTAAATCCAATAAAGCAAAGAAAATGGTTATAATGACCAGACAAAAAAACACTGAGGCAATTAATAGACTTAAGAATGCTCTACTGGAACAAAACTGGGACAATGTATATTCAGATAATGTAAATACTGCTTATGAAGCCTTTTTGAACTCATTTTTTACTCTATATAACACACATTGTCCACAAATTAGTAAAGTAATCACTGACAAATTTTCTGGAAAACCATGGTTAACAAAGGGTATTCAAAAGGCATGTAAGAAAAAGAACAAACTGTATAAAGAATTCCTTAAAAAAAGGACTGAAGAAGCAGAGAGAACCTACAAAACATATAAGAACAGACTAACAAACATCATGAGAGCATGTAAAACAGATTATTATAGTGATATTTTGGAAAGAAGCAAAAACGACATAAAAAATACATGGAGCATTTTGAACAAATTAATTAAAAGAAGAAATAAGGAGTCCCACTTCCCTTCTCACTTTGAAATAAATTATGGACATCTGATCACCCGGCCAAACGAAATTGCTAATGAATTTAATAACTACTTTAGTAAAATAGGTTCTAACTTAGAAAAAGAAATACCAAACTACCATAATAAGGAGGATATCCTCAGCAAACTTCCAAAGCAGGAAAACAGTATATTCCTACATCTTACAGATGAAAATGAAATTCTTTCAATTGTGAAAAAGTTAAAAAGTAAAAAGTCATCAGACTCTGATGGATTGGACATGTCAATATTAAAAGAAATAATTGATTTTGTAATAACTCCTATCACCTTTTTATTTAACCTGTCCCTGCAAACAGGAATATTCCCAGAAAGAATGAAGATGGCAAAAGTAATTCCGATTTACAAGTCGGGTGATAAACACACATTCACAAATTATAGACCTATCTCCATACTATCCCAATTTTCTAAAATATTGGAGAAGCTTTTCCATTTAAGATTATATAATTATTTAGAAAAATATGACATACTCTGTGAGCAGCAATATGGCTTTAGACCTGATCGAACCACAACCTTAGCTTTGGTGGACCTAGTTGAAAATATAACAAATGCAATAGAACATAAGCAATATGTTGTTGGTTTATTCTTGGATCTTACCAAAGCTTTCGACACCGTGAACCATGATCTCTTGCTGAAAAAACTTAATAGATATGGGATCAGGGGTGTGGCCCTTTCCTGGATCCAAAGTTATTTGAGCAACAGATCCCAATATGTCCACTTTGATGGCACCGACTCAGAGACCATGTCAGTGACCTGTGGACTCCCCCAGGGGTCAGTGTTGAGTCGTTTGTTGTTCATAATTTACATTAATGATTTATGTTCGGTTTCAAAAACAATGCACTTTATATTATTTGCAGATGATACAAACATACTTTGTTGTGGTAGAGATTTAAAGGCATTATTTGAAGCTGTAGAAAATGAACTGAAAATATTGAAGCATTGGTTCGACTCAAATAAATTAACTCTGAACTTAAAGAAAACTAAATTTATAATATTTGCAAATCGTCCAATCAATGTGGAAACAAACTTAATTATAAACGATACAGAGATTGAACAAGTAAATGAAATTAAGTTTTTAGGAATAATATTGCAAAATAAGCTAAGTTGGAGAAATCACATAAATTATATAAAGGCAAAAGTCTGCAAATCATTAGCAGTCATTAGTAAGGTTAAAGAATATTTAAATGATCAAACGCTATATGTATTGTATTGTTCCTTGGTGCTTCCCTACATGACCTATGGTCTGGAGGTGTGGGGAAACACATACCAAACTAACACAAAACCAATCAGTTTGATCCAAAAAAGGGCAATGCGACTTATAAATAAAGCTGGATATAGGGAACACACAAATACACTTTACATCCGAAAAAAAAGCCTTGAAATTCAAGGACTTGGTTTACTTTCGAACGGCACAATTTATGTTTAAAATAAAGAATAATCAATTCCCCATTCGGATTCAGAACCTGTTTCAGGAAAGGGAAAGTACCTATCTGCTGAGAGGGCAAGACGTGCTGAAAAAGCCCAGTGTTAGAACAAATGCAAAAATGCATTGTATTTCTGTTGTTGGAGTGAACGTTTGGAATGATTTGGCCATAGATTTAAAAGACTGCAGAACATTAATTTACTTTAAAACTGTTCTCAAGAGGAACATTATTCAAACATATGTTGATTGTGTTTCGCTGACAGCAGCAATAAATTAATTATTAGATATTTTCTTTTTGACCTGTGTGTAGCTGCTACCTAAGTTTATGTATTTTAAAGGGTAGGCGTTATAAGCTTTAGCTTCTGCCTATTCCCTTTTTTCAGACCTTATACATTTATTTTTTTTGTGTTTGTTACGAAATGTCTTTGTCTGAAATGTCTGAAAATAAACTGAACTGAACTGAGAAAGTGCAATACAAAGTAGCTCTGATTTTTCTATAGTGTTGAAAAGATGGGGAGACACAAAGAGGAAATCAATTCTAGAGAAAGATTTATGCCTACCAGAATAAAAAGAAAAGTCCTTGTGAGTGGGGTTCATTACACGCCAGATGTCTATAAGCCCTAAATTATTGGCCCAAAACCTCAAAGCATTTGTGGCCTGCGCCTGATCCCCTGTTGCCCTCGCACCCGACCTGTCTACCAAGGGGTCCCACACAGCATTAAAATCTGCACCTACCATGAAGTAGCAATCTTCCTGTTCTAACATTTGATGTGTGAGTGTATTGTAAAATATTTTGTCATAGTTATTGGGGGCATAAGCTGATATCAGAGCAATTTTCCTATTAGAAAATTCCACAGTAGAAATCACAATTCTGCCTGAATTATCCGACCATGTCGACAATATTTTAAGTGAGAGATTCCGTTTAACAACAATAGCCACACCTTTTGTTTTTGTATTGGCAGAAGATGATGCAATTGTGTGGTAAAATCTATTAGCCAGGCGGCTGTTGTCAGCCTGAAGTAAATGTGTCTCCTGTAGGAAAGCAATGTCAACATTTTTCCTTTTCAGTAATCCTAGAGTGCTAGTCCTTTTATGAGGGGCATTTAAACCACCACAATTCCAGACTAACGTTGTCAGTTCACCCATTGTCAAAAAAGAGACGTATTAGCGGAGAGTGCGCACAAATAGACGCGCCAACGCCGCCTTTTACATCATCAGAACAGTTCAGAAGAGCATTGTGATTTGACGTTACACGGTCATGTAGAGCGCGAACATACAAAAATAGACGAGACGGAGATACACGGGGGAGTAATACACGTAAGGGGAAAACATATAAAGCCAAACGGCAAACACTGAAAGTAGGTCTGTGACCAGCAATGGAAACGGGCAGCGAGAGAGGAACCGGCCCAACTTACAATATGAAGGTAAAATATTCCAGCTAAATACCTGGTTACAATGCTCTAAGAGTATTCAGAGTAAGGACATGCTAGAGCATAACACTGCTACGGCTCAACACAGCCCAGAGTGTAGCCTACTCAGCATCATTTAACGGCAAGGGGGAAATGGGCAAATTATGGGCTGTTGCAACGGTTTTGAACATTAAGCATCAAAAGGGTAATATGAACATTCAAGTTATGAAATGAATACCCTTATAAGAAACCTGAGCATATCATGTCCTTGGGTCGACATGTCAATCATCATCCTGTACGTTACCAGCCGCATCCGAAGCATCCTCTTCAGAGGCGGGCGTCCTCTCCTCCAAAAGGAGAGGGGAGGGAGCCCGACGTTTACGCACAAAGTCCTCAACCTGTTTTGCAGATGTAAACGAACTGAAACGGCCGCCCTCTTTGATCTTCAGTATCGCAGGGTGGAGGAGGAAAAACTCCAGACCTTTGTTGCGAGCCGAATCCATGGCATTACGGAAGGCTTGGCGACGCTTCACCGTGTAGTTACTGTAGTCGGCGGTGAATCGTAAAACTCGCTCCCCAACCTTCAGCTCCACTCCACGCGCTGCCCGTAGGATAGCCTGCCTCGATGTAAAACGAAGTACGTTGAAGATCAGGGTTCTTGGGGCGGTATCTGACTTCTTTGTAGCGTTTCTGTATATTCGGTGGGCTCTCATGATCTCGATGCCGTCGTCTGCCAGCTTAGGGAACCATGTCTTGAGGGAGTGCGTCAGGTATTGGACTGCATTCGATCCTTCCAGCCCCTCTGCTAATCCAATGATTCGGATATTGCATCTCCGATTTCTGTCCTCCATTTCTGCCATTTTTTCCTCCAAGTCTCGCAGAGATCGGGCTTGTTCATCCAGGGTCTCAGAATTACTTTGCGCAGTGACTTTGAGAGTGTCGACTTCAGATCTAACTTCATTGAGGTTAGCGGTTAGCGTTGCTAGTTGCTGGTGGATAGCAGTTAGCTTTCGCTCGTTGTGTTCCCCCACATGTTGAATCTGAGCGAGGCGAGGCTCCAATTTTGCCAACAAAGCCTCCGCAATAGCGTCCACATCTTGACCCTTGGTCTTGGATTTTTGAGACATGTCAGTTTCAAAGAGTTTACACAATTCGCAGTAAAGTTATAATATGATATTTCCCAGGTAAAGCTAGTAAATGAATAAGTTGAGCCGGGAGCTGAAACTTCAAGCTGCCATCTCTGTCCAGGCGATCACGTGACTCTCCACTTCCATATCTTGATGATGAGCGCCTTTGCTAACCACCAGTTCTGGTCATAAATGACCGCAAGCCAATCTCCACAATGAACTACATCAGCAGATAGATCTGTCACAGTCCCGTCAGGACCCCTCTTGGTCAGTGGTTCTTGACCCATTGACTCTTGCTCACCTTCCTCCCATTCCATTTCCTCCTGCTCACTTTCCTCCCGTTCCATTTCCTCCTGCTCACTTTCCTCCCGTTCCATTTCCTCCATCAATATTGCCAAAGGACCTTTCCTCTTTTGCATTGGCATAGGACCATCATCCTCAACCTGTACCCTGGGTGTGTTGGCACTCAACTGGAATATTGTTGGGCTGAAACACTGAAGCACATCTGTGGCTCACTGCAGAAACAGGACAGTGATCTGCAATGGATCTCAGAGTCGTTTCGGTGTGTCGGTGTGACATGATGAAGTTTCCTTGTTGCAGGTACAGGTTTTAGTGGTTGAGAAAGGAGTGCATCATATTGCTGCATGTCAGCTTCAGTTATGATATAGAGCTTAGTGCTGCAGAGGCTTCTGCCAACCATCTCATGGAAGATATTCCCATTCACAATGTCATTCCCTCGAAGTATAAGGCTGTCTGCAATCCTTTTCACAGTTCCTCCAATGCCGTCTGGGGCTCCCTTCACATGTGAGGTGGGGAAGAAGTTCCAGGTTGTTCTCTTGAAACCTAGAGTTGGAGGGACACTGCAGAGGAAAGAAAAATTCTTCTTGTTTTTGTATTGCTTGCTGGGGCCATCTGACCAGAAGTGAATGGTATCAACTTTTGGAAACTTTAAATGAATATCTCTCAGGACTGGTTCCATGTGAGTCCAAATGGCAGACGTGTCTTGTCGTTTGGATTCTGATACTGTGCAAAAGCCTGTCTTCTGTTCTTTTGTATAGTACATGCCAGTGTGGGAGGTTCTGACAAAAATGGCATGACTGTACCTCAGAACTATACTTGCATTTCCACGCCTCAGAAAAGTCCAGATGCAAAATTACTGTGCTATCATTGCACTTCTCGATCATGCTCCTGTACTCTCTGGGAACTGAGCACACATGTGTTGTTGTTTCTGATTTCAGTTTGTCCTCATATTGTTGGAGAAGCTTTCCCAGGAGCGCAGAAGACATGCCTCGCTTGTCTGTGAACAGCAGACAAGTTCAAAACTATCCTCCAGCTTGCTAGACTTGATTACACCATTTTCTCTTAGGACTTCAAGCATCAGCTTAGCATTCTCATGGTACTGACATTGACATGTCTTACGATCCAACGGTCTCGGTGCTGTGACATAGAATGGACGTAAGGCACAGAAGGATGAATAACTAAGCTTCACTCTTGGTTCCTTCTTGGTGAACTCCTTGTGGAGGTTAAATACTGTATCAGTCAGAATCATTCTCTGATGCTTTATTTTCTTACGTGTGATTGTGTTCTGTTTGTCAGTTGTCATTCGTGCTGCGTTATGAAAGAAATCATGAACCTGCTGAGTAATTGCTTGAATGCATGTAGGTTTTTTGTCAGTAGGCCTCCTCTTCCGCAGTGTGTTATATGTTACGCCAAATTGCCTTGTCTGGTGAATTAGCCGATATTTTTTCAGACCCTTGCCCGACAGAGTCTAGTTCTTGTTCTTGTGGGCAGACTTGTTTTGTTTTAATTCATGAATGAGTGTGTTGTGGAACAGCAGAGTATTCTTGAAGGTGGGGTTTCTGAGTTGGCTTCCCCGCAGCAGCTGCTCTGTTTTTTTTCTCGGTGATTCTTGTGTTTTTTTATTCCAAGCTTTTCTCGTACCCAACGCTTTTTCATTCTGTTCCTATCCTTTGTTAACTCTTCAAGTTTATTTCTCATCGCTTTCATCTCTCTAGAGTATCTTGCTCTTGTTTTCTTTCTTTCCCTTTCTCCTGCTATAGCCTGCCTACTCAGGATCCATTGGACTGTCTGGGGGAGTTTCTGGCTGATCTGAGCCCTGTTTCTTACATTCTCTTGATACTTGTTGTCTACGTTTCCAAGCCTTTCTATGACTTCTCTTTTCCCTTTCATTCAAGTCATTTATCTTCCCTTCCTCCACCCTTTTCTTCCATCTTTGCCTTTCCATTCTGAGGTATTCCTGCTTTAACTCTGGATCACTGTGTGTTTTCTCTCTTCTATATACTATGTGCTATGTAGGTAGGTAGTAGGTGCACCATGTGCGTCCCAAATGATGTAAGCCAAATGAACATGGCATAATAGTGAATTGAGAGAGAGGGAAGGCACACCTCATCCCCTCGATTTGGACAATATGGAAGAAATATAAGGGGAATTGCATAATTAGAAAATATTAAAGAGGTTAATGAAACATTACAGATCAACAATTATATTCTACCCTCAGTCTGACGGTGGTGAAAAAAACCTCCAAATGGTCCTCAACGGTGTGTCACCCCCATCAGATAGAAAACCTGTGGTGACGTCTGACAGTGGTGACAAAAACCTACACTTTCACATGATATGCATGAGTTGTTCACATTAGCCATCTTGTTTCCCCTCTGTTGCTAGCTACTTCAGACCTCTTCTTAAAAAGTAAACATTTATGTCATAATCTAATCTAATATTTTTTATACGAAAGAGACGGTGTTGACATGTTATGGTTGTGACAATAGCAGTGTCCAAAAATATGAAAAAGTTTAAGAGAAATTAGAAAACTTACATGAGCTCGAGTGATCTTGAAGCATGCAGTTGAGCTGAAGATTTCAAAAGGGGGTCCTCTGGAATGTAGTTGACCCTGTAGTTGCCTGATTTTATTGCTTTTTATAAATATCTGAAGGTGGTGACGAATATGTTGGACACATTTTGAGCAACCACAAAATAATAGTAAATATTGTTCAAAACTCACTGTTTGTAGTTTTTAATACATATTACAATGTACTCTTTCATGTGGTAAAGATATTTTTCAATTAATTTATTAAATTTTGTTTTTTTAATCAAGTTGAAATGATTGTCTCCTATCCGAGGACACCTACTTTTGTAGGCAATGGGCCAGCATATAATCATCAAATTAATAATAATAAAAATAAACCCATTAAAGAACCTTACATATGTGCAAAGGACCCTCTGATTATAACGTTGATTCTTTTCATTCATGAAAATTGTATTAATTTCCAACAGAATTAGCACTCTTTTTAGTGGGACATGTTTTTGCCAAAGTTTCAAGAATCAGTTGATAATAATAATCATCCCAATTACAATAGGGTCTTTGCTTACTTAGTCAGTGCTCTGGCCCTAATTAGGGGTTTTTGAGTCATAATTATTAGCAATATTGATCTCAATTTAAGACATTACCAGCTCCATATAAGGCAAGTAAATAAAATTAGTCTTGCGTTCAATGTTTATTCAAAACACAGAGTATGAGGTCAATAAATGTTTGCACTGGCATGCTTTTTGTGGGGGGTGCTCTTTACGGCTCACTGTATGCATAACAGTATATCAAAACACATACAAAGCATAGGAGGATAAAGAAAATAGATGAAAAAGGAGTAGAAACGAGTGCATGAACTTGATGATTAACAAGCCCGGATCTTCATCCTCACTAAGTAAAAAACATCCTTTTTACCTTTGTCTATTCCCATTGGTGGCTTCAGCATTTTTTTGGGCAAACCAAAAAACTGCACCTTCTGGCAGAAGTCATGCCATCACCTATAAAATATTGTATCAAAACTCATCTCATCTCATCTTCAACCGCTTATCCGGGGTCGGGTCGCGGGGGCAGCAGCTCTAGCAGGGGACCCCAAACTTCCCGGGCCACATTAACCAGCTCTAACTGGGGGATCCCGAGGCCTGTGTGGAGATATAATCTCTCCACCTAGTCCTGGGTCTTCCCCGAGGCCTCCTCCCAGCTGGACGTGACTGGAACACCTCCCTAGGGAGGCGCCCAGGGGGCATCCAAAACTGATATGAATAAATCGCTCAAACAGGGATAAGCTTCATGAGTCATTTCAGGTCTGTCCTCCTCACGAATAGTATCTGAGTCAATGAATAATCTTCTGGCAGCAAATTCCAAATCCAGAAGATAAGAAACATGCATGTAGTTTGGATTTTTTCTTTTAAACAAAGCCTGTAGGGCCTTGTAGTGCTTGGCCAAGGTTGCTTGACTGTCTGCATCTGGACTGGCACTATCAGCAGGCTTGTTAGCTGTAAGGCACAAAGTGATATACTGTCATTAAGATATGTTCAAATTACAAATGAATGCCGTCCATTAATATTGTACATCTTGTAAATCTTTTTTTTTCATTCAGCCCTGATCATAATGTTATAATCATGCATATATCAGTATTTCAACCATTTACAGAATGTATACATAACATTCCATTATTTATTGGCTAATATATTCAATCACATTGAATTGCATGTAAGTACGGTTTAACAAGACGCTCACACCCCACCAAACACAGTGAAGGGGCAGACAGATATACTCACATTCAGGACTGGAGGGAAGACTGGTCACTTCTTCAAGCAGACATTGGGTTTTTTTCTCTCCTAAAACAAATGACAGACATCATGCTGTCAGACTAATAGAATTTAAGAATAGGTTCAGTCTTCTGGAACCAAATTCAACAATAAAATGTATTATTTGGATTAAAATATAAAGAAGTGAAGCAGCTGAATGTTACTTATGGAGGGTCATAAAAAGGTTTCCACTAGACTCAGCCAGCACCAGTGTGGTTCAGAGGAAACTTTATTTTGTTTTGATGCTGAGTATATAGGCCAATACACTGTTGACTGGCACCTGGCACATATCATTTTCTCAATCCTAAGAAGAGAGTCCCCTCTGTTTTTATTGCCGGGGTCTGAACTGCTACTACCCTCTGTGGAGCGATCCAGAATCCCTGTTGAGTTGTTTGAATCAATTTCATCAGTGTCATCTTGGTGTTCAAGATGACGCCTCTTTGTAGAGCTGCGAAGATTAGCCATATAATTGATTAGATTCCGACTGTTGTTTTAAAATTAAAGTCAACATGTTCCACAATAAGTTCTAAGACCTAAGGATATCACTTGAGCTTTGAGAAAAAGTTTCACAATTTAAAGGCATTACTCAGAAATGATCAAACAAGGAATAAAAGACTTATCCTCAATAGAGGTAATTATTAGTTACAGTCTTACCACTTTGAATGACTCTCATCTTTTTCTGCGTTTTTGGGGAGCTCTCACATTTTGCAGTCGTACAGCTGTGTAAACACAGTGACAAGGACAAGACACAATTTTTTGCTTTCAAAGGAGTCGATGTCTGTTGCATTGTTGAATCATTAATTGAGGAATTTCCCAAGTTTGAGTGTTCTTGGACAGATTGCTGCAACATGAAAGTTAATGTGGAAGTGGAAAATGCACAATTTAATCGTGTTAAGAAGAACAGCAATGCAGAAAAACAATTGGTGGTTATTTGAGTCATATGACTAAGAAACTGACCTCCTCTGACACATCATGACACAAACTCCACACAGCTTTTCTCCGAGAAAGGTTCTCTGGGCCTGGAAAAAGATCCTGCAAGTCTTATCAAGACAATGTGCTCAGTATTTCTTCGCTGATGTTTGAAGCTACATTGGAAAAGACATATCAAAATGAATCAGTGCCCTGAAATAAGTACATATATGACAATTAATTGAATCTAAAAAAAGAAATCTAGAAAATAAAATATATAAGTTTTTTTCAATCTAAAGTCGGTTAACTAATCATACTTACAGCATCCTAACTGTGTATTTTACCTTAAAAGCTTGTAGACATATGTTTAAAAGTAATACATTACCCCTTAAAACTGATAAGGTGACATCATCCAGTCCCTCCATGCTGATGGCGAAGCTAGCTGGTTCGCTTAGCTAAGTTTAGCTTGCGCAGAGTATGTTCTCTGTAACACAAAATATAGTCATACATAATAGTTTAAAGGCCACATATATGGCGACGTAAACTTGAAGCGACAATCCAGGAGATAGCGTCTTTACTTACTTGAGGAGAAATTCATCGAATTAAGTGTTGCTGGCTCCAATGGTTCAAATTTGCAGACGTTGATACAGTGTAGATGTCGCGCATCTGCGGTGATGCACGAAGCTGTACGTGGGTTGCCCTACTGCAAATTGGTGCTGGCGGGAGTTACCATAGCAATGACTGTATTACGGTTGTCGGAACTGCCGCAGCAGTACATCCTTGCCTTCCTATCATCTTTTTTAATCATCTTTTTGTCCAACATGATTTGGCGTTGCTTCTTGTCTAGTATATTTGTGGCGCTGACTCTAAAACAGCTGTTGAGTCACATTAATACCATGCACAGATGCAGCCCGGACTTTCGCTTAGTGTGTGGGATTGATGGCTCATCGAGTGAGTACCGGGTGTATAACTCCTACTATCATGTAAAGCGAACACACTCACATTATCTTCTCCAAGTTCAAGAAACAGAGGAGGTCGTCTGGCCAGCGCTTACTAGAGGCACAGGAGAGGACAGCCACAACCAACCGGACTGATGATAATAATCCTGCAGTTGTGGTTGATGGGACATGTGATTGAAGGTCATTTCAGCATCATTAGTCAAACAGTAAGTCCATATTTTTTCATTAGCAAAAGACAGAGCACTAGTGGCTACAAGTGTTTATTTCTCATAAACACCACTGGAGAAAATCCTCACACACAATTACTACTTAAGTTGTTAGAAAATTCTGTTGTCACCTATTATTGCACTCTCAACTCGTCCTAGGCTCAAGAAATTTCAAACAGCTGTTTCCAGAAGTAAATATTATACCTAAACAACATTACCTGCTGCATCTTACCTCCTAGATTAAAGCACTTGGTCCTACTCTGAGGCATATGTGTATGCGCTTAGAATCAAAACATTGTTTTTTCAAGCAGTGGGCTATAAAAAGCCGTAAGAATATTTTTAAATCTCTTGTGAAGCACATCCAACTGTATGAATGTAGTCAGAATGTGCATGACAAACATCCTATTTTTTGTAATGACATTGAAATAGGCCCAGCATCTGAGGTGAAAAATGTTCACTACGTAGAAGAAAAGATCAAAGAATTCTTAGGAATAGAGCATGTTGAGCATGTAGTGTCTGCCAAGTAGATTGCTCAATGTGGAAATAAGCATTCATGTACCCCAGAGTTTGCAGTTTACCTCTTTATTGTAAATTAATCAGTGTTTTGTTTTGAATGCCAACCTCTCTCTACAATTGGTTGGAATGAACAGTATTTATCTTATGAGGTAGAGATTCCTCACCTTGCACAAGTCAGGATATCAGAATCAGAAAACCTTTAATGTCCCACAGACGGGGACATTTCTTTGTCACAGCAGCAACAGAATATTACAAGCAGGAACATATATAAAAAAAAATAGCAAAAATAAGCAATAAAGTTAAATTATATATATATATATATATATATATATATATATATACATATATATATATAGACATATATACATATTCACATGATATAGTGCAGTTGTTCTTGTTTTGTAATAATATAGTAGTGAGTAAATAAATATGAGTAAATATATCCAAATAGTGCAAAAACAGAAGTGACCTTAGTACAGGCATATTGCACAGGGTACAGGATGAGGTCAATAGTCTATTGGGAGCAGTGCTGATTGTATAGTCTGACAGCAGCAGGAAGGAAGGACCTGCGATACCTCTCCTTCGCACACTTATAGCGTGCTCACACTGTCCTTTTGGCCGCGGCCAAAACCGGTTTTTCAGCTAAAGTCTAGTACCTTTAAGTAGTGTGAGCGCACCCGCTCCGCGCTCAACTGCGGCCAGCGTACCGTCCACGGCCCGCTTGAAAGAGGTGGGCTTTAGCGGAGCCGTTTGCACATGTACGAGCACGAGCGTGCGCACGTGCACGCGCACGCGCACGCGCACGAGCCCTACGGCAGTAGCGTTATGTCCGCCTGTTCTGACATGTAAATAGAAGGACGGACCATGCGCGGTGAAAGGTTCACGTTGGTGTGGTGCGGAGGTGGAGTGTTTACTGCAGATTTGGTCGGATGAAAATATTCAAAAACAGTCGACAAGACGCACAAAAACTCCGAGGTCTGTGGAAAGATTTGTAAACAAAGCCACACACGCGATCAATGCGTGTGACGTGTTACGGCTTGATGCCGTGAACAGCAAGAAGCATTGGCCGAGGCCCTGGTAGTGTGAGTACAAAGAGGAGGGGGGACAAGTACCCTAAAGTCCGGATCTCGGTCCGGGAGGACAGTGTGATCACGCCCTTAGGGTGTATCAGTCTGTTGCTGAAGGAGCTGCCCAGTGCTGTGAGAGAGACCTGCAGGGGGTGGGACTCCTGCACCAGCACTGCTTGTTTATCATCTTGCTCTCTCCCACCACCTGCACTGAGTCCACAGGGCATCCCAGGATGGAGCCGGCCTTCTTGATAAGTTTATCAAGTCTCCTCCTGTCTGCGGCTGATATGCTGCTGCTCCAGCAGACTACTCCATAGAAAATGGCTGATGCCACCATAGTCATAGAAGGAGGTCAGGAGTGCCCCTTGCACTCTTACAGTCTGCTCTGACCTTTCTTGTATGTTGCTGCAGTGTGGTCAGACCAGTCCAGTGTATTGTTCAGGTGAACTCCCAGGTACTTGTAAGATGTCACCATCTCAATGTCCGTTCCCCGGATGTTTACCTGTGTGCAGGGTTGTTTGTGCCTGCGGAAATCCACCACCAGCTCTTTGGTCATCCCGGCGTTGAGCTGGAGGTGGTTCCGCCGGCACCAGTCCACAAAGTCCTGAATAAGTTCTCTGTAGGCTCTGTCGTCACCGGCCCTGATGAGGCCGACGATAGCAGAGTCGTCAGAGAACTTTTGTAGATGGCAGTGAGGGGATTGGTGGTAGAAGTCTGCGGTGTACAGGGTGAACAGGAAAGGAGCCAGGACCGTTCCCTGTGGGGCCCCCGTACTGCAGATTATTGTGTCCGACACGTAGTCCCGGGTCCTCACATACTGTGGCCGGTTAGTGAGGTAATCCAGGATCCAGGATGTGAGGTGTTGGTTCACCCCTGCCAGCTCCAGCTTGTCCCCCAGAAGTGCAGGCTGGATGGTGTTAAAGGCACTGGAGAAATCAAAGAACATAATCCTCACAGTGTTTCGAGACGTCTCCAGGTGACAGTGATCTGTCCAGGAGGAAGACGATAGCGTCGTCCACTCCGATGCCGGGTTGGTATGCAAACTGGAGAGGGTCCAAAAAGGGGCCCACCAGAGGGTGGAGATGGACGAGGACCAGCCGCTCCAGGGTCTTCATCAGGTGTGAAGTGAGAGCAACTGGTCTGTGGCTGTTGAAGTCTTTCGGGTGAGGGATCTTTGGTACAGGTACCACGCAGGAGGTGATGGGAGGCATGAGAGCCGTGGAGAGGGAGGTAGAGGTGATAATGGGGCAGTGAGTGTCGGATATGGGGGGAGGGTTTATGTCAGGGGGGGGCGGTGGGGGGAGTCTGTGGCATGAAAGCCGTGGAGAGGGAGGTAGAGGTGATAATCGGGCAATAAACAGGGAGGATGGGAGAGGTGGTGGGGGGCAGCTGATCAAACCTGTTGAAAAACAGGTTCATGTTGTTCACCCACGTCTGATCCCCCGCAGCCTGGGAGCCTGGTGTCCTCTGCCCTGAGATAGTTTTTAGGCTTTTCCAGACTCCACTGACGTTTCTCTGCTGCAGCTGGTTTTCCATCTTCCTCCTGTAGCTTTTCTTCCTCTCTCTGATCTTCTTCCTCAGCTCCCTCTGCACAGCCTTCAGCTCCTCCTTGTTTCCTGACCTAAAGGCCTTCTTTTTCTCCTTAAGAAGGGCCTTTAGGTCCTGATTAATCCAGGGCTTGCTGTTTGCAAAACACCGTACAGTCCTGGTGGGTACAGTATTATCAACACAAAAGTTTATGTAGTCCGATATGCAATCTGTTAAGCTGTCAATGTCCTCCCCATGAGAAACACACAGTTCTTCCCACACAGTTGAGTCAAAGCAGTCCCTCAGAACCTCCTCAGACTTCTGAGTCCATGCTTTAACTGTGCGGACTTCCACTGGTTGCCTGTTTAGGAGGGGCTTGTACACAGGCAGAAGATGCAACAGGTTATGGTCAGATCTTCCCAGGGGAGGGAGGGGGGATGAGTTGTATGCCTCCTTGATGTTGACGTACAACTAGTCCAGTGTTTTATTGTCTCTGGTGTGGCAGGGGACATACTGTGTTAATGTGGGCAGAGTAGAGGACAGAGAGGCATGATTGAAGTCCCCAGAGATGAGGAAGAGGGCCTGTGGGTGCTGTGTCTGCAGTGAGCTTGAGACTGAATGAAGAACATCAAAAGCTGCATCAGCGTTAGCAGAGAGGGAGGGATGTACACAGTTAACACAATCACCTGTGTGAACTCCTTCGGGAGGTAGTACGGCCTCATGCTAACAGCTAAAAGTTTGATGTCCTTATTGCAGACTTGCTCTTTAATCGTGATGTGCCCAGACCGCTTACCGCTCTCTGCCGTCCTGTCTGCCCGCCGTAATTGAAACCCGTCCAGGTTAGCGTCCGTGTCGGGGGGTCAACTCCGTTAGCCACGTCTCAGTGAGCACTATGATGCTGCACTCCCGGTAGTCCCTCTAATGCCGGGTCAGCGCTGTTAGCTCGTCCATCTTGTTGGGAAGAGAGCTTACATTCCCCATGATGACAGACGGGAGGACGGGTCTGTAGCATGTCCTCCTGTGACGGCGAGTGGCTCCGGAACGGCACCCGCGTCTCCTCCTCCTCCTCAACTCGCGGGGGACATCAGGCCGCTCGTGCGGCTGCAACGCATCGCTACTGAGGGCCAACAGCTGATCCTTACTGTAAACCAGGCATGTCCAAAGTCCGGCCCGGGGGCCAATCACGGCCCGCGGTAAGATTTCATACGGCCCGCAACTTCGGTCTTATAATATATTATTTATGGCCCGCTAGCACTATCTAACAGAAAAAATAAATCACAAAACTTTAAAATGTAATTTCTCCTTTCACCACACCTTAATGCTATCTGGCTATGCATCCTTGTGGCAAACCCTTCTCCGGTCATTACTGCCATGGTGACTGCAAAGAAAAAGAGGAAAGTTTATAGTGAGGGGCGCCACTTTCAGGAAAGGTGGGAATTACAGTACTTCTTCACTGAAAATTGAGGCAATTGTGTTTGTCTTATTTGCCAAGAGACTGTTGCCTTGTTTAAAGACTTTAACATAAAGAGACACTACCAAACTAAACATCAGAATCAGAATCAGAATCAGGTTTATTGCTAAGTATGTTGGACATACAGAGAATTTGACTCCGGCTTATGCTTTGCTCACAGTTTCCAAACATTTAACAGGACAAACCTAAACATAACAATAACAATAACATTTACATAACAATACAGAACAATAACAGAACAACACAGAACAATAATTTAAGATAAAAAATAGAGGTAATATTAAAAATAGGTTAACAAGTAAATATGAGAAATTTAAAATAGAAAGATAAAATAATTGTGCAAAGTAAAGTGACCAGGCTGTTATAAATATCTTTGTTATATTACATGTTACATGCTAACACATACGGCAAGCTAACAGGGAGTGACCGCGCTGAAAACGTGAAACAACTGCAAGCTGCTCTGGCATCACAACAGCAATTTTTCACGCGGGCCAGTGAGTCAAAGGAAAGTACCGCCAAAGCACCGCCTGTTAATAGCTAAACATGGAAAACCTTTCACTGAAGGTACATTTATCAAAGACTGTGTCCCGAAAATGGTGGAGAACGTTTGCCCCGAAAAAAAGGAAGAATTCATGAATGTTTGCCTGGCACGTAACACCGTGGCACGGAGAGTCGAGGACATATCATCAGATATTCAGAGACAACTGGGGAACAGGGGAATGGCTTTTGATTATTTCTCATTAGCCTGTGATGAAAGCACCGATGTATCTGACACTGCACAGCTCTTGATTTTTTTTAAGAGGAGTTGATGACAACATGAACATAACAGAGGAGCTGCTGGACCTCCAAAGCCTCAAAGGCCAAACCAGAGGAACAGATTTATTCTTTTCTGTTTGTGAAGCTGTTGATGGTCTGAAACTACCATGGAGTAAAGTTTCTGGGATCATTACCGATGGTGCGCCTGCCATGGCTGGTGAGCAAAGTGGATTGTCCACGCTGATCTGAAATAAAGTCAGCGAAGAAGGAGGTAACGCTATTAAACTTCACTGTATAATTCACCAGCAGGCTCTCTGCGCCAAACATCTCCAATTTGACCATGTTATGAAACCAGTGGTAAAGGCTATCAATTTTATTTGCTCTAAAGCTCTACACCACCGACAGTTTCAGCATTTCTTGCTTGACATTCAGGCTGAATATGGAGACGTAATATATCACAACGATGTGAGGTGGCTAAGTCGGGGGTCCGCAATGCAGTGATTTTTCTCTCCCAGAGAGGAAATTGGACGTTTTTTATGTGAAAAGATGCAACCGATGGGAGAACTGTCCGATCCTGTATGGCTGGCAGATTTGGCTTTTTTGGTTGACATAACGAAGCATCTGAATGCGCTGAATGTTAATCTGCAAGGACAAGATGCAGTGGTGAGCCAGCTGTACGCTCACATCAAGGCCTTTAGAGCCAAGCTGCAACTTTT
The DNA here is from genome assembly GCF_963691815.1 of Echiichthys vipera. NCBI lineage: Eukaryota > Metazoa > Chordata > Actinopteri > Perciformes > Trachinidae > Echiichthys > Echiichthys vipera. The sequence goes on along the minus strand of NC_139825.1, from coordinate 2,756,549 downwards.
CCCAAGACAATTGTCCCAAACAGAGCCCTGCACTGTGCACTTCCCAGCTTTGAAAGAGGTCATCGACAGTTTCCCACAGGACAAGATCGGTGCGCAAATGATGAGTTATGCAACAGCTATCGCATCTCTTTCTATGGAATTTATCAGACGCTTTCGGGATTTTGCTACTATTGAAAAGGACATGTTGCTTTTCTCTTTTCTCTTCTCCCTGGACCCTGACGATGCTCCTCCTGAAATTGAATGTTTTAAATCTGTCACTATTAACAGTGAAAAGCCAAAAGCATACTTACTATACTAATTTTATTAAACATCTTGAATAAGATTTGGTTATAACTGTTGATGTTGTGTACCTTGTAAAAGACAAGAGTTCAATGTTCAATGTTATCTGACTCTCCAGATATGAATTGTGTTTTTAGAGTTGTTCACGTCTGCCTGAGTGGCATATATTTGGTTACACTGCCATTTAAAAAATAAAGAGAATCGTGACAATGAAATTTGTTTTATAATAGTGCTCATTTGCATGTGACTTTTGTTGTTAAAAAAACATCAGAATGAACTACTGGCCCCCGGGCATCTTCACTTTATCAAATCTGGCCCTCTTTGCAAAAAGTTTGGACACCCCTGCTGTAAACAATAGGGCTGCGTACAGGCTCCCCGGACACAACGGAAAAAGTTGAAAAAATAAGTATAGAGACCAGAACAAAGTACGCGAGTCTGGTCTCCATACTGCCCAAGAGAGAGCTCAAAGAGTGTTAAGAAAGAATAGTTAAAAAAGTGCAAAAGAAATAAAAAAAGAGGAAAAAGCTCAAAGGTGAGCGAGAGCTGCTGTAACAGGCTGCCACTCACGCAGCGCCATCTTATCTAATAAAACCCAATATTTGTGAGTACTGAAAACTGTGTGGATTTTACACCATACTATTATTCATCACTCATCTTACAGGGTCAGGTTGCGGGGGCAGCAGCTCTAGCAGGGGACCCCAAACTTCCGTTTCCTGGGCCACATTAACCGGCTCTAACTGGGGGATCCCGAGGTGATCCACAGGCCAGTGTGGTGATATAATCTCTCCACTTGGTACTGGGTCTTTCCCGACGCCCCATTCCAGCTGGAGCATCCTTAAAGATGCCCGAACCACCTCAACGGGCTCCTTTCAACGGAAAGGAGCAGTGGCTCAACTCCGAGTTTCTCACGGATGGCTGAACTTCTCACCCTATCTCTAAGGGAGACTCCAGCCACCTGTTGTTCCTCTTCAATCTGAGGTTTGACTATAGGACAAACCCTCCTTTCCAGCACCTTGGAGTAGACTTTAAAAAGGGGGACCGGAGAGTGTGTGCCAATTACATGGGTATCACTATACTCAGCCTCCCTGTTAAACAGAAGAACCAGCCTGCCATTCCCTTGGCACTGTCCCAGGCTTCCAAGCAATGTTGAAGAGACGTGTCAACCAAGACAGCCCCTCCCAACACAAAGCTTTCAGCATTTCTGGACTAACTCATCAATCCCTGGGGCTTTGCCACTGAGTTGTTTGATGCCTCAGTGACTTTCGACAGAGATATTGACAATGATCCCCCATCAGCCTCCTTCCACCGCCCAATTACCTCATCAGCTGAGGTCCCCAGCGTCCTTTCCTTACTGCAAACAGCTTGGACGGTTCCCTGTTTCCCCCTCCTGAAGCACCTTGGTGCAGCCCAAAAGTCCTTCTCCATGAGTTCTCCAAACGTCTCCCACAGCCGCCGTTTGCCTCTGACACGGCAGAGGCTGCAGCCCTTTTGGCCCGTCAGACTCTGGAGGCAGTTGCAAGGTCCCAACGGGCCAGAAGGGCTGCAGCCTCTGCCGAGAAGAAGATGTATTATCCTGGAAGACTCCGAAGGACTCCTTCTTCAGTCGGACAGCTTCCCTGACCACTTCGAGGGTTACCGCCCCTTGAGGCACCTAAGACCTTGAGGCCACAGCTCGCCGCCACAGCTTCACAAAGCTTTGAACATTGCCCACTCCGGTTCAAAGCTCCCAACCTCCACAGGGATGCCAGAAAAGCTCAGCTGGAGGTGTATCTATCTATTGGACAGGGGCCTCCTCCAGACGTTCCCAGTTCACCCGCACCGCTCATTTGGGCTTACCCGGTCTGTCCAGAATCTTCCCCCATACTCTGACCCGACTCATCACCAAATGGTGATGAGCTGCCCCTCTCTTCACTCGAGTGTGCAAAACATACGGCCTCAGATCAGATGATACGATCAAAAACCGGTCATTGACCTTTGGTCTGGGGTGCTCTGGTACCACGCGGTGTTTGTTATAGACAATCCGAGCCCCATGCAGGACTCCATTTAGGGTCTCCAAAAAGGCTGAATACTCTGGACTCTTGTTCGGTGCATACGCACAAACTACAGTCAGAGTTTTCCCCCCTACCAACCGCAGGGGTAAACTCCAACACCGCAACGCTCAGCCGGGGATTTGTGAGTATCCACACACCCGCCATGTCCCCAGAGCCAGCCTATGCTGCCCGTCACTGGTCCATCGAGGCCCTCAGAGGGGGGAGGTGCCACGTCACTCTTTCAGGGCTCCGTGGCAGACCTGGCCACCAGGCGCTCACCGCTGAGCCCTCCATCTGGGACTGGCTCCAGACAGGGGCCCCGGCCTTCCTCCCGGCAGGGTCTCTCTTCCTCTTCCACGTTCGTCCTAGGTAAGGTTTTCACATGTAACTGACCATGCTGTGATCTACTCAAATGCAAATCAGGAGTGTGAGTGTCACACAGAAGACACAGAACGAAGGACATTTAAAATCAGATACATAGGTACATTGGACTAGTTTACACTCTCAAAAGCCTTCCCTTCCTTCAAGAATTTCTGTTTACATTTTTTATACTCAGTGATGACATGTATCAACATTTTGTGCATTTTTCCAGCTGTGCATGGTAACTTTGATAGAATGATAATGTCCATTAGGTCCCCTGGTTATGGTTTACTATGAATGATGAGAAACATAACCTGTACCTGACAATTTAAAACAATTTACATGTTTGAAAGTATAGAAGTATTAGTAAAAATCCTATCTGAGAAAACGATTTTACATATAAAAATATTAATAATGTGGGCTTCGTAGATAATTGGCAGTCTTTCTGGGGAAAACCTGGTCTTATTAAGAGAGATGGTATTCATCCTACTTTGGAGGGTGCCCCTCTCATATCTAAGAACCTGGACGCAGTTGTTAGCGGTCTAAAACCATGACAACCCAGTGTTGGGATCAGGAAGCAGAGTCGCAGTTTAATACACCTCTCTGCGCTGCCCTTATCGCAGGTGCCCAGGAAGCAGAGTGGCAGTCTTAAACACCTCTCTGCGCTCCCTGTGGAGCATTTTCCAGCTCAGTTTAGTATACCATCACTGTCTGCCCCACGTTCATATAAATTAAACAGATCAAAAATTAACAGAAGAGGAGCTATACAGAAAAACTTGATACAAATCAACACAAAATCTGAGACTATGCAACAATATCAGAAAATAAAATGTGGACTTTTAAACATCAGATCTCTGTCATCTAAAGCTGTATTAGTAAATGATCTGATATCAGACAACCATATTGATTTACTCTGTCTGACCGAAACATGGCTGTGTCATGAAGAATATGTTAGCCTAAATGAATCCACTCCTCCCAGTCATATTAATACTCATATTCCTCGAGGCAGTGGTCGAGGAGGAGGCGTTGCAGCTATTTATGACTCAGGCCTATTAATAAACCCTAAACCTAAACTAAATTATAATTAATTTGAAAGTCTTGTTCTTAGTCTTTCACATTCAACCTGGAAAACTGTGCAGCCAATTATGCTGCTATAGGCCTAGTCTGCGGGGGGATAATACTTTTCCTTATACTCTGAGCTTCTCTCCTCTCTGTCTGTACCATTCATGTCACATCTATGCATGTTACTAATTCAGCTTCTTCCCCGGAGTTGTTTGTGCTTTGTCGTCTTCCAGGTCTCTACTGATCGTGGTTTTGCCTGCTGCCGTGGTCCTACATGACGCTTCCTGCTGCTATTATCACTGTTACACATATATACTATCACTAGTTTAATAAACTATAAAATTTGTAGCTGTATCATAGCTGCTATTGCCACTACTCATCATTGATCATGTTTGCCACCATAATTATTATCATTTTCATATTCTGTCACCTTAGCTGTGCTTGTTTCTACTATTCTGTTGTATTAACTGTCTTAACATATACGTCATATTCACATTACTATAAATATTATTATAGTTACTGTTAGGCTTTGCTTGCATCTCTGGAAGTGTGTCTGTCTGTCTCTCTCTGTCCTTCTGTGTGTCTTTTCTCTCTTTCTCTCTCCTTTTCTTCCTCCCCAACCGGTCAAGACAGATGGCCGTCCTCCACAGAGCTGGGTCTGTCTGACGTTCCTGCCTGTTAAAGGGAAGGTTTTCGTTGCCACCGTACTCTACAGAGGAATTGTTGGGTCTCTGTAAATCATAAATAAGTCAGAGAGTGTGGTCTTTACCTACTCTGTAAAGTGTCCTGAGATAACTTTTGTTATGATTCGACACTATAAATAAAATTGAAATTGAAATTTAATTGAAAATTCCCATATTTACACCAAAGAGGTTATAATAATTATATATTATTATAACCTCTTTGTTTAAACTTTACACCAATCAGTCTACAGACAGCTCTGTTATTTGGCTGGTTATAAATGTGTGTGTGTGTGTGTGTGTGTGTGTGTGTGTGTGTGTGTGTGTGTGTGTGTGTGTGTGTTTCCCTTTTAGTATATACCTGTAGTTAACTATGGGCGCAAAATCCAAGCAGTGATCAGTGGAGGAGAAAAACTGTCTCCTTTATTGTCAGAGGTACAGAATAAACAAGAGGGAGCATAGGAGAAATCCCCATTTAACGTATACAGACATGGCATGACCACCGACAGACGAAGCTTGGCCTGAGGCGACAGTGATATGCTGCTGCAGAGTTCAAGCAACATCTTTCAGCCTGGTATGTTTCACTTTTCAAATGTTTCGCCTTGTTGCAAACCAACTATACATTTCTCAGCTGTTTGGTGTACCAATTTAACGTTACTGACTATGTTTGTAACAGCATTCGTTTGTAGCAATGCTAGCTTGGGTAATGTAAGCTGGCCAGCTAGTGTGATATTGTTACAATAGCTAACGTTAGCATTAATGCTAATGCTACTTTCTAACACTGCCATTGACTCACTAGACGTTAATAACTGCCAACGTAACTTAACTCCTGGCTTCACAGAAAGCTGAAACTGTGTAGAGTGTAAGTTAGTGGACAAGTTTGTGGTTGGTGACTGTTCTCTTGTTTATTGTTGTTGTTTATAGAGCTGTCGGACATAGAAGATAATGAAACCGACCAGGGCCTAACAAACTCTGAGCCTGACCTCTGAGTTGATCCTGAGATGGGAAACTCTGCCTTTTCTGAACAACTGATCAATGTTACTTCAATCAACTCTAAGTAGGTTGAGCATGAACATAAAAAGCACCATCAAGGGAGCTCTGATACTATGATTCACCATGGCAACGGGTAAATGTATTCATTTATTTATTTTTTATTTATAACCTTTATTTAAACTGGTAAATATAGCGGGGAGCAACCTCATTTACAATATAACCGAGATAAAAACACAAAACATTAAAATAAAAGTCACACAGCCTCCATTTTAATCCTGTTGATGTAGAGATATTAATGCATACACTGCACCTGTGCATATTTATCTTTAAAGCAAAGAGCCTTAGTCAGAGGAGGGAAAGTGTCAATAAGTTAACACAATAAAGTTTTATTCTCTGTTCCCCATTAATTCATAATTTAAAAAAAAAAAGTTGAAGTTTGAAAAAAATGACTCATGACTCATGCTGTCCAGATCCTCTCCATGTGGCTCAACAAGTGCATCCCAGTCAGCTCAAAGCAGTCCTGTAGTGCATCAGCAGCCTCCTGAGTCCACCTCCTCATGCTCCTAGTGTGGACAGGCTGCCGCTGTACAAGGGGAATATACTTAGGGGTCAGCAGAACCAGGTTGTGGTCAGATCTTTCAAGAGGGGGAGGGCTATGGGACTGTATGCATCCTTAGCATTTGCATACAACAGATCCAGTGTGTTACAGTCTCTGGTGGGGCAGTCAACATACTGGTGAAATGTTGGAAGGGTTTTATCCAGTGAGACGTGATTAAAATCCCCAGTGATGACAATAAATGCATTAGGATGCAGCGTCTGTATCTGGGCAACAGCGGAGTGGATGACGTCACAGGCCAGCACTGCATCAGCTGAAGGAGGAACGTACACATCGATCATGATGCAGACGTGAATTCGTGAGTGACCACTCTTTTTGTTATTTCTCAAAAAAGTTTAACAAGCACCAGCTTAATTACAGCACTATTGAAAAAGAAGCTCTCGCTCTCTTACTTGCCTTGCAGCATTTCGAGGTTTATCTTGGGTCTAGTTCGCAGCCTGTTCAAGTTTTCACAGACCATAACCCGTTAGTATTCCTAGCCCATATGCGAAAACTCTAACCAGCGACTTATGCGCTGGTCTCTTCTCCTGCAGGATTTTAATCTGCAGATTTCACACAAGAAGGGCACAGATAATGTAATGGCAGATGCTTTGTCAAGAGGTTTCTCAGCTTGGAAGGATTAAACACTGTAGGGGTGTGTTTACTTCTTGGGTGTGGGGGTGTTATGACTGCAGTCATTTTTTAGCCAATGTGCCAGTCATTTATGCAAATAGGTGTGTGCCATAGCCGTGCCATGAATGGTGGAGTGGTTCCAGGCCCTTGCTCTTGATTGGCTGCATGCTGAAAACTACCGGGTTTATAAAGAGCCAAAATGGCGGACATCGGATGGCAGCAGGCATTCCTCATCCTCCTCATCTCCCAACAGGCCATACTTCAGCTCAGCTTTGTAGTCCTTTTGAGTAGTTTAGTTTCTTTGAGTAGTAGGGGTGGACTGTCAGTTTTGTTAACATTGTTTTTTCCCTGTTTATTTAGTTATGGAGGTAAATCCTGTGTCATTTGTTTCTTCTTAAGTTTGGTTAGGTAAGGTTTATTATTTCCTAGACAGGAACCTTTTGTTTGTTATTTTGGCCTTCGTCCACCCTGAAGCCTATAGCTCAGCTTATATATATAATTATCTATTGTTGTCACTTTAACTATTTTTTTAAATAAAACCTTTTTCTTAGTATTCAACCAAATCATTGTTTGTGGCCACTTGGGACTTGGGGAAGATGGGGCTTTTTCATGTTGTGTCCTAGGCCCCCTAGACTGGGGCATAACATAACTCTCTGTGAGAGTGGTGAGAGAATCAACACACTGCAATCAGGTGTGTGTGGCAGAGATGGTCACAAGTCACTTTTTGCATGTCCAAGTCAAGACATTTTATAATCTAGTATAAATAAAGCAGGTTTTCTGCTCCCTTTACCTGAACTAGTTAGACACACCCGAAACTCCATGTCCTGCTCTCATTGGAGGATTTTAAGACATTTGATAATAACCTGGAGGCAGACACATCTGGCTTTAGATATTCTTACGATATATTCAGGATTATGCTTGATTTTGATGTATAGTTGCTGTTTTCACTTGTTATTAGATATATTTTTATTGTAATATAATAATTTATTTTGTATTGGCTGCTCATTATCCCAGCTGGCATTCAACTGAAATTAAATGATTGGATGTTGTTAAAATATTATCAATTTGTGAAACAACATTAATTTAACGTCAAATCAACGCTGAACACCAAATAGTTGAAGTGGTGTTGTCAATTCACTATGGATTCCTAATTGAAATATCAATGTTTTTGGAGTTGTATTATTTTTTACAACCATGACTTTTAAACATTTTGATAAAAACAGAAAATAAACGTTATTCCAACATCCAAATCAAATAACTGTTGAAAAAGTGTTGATTCATGAATGATGATTCAATGTTGAAAGATCAACTCTGAATTAAACTTTCATTTAGTCGTGATAAAAGCGCATTCTTCATCTACCGGTGTACTTCGAGAGCAACTCCAGTCTGACTAATCACTTTGGAACATCAACATAAGGGCTTGATTGGAGGACAGCTGCTGTCGATCATACAAACGCAGTGACTAGAACTGGATTCTATTGGCTCTGACGGTTCCAGACAACACCCACATGTGCATGCATGAAGTGGGTCTGTGTCGTCATCGTCAGGTTTAGCAGATTTTGACCTGGACCAGTTCGGGAGTTTGGCCCGTATTTCCCCAGGTTAAACTTTGACATGTTTTTCATGGAAATTAATCTTGAAAAAAGACTGCTTGTGTGTGAACTGTTGGCACACTTGTATCATTCAGCCATGTCCGATAATAAAGCGTCAGTGAAATGTGAAATGTCTTTATTAGTCTTCTTCCTGGTCTTGCTTTGGCCAATTGGTGTCAGGTTCTGTGGTCTGTATGCCTTGTGTCTAGTTTGTTTTTTCAGTTTCCTGGTTTATTTTGAAGTTTTCTCCTCTTCTGCCATGTCTTCCTGTCTGTGATTGTCTCCCTTGTCTTGATTTGTGCCACCTGTGTTGCCCTTGACAGCTGTGTTGCGTCTGAAATTAGTCTGCCTTTATGTACCCTGGTCCCCTGTTGTTCTGTGTGAGTTCATTGTCAGTCTGGTGTCAGCGTTGGTTCAAGGCTGAGTTTAAACCAATCCTTGTTTCAATATCCAGTCGGTTTTCTTGTTGCTCTTTGCATTTGGGTCCTTCGTTTGAGGCTTCCACCATGACAATTGGCTTCTTCCTAGCTGACTGTGCTTGTTATTATTAGTATAAATAACTAGTAAAAAATAAACAAAAATTTTACAAATGACCAAGCAAACTTGTGTTAATTGTATCCATTTCAAGGTGTAGGTGTTACTGGAGCTACTGTTGAGCACATCAATACTTTAGTGAAAACAGTGTAACAAAAATATAATGTGTCAAACTATGTTGAAAAGCAAGACTTTAAAGTGACTTTATAGTTATGATTTGATATGCAAAATTTAAACTAAAATCAATATATATTCAGTGTTGGGGAATTCACCTATGTTGAGAGACATAATGTAGGAATGACATCTATTTCAGAGTTGATCAGATATGCAAAATCCAAATGAAATTCAATGGTTATCCAACACTGACACTGACGTTGATTCAACAACGTGACTCCTCGCTAAAATGCCAGCTTGGACGTTTGTCAAAAACGTTTTTAGTCATGCTGCTGCCTGTCTTGGCCAGGACACTCTGAAAAAAGAGATTTTTAAATTAAAAAATAAATAAAAATTCCTTCAGCCTCTCAAATGCAGTGTAATGGCTAAAGCTAATAATGCAGTAACATTATGTGGTCACCAATAAACCTGTAACATCAACTTGCCTTTAGCTGACATTAATAATTAACGTTTATTTCTCCCGGTTTAACTGCATTAGTCAGCAGATGGTGGCAGCACCGGCAAGAAAACACTTTTCAGAAATATATAGTTTCACCAATGTCTTAAAGTTAACCTCTCATGTATGGAGGTAGAATTGTCTCAAAAAGATTATTACATATCTAAATGGTATGTATAAATATGCAAACATTTATGAATAAACAAATACAAATATAAAAATGTGACATACAAATAAATTAACTAATTTGTATAAATAAACTTGTATTGTCTCAAAAAGATTAATACATATCAAAATGATATGTATTAATATGCATACATTTATAAATAAACAAAATACAAATATGTAACGTGACATACAAATAGATAAATTCATCTGTATGAATAAACGTGTAAAAATAAATGTGCTTGCATTTGTTTTTGTATTCTGCATTTGTGGATTGCTTTTTTGCTTTTCTCTCTGACGTAATTTTGAGACATTCTTACTGCACATCAGCTTCGTAAATAAATGCCCCTGGCTTTGAATGTGAACACACCCTTCCCTGTTGAACCAGCAGGGGTCGGTGTTGTAAAGCTGTTGACTGTTGTTTTTAACTCGATGATGAACCGCGATGAACATGGATGAAGCTCAAAATCAAGGGTCTACTGTAAGTATTACTCATTTTGGATTATTATTACACTGATATGAGATCAGTATCTTCACATAGAAAAATTAAACAGTATTGATACAATGAGCAGCTAGCACTGTCTCTCAGATTTACTTTTGGATAGGTTAGCAGCAGCTAATCTAACGTTAACATTAGCTAGCAGCTCACTCAAACTAAAAGATCCTTTAGAACCTTTAGCAATATCAACGTCTCTGGTAAACTGCTAGTTAGATAATGCTAACTGTATAGTATAGTGTATGCCATTTCATTTCGTTTGTTTTCTGGGGTGCTTGTGGGCGGGGAGGAGGGGACGGCGAACGTAGCCAGGTAGTGAAGAACAGGTGATATGGGTTAGGTGCTGATAACTGTCTTTGTGCAGATTCAGCAGGTTAGGTGCTGATTACTGTCTTTGTGCAGATTCAGCGGGAGTGTCACGCCACATCCTTTGATCGTAAGTTAAAACTTTTTTGTTATCTGATAAACAAATAACTGAGACATAAACAAAGCCTTTTTTGGTTTATGGATGTGCATCAAAGTCAGACTCCCACTGACTATAGTGTCACCTAATTCACCTGGAAGGTGCCACTACACTAACTGTCCACTCCATAGATAGTTTAGTTCAGTATCAGTCCATGGTCATCTCAATAATGTCCTTGACTTTTATAAAGTTTGTGGTCATACAAGTTGGGAAATCACATCACATGTAACAAAATGTGGTGCTGATGCTGTTCACTTTGATTATTATTTATTTTTTACTGATGTTAGCATTGTGGTAGCAGTGAGCAAACGTTTGAGCTTACACTGACTGGTGTGACTTTGTTGTTTTTGCAGAGGAGGACATGGTCATTCAAAGGATCTACAAGGACCCAGAGATGGCTGCAGTCATCAGGGAAAAGGGGGATTTTTTCTTTTTCTACTTTTACTTACCATGTTTCATGAAAATGTGAATCACCACATTCTCCATCGTACAAACCTATACAAAGTGCCTTTTTTTAAGTGCTCAGCTCAGACATATGCCGCCATCAGCAAACAATGTGATCCACGGGAAGCCTGTTGAAGCAGTTGAGGAGTACAGGTACCTGGGCACCATCTTCGACAGCCTGCTGAAATTCTCCTCCAACACAGAGAAGATTCTCAGGAAATGTCAGCAGCGGAAATACCTCTTTAGGAAGCTCAATTCCTTTGGAGTCAGCAAGAACATCCTCCTGACCTTTTACTACTCCTTCATCGAGAGCATCATCACGTTCTCCATCACATGCTGGTTCTACTCCAACAGCCTCCAGAACAGAAACCGCCTGCAGAGCATAGCCACGGTCTGCTCTAAGATCATCAGACTTCCTGTTAGAACTCTGTCCACCATCCATGAGCAGCAGACACTCAGGTTAGCTGGTCGGATCATGCAGGACCCCTCTCATGCTCTCTTCTCAGCGTTTGAGTGGCTCCCCTCAGGACGCCGTCTTCGCTGTCCCTGCTGCAGGACACAGAGGAGAAGAGCAACCTTCCTCCCCAGGGCTGTCCAGCTCCTCAACTCCTGACCCCTCTGACCATCCTCCTCCCCACTCTTGACACCCTCCCCTGGACACTTCACCCCCCCCCCCCCCCCCCCCACTCCAGACACCCTCCCTGGACACCATCAACCCCCCTCCCACCCCTGACACCTTCCCTGGACACCTTCTCATCTGCTTTTGAAGTTTTACAAGGTGCCTCTGTGTTTTCCAAACTGGACTTTAGGAATGCATACCATCTGGAGTGGATTCGGGAGGGAAATGAGTGGGAGACTGCTTTCAACACCGCTCAGGGTCATTATGAATATCTCGTTATGCCTTTTGGACTCTCTAATGCCCCCTCGTTTTTCAAAGCCCTAGTTAATGATAATGACATGCTCAATACCTGCATCTTCGGTGGGGTCATTCCTCATCACTAGCCTGTCACCCTGGGGTCACAAGTACCCTGGCGCTCCTCAAACAGCGGTTCTGGTGGGCTGCCATGGAGGGGGATTCTAAGAATAAGAGTCCCGCCAAGCCCCAGATGGTCTGCTTCACCTTCTACCAGTTCCCAAGCAACTTTGGTCCCTCATCTCTCTGGACTTCGTCACTGGACTTCCACCCTCGAATGATAACACTGTAGTACTTACTGTGGTTGACCATTTCTCCAAAACTGCTCATTTCATACCATTACCCAAGTTACCCTCTGCTAAACAAACTGCTGAACTCCCATTGCAACATGTATTTTGTCTGCACGGTCTCCCCAGGGATGTTGTTTCTGACGGGGGGCCCCAATTCACCTTGTTTTTGCCGTGAGTTTTGCAGTCTCCTTGGTGCCTCTGTCAGCTTGTCTTCAGGCTTCCACCCACAGCCCAATGCCAAACTGAGAGGAAGAATAAGGAGTTGGAGACAACTCTGCGATGCCTCTCGTCCCGCAACCCTTCTTCCTGGTCCAAACAGCTGCTGTGGGTAGAAAATGCCCACCCAACCCTCCCAAGCTCAGCAACTGGACTCTCCCCCCTCCAGTACTCCCAAGGGTATCAAGCACCACTCTTTCCCATGCAAGGGCAGGAGGTCAGGGTTCCTTCAGTCCAGGCCTTCATGCGCCGATGCCGCCGCAAGGAAGGGATATGGTGAATATGGAGTGTAAGACCGACGATGAATAGCCTCTCTGTTTCTTATTATTTATTTATTTTCTTTTTTTCTTTTTACTCTATAACATTTTCATTTTTATTTTTTGCCCCCCTAATTCATAAACAAAAACATTGCAGATAAGGATGGTGTATTTGTGATTGTGGCAGGAGAATTAAAGTCGGTATCATTGACATTGGTCAATATATATGGTCCTTATTTTGATTGCCCTCAATTTTTCAAGCAAGTGTTGAACCTCATCCCTGATGTTTTACAAAGTAAGTGGAGATATAATTGCTGGAGAATAATGTTCTACTCTGGAAGGTTTTCATTGCCACCATACTCTACGGGGGAATTGTTTGGTCTATGTAAATCATAAATAAGTCTTAGAGTGTGGTCTATACCTAGTCTGTAAAGTGTCCTGAGATAACATTTGTTATGATTTGGCACTATAAATGAAATTGAATTGAATTGAATTGAATAGATCCTCCTCCAATAGAATCCCACCATCTGGTGCTAGCAAATTCTTGAATACTATCATGAGTAATATGAACCTGGTGGATTTGTCCCCAAATACCACAACATAATTATTTCAGATCATAGTCCAATTACATTTAAGATTCGATTAAACTCGATAAAACGTAAAGAATTTTTGACCACAGGAGGACACCAGTGTTCAGTTTGTGTTTGTGAGCATTTTAGTGACATCTGGTTAATGAAGTCAAGCTGCTGGGTGTTCACTTATTTTACAATGCAATGCTCAAAGGTTGAATATGGAGAAAGAAAAGAACACCACAATCTAGTGTCTCAAAATCGTAGTCGCAACAACACAAAATAAATAAAAGCACTCAGGTTGCCATGTTGTTCAGACATGTAGCCTACAGGAGACCAGGGTCTGTTTGAGCCTGTTTGAACCCATCCCCTCCAGCAAATTGCACCACAAAAACAAGTATTGCAGAGGAGTTTGACTGATAGTGTTGTGGAAATAGATTCTTCAATAAAGATCAACAAACAGGATCAGCTTTTTCTCCGTGGTTTATTTTTGCCAAAGCATTTTCCTCTGCAGACAAAAATACGTTCATCCCTACATCCTCACAAGTTAGAGTCTAGTAGGGAGTGACGATTTGCCAAATCTCGCACAGTCTTTTAGGGAGAGGGACAGGACGCGAATAGCCTTGGTTGGGTGACGTCTTTAGACCAAACAAAAACATGCCTTAGACATTACAATTCTGAACATTCTGAACCTCTCTCATCACAAGGTCTCTAACACAGGGTACATATGCACAAATGTGCCAATATATCATCATGAGTTAGTTATTTGCATTATCCATTAAGAATGTGAGACAGAGGAGACACTGAACTGTGTCTGACCTGACAAAACTATGATTATGAATTACAAATATCCAAAATTCCCACAACAGTCCCCCCTTTGAACATTTTATGTTCACTACAAAAGGAAATTTGTAATTTATATATATTTCAATTTTTAGCAATTTTTTAAATAGCATGCATCAAAACTGGAGAAAAAGCTTTTTATTTCATAGATGAAAAAGGTAATTTGGTTAAAAACAGTGATTGGAATAGTTATAAAGGGTAATTATCATGTAATAAATGATTGAGGGGGAAAGGAACAGACGATGAATAGCATAATACAGATAAACCCCTTTCTTTCTTTCACTACCACAGGCCAGAAATTGACCTGATGGTTTGAAACATTCACCCTGAAGGGGAAAAATGATAAAATATGATTAAAAAGAAGGTGCGGATACAGCATACATGTATTTGGCCAAACTTCTAACCACAGGGCCCCCACTCACCGTCACCGCTCAGCAACTTTCTAATTTCTACAGCCCCCTTGACAAAGTCTGTTGTCACACTTCACTGGGTTGAGACGAAGGATATCTAAACAACCCCCCCTTTGTAGCGGTCTGGTCAAGCTGTAGAGGGTAAAGGAGCTAAGGTCGGACAGGCAAGCAGGCAGACATGAGTGAGACAGTTTGCACACAATTACATGTCATGGTTTGCACAAAAGGGTGAGAATTTTATTGTTGTCATCACGCATGTGGTTGTAGTGTAATCACACTCTAACATTCACATTTTGTGTTTAAATCAGTTTGACTCAATATATGAATCCAAAAACGGTGGTACCCACAGATCTTAATCTGGGGTCATGGTGATTCATGGGTACTACCACGTGGCGGAGCTCACTAAGGAAACCACGAGAGCTCTGCAGCAAGGCAGCACGCAACAAATGACCAACAACATTACCACCACCACAATCAACACAGGGAGTAGTAATCTGACAGCGGTGGATTTTCCATCCCCCCATTATGAGCCAGGACCAAGGTCCTAGTCGTCATGGGCTTCTGAGTTTTGCTTTTCTCTCAACAGTTCATTCAAGTGGGTGACAACATGAGTCAAATTGTCACCTAATGCAAGCACATGGGTGCAGCATTTTGTCCCGATAATGTGGCATACACCCCCTTGAGAGGCCAGGCTGTGGGTGTGTGTGAGGTTCAGTCTGCCCAGTTAAGAGCCCTCGTTCTTGCACTCAGGGTTGGTGTAGGCAGCGTTCCCTGCGCTGTTGCATGTGGCGCTCACTGTCTAGTTGCAAAAGGACGTGCCTAGATTTTGGTCAAGTGATGCTTACAAAGCACACAGCTCCTCGTTGCCGTGTGGGGTTTGTCGTCATCACTGAATGATGCATCTGACTCAGTCAGATTCAGAAACGCCACAACTACACTGTCGATCCCTCGTAGTTGACGGCACTGATGTTCAGAACCCCCAACCAGGGAGCGAGGCTGCAGGCAGTGCCATGCCCACACCGTGAGGATGTTGGGCACAGACATAACAACTGTTATTCGTCATCAGCCTGGCGGTTAGAGCCACAGCTCGTTACCAGGCATTCTGCTCCGGTCGGGTGACCGGGGCGATGTTCACGATGTGTAGTTCCTGTCCGTTTCGATCTGCAAGGCTGGAGTAGGACTCGTTCAGCAGCAGGAGTAGTAGGTGTTGAGCCGGCAACAGGTCCAGGTGGCGTCTCAACCCCTCCTGGAGTGGCTTGCCTTGGAAGATCGATGCCATCTGGTTCCCTCGGATCTGTCTGTACGAGGGCATCATCTGCTGGCTCCGTGACTCTTTTGCAGTGGCAGGCGTGGATCCAGGTGGCCCTCTCTGCGACCTTTACTGCTGTTTCTGTGACGAGCAGCACCTGGTAGGGCCCGTTCCACCTTCTTGATTGCCAAGATTTCCTTCTCAGATCTTGGACCGCTACCCAGTCACCTGGATCCAGCTATTCACCTGCTTGTGAATATCAGAGAGAACAGAGGTTAGATGTGTACAATATCGCAGCATCTCATCTTAACAACACCCTGTATCAGGGAATTGCCTTCGCTCAGACCCAATCTCAGTTCGCAAAGGCCGACCGAACAGGATTTCAAACGGGCTGAGATCATTTCTGGACCTGATTCTCCCCCTCATGTACATCAACACAAGGGAGAAGGCCTTTGTCCAGGGCAGTTTTGTTTCCTTATAGGATTTAGCTAGTTCTTTAGGGTCCCATTTTCTAGCTACAATGCCGTCCCAGGTCAAAACCGAGGTACTGACTGATGTTTTTAAGTGCAGCGTTTACAAAAGGGGTCCCATTGTCGCTTGATATTCGTAAGGGGACTCCCCATCTGGGAAGTATCTGTGTTAGTAAGGCTTTTACCACTGTTGACGCATCTTTCTTTGAAGTGGGAAAAGCCTCTACATACTTTGAGAACCTGTCGACCATGACGAGGAAAAATTCCTTTTCTTCACTTGGTGTTAGTTCTATGAAGTCCATTTGTAAGTGATCAAAGGTCTCGCTGCTGGGGGATGGGCGCTCTGTTTGAACCTAATGCCTCTGCCTGCATTGTTTGTTGCGGAGATCACAAATTTTTTGTATAGTGAGTAACCCTTTTGTGAACCAATTTCTTTAAATATCACGTGTCATCCAATGTCTTTGGATATCACGTGTCATCTCCCCTTTTGACGCGTGGTCTCGACCATGCGTCAATTTAGCATAATGGTGAAAAAATTAATCCGGCAAACAGGGCTTGTCATTAGGCCCATACCAAATGTTTTGTTTCATCACACTGCCAGTTTGCTTCCACGCCCATTTCTCTTGGGTGTTGCTCTGTTCTGCAGCTCTTGTAAGTCTGCGTAGGGTGTTACAGCGGGCTGGAAGTGATAGCAAGCTCTGTTATCAGCGGTTGTTTAGCTGCGACCTTGGTTGCAGCATCAGCACGGGCATTTCCTAGTGAGACATAGTCTGTTTTATGTGTATGTTCTTCTATTACATATGGCGATGTGATGTGGCAACAGCAAAGCATCAAGGAGGGAAGAGACCAAGTCGTGATGGGCGATGGGTTTGCCAGATGCAGTGAGAAATTCTCGATTTGCCCAAATTTGTCCAAACGAGTGGCAAACCCCCCATGCATATCTGCTATCTGGGAAAATAGTGACAGTCTTACCTCTAGCCAATTTGCATGCTTCAGTCATGGCCACAAGCTCAGCGGCTTTTGCTGAATAGTTAGACGGGAGAAGTTCTGGCAAAAGTGTTTTGTGTATGGTGACTGCAAAACCTGATTGGTTAAGGCCTGTTCCCGGGTCCCTTGATGCTGAGCCGCCCACAAAAAGCTCCATGTCGCGGTTGGTGAGTGGTGTTTCGCGAAGATCAGGTCTGGGGGAACAGATTTCATTAATAATAGCCACACAGTCATGGGGCTCCTGTTTCTCAGAAGTAGGGAGCAACGTGGCAATATTGAGTACAGTGCAGCGCCGTACAGTGATATTGGGCAGTTCAAGCAGAATGGTGTTGTATTTTAATCATCTTGCAGAGGACAGATTTTTTGAGTTTTTTCCCTCCAACAAAATCATTAAGACTGCATGTTGGACTAACAAGGTTAGTCCAGAGTAACCGACAATGTCGCGAGAAGCTATGACTGCCTTCTCTGCAGCTGCCACAGCTCTAAGGCAGGCTGGGAGACCGGCTGCCATAGGGTCTAGTTTGAATGAGAAGTATGCAACCGTTTTTTTTTTTTTATTGTCCCCCCCCCCCCCCCGTAATCCTGCAGTAAGACGGAGGTCATGTGGTGTCCCTTTTTATCAACGGTT
Organism: Echiichthys vipera; assembly: GCF_963691815.1. Taxonomy (NCBI): domain Eukaryota; kingdom Metazoa; phylum Chordata; class Actinopteri; order Perciformes; family Trachinidae; genus Echiichthys; species Echiichthys vipera. The sequence goes on along the minus strand of NC_139825.1, from coordinate 2,738,781 downwards.
TGTGTAAATGGCCGGTTGCAATCTGGGAGGACCCTGACCATGAGCAATGGCCGCCAAAGGTGCCTTGATGCTTGCATAGTCAGGGATCCACTGTCTACGGTATGCTGTCATGCCAAGAAAACTCATAACCCGTTTCTTTGTGATTGGTTTTGGGATTTCTTGGATGGCAGAGATGCACTTTTGGGAAAGTATTTTCCCCTCTTGCGATATAATGTGTGTAAGCAAGGCTAGCGTGTCCGCGACGCAAGCCTCCTGTGTAGGAGAGCAAATCATTAAATCATTTACATGTGCCAGCAAGGCACTGTTTTGTGGCAGACTTAAGGACTATAAATTCTCACGCTGAGTAGCGTTGAGGATGGTTGGAGACTCCGACAGCCCCTGACACAGTCGGGTAAACTTGATGCTTTATCTTAAAATGTGAATGCAAACCAATATTGGCTGTCGGGGTGTATGGGGACACTAAAGAAAGCGATAGTGTTGGAATAAATGTGCATAAAGTAATCTCATATTTACTCAAATTGCCTTTACATTTTAACTAACATTACTTGGTGTGTGTGTATAGCCAATTCGTGCTGAGTGGATGCAGGTCAAGCAAATCAGATAAGCGTGACTGTTGAGGAGTCACCAAAAGGGGGGGGTCTGTGAAAACACAGACCCTGCTCAACTGATTAATGACAAGACATGTTTTAAGGCTTCTTTAGAGTTGTAAAGTCATAAAGACAATGAATTTTCCATATGTCTTGAGTTGCAGCTATGTGACCCTCACCTTAAGAATGGTAATTCATTGTAAACATTGTAACCACCAAAAGCCAATAAAATCATGGGTCCGGCAGAGATTACCTCAGAGCGGTAGGAGACTGTAGCTGAACACATCTCTGTCCGTTCTCCTTGCAAGTAAAATAACTCTTGTCTTTCTCTCTTTTGTTAAGTTTTGGGTGTTTTAGGTTGCTTAAACCTGACAGATAGCCAAAACTATAACAGAAAGCCACTTACTTTCAGAAGGAACTTGTGAAAGAATTGTATGAGGATTTGGTACTGTAGGGGCACATGCATGGATTGCTGCATTTACCGCCTGCAAGTCCTGGACAATCCCTTCACTCGTCGTATGTGGATGCCATTTTTTTTTTTTTTTTTCCCACCGGACATACTGGCGTGCGGACTGGTGAGTTCTCACAGGGGACGATGATGCCTGCCCTGGGGAGGGCCTCAACCACCGGTTTGATGCCCTCCACAGCCCCTTTACGTAATGGATACTGTCGCTGGCAGGGCCTATTAGAGGATTTTGGGGTGATTACAACAGGGTTTTTTTTTAAGCAAACCTACATTGTGCCGGTGTTGTGCCCACACTTGCGGTGGCACTCGTTTCAGTTCTGGTACGTCAGTGGCATTATTAATCATTATCTTTCCGTGTGGTGCAGTGAAGTGTGATGTAGAGTATACCTCTGGGTTTTGAAGTTTAAATCTCGACCGTTCTCAAGAGCAGCAACTGCCTTTTGAATTGTTACTCGATGCACCTTTAAACCTGATGATGCTCAGTTGCGGGGTCGGCCGTTTGATTCCATCCGGTCGCCTTGATGCATTTTGTCAACCAAGGTTCCCGATTTTGCGGCTCCTCTGTTTTGATCAGGGAAACAAATGGGAACTGCGGCACTTGAAAAAAGCATTAGGCAGGCACACAGAGATTGCACAACGTGTGTTATCCCAATACAGGCATTGCCGTTCTAAACTGTCACACAGAGTACTTTGTTTAAACCATGTTTGTTCAAATAGCATATCTTTCCCTACCTAAGTGTGACACAAAATACCAGCGTGTGTTTGTGGCTGCCGCAGCAGTGAGGCTCGAGTGGGGGAGGAGCCATAGATAGTGGTAAGTAGCCGCATTATCAGGAGAAGTCAGGAAGGCTTTAGTGTATGAATCATTTTTAAGTATGGTTAGACCATTCGAGCCTGAGTTAATGTTTATGCCTAACACACACATAAGATCTATAACACATCTCCTGCTCATTTTGGGTGTTGTTTTGAAATCGGTGTGTCGTATTACAGATCCTGTCGCTCCAGAATCTACTAGGGATGTGAGGGGTACGTCTGCAACAGTGAGTGTTAGTGTGGGTAGATTCTTATAAGCAGCAAAGTTTAGTGAAGCATACTTTTCCTGCAAGTTTTGTGATGTGTGTGTGTGTGTTTTCTAAGCATGCAATAGCCTGAAGTACGGAATTTAAACTGTTGTGGAGAGAGTGTGGATGTGTTGGTGTATTTACGTGTTCCGTTCGGATGGCCTGTGTCCGGTCCAGATGCGCCCCTCACTCTCCCCAGCCCCAGTAGGTCGGAAATGCTGACAAAAAGTCAAGAGCTCAGTCATGTTTCTGTCCTCCATATTTGACCTTGGGGAACAGGGCGGCAGCCTCTTTCATGTTCGTCACGCCGTTCAGGTTTTTGCTCCTGGTGTAGTGGGAGCCAGCTCGTGCACGTAGGTGGGGGAGTTGTGTAGATGATCGCGATCGCCAGGGGCCGAGTCCTCTGCCTCTTCCCCTGGATCTGCCTGTCGTGGTGGCCGGCTGGCCACCTCTCCCCCTCACCAGTGCAGCCAGGTCGTCGAGGGGGTAGAGTGGTTGGTGCGGTTGTGGTGCAGGCTGGGCAGCCTCTTGGATCTGGGGCTGAGCCTGCTGAGCCTGCTGAGCCTGCTTCTGGTTGGCTGGTTGGGGAGCCAGCCTGGTCGGAGGAGCCGAGTCGAGGTCGAGGGTTGCATCTAGTTTAAGACACAGAGAAGAAGGAGGGGGAGGAGAGATTACCCTTTCCCTGCCTGTCTGCTGCCTTCTGTCTCTCAGCCTGGCTTCCTGTAGCCAGCTATCTTGTCGGCCCAATCAGCTTTGAAAGACACCTTTCTTCTGCCCCTCCTGCTCTTTTGCTTTTCCCTGTCATCTTTCTCCTTCTGCTTGAGGTTACTTTTCAGAATCCAATTGTCTGTGACTAAAACTGCCTGTATTGGGAAAACCGCACTCAGTGGCCCAAAATATGAATTGGTCAACGCAAGATTCACCGTAGTTTTGTTCATGTACTGGAGATTTGGGCTCAGGGCTACGCCTTCGTCGCGTTTGCTTTGAGTTGGCCCCATCTCGCTTAGTTTAGGTCTGTGTAGAGTCGCACTGGCGTGTCAAATATGTCCTTCATTGTTCCTCTGAGGATGCTATTTCTGTTTCACTGGTAGTAAGTCTGGGCCGAGCTTACCTTGGTTATGCTAAGCTCGTCTTTAGTGATATTGAAAACAATTGAACCGTTAACTCTTTAGCTTTAATGCAAGCTAGTTTAGCTTTAACTATATTGGTAATGCTAATTTAGGTTATGGCAATACCCACAATCTTATTTTGATATGCCATTTTTCTCAATGCTAATTAAATTAGCATTAGCTATGCTAGTTATGCTAAGCTAGTCTATGGTAAAACCCACAGTCTAAATTGATATGCTAGGTTTTTTTGCTCAATGCTAATTAGCTTAGCATTAGCTATGCTAGTTATGCTAAACTAGTCTATGGTAATAGGTGCAATCAATCGTAAATGCTAACACTTAGCTTAGCCTTTCTGGTAGCTATGCTACTAGGGCCTAAAGGTAACCGCTAGTCCCTCTCAGCTGGTGCTATCTGTTGCACCCACCTCCTGTCTGGTGCTGTGCCAACCCACTCCTGGCAAAAGTGACGTGTACCAAGAATTTAAACTGTACAACCTTTGATTCAAAATGGCGACCAGGTTTTAAAATGGTGGGCCTCCAAGCCACGCCCAATGCCTAAATTTCAACTGCGACCCAACTACAAAATGGCGATTGATAGCACAACCACACCTATTTCCAATTTTCTTCTGCGCCATTGTTCCAAAATGGCGATTGGCCTTTATAGCCATACCCAACTTTTGAATTTCAATTGTCAAAATGATAACGTCCGCAAAAATTCGTTTGTTTGATTCACAGCATGTATGTAACAATTCTATTTTGCTTTTTTTCCCAATTTGGATCACAGCTGAGTCATATTAACCTTTTTTACTCGGAACCATGAAAGCCAGCTGCTCAACATGCTGATAGCAGTTTGCCAAGGCACATACATTATCTCAATTGGTTATCTGGTCAGTTAAAACATGTCTTAAACGAACGCGCACACACATACGCACACACACACACACACACACACACACACACACACACACACACACACACACACACACACACACACACACACACACACACACAGGCCTGCAACATTCATTCCAATGCAAACATCCTTGATAAAAGTTTGGTCAGTCAGTGATTTACCTGTTTTTACCCGTTCAAAGATTTTCTAGAATCCAGTGTATGGATCTACATATATATTTATGGGTTACAGATTTTTTTTTACAGATCTATATATTTATCGATCTATATCTTTATTTCCAACAGTAATTTTACCTTATTAATTGGTGCTTTACATATCATACATGCAGTGGTTATATGAGTATACATATATATATTCCTGTAGGAGTTTTCACAAGCGGAGTTTTCACCCTACTGACTGAATTACTTTATTTTGTTTCTAGTTATTTATTGCTGTTAAAAACAATCTCTCCCTATATTATCTTATGCTCCCTCTTCCCTCAGCGCGTAGGAAAGAGAGGATAGTACTGTTGATGTGACCTTGAGCTAAAACAAAGCCTTTACACACTCTCCTCTTTCCACAGCTGTCGAACATGCATGCACACACACAAAGATCAGGTAGCGAGGGAAAGAGAAAAAAGAGACGCACATGGGAATAACACACATATGGACTTACAACAAACTATCTACCATACTTGCCGGAATCACCTCTTACTCTGCTCATGAGCTAACCAGAAACGTTGCTGTAATGCACCTCAAACAGACTCGAACTGTGAGACAACGTTTTCACAAACCAGTACTACTAATCAGAAACTGAAAAGAGAGCAGCTGATCAGACTGCTGGCCGGCCCTCGCACAGACTCTCACTGTACGTCAAAAAACAGAAAGACTCGAACTTCCTGCAGAGGAGGGTCCCGCACCCTCGTCTTCTAGGGCCCTAGTGGACGTCAACAAACAAACAAATGGACTCGAACCATTTGCGGAAGAGGGGCTGGCAACCCTCATCCTCTGGACGTCAACAAACAAACAAATGGACTCAAACCATTTGCGGATCAGGGACTTGTACCCTGTCCTAGACGTCACCAACAAAAAGAAACTCACCGGAGATTATTGAAGAGATCCTACACCGAGTTCAGTAGGCACCAGCAGTGAGAGGACACACCTGCTGTTGGACGTTAGGCCCCCACTTCTTAGCTGAATTTGTGGCGAGGTTGAGGAAGGAGCTTCACTCCACTGTGCACAGGTTTCACCGTCAGTCCTGTCCAGCCTGTGCCTCTCACTCCGGGTGCCCACCCAGGGACGCCAAATTGTTGTGGAAATAGATTCTTCAATAAAGATCAACAAACAGGATCAGCTTTTTCTCCGTGGTTTATTTTGCCAAAGCATTTTCCTCTGCAGACAAAAATACGTTCATCCCTACATCCTCACAAGTTACAGTCTAGTAGGGAGTGACGATTTGCCAAATCTCGCACAGTCTTTTAGGGAGAGGGACAGGACGCGAATAGCCTTGGTTGGGTGACGTCTTTAGACCAAACAAAAACATGCCTTAGACATTACAATTCTGAACATTCTGAACCTCTCTCATCACAAGGTCTCTAACACAGGGTACAGATGCACAAATGTGCCAATATATCATCATGAGTTAGTTATTTGCATTATCCATTAAGAATGTGAGACAGAGGAGACACTGAACTGTGTCTGACCTGACAAAACTATGATTATGAATTACAAATATCCAAAATTCCCACAACAATAGTTACCGTTAGCCGTTAGCAGTGACAGCTACATAACATGAAAGATAGCTTACCGATCAAGGATAAACATAGCCATTTGGGCGTGCATTTTAATGCGGTTGAACTCCTTTATCTCTGTCCATGGAGTGAATGCTTGGCCTATCCGGCTGTTAAGTCGTGACGTAACGCCCTTTCAAAATATGATTCCCGGGTCCAAGCCTTTTATTTCTACAACGCCGCAGTGCCATGTTCCCCGTTGTTTGAACAGATCTGAGTTTTTAAAAAACAACGTTATTGTCATTTTACCTCTTTTATCATAATTTAAAAAGGTGTTTAACAGACGAAAGAGGTGATGTAATGGTTCACATGTTTGACCTTTGTGTCTGTTTTGTTTCAACGGAGCATTTGGACCCAGAAATCTTATTTTGAAAGGGTGTTACGTCAGACTTAACAGCCGGATATTGACTCTGGTTTTTGCCCGTGTCCAGTCGATCAGCAGCTGGGACAAATAACGCCCCCCTCACTGAGGCTCTGAAGCAGCTCGGGATTGACTAACTCCATTTCACCCAGTGGCAGCCTACAGTAGCTGCAACCCTGGCAACCTGCAATGCCCAATGCTATTGGCTGGCACATGTAAACAGAACGTGACAGAAAGTCATTGTCAAACCTGTCAATTAAAAAAAAAAAATGTATTCAAAATTTTAATCGGAAAAGCAATACTTTCATTCTGTACCCCTCAAAACGTGGGTGTATTTTTTTTTTTTTTTCAAATACAGCTTTTAATAAAGATTCTCCATATTCAACCTTTAACCAGACTGAATCTCATCCACAGGAAAGACAAGCAGCTCAGGTGCAACCGTGGCATCTAAAGCGGCTGCTACAGCAGGTGAGCAACTATTACACTTTTCCCAAGCCTGAATCTGGTTGAATTTAATATCTGTAAATCAACTATGTAGCAATGCTCAAACTGCCTTTTAGTTGCTTAATCCATGCTCTATCTATTTTCAACCATGTAAATAATAACCTGTTGAGAATACAATTATGCATGATGAATGTAATCCCAGTATCCATGTGTGTTTTTGGCTTTGATTTCGAGCTAATACCACAAGTGGCGGAGCAGAGCTTGCAAAATACCCAAAAACCATATTCCCGGCTGCTCTGCTGACAACTGTGCTTCGACTACTACAACAACAAGTCTAAATAATTTTGTGACTTACTAATCATGCTAATTAATAATAAGTGAGTTGGTGCTGGCGCTGTAGGATACAGCTGCCTCTCCAGTAGCTCCCTTGATTTTTAGCTTTTTTACCCTTTTTTGACTTCTTTCTTTCTACTTTGTTACTCTAAGAGATTGTGTGTTTTATATATATCCTATGGATATTTCTATCTTTAAAATGCAAGAAAGAGCCAGTTTTTTCAATTACTCAAGAGAGGAACTACTGGCTCTGCGCACAAAGGGACGAGTGGGGATACGACACCCCGTCCCGGCGGAGCTGAGGAGGAGACCCAGGGGCTGCAAGGCCGTGGCGAAGCTAAAGGCGAGTGGAGAATCAGAGGCGCTACAGGCCATTGATTCCCTCCGTAATCATGAGGAATGTGAACTCACTGCTGAACAAGATCGGCGAGCTGTCCGCGCTAAACAACCAGTAGATCTACCGTGAGAGCAGCTTGTTCATCTTTACGGAGACATGGCTAAACCACCTTGTCCTGGATGCTAACATGAACCTGCCAAATTCACTGCCGTGAGATCCAACAGAGAGAGAAGCGAGCGGAAAAAAACAAAGATGGGGGACTCATCATGTGTGTGAACAACCGCTGGTGTAACCCAGGACACATCTCAGTATAGTATACAAACGCTGTGTGCCCCAAGTTCATCTAAATTAACCATATCAAAAATGAACAGAAGAGGCGATATACAATAAAAACTTGATACAAATCAACACCAAATTTGCGATACTGCAACAAAATCAGAAAATAAAATGTGGACTTTTAAACATCAGATCTCTGTCATCTAAAGCTGTTTTAGTAAACGATCTGATATCAGATAACCATATTGATTTACTCTGTCTGACCGAAACATGGCTGTGTCCTGAAGAATATGTTAGCCTAAATGAATCCACTCCTTCCAGTCATATTAATACTCATATCCCTCGAGGCAGTGGTCGAGGAGGAGGCGTTGCAGCTATTTATGACTCAGGCCTATTAATAAACCCTAAACCTAAACTAAATTATAATTAATTTGAAAGTCTTGTTCTTAGTCTTTCACATTCAACCTGGAAAACTGTGCAGCCAATTATATTTGTTATAGTGTACCGTGCTCCTGGTCCGTACTCTGAATTTCTATGAGGAGTTTCTGTCAAAATTAGTCCTTAAATCTGATAAAGTAATCATTGTAGGAGATTTTAATATTCATGTGGACGTTGTTAATAATAGCCTTAGTACTGCGTTTATCTCTCTATTAGATTCGATTGGTTTAAGTCAGAGTGTACATAAACCTACTCACTGTTTTAATCACACCCTCCACCTTGTTTTGGCTTATGGTGTGGATATCAATGACTTGATAGTCTTTCCACAGAATACTATTTTATCAGACCATTATTTAATAACTTTTGAATTCGTATTACAGGTCTACTCACCTCTGGGCAAAAGTTTCTACACTAGATGTTTATCTGATAGTGCTATAACTAAATTTAAGGAATCGATTCCATCTGCATTTAATTCAATGCCTTATCCTAATATTCAAGATTCTTGCACTAACGTTAGTTTCTCTGAAATTGATCACCTTGTTGACAGAGTTGCAGGCTCACTACGAACAACACTTGACTCTGTTGCTCCGTTAAAAAAGAAGATAATGAAACAGAGGAAGTTAGCTCCGTAGTATAACTCACAAACCTGTGAATTAAAACAAGTATCGCAAAAATTAGAAAGTAAATGGCGCTCTACTAAATTGGAGGAATCTCGCTTAGCTTGGCATGAAAGTCTAAAAACATATAGGAAGGCCCTTTATAATGCCAGAGCAGCCTTTTACTTATCTTTAATAGAGGAGAATAAGAACAACCCTAGATTTCTTTTCAGCACTGTAGCCAGGCTGACAGAGAGCCACAGCTCTATTGAGCCATGTATTCCTCTAACCCTCAGTAGTAACGACTTCATGACCTGCTTTAATGACAAAATTATAACTATTAGAGACAAAATCACCTCACTTGGCACCAATTTTTCTTCAAACCCAGGAACCCAGGAACCAACTGTACGACCTGATATGTTCTTGGACTGCTTTTCTACAGTCGACCTTAACAAATTAACATGTACTATTTCAGCATCAAAGCCCTCTACTTGTCTCCTAGACTCTTTTCCAACTAGATTACTTAAAGAAGTGTTACATATAGTTAGCACTCCTGTATTAGATATGATTAACATGTCTTTATCAGCAGGTTATGTACCACAGTCTTTTAAAGTAGCTGTAATTAAACCTCTTCTTAAATAGCCCCGTCTTGATCCTGAGGTACTAGGCAACTATAGACCTATATCTAACCTTCCTTTTCTCTCTAAGATCCTTGAGAAATTAGTCACCAATCAGCTGTGTGACTTTTTCCATAATAATGAGTTATTTGAGGACTTCCAGTCAGGATTTAGAATGAATCAGCACTGAGACAGCACTGGTTAAAATGACTAACGACCTTCCAATAGCGTCTCTGTTCTTGTTTTACTAGATCTTATGCTGCCTTCGACACTATTGACCATCACATCCTGCTACAGAGACTGGAGCATCTAATTGGCATTAAAGGAACCGCACTGAGCTGGTTTAAGTCATATTAATCAGATAGATCTCAGTTTGTACATGTTAATGACAAATCCTCCATTCACACTAAAGTTAGTCACGGAGTCCCACAAGGTTCTGTCCTTGGACCGATTCTATTCACCTTATATATGCTTCCCTTAGGAAATATTATAAGGATGCACTCCATAAACTTTCATTTTTATGCTGATGATACACAATTATATTTGCCGATCAAACCAGAGTAACCGATCAGTTAGATAAACTTCAAATGTGCATTAAGGAAATAAAAAGCTGGATGACCTGCAATTTTCTGATGTTAAACTCAGATAAAACTGAAGTCATTGTACTTGGCCCCAAAGGCCTCCGAAACTCAATAGCTAAAGACATTGTTACTCTGGATGATGTTGTGTTGTCCTCCAGCACCACAGTAAGGAATCTGGGTGTTGTTTTTGATCAGGATATGTCCTTTGATTCTCACATAAAATTTACGTCAAGGAATGCATATTTTCACCTGTGCAATATTGCAAAAATTAGGAACATTGTGTCTCAGAAAGATGCAGAAAAACTAGTCCATGCATTTGTTAGTTCTAGGCTGGACTACTGCAACTCCTTATTATCAGGCTGCTCCAATAAGTCTGTTAAGAGTCTCCAGTTGGTCCAAAATGCTGCAGCTCGTGTACTCACTAAAACAAATCGAAGAGAACATATTTCTCCTGTATTAGCTTCTTTGCACTGGCTACCTGTAAAATCTAGAATAGAATTTAAAATCCTTCCCCTTACCTACAAAGCTCTTATTGGTCAGGCTCCATCGTATCTTAAAGAGCTCATAGTACTGCATTACCCGACTAGATCGCTGCGCTCAGAGAATTCAGGGCTACTCGTCCCTAGAGTCTCCAAAAGTAGAATGGGAGGCAGAGCCATCAGCTACCAAGCTCCTCTCCTGTGGAACCAACTCCCAAGTGTTATTCGGAATACAGACACTGTCCCCATATTTAAGAGTAAACTTAAAACTTTCCTTTTTGATAAAGCTTACAGCTAGGGCTTACGAGCACTTAGCAATGGTGCTATTTTTAAGCTGATTTTGTTCTGCTTAATTATGCTGCTATAGGCCTAGTCTGCCGGGGGGTAATACTTTTCCAGATACTCTGAGCTTCTCTCCTCTCTGTCTGTATCATTCATGTCTCATCAATGCATGTTACTAATTCAACTTCTTCCCCGGAGTTGTTTGTGCTTTGTCATCTCGCAGGTCTCTGCTAATCGTGGTGGTGCCTGCTGCCGTGGTCCTGCATGACGCTTCCTGCTACTATTATAATTTTCAACCTTAGCTGTGCTTGTTTCTACTATTCTGCTGTATTAACTGCCATAACATATAAGTCATGTTCACATTACTATAGATGTTATTATAGTTACTGGAAGTGTGTCTGTCTCTGTCTTTGTGTCTGTCTTTGTCTCTTTCTGTCCATCTGTCCGTCTTTTCTCTCTTTATCTCTCCTTTTCTTCCTCCCCAACCGGTCAAGACAGATTGCCGTCCTCCACAGAGCTGGGTCTGTTCGACTTTCCTGCCTGTAATAGGGTAGATTTTTGTTGCCACCGTACTCCACAGGGGAATTGTTAGGTCTATGTTTATCATAAATAAGTCATAGAGTGTGGTCTTTACCTAGTTTGTTATGTGCCTGAGATAACTTTTGTTATGATTTGGCACTATAAATAAAATTGAATTGAATTGAATTGATTTGAATCTCCGTAAAGAAAGTCTCATGTTGCCGGGACCTTGAGCTGCTAGCTGTTAGCCTCTGGCCATATTATCTGCTGAGAGAGTTCAGTCACGTAATCACTGTCTGTGTTTACATCCCTCCGAGAGCGGAGGACTGCCTGTGACGACATCCACTCAGTCACGGCAAGGCTGCCGACAGCACCCTGAGGCATTTATGATTATCTCTGGGGACTTTAATCATGCAACTTTGGATTCTACTTTGGCTGTTTTTCACCAGGTTGTAGACTGTCCACCAGAAACAACAGGACAATTGATCTCCTGTATGCTAATGTGAGGGATGCATACAGAGCGACTCCCCTCCCCCAACAGGACAAGTCTGATCACAACCTGGTTCACCTACAGCCACTGTATACCCCCCTGGTCCAAAAACAGCCGGTGACAACTCGCACCATCAGAAGGTGGTCCCCTGAGATGGAAAGTGCCCTGAGAGACTGTTACAACACCACAGTCTGGGATGTGCTGATCAACCCGCACGGTGAGGACACAGAGGGGATGACATATGTCTGACGGATTACCTGAACTTCTGTGCAGACGTGGTCTCCCCTGTTAAGACTGTCCGCTGTTACCCTAATAACAAACAAAAAAGAAGGCTGCCTTTAGGAGCAGGGGTATGGAGGCCATGATGGCAGCACAGCAGGAGGTGAAACACTGTGTGAGGGAAGTTAAGGACAGCTGTAGGAGAAATATTGAGGAAAAGCTGAGGGAGAACAACATGAGGGAGGTCTGGGAAGATGTGAGGACCATCACAGGTCATAACACAAACAATGGGGACAATGGAGAGGGCGAACAAGCTGAGTTACTTCTTTAACAGGTTTAACCAGCCCTTGTCCCCCTCCACCCTCACTGCAGCCATCTCTCCTTCTTCCCTCTACACACCCCCCCCCCGACACCACAACACCCCCCTCCTCCTCCACCTCAACACAATCCCCGCCTCACATCACCACAGACCAGGTCAGAGGACAGCTGAGGAAGCTCCGGCCCAGGAAAGCAGCAGGCCTGGATAAAGTGTGTCCGAGACTACTGAAGACTTGCGCTGCAGAACTGGGGGAACCACTACAACGTATCTTCAACCTTAGCCAGCAGCTAGGGAGTGTGCCTACCCTCTGGAAGACATCCTTCATAGTTCCAGTTCCCAAGTAGAACAGGCCCAGTGGCGGTGGCACTCACCTCACACCTGACGTTGGAGCGGCTCTTCCTCAGCCTCCTCAGACCCCAGGTACAACACGCCCTGGACCGCCTGCAGTTTGCCAGATGTTGGTGTGGAGGATGCCATCCTGGATAAGGGAAGTGGCACAGCAAGGATTCTCTTCCTGGACTTCTCCAGTGCCTTTAACACCATACAGACCCCTATACTTCAGGACAAACTGGACAGGATGGGAGTGGACCACTCTCTGGTGGACTGGGTCAGAGACTACCTCACTGACAGGCCACAGTATGTCAGGCTGAAGGACACCACGTCGGACACTGTGGTCAGCAGCACTGGAGCCCCTCAGGGCACAATGCTGGCCCCTCTTCTCTTCACCCTGTACACCTCGAACTTCTGCTACAACTCCAAGCTGTGTCACATACAGAAGTACGCTGATGATACAGCGATCGTTGGATGTATCAGGGTTGATAGAGAGGAGGAGTAGTCAGGTGGGGGACTTTGCTCTCTGGTGCCACACTAACCACCTACAGCTCAACACCTCCAAGACGATGGAGCTGGTCATTGATTTTGGAAGGTCCAGACCAAGACCGCCACCAGTCCTGCTAGAGGGAGCTGAGGTGAAGGCTGTGGATATAAATACCCCGGGCTGTGGCTGAACAATAAAATGGACTGGACAACACACACCTGCCACCTGTACAGGAAGACACAAAGCAGGTCGTACTTCCTGATGAGACTGCGGTCCTTCAACATCTGCAGCAAACTGCTGTGGATGTTTTACCAGTCTGTGGTTAAACTGATCAGGCGGGCCGGCCCTGTAGTCTGCATGAAACTGGACTTGCTGGTGAAGGTGGCAGAGAGGAGGACACTAGACAAACTGCTGGACATTATTGACAATGCTAGCCACCCCCTGCACACCATCATCAGCAACCAGAGGAGCCTGTTCAGTTGAATGCTGCTCCTGCCCAAGTGCAGGACCAACAGGCTCAAGAACTCCTTTGTCTCTCAGGCTATCATCCTCTACAACTCCTCACTCAGGGGGAGGAGGAAATAAAGAGGACAGAAGGGAAGGAGTGGGAGCCACTCACTGCAATTAATAATCTACTCTACATACTTGGACACTTATCTTCTTTTCTTTGTGCAATAACTTTATCCACCACTTAAGTGGAATAATTTAATCTTGCTGCTCATTTCTTTCATATACAGTCATACATATTTTATCTTAAACATGTCTGACAAAACATTTCCTCTAGATTTAACTTATCTGATTTATTTTTCTGTGAATTGTATTTTACCTAGTATTCTTACATCTACCTCTTATATAGTTTATTGTTAACTATTTATTGTTTTTTATACTGTCTGTATTTATTTAGAGTTTATTGGTTATCCTATACTGTATTTTTTTATACCTCCCTCATGTTTTTGTAAGCTGCTGGAAACTCAATTTCCCTGTGTGAGTCATACCAAAGGGATCAATAAGGAGATTTGTGTAGAGTCATTGTCATTCCATCAGACATGTGGCGGAAGTTCTATTTCATCCTTACTGACCGCAAGAGGCAGTGCTTAACACTGGATAGATTATGTCTCACGCATACACAGGTCGAGTATAAATATATACTCACATGTGACCTCGGATGACCCCCAGCTCAGGTATAAGTTCCGGTGTCATCCACAAGATCACTTCCTTTTCATCTTCTCATTTTGCAGGTTGAGGCTTGTTACTGCGGTATCATTAGCTTTAGCTAAACCTCTATATTAGGAAACATTCGGCTCGTCGCTCGTATTGTTCACCCTCCAGAGGCTGCGACAAGCTGTCCTTTGAGGAGGATCGTGAGTACAGGCTGTTTGGCTTTTTGCCGGGACGGACGGACGCTCCGATCCTCGTTCATCAGTCTAACGAAGCAAGCTAACTACCTCCATCATCTGGTAAGATCGATTGGTTTGTTATGTTGTTATTTTTCTAGCAGGAGTTAGAAAACTTTGATATGGTGTCAGTGAAGTGTGCCCTCGCTCCCCTCTCCTTGCCTGTATCATCACCTCATGGTGTTTTTTGCTATTGAAGCAAGCAGGAGTGCATGCTTGGCACTAGCTTTATATTGACAACTGCCGTATCAATGGAACGGGGTGTCCTATCACAGTAGCTTTGATCACTGTTTTCGGGTCTTGTGTTCACGGTTAGCGGACTGCTCTCACTCAGGCTGCCCTAAAAGGACGCTAGCAGGAGCATTTGTTCGGCGCTAGCTTTATGTGGAAAACTGCCATATTAGTGAAGGGTTGTGTCCTCGCTCCCCTCTCACGGTAGCTTTGACCACCATCCGTGTCCTGTTCCCACAGTTAGCGAAGGGCTCTTGCTCAGGCTGCCCTAAGGGGACTAGCGTGTGCTCTGTGCTGGCGATGAGATGTTTGGCGCAGCCGCTCTACAGGCTCCAATCAAACAAGACGACAGTTCTCTGGTCTTCGAGGCATTTGGCCGGGTCAAGATGACCATTATCGACGACCCGGCGAAAAACCTAGCCCTAGATTCGGAATTATCTGCCCTCCTGACCAAAAAGGCAATTGAGCCTGTGGACCCCTTGCTTAAGCCCGGGGGGTTCTATTCAATTTACTTCCTGGTCACAAAGAAATGTGGCGGGCTTTGGCCAGTCCTCAATCTAAGGTGACTCAACAAGTTTCTAAAAATCTTATGTTATGCGCAGCATATGTCCTTCATGCCGTTGCCAAAGGAGACTGGTTCACTTCAGCTGACTTGAAGGATTCCTATTTACATTTTCGTATTGTGCCTCATCACAGGTAGTTTCTTTGTTTTGCTTTACAAGGCCGTCATTTTTAGTTCAGGGCGCTCCCGTTTAGGCTCTGCTGTGGGTGTTCACCAGGCGCGCCACGGCAGCTCTCGCCTTTGCAGTCACAGGGCTTGAAAAACAAGACTACCATACCTTGATGATGGTTTGAGGGTGCACTGGGAAATGAGCACTTTGATCTCCTCACAGACCATAACCTTCATCGGGGTGGATCTGTACACCATTCCTATGAAGGCCAGCCCTTGCTTTGATGCGTGGGCAATGTGTTCCATCATCTTTCCTTTTTCCAAGGGGGCAGGTTGCTGCCCTACAGCCAGTTCCTTTGCCTCTTGGGCAAATTGGTGGCTGCCTCAATTGTCATTCCCTTGGGCTTGCTGTCACTAAGCCCACTGCAGAGATGGATAAACAGCTTCCATTTAGACGCCAAGTGGCACAGACACAGGAGGCTCAGGGTGTCACCGCAGTGCCTTCGTTCCCTATTCTCATGGAGGGACATACCCGAAGAGAGGTGTGCCCATGGATTCTGAACTGCACAGAGCATGTCAATGTGATAGAGCTACGGGCTGTGCACCTAGCGCTCAAGCATTTCCTGCCATATCTGAGAGGCAAGCATGTGCTTGTCCGGTCAGACAACACTGGTCTTTCATATAAACCATCAAGGGGGCATCCAATCTAACGCTGGTCTACTCTGCCAAGCAATTCCACTAGTTTCCTAAGCCAGTAAGGGCCTCGTTTGTGTAGTTCATAAACCGTTGTTGATTATAATAAATGTAATTTGTCCAGGCTACATTCTTGTTTGGTGTCCATAATCCTTATGGATTCTGTCCAGCTCTTACCTCATCTTGGCTTTAAACTCTTGGGGGATACCTCTAGGGATCATTATCTAATATAAATGTACATGTGACTTCTGGAACATATTGCCTCTTTACCCTATGCCCTGTATCTGTAAGCCTCTGATCCCCAATTAAGTCACTTAGGGTGCACTCACACTGTTGTTCTGTACCGGGCCAAAACCGGTTTTTCAGCTAAAGCAGTGTGAGTGCACCCGTTCCGCGCATAACAGCCGCCCACGGCCCGCTTGAAAGAGGTGGGCTTTAGCAGAGCCGTTTGCACATGCACGAGCGTGCGCACGTGTACGAGCACGATGCCTACGGCGGTTCTGACGTCATTTATGTTCACCTGTTCGGACATAGTAAATAGAAGTAGGGGCCATGCGCGGACATTTACAACAACAACAATGGAGGCGAAAGGTTCACGTTGGTTTGATGCGGAGGTGGAGTGTTTACTGCAGATTTGGTCGGATGAAAATATTCAAAAACAGTTGGACAAGACGCACAAAAACTCCGAGGTCTATGGAAAGATTTGTGACCATCTCCTAAACAATGGCTACAACAGGAGCATCGAGCAGTGCCGGGACAAAGTAAAAAAGCTGAGGGCCCAGTACCTCCGAATACGGGATACGCTCCGCAGGTCGGGCAGCTCAGCTGAGGACAAAGAAAAGTTTCAATGGTACGACGCGGTCGACCAGACCATCGGCCTCAAACCGAGCACCGACCCCGTGGTTCTGGAGTCGACCCCCCCGGCAAACGGACAGGACACGTCGCCAAGAAGTGAGTAACGTTTGGCTATGCTTTTGGCGGAGATTATGCGTAAACAGACTGTGTTTGTATAGGGCCTAGAATTGGTGCTAAACCCCTGTATGCACATGTACAAACGTGTTACCTTTCGCGCTCTGTTCTTACTTTATATTAATTTGTCATTTGTTTTTGCAAAATACAAAAACAAATTAAATTAAATCTACTTTACTGTTTAACTTATATTGTTGTTACTGCACTTTGGCTCTGTATGGCTACCTTGAATGTACCTGTATCATTATGCTCTTTACCCTGCTAATCATATTTTTTAAATGTTCACTATTTGTTTTCATAGGCTTGTCCGGCTCGGAAGATGGACTTCAGCATCGAAGCAGCATGAGCCATGCTGAAAGTACCACTGAGGTGAGGCAGCCCAGTACAAAGAAGAGGAAACGCCAGACAAGCATTGGGGACATTATGGACTCCTTCATGGAGCAGCAGAGAGCACACCAAAGAGACTTTATGCGCTTAGAGGAGGAGCGCAGCAGGCAGGACATGGACACACTTAACGCCTGGATCAGCACTCAGGCGGAGATTGAGGGGCGCCGACAACAGTGAACAGATGCCATGTTCCAACAATTACTGTGTGCCATGACACAGTCGTCCAGGCATCCCGCGTCTATGTCACAGGACAACCAGAACTATTGTCATTTGTGACATTAAAAAACAATCCCGGACCCGGAGTCTACCAGAAGACTACTGCGTGCACTATATTTGTACTTTATATTGTTATTGTAAGGTATTTTGCACAGCTTATATGGTAGAACAATGTATTTATAAAAATAGAAAGGTCTACCAGAAGGAGTCAGCAGAGAGGTCTCACAGCAATCAAGGAGAATTTATTGAATCAAGGTTTGATACACTCATCACAGAGTTCCGAGATTCACCATACCAAAATTACAAGTGTCTCTTAATAGAACTTCCCGTCTTATAACAAAGCTGACAACACCTACACGCCCTGTCGGGTCTTTCCAATACACACTCAGTACATTTACAATCAGTGGCGCCTACTTGGTGTCCAGACGTCATCATGCCCAAATACACTTCAATTGTTTTCTAAACAGAATGTGTGATTATCAGGCCTCTGTCCCCAGTACACGGTGACCTCGGCCTGTTATTCACTTTCTCAATCACATTGTCTTCCACACTTACAACTTCCATGCATGTTTATTTTATATTGTTTTACCTTTTATATAACTTGATTGTGACTTTTTACATTTTTTAAAAGTTTTTCTAGATATGTCGTTTATAATTTGTTTTGCCAACTTTTAATAAAACTGCCTATTACCATACATCTTGTCTTTTATAAACCAATAAGGTCCATACATCTATTGGAAACACTTTATTGCAAGCATCAGTGCATCAATACATAAAGATCAGGTTATCATGAGATGGAAACGATATAAAACAAATAAACCCACTGTTTAAATCAAGTAAATGTAGACAACAAAAATGGTTTTAATTCAATTTTATTTATACTACCAAGTCATAACAAGAGGACACTTTACAGAGTATGTATAGACCTACCAAAAAAAAGTGACAGTAGAAAAAACAGTCACTTGTTTGCATTACAGACTAGAGAAGTAGGAACACAAGGCATCTCTTGAGGTGTTTTGAATGTTGTTCACATTACCGCCATGGTGATTGCGCGCCTCATTTTCATCATTAACAACAGTGGAATCATCATACTCCTCACTGTTATCTTCGCAAAAGTTATGGAGCACACAACAGGCTGACACAACAGTGTTAATGTTGTCAATGTTACAATCATATCTCTTCATCAGACAACGCTACCTTCCCTTAAGCTGGCCAAAAGCCCTCTCCACAGTCATCCTTGCCCTGCTGAGACGATAGTTAAAGCTAAGCTGAGATGGGGTGGTGAGCTGGTTTTCAGGGTAGGGCTTCATTAACCATGGCAGTAGAGGATATGCTGAATCTCCTAGCATGACCACTGGCACATCCACTCCAGCAAAAGTTCCAGTGATGTCAGGGAACAGTGTGCCACTCTGACCCCTCTCATAGATGGATGAGTTCCCGAACACTCTGGCATCATGGACTTTGCCAGGCCAGCCCACATTAATGTCCCAGAAGAGAAGACGATGGTCTATCACACCTTGCAGGATCACAGAGTAAAAACATTTATGGTTATAGTAGTCTGCAGGGCTGTCAGGTGGATCCAAAACACCAATGTGAGTCCCATCAATAGCTCCGCCACATTGTGGGAACCCCCACCGGTCTCTGAAACCTTGAATAATGAGCCTTAACTCACGTTCAGATGGTGTTTTAATGTACAGGGGAAGCAAGTGGGTCACAATGACACAAGAGACATGATTGACAATAGTGACTGCAGTAGACTGTCCAATTCCAAATAAATGGGAGATGGTTCTGAATTCAACATTTGTGGCCAGTCTCAAGATGCATATTGCCACACGTTGCTCCACAGGCACTGGTTTCCTCAATGATGATGCTTGTGTTTGAAGGTGTGGCCGGAGGATGTCGCAGAGCTGCATAAATGTTGTCTTCCTCATTCTGAAATTTAACTGCCATTCATCTTCTGTCCAGTGTGTGATGATGTGCTGCCACCACATACCACATCTTTGCCGAACCCAGATGCTCCTGTAACAAAAGGAAAATCGCTTATTATTATCTATGCATTAAATATAGCCTGACGGCTTTTTTGAGAAAGGATAACAGTGTAACAGACAGTAATAGGAAAGGATGGCTATAAACCACATGCATATCACCCATTGCATACAGATGCTCTCAATAAAAAAAAATTTAAAAATCCAGCAACTAGTACACATGCTCAAGTACAATTGGCTTGGGCAATGCCATCTTTTGCTACTTTCTACTTCTACCCCCACTCCAACTGCAGGTAACAGTTACTATGGAGACTACTGATTACTAACATCAAATATGCAGCAACATTAAAGTTATATTACATTAATATCTAAATACATGAGTCAAATAATGCTTTGTTTTTACATTCCTTTAATTATATGCTCTTTACGCAAGCTTTGCTGGCCTCCCCTGTTCAACAATTCAACAATGCTTTTGGTTAAAACTGATGTTGTTCTCACCTTGTTGATGAATGGGTATTGTACCATGTTTTCTGCGCTACTTTCCATTATGTGCGAGTGCGCCCCTGAAAGACTGCGCGCTTTTTATAAACAAATGACGTCTATCAATGCGTGTGACGTGTTACGACGTGACACGTCACACGCATACGTGATGACGTACGGACAAGCAAGAAGCATTGGCCGAGGCCCAGGCAGTGTGAGTACAAACGGGGCTGGGGCGCGGGGGGAGAGGGAGGGGGGGATAGCACCCTAAAGCCCGGGTCGCGGTGCGGAAGGACAGTGTGAGTGCGCCCTTACTCCCTTGTAAATTACCTGTATTGGAATTTTCATTCTTACTTAAGTACAAAGATCGCATTACCACCACACATCCAATAGTTAACCGTTACTGCGTATGTCTGCTCACTCAGCACATGTAACGTGTGTAGTATCATACTTGTGTTGTTACAAGTTTGATCTATTGGGCCAGGATATCAATTTTCAGTGTGGTTTTGTAGCTTTAAGGATTTTGATAAATATGTACAACTTCTCTTCTTTCCTCTACGGAGGAATTGTTATGAATTCCTATATTCCTTCATTGTTGGGTCTGTGTAAACCATAAATAAGTCATAGAGCGTGGTCTTAACCTACGCTGTGTTGAGATCAACCTGCAGTTATCTCCCCGGGTCCGTTGATCGGAGGATGGAAGAAGAGATCTTGAGACGATGGCTTGAGATCACACCAATATCTTTATTGGCGCACTTTGCAAAGCGGAGACAAGTTCTGATACAACACAAACCAGGTCATACATCAGACGAGTCTGTTGTGGTCTAAGAGTAGCGGCTTTAAATACACTGGTGGGCTGATGGTAACGCCCCCAAGGTAAAAAAGGTGGCAACAGACGTTAATCTGCCTAGCAACATCTTATAACACTAAAGGCTGAGAGAAGGAATTTAGTGCATGTCCCTATATGGCTATCTAGAGAGACAGATGTGTCTGTATTTGCAACACACAAACTTGTTAGTTAATGAATATGTGTGTGTGTGCCTAAAATGAGGAAATGAGCATTTCCTCTGTTTGTTAGAATCTTTACGAGGTGATGGGTGAATGGGCACGAGATCTCTATCTTCCTCTCTTTTCTGTGAGGCTCTGTGATGCAAGTTTATTATCTGCTCAACCAGCAAGGACTAGTCTCATTCCAGGGGTTTATGTACCATGACCCCACTGTGTACCAACTTCAGTTTAGATTCAAGATTCAAGATTCAAGAAGCTTTATTTATCCCGAGGGAAATTATTGTGCAACAGTTTCGATACAAAGGCGGAAAAGGATCAGAGTAACAATAAGCATAAACATAAATCAAATCAAAATAAAGCTAACGTCAGATAAATCAAGCAATGAACCAAGTGTGACAGAGTGCAACAGACGTCGTGGTTAAGCGTAGGTATATACAATATACAACAATACGCAGCGTGCAGTTTAGCAGCAGATTGAAATAAAATAAGTACAAACTAAATAAGTGAGAAGGAGCGATAAGTTATAAGTGTTAAAAATGTTAAAAATGTAGCAGCATGTCCTACAGAACTAAGTGACAGTATGGCACAGTGGAGTGTAGCAGCATTTCGTACTTAAGTAAGTTATAGTAAACCACAGTGAAATGTAGCAGCATGTCCTAAAGCACAGGAAGTGTATCAGCAGATAGTTACCGTAAACCATTAATAAATAAATAAAGTGATGTAGTGGTGATATAAAGTGACAGTGTCGAATAGCAGCATTACTTACTGAAGTAAGTGACAGTACAACTGAATAAAGTACAACTGAATAAAGTGATGCAGTGATGGTATAAAGTGACAAAGTGACATTTTCAGGATACAGTGTCTCCACTGTTCCTTACCTGACTGGGGGGAGATGAATTGTAAAGTTTGATGGCCGCCGGAAGAAAAGACCTCCTCCGGCGTTCAGTATTACACCGAGGGAGAATGAGTCTATGGCTGAATGTGCTTCTGCTGGAGGTCAGCAGCTGGTGGAGAGGGTGAGAGTTATTGTCCAGGATGCTGTGCAGTTTAGACAGCATCCTCCTCTCAGACACCGCCACCAAAGAGTCCAGTGTGACCCCCAGGACGGAGCCAGCCTTCCTGATGATCTTACTGATCCTCTTTGCGTCTGCTGCCCTCAGTCTGCTGCCCCAGCACACAACAGCAAAGAAGATGGCACTGGCTACCACTGACTGATAGAACATCCTCAGCATGGTGTTACAAACATTGAATGACCGGAGCCTCCTCAGGAAATAGAGACGACTCTGGCCCTTCTTGTAGACAGCCTCAGTGTTCTTGGAAAAGTCCAGTTTGTTGTCCAGGTGTACTCCAAGATATTTGTAATCCTGGACAACATCCACAGCCATTTCAAAAGCCACATGAAGAGAGCAGCTCATTTCTCTTACTTCCACAATTCCCCTTTTTGAGCTCTCAAAAGAGCTCAACATCAAGCGTTCGCAATTGCAGACAATCATTGATAGCAAGCCTGGATATAGCTCGGCGTATGCTATAGTTCGGCCGTACATGGGTTATGCACTTATCCTTTTTTTTGCGTTCCTCGTTTCTTACGAGAGAGCGGGCTAAGGGGTGTCACTGCCTTACTCTGTTCATGCTGACCCTCGCATACCCAAAAAATCAGGGGTACAATTATACACACGATAATAACACTCCGCTATTACCAAATAGTAGCATGATTTAGCACTAAAACCTAGTGGTGCCTGTGAGTATTAGTTTTAGCAAACCTAAAGCAAAGTAAATAGCAAATATTACAGATAGAAAAACGAAAAAGTTCAGTTGACACGTTGTCATGGAGATGGTGGGTCTGGCGACGTCGTCTTCTTCGGGTGTTGGTTTTAACGAGCTCAGGTATACTACCTTCCCTCCAGTGCCACCAGGGGATTATTCTGCCCCTTGTTGGTCGGTGGTCTTTTCTTCTGTACCAGCCGGTACAGTGCACGATGCTTTCAGGTCCTGATGCACCTCACTCAAGGAGCGTTGTGGTTCTGCTGCTGCCGCACACTGGCTCCAGTGGTACCAAGTGTCGCCTTTCCCCTTCAGTCGGACGGCGTGGGATGTTCGCTCCACCACCTGGTATGGACCTGTCCAGCGAGGTTCGGACCACTTCCGCTTGATGACCTTCAGTACCACCCAGTCAGTCTTCGGCGTTGACTGGGCCTCCGCGTTGCAGAGTCGATCGGTCACCTGTTTGGCGAATGCTGAAACGAGACTTTGCAATTCACGGAAATACTCTCTGTTGGTTAGTGATTGGTCATAATTTTTCATACCAGGCAGCCTAGACTGTGGCCCTGGCAGAGCCCTTCCTGTTTGCAACTCAAAAGGCGTGAAACTTGTGCTCAGAGCTCCTAACAGACATCAAAGCTAATGGTAGGGCGTCAACCCAATTCATTTTGGTCTGTGCACAGATTTTGGCCAATTTGTTTTTTATAGTCTGATTCATTATTTCCACTTTCCCTTGTGACTGGGGATGGTAAACTATACCAAACTTGTGTTTCAAACCCAACATTGATTCTTGAAATGTGTTCCGTTATCTGACCTGATTTTCTCCGGGAACCCATGTCTCCTATCCACAATCCCCCCAGCAGTCATTCATAGCTTGACTGTTAGGTAAATCAACATACAGGGATTTACATCATAGATAAATAAAGAGTTACAAAAAAAAGTAAGGTCAATCTTGGTTATTTCTCACATTCCCCCTTTTTGACACAAAGTGTCAAATAATTTTCTTGAAATAACACAATATCATCAACGAACTCTTTCTTTGACTACACACTGCAACCATTAGTAGAGGTTAACTTTTAACTCTCCGAATATGACAAGGAAAAATATAAACAACGAAAAACATTAAAACAAAAACAATTCTATTCACACCGTATCATCATCTGCTATTGCATTGCCCTGTGAAAACTGAGTTTTTACAGTCAGCGTGAACTCTTTTAACTGTAAACAGGTAAAAGTGTTAGAGACAAAAGGTTTACAACAAAAGGTTTTCCTGTAGGAGTGAGAATGCCACAGTTTTTCCCAGAGTCTGCAAGTTATGGACAATATTAAAGCATATTGTGACTCTGACACTGTATCATCTGTTGCGCCTAGAAAGAAAACTACAGATTAGTACAATAACTCTGTCGCCTTAGCCGACGAGCTATTTTGGCAGTTTAGTTCAAAGGCAAACACAGAAAGAGCAGTTAGATGGATTCCTCACAGAACCATCTATGAAGAAAAACAGAATCATCATCATCATCAACACTATGTATCAAACAATGCATCAAATGGTTTTGATCCACTGTTAAACATTTCCATTCAAGAATGGTTCTCCATCTTCAGCTGTCGGATCAAAGGCCCAAAAATTAAGACGGTACAGCGCTTCAGGCTGACATTAAACATTAGTGTGACAATGAGTATCATGCAGAACATGCACACTTTGAAAATACAATAGGGTCAGATGTTAGTGTTTGTTAATCGACCTAAAACTATTGACATACAATTATCATGCAAAAATTAAAAAGAAACAATCAGAGCTCGATCAGGTAGGTCATTTTAAGTCGGTAGAGGCTGTTTGCCACAGCAGTCACAGTCTAAAAAGTCAGTCATTGGCCAAGTTTCTTTATACAGGGGAGATCTCCACAGAAACCTAAAATAATCCATAAGTGGCAATAGAATTTAATCTATTTATTTATTTATTTATATATATATTTTTTAAAACCCATCCAGTTCCTATGGATGCAGTCAGGACCCACTTATTATCATTATTAATAATATTATCCTTATTATTGTTATATCTAATGCTTCAATTCGCAAAAACAAGACGTATGTTTCTGAAAACTTCACCATCACTATGGCAGTTTTTTAAACCAGGTTTTCCCAGAAAACTATACCATTAAATTCCAAAAATTCAAATACCATTGAGAGTGAAAGCAAAAAACCCAGAATAATGAGTCAGGATTTACAGTGATGCATCAATATTGCATTCTCTAAAATCAATCCCCAAAAACTCAAACCTGTGACATCTATGATGCCTCTTCAGGTAAAATGGGAGGTATATTTGAGACATTCCACAATGGCATGCTTGTTTTATAAGAAATAATCAGTGTTGCTTTCAATATCTTGAATTTTTTCTTATGTGAGCTAAAAAAGATTTTGTCTGAGCATAGTAATCAAAACCTTAACTTTCTGTGTCTAATGATCAACTCTCACTGCAAAACCCTAATTTTCCCTATTGACACCAATACTTATTCTTAATAAATGTTCCTATATGTATATGCAAGTGTATGTATGTGTTGAACATTAACATCCTGTTCCTTCTAAGTTCAACTAACGGTGTCATCTAGTGTGGATGTTTTTTTTAATTTCTAATTTGTGATTTTCAAATGTTCTGACCTTCCTCCGCTGTCTGTATGGCCTGTTCATGGGGGAACCATGAAAAAAAAACAAGCAGAAACACGCAACCAGGACTTCTCTGGATCTTGTCCCAGTCTCCCTCTTTCTCTCCTTCTGCTGTTGTCTTGATGAGGCAATCTTTGTCCAGGATTCTGTGCCCCATTCTGCTGGTATAGCAAACCAAATGGCCAGTCGAATGTTGCGTTCACACCTCTCCAGCTCCCACCTCCTTGCAATCTTTCAGTTCCTCTGGCTGCCATGTCCTGAACACAAGCTCTTCAGTGTTCATTTCAACTGAACATCTGGTGCCGTGGCCATCCGTTTCCTTTTCTTCAGGCCAGTAGTCAAAAAGAAGTTGCTGTTTGGAGAGAGAACTTTTCTGGAGAAGCAATGCTAACTTTTTCTTTGTTTCAGTCTGTTTTCCTCAGTCACTGGTTTTGTGACAACTGACACATCAGATGCAGGTTCAGTCTCCCCTCCCCCTCATTGTCAGAGTCCTTCTGGGAATATGCATATGGACTTGATGGAGGGGCTGCATGGCTTGGAGACATTAGGAGGAGGCCCTGTCTTGTATCCCTAATCTCTGCTCCTCATCATTCACACATACTTATTTCTTTAATTTCTTGTCTTTCTATAACTGAGTTTGCTTTCCTCCTATCTTTCCCTACTCGCTGTCCCTTTCTCTCTCATCACTTTACCCTCTTCACTACATTTGTACCTAGACATGTGCCTAATAAAAGACGAAAAATAACAAAATTAAAAAACCTCTTAGTCTAGTACTGCCAAAATGGAAGCTCTCAACCACATTAACCCATTTATCTGCGATAAATTTAGCAGGATCTGTAAAAATTTTAACTTTCCCATTTTGTTTCCCATTTTTCTATTGACTCACTGGGATGTGCTTTTACTTTCAATGGGCTTATTGTTCACTCAGACAGATTTCACACATGCTGATCTTTCCATACGAATATGGTTAGATCTTATCACACATACGCTAACTTTGGATAATCTTTCAGCCAGGTGGTCTATACGACAATGCACCCTTTAATATCCAAACTGGATATTTAGACACGTAAATGAGTTACCACAAAGTTTATTTTTCTTATCACATTCATACGCCCATTTTATTGTAGTTGGGAATCCCTACACTCATGCAAATTATATTTGCATTTTAAAAATGTCTACTCCTTTAATGAATTGATTGATCATTCATTTTCTCCCTAAATGCTTATGTATTTTCCAAAACACTTCGCTGTTCTCGTCAACGGGGGTCAATGCCGGTAATGCCGTTCTAGTAAAGGAAGCTTCTACACAGACTCACGTCTGTGCGCCTTCACTCTTGGGGTTACCCCAGAACGTGCACCACTATCCCATTTCAGATAAAAACAGCTACAGAACTATACCACCCTGTGTTGTCCCACAGAAATGTGTATTCCTCAGAACCTGAGTCTGATGTCAAAGTGGATAGACACATGAACCTCCCACACTTCTTTAAACACACATATGAGTCCCAGACTCGTCTTATAGCAAAATTGCGATACAAACACACATATGAGTCCCAGACTCGGCTTATAGCATAATTGCGATGCCTCTACATATGAGTCCCAGACTCGGCTTATAGAATTCGGGGTATCCTCAGTTCCCCGGGCCTCTAACCCAGTAACCTCCTAGGTTTTGTCCGTATCCTCGTCAGAATAACGGTGGGGTCAACCACGACCCAGGACCATTCTCAGTTTACCATTCTCAGTTTACCATTCTCAGTTTTGCCATTATCTCAATTTAAATAGTTTACTCACTGTGGCGCAGGCAAGACACAATGTTTTAGAATGCCCAATGTGCAGAGTTTCGATTAAACAGGTTCTGCTTACCTTTACTGATGTGCCGGCTTGTGTCTCACGCTGTTGAAGAAACCTTTTTGGGTCGAATTTACCTTCTCCTCCTTCCGATCCCGGACGAGCCCCCAAATTGTTGAGATCAACCTGCAGTTATCTCCCCGGGTCCGTTGATCGGAGGATGGAAGAAGAGATCTTGAGACGATGGCTTGAGATCACACCAATATCTTTATTGGCGCACTTTGCAAAGCGGAGACAAGTTCTGATACAACACAAACCAGGTCATACATCAGACGAGTCTGTTGTGGTCTAAGAGTAGCGGCTTTAAATACACTGGTGGGCTGATGGTAACGCCCCCAAGGTAAAAAAGGTGGCAACAGACGTTAATCTGCCTAGCAACATCTTATAACACTAAAGGCTGAGAGAAGGAATTTAGTGCATGTCCCTATATGGCTATCTAGAGAGACATATGTGTCTGTGTTTGCAACACACAAACTTGTTAGTTAATGAATATGTGTGTGTGTGCCTAAAATGAGGAAATGAGCATTTCCTCTGTTTGTTAGAATCTTTACGAGGTGATGGGTGAATGGGCACGAGATCTCTATCTTCCTCTCTTTTCTGTGAGGCTCTGTGATGCAAGTTTATTATCTGCTCAACCAGCAAGGACTAGTCTCATTCCAGGGGTTTATGTACCATGACCCCACTGTGTACCAACTTCAGTTTAGCCATTTCAAAAGCCACATGAAGAGAGCAGCTCACTTCTCTTACTTCCACACCTGTAAAGTGTCCTGAGATAACTTTTGTTATGATTTGACACTATAAATAAAATTGAATTGAATTGAATTTTATTATTTTTATTTTTAATCGACCTTTAAATTTGAAATTACACACCCACCCACTGAAACACTAGCTCGCTCATCTGTGTTGGGTGGCTGATCCCCAAACCCCCTTCCTTTTGGGATCCAGTCACTGGTTTTTCTGGACAGTTCTGGTGATTATGTCCTGGTGTCTCACCTCCCCACTCCTGCTGATGGGGTGAATGGGGAACCTTTTTCTCATGTTTTATCAGTCAGTTCTCTGAGCTGAAGTTAAGAAAGTTTCATTTGAATGTCTCATCCAGTCTGTTTTTTACTGAACCTGGCAATGTGTCCACAATTGAGGTTCTGAACAAACTAATCAACAGTGGGCTATTTTCAGCCTCCTCCTCAGTTTCTTGTTTCCCTCTTTTCAGCTGACGGCTGATGTATATGGCTGTATATGGCTATATTTTCTGTGTCAATGAGGATATCACCCTTCAATGCTTTAGGGTCAATTTTGACAGAGTACTCTTTTCTCAGGACTGTCCACAGGCGGTTTCTGTAAGCATTGAACTCAGTTCCATTGGCCCTTGGATCTGCCATCTATGCACATCCATTGTCTCGCAGAAGATTTTCCATCAAAGGTTATGCCCCAAACGCCTGCCAACACTGATTTAATGTCGCCCTGTGCAAGCAAATTTCCCATTGTTTCTCTCTCGACATGTCTTATACATCAGCTAGCCCCCTCGTGGATTTCAGGTAATCTGTGAATCAATGCCTCAAGGTCTTAGGTTTGCCAAAGGGAGTAATGCCCCTGTGACCCCTGTATCAATATTGGATATTGGCCAGGGTCAGTGCATATACAGTATGTGGTGTGTGAATCTAATTGCATGTCCTATCAACTTTCGCTGTTCTCCCCCCCTCTCAGGGCGGTTGCTAATCTAGGCGTTTCCTTTTCCATGCCTTTTTAATTGTTAGAATTCTCTTTATGTTTTCCCTGTAATTAATGCCTTCATCTCTGAATAGTTTTAATGTTTCTAGTTCTTTCTGTCTTTTTCGCTGTCGTTTATTACTCTTATCCTTTGCTTTGTATTCTTTAATACGAAGCTTCATGTCCTCACACAGTCTCACATTGATTGCCGGTGTTGCATTTATTCTTACTTAGTTGTATTTTTCTTTTAATTATGACTTATTTTACTTAATTATATATATATTTATTTTTTATTTTTTATTTTTTATTATTATTATAACACAGAAAGTTTTTTCAAATATTTAAGAATACTAATGTGTCAGCTATTTCTCAATAGGATCTCTAACTTATATCTGTCCCTTGCTCTGAGTTTTTCTAAAATCTATAGGTCTGTTGAGTAAGATCAAAGGTTTGAATATAGTAGTTTCAATTAACTCCGCTATTTATTTCAATTGTTGGCTCAAATATACTTTACCTAACTTCCCTAATTGATTTTATTTCAGTGAATTATTGTTTTTATTTAATTACTATTGTTGATGTTAAATGTCAATTTTTAGTTAAGCTATTAACATACTTTTTCCCATTTGCAATTACTTAGCTCTTACTTTGCCTTACTGCACTTCCTGCTCTCATTTTCTGGGGCTTTTAGCTCCGCCCCTGCTTTCGAGCAGGCTCTCACTTCTTCTCGTCTCCAGATTTGTTTGTGATGAACTGCCACGGATAGCATCTCTCCCTTTATATTGTAAGAACAGGCTGCCGTGAATCCTGTTCTATCGGCCTGACGTCTCACTAACCCAGAATAAGACTTCAGAATGGCTATCTTACTCACTTCACTTCACACAGTATATTAACATCAGAGGGTACTATATATCAAGCTTCAAAGCAACTTTACACACAGATTATGTAAAGAGGCACCGCGCAATTTTCTTAGCAATTATGCATTCAGCACAAATTAGTCCACTCCCCCAGACATTTTCCTGTCCTAATCTGTTTTTTGTAATGGGGGGGAGAGAAGAAAAGAAGTCCTACCAGCTCCACTGAGAAATATCAGCTTTCATAAACAACAGCAGTCAAACTCAAAAGACTGGCTGATCTACAGAGCTGACAGGATTACAAGTACCAGGTTTCACCATGTGG
The DNA here is from genome assembly GCF_963691815.1 of Echiichthys vipera. Lineage (NCBI taxonomy): Eukaryota > Metazoa > Chordata > Actinopteri > Perciformes > Trachinidae > Echiichthys > Echiichthys vipera. The sequence goes on along the minus strand of NC_139825.1, from coordinate 2,708,588 downwards.
CTACAGCCGAACATATCAGTGACACATACCTTATGGACATAATGCAGTAGAACCAAATTCAGCTAAATGTCCCAGCTGTTCTCTGGGGTAAGTCCATGGAGGAGACAGCAAGGCAAGCGTACAAAGATCGTATGGTCAAAAGCCATCAAGACTTTAAGGTGAGTTCCTGTGGCTAAGTGGTCCAGCTCGCTGAGCCTCACCTGGAAACATCACCAGATGGTGTGGTGACATAAACCTGTTGTGGTAAAGGTCTGGTTGAAATAAAAGTGTCCCTACAAATACCATGATGGGCTTCAGGGAAGCACAGATGACAAGTACTTTTGCCTTAACAAGGTCTTTTAAAATAAAAACTTCACACCAATACTATTACCAAACCCAACTCCACATGTTTGTGCGTGACCCAGGCTACTGTGATTTTGTGTTATGGACAAGAAATGAGATGATAGTGCAACGCATAATGAAAAATCAAGAGTTTCTGCTGGAGACTTTACCAAAGGCACAACATGAAAAAGTAGAAATAAGATGGCGGCGCATGTAGATGCAGCGACCTCTCGCAGTCCCGATCATGCAATGTTTTGTTCCTTTAAAAAATGTTTGTGTGAACGTTTTTCTTGTCACTCTACGCCGGAATACAAGTATTTTTGGCTGGCTTTACTGGACATTCGAAAGAGCAAGATCTGCGAAGTTTTGGAACCAACAACAGACACGCTAAAAGAGCTAACAGAGACGCTAAAAAAGCTTTGACTGCTCCGTCGGCCTGCTCTCGCACTGGACTCGCCTGCTACCCCTCCCCCAGAGAGGAGGCATTGGAAGCTAGAGGCTAGTCCAACTTGCCCAGCCATTCCATCTATCCTCATGGCAAATGTAGGATCATTGGACAATAAAATGGACCACATCCGACTACTGAGATCAGAGAATCGAAAAGTGAGTAACTGCTGTGTGCTTATATTCACTGAAACATGGCTAAATGACAACATTCCTGACTGCTGTTCAACTGGAGCAGCTAGCATGCTACCGAGCGGACAGAGCTCTTGTAGAAAAGGAGGGAAGACCCGTGGCGGAAGGATCTGTGTTTACATCTGAAATGCGTGGTGCCGGGATGCGATGGTGGTATTTAAACACTGTTCTCCACCTGCACAGTTTATGATCATAAAGTGTTCTCCTTTCTATCTGCCCAGAGAAATGACTATGATTCTACTAGCTGCAGTCTACATCCCTCCCACTAATAACAGCAGTGATAGGAATGCTGCACTAAATTAACTGTACCAAGCCATCAGTGAACAACAAACAGCACATCCAGATGGTTTCACTATCCTTGCAGGAGATTTTAACTATGCTGATTTCAAGACTTTACTGCCGAAATTTCACCAGCACATTAACTTTCCAACAAGGGGAGTTAACACCTTGAATCTGGTCTACACCACACACAAAGGAGTGTACAAAGCCACCCCCCTCCCCCAAATTGGCCTATCCGACCACCCCACTGTTATGCTATTGCCAGCATAAGGACAAACAGTGAAAGCCACCAAACCGGTTCGGAAGTAGATTAGGGCCTACTCACACTGTCCTTCTGGCCGGGGCCAAAACCGTTTTTTCAGCTAAAGCCTAGTACCTTTAAGCAGCGCACAACTGCGGCCAGCGGGCTGTCCACGGCCCGCTTGAAAGAGGTGGGCTTTAGCGGAGCCGTTTGCACATGTACGAGCACGAGCGTGCGCACGTGTGCGAGCATGAGCACGAGCCCTACGGCAGTAGCGTTATGTCCGCCTGTTCGGACATGTAAATAGAAGGACGGACCATGCGCGGACATTTAACAACAACAACAATGGCGGTGAAAGGTTCACGTTGGTGTGGTGCGGAGGTGGAGTGTTTACTGCAGATTTGGTCGGATGAAAAGATTCAAAAACAGTCGACAAGACGCACAAAAACTCTGAGGTCTGTGGAAAGATTTGTAAACAAAGCCACACACACGCGATCAATGCGTGTGACGTGTTACGGCGTATGGACAGCAAGAAGCATTGGCCGGCCCTGGCAGTGTGAGTACAAACGGGGCTGGGGCGCGGGGGGGAGAGGGAGGGGGGACAAGTACCCTAAAGCCCGGGTCGCGGTCCTGAAGGACAGTGTGAGTACGCTCTTAGAGTGTGGCCAGAGGGAGCCTCCTCAGCTCTTCAAGACTGCTTTGACACCACAGACTGGGAGATGTTCAAACAGGCAGCCACTTACAACAACAACACAGACAATGAGGAGTACACAAACACTGTGACCTCCTACATAGCCAAGTGCACTGATGATGTGACCCACACCAAGGACATTGTCACTTGGGCAAACCAGAAGTCATGGTTGATGGGGGACGTCCACAGGCTGTTGAGGGCCAGAGACAAGGCCTTCAGAGCTGGAGACGAATCTGGCTTGAGAGCAGCAGGAGCCAATCTTTCCCGGGGCATCAGAAAAGCATAACAGGATTACACACACAGAATAACTATCACAGACTATAAGCCCGCACCAAAGAGCTGCGAGAGTGACATCTCTCTTCTCAACAACCTGAACAGCTTCTTTGCACGCTTCGATGCACAAAACAACACTCGCCCACAGAAAACCCCAACAACTCCCCATGACCAGACTCTGTGCCTGTCTGCCGCCAGCGTAAAGAGTACACTCTCTACCATCAACGCCTGGAAAGCAACAGGCCCAGACAACATCCCCGGTAGGGTGCTGAAAGACTGCAGAGGAACTGAAGGATTTCTTCACTGACATATTTAACACCTCCCTGAAGCAAGCCATTGTCCCATCATGCTTCAAAGCCGCCACCATTTTACCTGTGCCAAAGACATCATCCCCATCCTGCTACAACGACTACCGTCCTGTGGTACTGACACCCATCATCACGAAGAGCTTCAAACGGGTAGTCCAGTCACACATCAAAGCCATCCTGCCCTCCCTGGACCCCTTCCAGTTTGCATACAGTGCGAAACGATCCACAGAGGATGCAATTTGCCTTGAACAGAAAGACTCATATGTGAGAATGCTGTTCATAGACTTCAGTTCAGCATTCAATACCATAATACCACAACAGCTCATCTGCAAACTGGACAAGCTGGACCTCAGTACTTCACTCTGCAACTGGCTGCTCTACTTCCTCAGCGAGAGGCCACAAGCAGTACGTGTTGGGAACAACACCTCCAGCAGCATTACCCTGAGCACGGGGGCCCCACAAGGCCCCACAAGCATTCTCAGTCCTCTGCTCTTCACCCTACTGACGCACGACTGCACACCAACTTACAGCACCAATCACCTCATAAAGTTTGCGGATGACACAACTCTGGTGGGTCTCATCACCAAGTGCGACGAGACACACTACAGGAGGGAGGTAGACCTTCTGACCACATGGTGTAGCACCAAATTCCTGGGGGTGCACATCAGTGAGGACCTGCCATGGACTACAAACACTACATCACTGGCAAAGAAGGCACAACAGCACCTCTACTTCCTGCGGAAACTCAAAAGGTTAAGTGCTCCACTAGCCATCCTGACGACATTCTACAGAGGCACCATTGAGAGCATCATTTCCAGCTGTATTACTGTATGGGGCGGGAGCTGCACTAAGTATGACAGAAGAGCCCTACAGCGCATAGTGAATACAGCGGGGAAAATCATTGGTGCCCCACTCCCTTCCCTCAAAGACTTGTACACCACCCGCCTCACGCAGAAAGTGGTAACAATAGTGAGTGATCCAAGCCATCCCACACACAAACTGTTCGGCCTCCTGCCCTCTGGAAAGAGGTACAGGAGCCTCCATTCCCGCACCACTAGACTCAATAACAGCTTTGTCCACCAGGCTGTTAGGCTGCTGAACTCTCTCTCCTCTTTATCCTCAGCCCGACCCAGCAGGGAGTCAGGAAGATAAAAATTCACCCTCCATTAACAGACACACAGAAAATGAATATGCAAATTGCACATATAGACCTGCTGCTATCAATCGTTTTGCACTATTATGCCACCATCTGCACTTTTGTTATTATTATTATTGTATTCTTTTTGTTGTTACTATAGCAGTTAGATAATTTATGTTGTGTCACTTACCATTGTGTCTTGTACTTTACTAATTGTGTCTTGTCTTTGTCTTGTCTAGTCTAAGCATGGGAAACAAAATTTTCGTTTCCTTGTATGTCTTGTTCATGTGAAGAATTGACAACAAAGCTGACTTTGACTTTGACTTTGATGCCTTCATTTCAACAGTGTTACCTGAGCTGCTAACAAGAAAACATGAGCCTTCCTTACAACCACAGCAAGCCTGCCAAATCTGCAGAAGACCAGATTTAAGATGATTGTTTGTTTGTTTGTTTGTTGCATTTATTTCGAATATTTCTCCCAAAAAAAAAAAATACACACATATGTGTACATACACATAAATGCCCATACATATCTACAACAGTAATCGCATTCATCATGAAATAAAATATTCGAAAAGGAGTGAGAAGAAATGAAACTTATAAACTCCCACCCCTTATCCTTCTTTATAACTTACAACAAAAATAGAAATGAGCTTCCTAGCCCAACAGATTTCTTACATAAAAAAATAAAATAGAAAACGCTTTGCTGAGTGGCATTATGTGCTCCTTTTTCTCTCTTTTAACAAAGCTGTGGTTTTATAATAGACTTATATTCTCCTATCTGCTGCTCCCTCTTCTCCCCCACCTGCTCTCTCCGTCTGTCTCCCCTCTCACAGGCACATGGCTCAGGCAGACCTGAAGAACTCTACCTTCTGGCTGAGAGCGAGCGTCGGTGCCACGGTGTTCGCCGTGCTGGGCTTTGCCATGTATAGAGCAGGATTAACTGTGTGAAATGTGATGGTCATTTCCATTATTGCTGCGCACAAATAAAAAGGAGGTCATCAAATTGGTTGTGTAAAAAATGTATTTCATGATTGATGACATTTCATATACATGACAATAAATAAGTCATTTCAAGTCAATGGCTTCACTTATTTGGAATCTTTTTATTTAACACTTTTACAGAGGTTAGTTAGTGCAGCACACAAAACCACTACTTCATCTAGTATATCAACCTGAGATACTGTTTGCAAAGTATCGTCCTATAACTCTATATGTATCCCAACACGGCCCAGTTGTTTGGATGTGTCAACTTGCAGAGAGTCGTTTTTTTCCCTTTAGTGAAATAAGGCATTGGAAGAGTTGCACCATGCAGCTAGTTCATCATGTACTAAAAATCCCCTATCAGCTAAGACCTCATCCATAGGCTCCAACAGTTGCAGGAAACCAGACTCTCTGGTAATCTGTTTATCTGATACCCCTCCATCGAAAACAATGATAATGAAACTATACAGTGTGTGAACTTAGTTTGGGGAACAACTCGAGAAGTGACCAAAAGAGGTCTCCTGTTTAAACGTAAAGAATACAGGGGGTTAGGGGCAGTGGAGATGGGATCAAGATTGTGTGTTGCTTTTGTTAGAAATGTCTCTGCTGCCATCTCCAGGAATGCTCTCTGGGTCAGTGATCTCCCCCTGTGGAGAAAAAGGAGAAGAAAAGCTCGACAAGCTCCAGAGTACAAACTAATTTATGGTGATTTCATCTCTGAACACCAACACCTTCAAATAGACAGGACCGGCCTTCCGAGTAAAATGATCTTTAACAAAATCAACAATTACAAATACGGTGGTTACATTAAATGCAAACACATATTAAATACAAACACATAACTGAAAATGAAGGCACAGAATTTTTGAATATGTTAAAAAATAAAAACCTCTCAGAGAGCATCCGAGATGTGCGCTGGCCTTTATCTGTAAACAGACTTGCTGTCAGAGCTGTTGTGTCTTGGAGTTTTTACGTCAAAACAAAAAATGTCCAATGATCCATTGCAACAATGATGAGACACAACAGCATCTTTTAATGGACTGTTACAGAGCGAAGGAAGTCTGGGACAAACTTAAAGTGTACGGCGTAAACTTTGAGTTGTCCTATAAATCTGTAATGTACTGTATCCTGAAAAACAGCCCCACAGTAAAACAAAAATAACTGATACAGCTGATCATATGAATTGTGTGTGTGAAACTGTGGAAGACCAAATGTATAATGATTCTCCAACAGACTGTAATTGACAGTGACTCAGTATGCAAACAGGTACAAGACAGAAAAATGCAAGAGAACCTTTTCGATGTATACAAAATAAACTAAGACCATTCAAAATACTCACCAGATTACTACACACGGTCAAAACTATTTACAATGGGCGTACAAGAAGACCATAAACGTCCAAAATGTGGCAATGCTGATGGAACTTTGTTTCATTTACTTTGGGATTGCCATAAAATAAAAGACACGCTATGAACTGTATTAACAAAACTAATAATTGTTTGCACAAAAAACAGACTCAAAGTCGATACTCACATTTCAAGTATTTCTATATGAACTTAAAGTGCGCATGCGCCGCGGTGTATGCAGCCTGTTCTAGTCGCTCCTGCTTACTTTTACTTTGTTTTCAACTTTTCTCCTTTTTACTTTATCTTACTTTTTTTTTTTTTTTTTCTTTTAACATAGTTGTTTATTAGCCTCTCTCTTTAAACATGCTTGTGTGGAGAGTTTTTGTTGTGGCGTTTTTGGTTGAATCGCTGCTTTTACTCCGCCACACGACGGTTGCTCAGCAACTCCGCATTGTTTACTCCAGGGATCAGCTGATAGAGCTGAAGCCGGCCGGCTCGGCTACGGTGAAGGCGGACATCCCTGCTGAACTATGGAGGAAAACACACCGTGGAGGCAGAGGGAAAGGATCGCTACGGCGGAGAAAAGGAGCGAAACACCGGAGACTTATGGAGAGGAAGACATTCAAGCCGTGTCTCCCATCTCTCATCATGGGCAACGTGAGATCACTGGGGAATAAGATGGACGAGCTAACAGCGCTAACCCGGAGTCGTCAGGAATACCGGGAGTGTAGCCTGATGATTTTCTCGGAGTCATGGCTACACGCGGATGTTCCTGACCACAATATTTCCACCGAGGGCTTCCACACTGTCCGGGCTGACAGGGACTGCACTACGAGCGGCAAGCGTAAAGGAGGGGGGCTTGCTGTTTACGTGAACAACAGGTGGTGCAATCCTGGTCACGTTACCATCAAAGACCGCATCTGCAGTCCGGATATTGAACTGTTATCTGTGGGCCTCCGTCCGTACTATTTACCCCGTGAATTCTCACATGCTATCGTTGTGGCTGTTTACATTCCCCCGTCCGCTAACCCAACGTCGGCATGTGACGTCATCCACTCCACAATAGCCAGACTACAGACCGCACACCCGACTGCTCTGATTATAATCTCGGGTGACTTCAACCATGTCTGCATTAAAAAGACACTGCCGAAATTCACCCAGTATGTGACCTGTACAACAAGAGAGGAAAGGACCCTGGACCTGTTGTATGCTAATGTGAAGGACGCATACACCTCCACGTCCCTTCCCCCCCTGGGGAGATCAGATCACAACCTGGTGCTTCTCACCCCCTGCTATGTGCCTCTAGTGAAGAGGCTGCCTGTGACCACAAAGACAGTTAGGACATGGTCAGAGGACTGCTATGAGGCACTGCAGGGCTGTTTTGAGGTGACAGACTGGAATGCACTCTGTGAGCCGCATGGAGAGGACATTGATGGGCTTACTGAATGCATCACAGACTACATAAATTTCTGTGTGGACGGCATTGTCCCAGCTCGGTCTGTGCGTTGTTACCCAAACAACAAGCCCTGGGTAACCAAAGACATCAAAGCCACTCTGAACCAGAAGAAGAGGGCCTTCAGAGGTGGCAACAGGGAGGAGCTTCGGGACGTTCAGAGGGAGCTTAACAACAAGATCAGAGAGGCTAAGGACAGCTACAGGAGGAAGCTGGAGATGAAACTCCAGCAAAACAACATGAGGGAGGTCTGGAGTGGCATGAAGACCATCACAGGCTTCAGACCAGCTAGCGGTGGATCTGATGGCAGTGTGGCTGGGGCTAATGAGTTGAATCTGTTCTTCAACAGGTTTGACACTGCAGCCCAGGCCCCTGCTGTCTCTCCTGCTGACTGTCTACAGCCATCACTGCTTCTGACCCCCCCTCCTCCTCCTGTTAGCACCTCATTCAACGCCATGAGACCCTCACACCCATCCCCCTCTCTTCACACCTCTCCTGGCTCCCCTGCTACCTGCCCTCCTCTCACTCTGGACTTCAAACCTCCTCAACTTGCACAGTTTACACCGCTTCAGGTACGGAGACAACTGAGCAAACTCCACGCCGGTAAGGCTGCAGGCCCTGATGGTGTCAGTCCACGGGTTCTCAGAGCCTGCGCCGAACAGCTATGTGGAGTTCTACACCGCGTCTTCGAGATGAGCCTGAGCCTCCAGAGGGTCCCTGTGATATGGAAGACGTCCTGCCTCGTTCCAGTGCCAAAGACGCCGCAGCCCAGCGGTCTCTCAGACTACCGACCGGTGGCACTGACGTCTCATATCATGAAGACCCTGGAGAGACTCGTCCTGGAGCAGCTCAGGCCTATGGTCAGGCCACACCTGGACCCCCTGCAGTTCGCCTATCAGCCCCGGATTGGAGTTGAGGATGCCATCATCTACCTGCTAAACCGTGCCTACACCCACCTGGACAAGCCGAGGAGCACTGTGAGGGTCACTTTCTTTGACTTCTCCAGCGCATTCAACACCATCAGGCCTGCTCTACTGGGTGACAAGATGACGGCGATGCTGGTGGATCCCCCCCTTGTTTCCTGGATTGTGGACTACCTCACTGGTCGACCACAGTACGTGCGCCTGCGTCACTGTGTGTCAGATACAGTGGTTAGCAGCACTGGCGCACCACAAGGGACTGTTCTCTCTCCTTTCCTCTTCACCCTTTACACCACGGACTTCAGCTACCAGACAGAGTCTTGCCATCTTCAGAAGTTTTCTGATGACTCTGCTGTAGTGGGATGTATCAGTAAGGGTGAGGAGGCTGAATACAGGGCTGTGGTTGACAACTTTGTCACATGGTGTGAGCTGAACCACCTGCAGCTCAACACAGCAAAAACCAAAGAGCTGGTGGTGGATCTGAGGAGGACAAAGACACCAGTGACCCCAGTTTCCATCCGGGGGCATAACGTGGACATTGTAGAACACTACAAATATCTGGGGCTGTTCATTGACAATAAACTGGACTGGACTAAGAACACTGAAGTCCTTTGCAAGAAGGGACAGAGCCGCCTCTATTTTCTGAGGAGGCTCCGCTCCTTCAACATCTGTCGGACCATGCTGAGGATGTTTTATGAGTCTGTGGTGGCTAGTGCTTTTATGTTTGCTGTAGTGTGCTGGGGCAGCAGACTGAAGGTTGCAGATGCCAACAGACTCAATAAACTGATCAGAAAGGCCAGTGACATTGTGGGGGTGGAGCTGGACACCTTGGCTGCAGTGTCAGACAGGAGGATGCTGTCGAAGGTGCGGGCGATACTGCAGCATGGCTCTCACCCTCTCCACAACACTCTGGCTGAACTGAGGAGCACCTTCAGCCAGAGACTGATTGCTCCTAAATGCACCACTGAGCGCCACAGGAGGTCATTCTTACCTGTGGCCATTAAACTGTACAACTCATCTCTTTAATTATCGGACTCTTGACTACTTAAAAACAAAACAAAACAAAATACAAATATCTGTTCTCATTTCATTTAATTTGCCATAACAACCTAATTGTACAGTGTATATATCTCTGATTGTATTTTCACACCCACTTCAGATTGTTTACTTGATTGTTTATTATTTATTTGTACTGTATTTTATTGGCTATTTATTAGCTACTTAGATTTATTTTAATTGTATTTTATTTGAGTCTTTACTTTATTTTATTTCTACTTTATTCATCTTTATGGCTTGTTTCTACTGTGCACGGAGCATTGGAACGAAAGAATTTCCCCCCGGGGATCAATAAAGTATTCTGATTCTGATTCTGATTCTGATTTTACGACTGTCATCAGCTGCCTAAATTTACTTACGCTTCATGCTGCCAAAGCGGATGATGAGACTGATGAAGCTCTCCAGTGAGAGTCTTTACAGGAGTCTCATTACATACAGGCAGAGCTGTAAAGTAACTTTTTGGCTCACCTGCCAAGGGGATAAGTGGATGAAAGAATCTACCTGCCAAGTCAATTTTTTACTGGCCAAATAATAAATAATAAATAAAATCTGTTTCAGTCCTTTTCATTGAGATAACAGCATTATATAACAACACAGGAGGCCAGAGCTGGCCCTTGGCATAGGCAGTATAGGCAAATGCTAGGGGCGCCGTCATCCGCGGGGGGCGCCACAAACGGGCGGAGGAAAAAAAACAAACCCAGTATATATGTATAAAAATTCTTATTTTTACCAGTACCATTACGAAATATTATATAAGCCCACAGCAACATAACTTAATAGCGAAGACTATTAAATAATGAAGAGGCCTTTTTTCTGGTTCCCGCCTCTCTGCACTGTACCTGCCCTCCGTGAGGGGGTGGGTCGAAAGGCCAGTTGCCTGAATCTGACCGGGCCGTGACCCCAAGACCAAGAAGAAGATTAATGACACTGTAGCGGAATTATGTCTAAAAGACTGAAACCATCGGGTGCCCAGGGAAGGAAAAGAAGGAAAGAAGAGAAAGAAAAATGTGAAAAAGATAGAGGTACAGTAACGTCAATGTGATGAAGTAAATTAAATAAATAGTTTAATGATCGTAGTTACTGTTGTTGGAGCAGAGTGTTAGCTTGCTAGCTTACTTCGGACGATAGCAGCATCGTTTACTAATAGAGTCGACATGTGTTAATGTTACTCCACCTTAAATTCATCAGGGACGTTTGAAAAGTTAACGTAATACCTGTTCAGGTGTTTTTTTTACAGGTGTCTACTGCTGGTATGTCAGTTAAAATGCTTTTAGTTTTCCACCCCTTTTGTAATAGTGTAGCTGTAAGCCATTGTTAATTGTGCCGCAGTTATGTTTGTTAAAGTTTACATCAGTGTTTAAGTGCAGTTAAAGTGTATTACTGTTAATACCCCACACCTTAGCTTTCCCATATCATTCATAGACGAAATATACATATTAATTCCACTGCACATTACTGCTTTTTGCTCTCTGGTTAGACTGAATTGTATTGCAATGACAATGAATCTCATCATATTTTCATTTTAGTCTTATAGTTCAATTCAATTAAATTCAATTTTATTTATAGTGCCAAATCATAACAAAAGTTACCTCAAGACACTAGGTAAAGCCAAGCAAGTCCACTAGACAACAGACAAGTTTGATTTAAAAAAAATTTGACACACGATACTTTGGTAGCAATTCGGTCGGTGCCTAAAAGTATCAAAGTTCGGCACTCAGCCCCTCCAGTGAAAGATTCAATTCAATTAAATTCAATTATATTTATAGTGCTTAATCATAACATGACACAAGTTATCTCAGGACACTTTACAGACTAGGTATAGACACTCTATGACTTATTTATGATTTACATAGACCCAACAATTCCCGGTACAGTACGGTGGCAGCGAAAACCTTCCCGATTACAGGCAGAAACGTCAGACAGACCCAGCTCTATGGAGGACGGCCATCTGTTGGGGAGGAAGAAAAGGAGAGAGAAAGAGAGAAAAGACGGACAGATGGACAGAGAGAGACAAAGACAGACACAAAGACAGAGACAGACACACTTCCAGTAACTATAACACTATCTATACTAATGACTTATATGTTATGGCAGTTAATACAGCAGAATAGTAGAAACAAGCACAGCTAAGGTGATAGATTATAAAAGCAGCAGGAAGCATCATGCAGGACCACGGCAGCAGGCACCACCACGATCAGCAGACACCTGCAAGACGCCAAAGCACAAACAACTCCGGGGAAGAAGTTGAATTAGTACATGCATTGATGAGACATGAATGATACAGACAGAGAGAAGAGAATCTCAGAGTATCTGGAAAAGTATTATCCCCAGGCAGACTAGGCCTATAGCAGCATCATTAAGCAGAACAAAATCAGCTTAAAAATAACAACATAGCTGAGGGCTTGTTAGCCCAAGCTGTAAGTTTTATCAAAAAGAAAAGTTTTTAGTTTACTCTTAAATATGGGGACAGTGTCTGCCTCCAGAATAACACTTGGGAGTTGTTTCCACAGGAGAGCAGCTTGGTAGCTGAAGGCTCTGCCTCCCATTCTACTTTTGGAGACTCTAGGAACGACAAGTAGCCCTGCACTATGAGCTCTTTAAGATATGACGGAGCCTGACCAATAAGAGCTTTGTAGGTAAGGAGAAGGATTTTAAATTCTATTCTAGATTTTATAGGTAGCCAGTGTAAGTAAGCTAATACAGGAGAAATATGTTCTCTTCGATTTGTTTTAGTTAGTACACTGCATTTTGGACCAACTGGAGACTCCTAACAGACTTATTGGAGCAGCCTGATAATAAGGAGTTGCAGTAGTCCAGCCTAGAAGTAACAAATGCACGAACTAGCTTTCTGCATCTTTCTGAGACACAATTCCTAATTTTTGAAATATTACACAGGTGAAAATATGCAGTCCTTGTCGTTAGTTTTATGTGAGAATCAAAGGACATATCCTGATCAAAAACAACACCCAGATTCCTTACTGTGGTGCTGGAGGACAACACAACACCATCCAGTGTAACAATGTCTGTTGGAGCGTAAGTAACCCTTTCTGTGTGAGTGTCCCATGTGCACCCTCTGCAGGCCTGGAGTCTAATGTCTCCACCCCAAAAGCCTTGATTACCTGCTCAGAGGGAGACCAGGTGTGGCTGATTGGAGGCAACAGCTTTCTTACGTCTGTCTCCTGCCCTCACAAGCTGGATCGCTTATTTTGAATCTTTTTCATTTCTTGTTTACCTATATGTTTAAAGTTTAAATAAATCCTCAATCCACTGAGGTTAAATCACCATCTTTCTCGTGGACAATCCCTTTTTGCAGACATGAAGGCAAGGACAGTCAGTTATGAAATCACTCCCAATCAGTTACCTGGAAATTTGGGTAAAAGACTAATACATTAAGTAAGAAAGCTGCCTTTTGAGAAGTACTGGAGTACAAGACTCTGAAGGATTTGGATTCATATGGATTTTGCACAGTGGATTTAAGCTCGAACTTGGACTTCTACGGATTGATTGTTTGGATGAGCACATGGCAACTAACAAAGGACAGCCATCTTGAGAACTTTCAAAGGGAAGTACGATGAAAAGCCTTGCTACCTGCAAGTGAAAAAGATTTCTGTTACAATTTCTGTTACTTGGAAATGGACCTGATCATGTGAAACTTTTGTGTTTTGTTCATGTTTTGAGGGCCTAAGTGGCTGATTTATTTCATAAAAATGGCTGACGAAATGTCAAAAGGGAATTTTGTTGGAGATTTGGATCTGGATGACCCCGGTGGGGATGAGGTTGGTTGGCGGGCCTTGGATGAGATGCGCTCAACTAGAAAAGGCAAGCTTAGCCAGCTGACCAGGCGCATGAATATCATTAAAGAATTAATGAATGACACTACTTGCGCTAGTGAAATAAAAGCTAATGAGACAATGTACAAAACAAAATTGGATGAATTTAATGAAGCTCACTCACAGTATCAGCGCTTGTTAAATAAAGAAGACTGTGAAAATGATACAAAAATTTGGTTCGAACCTAAGTGGACAGTGATAACAGAGTTCCTTTCCTCCCTTTCGCAATGGTGGGCCAGCTTGGAAACGAAAGAAGAGGCGGCTAAGGAGGAGACCCATGACCAGCTTGCTATTGTTACTGATGACATCAGACCTGAAGACAGTGCTTCAGTAGTAAAAAATCATGGATCCCAAGCGTCAAAGGGACGAAGCCGCTCTGTCCTATCTTCACACTCCTCTTCTTCACGCATACAGGCAGAGGTTGAAAAGGCAACTCTTCTGGTGAAGGCTGCTTATTTAAAAGAAAAACACGCTTTAGAGGAAAAGGAGGAACAACTAAGAAAAAAGAAAGAGCTGTTGAATATACAAACAGAATTGGCAGCAGTGTCAGCCAATATATCCGTTCTGAAAACGGCTGAGGATCATGAAGATTCAACAAGCACGGATGGCATGACTGAATATTTCGAGAAACACATAGACAAAGAAGATACACTGGACTTTAAAGACTTCGCCATGACGCCTAGTGTAAGACCAAAGACTGGAACTACCTGGCATCATTCTACTGTCCATATGCCCGTACATACTGAAGTCAACGTGCTTCAACCACAACGTACAACAACGGCTCAACAGACTGCTGCTACCACCAGACCAAGTCGTCAGACAGTACTGATCAGTGAACCACCAAGAACTTCACCACCTACAGCTGCAATGGCGCAACAAACACAAGCTTCACAGGGAAGAGCGGAGCCTGATCAACTCCACACACTCCTTGAAAGCCAAAACAACATCACAAGGTCTCTGGTAAGACATCAACAAATTGCCTTTCTGCCAAAAAGAGATTTAGTGCCTTTTGATGGTGATATTTTGCAGTACCAGTCATTTATCCGGTCTTTTGAACAAAGTATTGAATCCAAAGTGGAGACTAGCGAAGAGAGACTGTCTTTTCTTGAACAGTACACAAAGGGTGCTGCTCAAGAGCTCGTAAAGAGTTGTCAGTATTTGCCTTCTGACAGAGGTTTCCAAACTGCTAAAAATCTGTTAAAAGAAAATTTTGGCAATGAATATAGGATTGCAAGCGCTTATATAGGAAAAGCTCTTTCCTGGTCACCAATTAAAGCAGAAGACCCAAAAGCATTGCAGGCATACACACTGTTTCTTAGAAGTTGCTGCAATTCAATGGAAAGTATGATGTAAATGGATGAATTGAATCTGGCGTCCAACCTCAAAGCCATAGTGTTTAAACTTCCTCACAAAATCCGCGACAGATGGAGGTCAGTCGCTTCAGATATGCAAACACAAAATAATGCAAGAGTAACATTCTACAATCTTGTTGAATACCTTGAGAAACAAGTTCGCATCTATTCTGACCCCGTGTTTGGCAACATCTTAGATGGCCCTCAGAATAAGGACAAACCAAAACCTCTGCCTAAACCCAAATCGACTGGAAACTTCGCCACAACAATTGACCAACTGGCTCGGCCAATATATTGTGGATTCTGCAGGGATACACACACACACACTTGCACAGTGCTCAAGTTTAAGAAAAAAGCCAAACAAAGAGAAAATTGACTTTTTAAGAAAAAATGGAATCTGTTTTGGATGTCTTACAAAAGGACACATCAGCAAGGACTGCAAAAGGCGCCTGACATGTGACGTATGTAAGAAACCACATCCTGGACTCCTACACATAGAGAATCAACAAACGACAAGCAAAGCCACAGAGACGCAGAGATCTCCTGTGGACCATGACCATGATCAACCTGTTACCTTAAAATCTTGTGGGCATATTGGGGCCGGTAAGAACGAATGTGCACTTTCCATTGTTCCCGTCCAGGTAAAAAGCAGCAAAAATGATCAGGTAATTAAGACATATGCTTTCCTTGATTCAGGCAGTTCTGCTACCTTTTGCACTGAACAACTAATGTCAAAACTGCACATTAAAGGAAGAAAAACCAACATTATGTTACGTACTTTGAGTCAAGAGAAATGCATCCCCTCATATCTAGTCACAGGACTTGAAGTTGCTGGATTGAATTGTTCTGACTTTGTTGCTTTACCAGATGCCTACACGCAGTAAGAGATGCCTGTGACGAAGGACAACATGATCAGAAAGGAAGATCTCTCAAAATGGTCGTATCTGCAAAAGGTGACATTACCTGTTATTGATGCCAAAGTTGAGTTGTTAATTGGATCAAATGCTCACAAAGTCATGGAACCCTGGGAGGTGATTAATAGCGAACAAGGTGGACCTTTCGCCATAAGAACACACCTAGGATGGGTTGTTAATGGCCCCCTTAGAGGCTATGATCCCAGGACAACTAATTGTCCAGCAGTCATATGCAATAGGATCTCAATAGCCAGAATAGAGGAGCTTTTGACCAGTCAATATAATCAAGATTTCAGCGAAAGAGCATCAGAAGACAAACCTGAAATGTCAGTGGAAGATAAGAAATTCATGAAATGTGCGAATAGCAGTATAACGCTGGAAGATGGACACTATGTCCTGGACTTACCCTTCAGGAAAGAAAACCAAGTCCTGCCAAATAATCGATCTGTGGCAGAACAGCGCCTCCAAGGCCTGAAGAAAAAATTTCAAAGACATGAGCAATTCAAAAAATTCCTTGAATGTAAACGATGGATAGAAGGCCCAACCTTTCTCTGCAAACCAGAAGATGAGTGGCCAGTCCATCCTATCGACTTCCAGCTCAGCCCAATGGTTGACCAAGAGGTAAAAAAGAAAGTTACCGTCTTGAGTATTGACGTTCAAGATAAAGAGAGCCCAACTGCTCAACTGTTATCACATTTTTCAGATTGGCTGAAACTTAAGAAGGCAGTAGCTTGGCTCTTGAAATTCAAGAATGTGTTGAAGATCCTTGCAAATCAAAGAAAGAAAATCAAATCCACACACCTGGGTGCTCAAAGCAAAGAAGCTGCTATAAAGATGCAAGCCTTCAGATCAACATTGGTCGGTCAGAGTCTTAACATTGAAGACCTGGAAATGGCAGAGAAAGTAATCATTGGAATAAGCCAAAGACAAACATTCTCCAAGGAATTAGCCAAATTGGAAATGGCGCCACCTGGTGTGCAAAGAACAAGCTGCATATTTAAGTTGGATCCAGTGCTGGACAATGGCATACTGAGAGTTGGTGGACGCCTCTGCAGGTCAGCTATGCCTGAGCAAGTAAAACATCCAATCATCCTGCATAAGAGCCATCCAATCTCCTCTCTGATATTGCGTCATATCCATGAGCGCACAGGCCATAGCGGAAGAAACCATGTTCTCTCTGAACTTCGTAAAAGGTACTGGATCACAAATGCAAATTCTGCAGTTAGAAGCATAATTAACAAATGCGTTACCTGCAGGCGAGTAGCTGGAAGAACAAAAATACAAAAAATGGCAGACTTACCGCAAGAAAGATTAATGCCCGATCTCCCCCCCTTTACAAATGTGGGAATGGATTACTTCGGCCCAATCGAAACCAAACGGGCCAGAAGCCTTGTGAAACGGTACGGGGTAATCTTTACTTGCATGTCTAGCAGGGCGGTGCATCTAGAGATGGCATATTCTTTAGACACAGACTCCTGCATCTGTGCTATCAGAAGGTTTACATGTCGCAGAGGTCAAGTCTCTCACATTCGCTCAGATAACGGGACCAACTTGGTAGGCGCTGAAAAGGAATTACGAAAGGCTCTTGTGAGTTTAGATCAGGACAAAATAAAGAATTCCCTGCTTAAGGATAACATCAAATGGTCTTTCAACCCTCCAGCAGCATCTCACCATGGTGGTGTATGGGAGAGGATCATCAGAATGGTGAGAAAAGTGCTTTTGTCAGTTCTGCACCAGCAAGTACTTGATGATGAAGGCCTATGTACCATTTTATGCGAAGCAGAGGCAATCCTCAACAGTCGACCCATCACTACCACGTCACCTGACCCACACGATCTCGAAGCTCTGACACCTAACCATGTTCTTCTCTTAAAGTCTAAACCTGTTCTACCACCAGGGATTTTTCAGAAGGCTGACATGTATCTGAGGCGCAGGAGGAAACAAGCCCAATACATAGCTGATTTGTTTTGGAAGAGATGGGCCCAAGAATATTTACCACTGTCGCAAGAACGGCAAAAATGGATAAATCCAAAAAGGAACATCCAAATAGGAGACATTGTCTTGATTGTGGACGCAACAGCACACAGAGGGTCCTGGACGTTGGGAAGAGTCCTACAAACCTTTCAAGATGGTAAAGGGCTGGTGCGTTCAGTACAGATCAAAACTAAGACTAGTGTTCTTGAACGGCCCATCACAAAAGTCTGTTTGCCGGTAGAAGACTGCTCCCCTGACAACCAACCTCAACCAACCCATTGAAAGTATGTAATCTTTTATTTTTATTTTTATTTTTTATTTAAAGACATAATTTGGTTGAGGAATATGTTTAAAGGCTCCATTTTATTTCTGTTTTTATAATTGTATTACGCTCACATTGCATACAATTAGGGGCCGGAAATGTTGGAGCGTAAGTAACCCTTTCTGTGTGAGTGTCCCATGTGCACCCTCTGCAGGCCTGGAGTCTAATGTCTCCACCCCAAAAGCCTTGATTACCTGCTCAGAGGGAGACCAGGTGTGGCTGATTGGAGGCAACAGCTTTCTTACGTCTGTCTCCTGCCCTCACAAGCTGGATCGCTTATTTTGAATCTTTTTCATTTCTTGTTTACCTATATGTTTAAAGTTTAAATAAATCCTCAATCCACTGAGGTTAAATCACCATCTTTCTCGTGGACAATCCCTTTTTGCAGACATGAAGGCAAGGACAGTCAGTTATGAAATCACTCCCAATCAGTTACCTGGAAATTTGGGTAAAAGACCAATACAATGTCTTTAGATGTTGATTTTCGGAGGCCTTTGGGGCAAAGTACAATGACTTCAGTTTTATCAGAGTTTAACATCAGAAAATTGCAGGTCATCCAGCTTTTTATTTCCTTAATGCACATTTGATGTTTATAAGTTCTAACGGATTGGTTTCTTCTGGTTTGATTGACAAATATAATTGTGTATCATCAGCATAACAATGAAAGTTTATGGAGTACTTCCTTATAATATTTCCTAAGGGAAGCATATATAAGGTGAAAAGAATCGGTCCAAGGACAGAACCCTTAGGAACTCCGGGACCCCTCAGACAACACTGCATCAAAAACTGACATCATTCCGTAAAGGATGTCTCCTGCTCTGGTACGTGCTGACGTGTTACGGTGACGTATTACGTTATTTCCGGTGCTTGTGTGTTGGTCACTCGTTGTTGTTTCACTGTTAGCTGCTCTCACTAAATTCAACTGTTTTTGCTATAATATTCACCACAGCGGCTAACTACCGCTTAACATTTAAACATCCACTAGTTCTACTCAAGCACTCACAGCTCTCCTTCTTTCAGCCGCTTTCTGGCTAATTAATCGTTACACGCTGTTAGCCACTTTAGCTTAGCAGTTAGCTCCACGGCTGGTGATGGCTTCCCCCGCTCTCTCTCCTGCTCTCTCTTGCTCGGAGTGTCGTATGTTTAGCTGAGGCGAGGCGAGGCTCAGTGAGTTAGAGGCACGGCTCCGCACCATGGAAGCTCAGTCTTACGCTACAGTAGCTAGCCAGCCACCTACAACTTTAGCCGGTGCGAAGCCACATAGTGTAGCGTTAGCTCCTGCTAGCCCTCCCCCGGCAATTCCTGAGCAGCCAGGGTCCTCCTGGGTGACTGTGAGAGGAAAGCATAGTTCTAAATCGAAGCCCATGGTTAACCATCCGCCCGTTCACGTTTCAAACAAGTTTTCTCCACTCAGTGACACGCCTGCTGAGAAAACAACACTTGTTATTGGCAGCTCAATTTTGAGAAACGTGAACTTAGTGACACCAGGGACCATAGTAAAATGCATCCCAGGGGCCAGAGCGGGCGACATTGAATCCTATTTGAAACTTCTGGCTAGGGATAAACGTAAATATGGTAGGATTGTTATTCACGTCAGCGGTAATGACACCCGATTACGTCAATCGGAGGTCACTAAAATTAATGTGGAGTCGGTGTGTTCTTATGCAAAAACTATGTCGGACTCCGTAATTTTCTCTGGTCCCCTGCCCAACTTGACTTGCGAGGACATGTATAGCCGCATGTCATCATTCCGTCGCTGGCTGTCTGGATGGTGCCCGGTAAATAATGTGGGCTTCGTAGATAATTGGCAGTCTTTCTGGGGAAAACCTGGTCTTATTAGGAGAGATGGTATTCATCCTACTTTGGAGGGTGCCGCTCTCATATCTAAGAACCTGGACACAGTTGTTAGCGGTCTAAAACCATGACAACCCAGTGTTGGGATCAGGAAGCAGAGTCGCAGTTTAATACACCTCTCTGCGCTGCCCTTATCGCAGGTGCCCAGGAAGCAGAGTGGCATTCTTACACACCTCTCTGCGCTACCTGTGGAGCATTTTCCAGCTCAGTTTAGTATACCATAACTGTCTGCCCCACGTTCATATAAATTAAACAGATCAAAAATGAACAGAAGAGGAGCTATAAAGAAAAACTTGATACAAATCAACGCAAAATCTGCGACAATGCAACAATATCAGAAAATAAAATGTGGACTTTTAAACATTAGATCTCTGTCATCTAAAGCTGTATTAGTAAACGATCTGATATCAGACAACCATATTGATTTACTCTGTCTGACCGAAACATGGCTGCGTCCCAAAGAATATGTTAGCCTAAATGAATCCACTCCTCCCAGTCATATTAATACTCATATTCCTCGAGGCAGTGGTCGAGGAGGAGGCGTTGCAGCTATTTATGATTCAGGCCTATTAATAAACCCTAAACCTAAACTAAATTATAATTCATTTGAAAGTCTTGTTCTTAGTCTTTCACATTCAACCTGGAAAACTGTGCAGCCAATTATATTTGTTATAGTGTACCGTGCTCCTGGTCCGTACTCTGAATTCCTGTCTGAATTCTCAGAGTTTCTGTCAAATTTAGTCCTTAAATCTGACAAAGTAATCATTGTAGGTGATTTTAATATTCATGTGGACAGCGATAATAATAGTCTCAGTATCGCGTTTATCTCTCTATTAGATTCGATTGGTTTTAGTCAGAGTATACATAAACGTACTCACTGTTTTAATCACACCCTCGACCTTGTTTTGGTTTATGGTGTGGAAATTGATGACTTAATAGTCTTTCCACAGAATCCTATTTTATCAGACCATTTTTTAATAACTTTTGAATTCATATTACAGGACTACTCACCTCTGGGAAAAAGTGTCTACACTAGATGTTTATCTGATAGTGCTATAACTAAATTTAAGGAAGCGATTCCATCTGCATTTACTTTAATGCCTCATCCTAATATTCAAGACTCCTGCACTAACGGTAGTTTCTCTGAAATTGATCACCTTGTTGAAAGTGTTGCAAGCTCTCTAAGAACAACACTTGACTCTGTTGCTCCTTTAAAAAAGAAGATAATAAAACAGAGGAAGTTAGCTCCGTGGTATAACTCACAAACCCGTGAATTAAAACAAATATCGCGAAAGTTGGAAAGTAAATGGCGCTCCACTAAACTGGAGGAATCTCACTTAGACCTAAAACCTATAGGAAGGCCCTCCGTAATGCCAGAGCAGCATATTACTCATCTTTAATAGAGGACAATAAGAACAATCCTAGATTTCTTTTCAGCACTGTAGCCAGGCTGACAGAGAGCCACAGCTCTATTGAGCCATGTATTCCTATAACCCTCAGTAGTAACGACTTCATGACCTTCTTTAATGACAAAATTATAACTATTAGAGACAAAATCAACTCGCTTGGCACTATTATTTCATCAAACCCAGGAACCTTACAAACGGTACGACCTGATATATTCTTGGACTGCTTTTCTACAGTCGACCTTAACAAATTAACCTCTACTATTTCAGCATCAAAACCTTCTACTTGTCTCCTAGACTCTATTCCAACTAGGTTACTTAAAGAAGTGTTACCTTTAATTAGCACTCCTGTATTAGATATGATTAACATGTCTTTATCAGCAGGTTATGTACCACAGTCTTTTAAAGTAGCTGTAATTAAACCTCTTCTTAAAAAGCCCGGTCTTGATCCTGAGGTACTAGCCAACTATAGACTTATATCTAACCTTCCTTTTCTCTCCAAGATCCTCGAGAAATTAGTTGCCAATCAGTTGTGTGACTTTTTACATAATAATGAGTTATTTGAGGATTTCCAGTCAGGATTTAGAGCAAATCATAGCACTGAGACAGCACTGGTGAAAATTACTAACGACCTTCTAATAGCTTCAGACAAAGGACTTGTCTCTGTACTTGTCCTACTAGATCTTAGTGCTGCCTTCGACACTATTGACCATCACATCCTGCTACAGAGACTGGAGCATCTAATTGGCATTAAAGAAACCGCACTGAGCTGGTTTAAGTCATATTTATCAGATAGATCTCAGTTTGTACATGTTAATGACAAATCCTCCATTCACACTAAAGTTAGTCACACAGGGTTCTGTCCTTGGACCGATTCTTTTCACCTTATATATGCTTCCCTTAGGAAATATTATAAGGAAGCACTCCCTAAATTTTCATTGTTATGCTGATGATACACAATTATATTTGTCGATCAAACCAGAAGAAACCCATCAGTTAAATAAACTTAGAATGTGCATTAAGGAAATAAAAAGCTGGATGACCTGCAATTTCCTGATGTCAAACTCAGACAAAACTGAAGTTATTGTACTTGGCCCCAAAGGCCTCCGAAACTCAATAGCTAAAGACATTGTTACTCTGGATGATGTTGTGTTGTCCTCCAGCACCACAGTAAGGAATCTGGGTGTTATTTTTGATCAGGATATGTCCTTTGATTCTCACATAAAACTGACAACAAGGACTGCATATTTTCACCTGCGTAATATTGCAAAAATTAGGAACATTGTGTCTCAGAAAGATGCAGAGAAACTTGTTCATGCATTTGTTACTTCTAGGCTGGACTATTGCAACTCCTTATTATCAGGCTGCTCCAATAAGTCTGTTAAGAGTCTCCAGTTGGTCCAAAATGCTGCAGCTCGTGTACTAACTAAAACAAATAGAAGAGAACATATTTCTCCTGTATTAGCTTCTCTGCACTGGCTACCTGTAAAATCTAGAATAGAATTTAAAATCCTTCTCCTTACGTACAAAGCTCTTATTGGTCAGGCTCCGTTGTATCTTAAAGAGCTCATTGTACCGTATCACCCAACTAGATCTCTGCGCTCTGAGAATGCAGGGCTACTTGTCGTTCCTAGAGTCTCCAAAAATAGAATGGGAGGCAGAGCCTTCAGCTACCAAGCTCCTCTCCTGTGGAACAAACTCCCAAATGTTATTCGGGAGGCAGACACTGTCCCCTTATTTAAAAGTAAACTTAAAACTTTCCTTTTTGATAAAGCTTACAGCCAGGGCTTACGATGAGACTTTATTCTGCTTAATTATGCTGCTATAGGCCTAGTCTGCCGGGGGATAATACTTTTCCTGATACTCTGAGCTTCTCTCCTCTCTGTCTGTATCATTCATGTCTCATCAATGCATGTTACCAATTCAGCTTCTTCCCCGGAGCTGTTTGTGCTTTGTCGTCTCCCAGGTCTCTGCTGATCGTGGTGGTGCCTGCTGCCGTGGTCCTGCATGACGCTTCCTGCTGCTATTATCACTGTTACTCATATATACTATCACTAGTTTAATAAACTATAAAATGTGTAGCTGTATCGTAGCTGCTATTGCCACTACTCATCATTGATCATGTTTGCCACCATAATTATTATCATTTTCATATTCTGTCACCTTAGCTGTGCTTGTTTCTACTATTCTGTTGTATTAACTGCCTTAACATATACGTTATATTCACATTACTATAAATATTATAGTTACTGTTCTGCATCTCTGGAAGTGTGTCTGTCTGTCTCTCTCTGTCCATCTGTGTGTCTTTTCTCTCTTTCTCTCTCCTTTTCTTCCTCCCCAACCGGTCAAGACTGATGGCCATCCTCCACAGAGCTGGGTCTGTCTGACGTTCCTGCCTGTTATAGGGAAGGTTTTCGTTGCCACTGTACTCTACGGGGGAATTGTTGGGTCTCTGTAAATCATAAATAAGTCATTGAGTGTGGTCTTTACCTACTCTGTAAAGTGTCCTGAGAGAACTTTTGTTATGATTCGACACTATAAATAAAATTGAATTGAATTGAATTGACTAACTTTAGTGTGCATGGAGGATTTGTCATTAACATGTACAAATTGAGATCTATCTGATAAATATGACTTAAACCAGCTCAGTGCGGTTCCTTTAATGCCAATTAGATGCTCCAGTCTCTGTAGCAGGATGCTATGGTCAATAGTGTCGAAGGCAGCACTAAGATCTAGTAAAACAAGTACAGAGACAAGTCCTTTGTCTGAAGCTATTAGAAGGTTGTTTGTCATTTTTACCAGTGCTGTCTCAGTGCTATGATTCACTCTAAATCCTGACTGGAAGTCCTCAAATAACTCATTATTATGTAAAAAGTCACACAACTGATTGGCAACTAATTTCTTGAGGATCTTAGAGAGAAAAGAAAGGTTAGATATAGGTCTATAGTTGGCTAGTACCTCAGGATCAAGACTGGGCTTTTTAAGAAGAGGTTTAATTACAGCTACTTTAAAAGACTGTGGTACATAGCGGATAAAGACATATTAATCATATCTAATACAGGAGTGCTAACTATATGTAACACTTCTTTAAGTAACCTAGTTGGAATAGAGTCTAGGAGACAAGTAGAAGGCTTTGATGCTGAAATAGTAGAGGTTAATTTGTTAAGGTTGACTGTAGAAAAGCGGTCCAAGAACATGTCAGGTTGTACAGTTGATTCCTGGGTTCCTGGCTTTGAAGAAAAATTGGTGCCAAGCGAGTTGATTTGTCTCTAATAGTTATCATTTTGTCATTAAAGAAGGTCATGAAGTCGTTACTACAGAGGGTTAGAGGAATACATGGCTCAATAGAGCTGTGGCTCTCTGTCAGCCTGGCTACAGTGCTGAAAAATATCTAGGGTTGTTCCTATTCTCCTCTATTAAAGATAGGTAATAGGCTTCTCTGGTATTACGCAGGGCCTTCCTATAAGTTCTTAGACATTCATGCAAAACTAAGCGAGATTCCTCCAATTTAGTAGAGCGGAATTTACTTTCTAATTTTCGTGATACTTTTAATAGTTTTAATTCACAGGTTTGTGAGTTATACCACGGAGCTAACTTCCTCTGTTTCATTATCTTCTTTTTTAAAGGAGCAACAGAGTCAAGTGTTGTTCGTAGTGAGCCTGCAACAAGGTGATCAATTTCAGAGAAACTAACGTTAGTGCAGGAATCTTGAATATTAGGATAAGGCATTAAATTAAATGCAGATGGAATCGATTCCTTAAATTTAGTTATAGCACTATCAGATAAACATCTAGTGTAGAAACGTTTGCCCAGAGGTGAGTAGTCCTGTAATACGAATTCAAAAGTTATTAAATAAAGGTCTGATAAAATAGGATTCTGTGGAAATTATGACTATTAAGTCATTGATTTCCACACCATAAGCCAAAACAAGGTTAAGGGTGTGATTAAAACAGTGAGGTTTATGTACACTCTGACTAAAACCAATCGAATCTAATAGAGAGATGAATGCAATACTAAGGCTATTGTTATCAACGTCCACATGAATATTAAAATCTCCTACAA
The DNA here is from genome assembly GCF_963691815.1 of Echiichthys vipera. Lineage (NCBI taxonomy): Eukaryota > Metazoa > Chordata > Actinopteri > Perciformes > Trachinidae > Echiichthys > Echiichthys vipera. Next base: position 2,683,228 of record NC_139825.1, on the reverse strand, counting down.
TGATTACTTTATCAGATTTGAGGACTAAATTTGACAGAAACTCTGAGAATTCAGATAGAAATCCAGAGTACGGACCAGGAGAACGGTACACTATAACAAGTATAATTGGCTGCACAGATTTCCAGGATGAATGTGAAAGACAAAGAACAAGACTTTCAAATTAATTATAATTTAGTTTAGGTTTAGGGTTTATTAATAGGCCTGAGTCATGAATAGCTGCAATGCCTCCTCCTCGACCACTGCCTCGAGGAATATGAGTATTAATATGACTGGGAGGAGTGGATTCATTTAGGCTAACATATTCTTCAGGACACAGCCAGGTTTCAGTCAGACAGAGTAAATCAATATGGTTATCTGATACCAGATCATTTACTAATACAGCTTTAGATGACAGAGATCTGATGTTTAAAAGTCCACATTTTATTATGTGATTTTGTTGCATTATCGCAGATTTGGTGTTGATTTGTATCAAATTTTTCTGTATAGCGCCTATTCTGTTCATTTTTGATCTGGTTAATTTAGATGATCGTGATGCACACAGCATTTGTATACTATACTGAGCTGGAAAAGAGAGGTGTTTAAGACTGCCACTCTGCTTCCTGGGCACCTGCGATAAGGGCAGCGCAGAGTGGTGTATTAAACTGCGACTCTGCTTCCTGATCCCAACACTGGGTTGGCATGGTTTTAGACCGCTAACAACTGCGTCCAGGCTGCCTGCTTCTTACTGAGCTCTTGTGCCACAGCATCATAGTGTGTTCGGCAAATGGAGCAAAACATGACACCTGTCGAGTCGTCATACTGAAATAATTTCCTGTTTGTCTTCCACTTCTCACTGAACTTCCTCACTTTTGCTTTTTCATCGATGTTTTGCCTTCTTTTTCACCATACTTTTCATCTATCTCCTCTGTGTTTTTCCTCTTTGGTTCAGTCATACCGGAAATGTGCCGCCACATTGCTGCAATCAAATCAGAGTCACTGCGCCAAACTTTTAAAGAGCGGTGATGCTGTATGTTGCTTCTGAGGGGAACCATTTTCTACAGGGGTGACGTCAGGGGAGCTACTTCAGTGCAACACACAACAAACATTTTCTTCTGTCATAATTGATCATTTTATAGCTACTACACTGTTTTGCAATATCATGCATCATTTACTGCAAAAGCACGACCATCGGGACAAACATTTACCCGCCCCTTGGAATGGAGCCCTCCAAAATTAAGTCGCCAGGGGAATATTCTAATCAAATTTGGGTGAGTGAGAGTTTACAGCCTTGCATACAGGGATGAAAAGCACATCCACATGATCCACATCATCCACAAAAGAGATCCACATTCCCACAAAACATCCACAAAAAACAAAGGAAAGTTCCCCCTCAGTATAGTATTTGGGAAAAAATGAAGTCATAGAACTGTATGTCACTGTAAGTCAAACACAAAGCAAGAGATGAACAAGCTACTGTTGCAGTACAGCTTATATTTATCACTGAATGTCAGCACATGGTATTCTTACAACACAGGACTTAAAGGCTTGGAGAATAGCCAATACACTCTTGCCAAACTTCACAAGACCAAGATTTCTTGCTACATGCTTAGGTGTCTACTGCAGCAAAAGAACATTTGCATGCATTGTGCCTAGAGTGTCATGAACGGTATGGGGGTACACAAAGAGACTGAACCCAAATGCAGACATGAAGAAGGGATAAAAGTTCAAACAAACGTTTAATATAAACAACAAACAAAAACGTTTAACACTACAGGGTAACAGGAATACTAGGGACGAGACGGTCGAGGAAAACAGGAACGAGGAAACGACGGACGATCAGGGAACAGGACGAGAAAACAGGAACACGGGATATTACGGAGAAACAAAAGACAACAACGATTAATACAATTACCAGCGAGGAGCGCAAAAACCACAAACGAGTAACGGGAGCCAATGCGGGGGAAACGGTTTACCAAGGGAAGGATAAGAACTTTCCGGCGCTGCATGCCTGTCAGCTCAGGGTTTAAGTACTCCATCAGGTGATTAGTGTAACAGGCTGCAGCTGGGCTACACGCCTACCGGACCTGGACGACAAAAAACAAGAGGGAGACACGTGCAGGGAAAGACAGACAGAGGGAGACAAACTTACACAAAAGGGAGAGAGGAGGGTACTGACAGAACTGACTCTTGACATAGAGAATAAATGCATTTCATTCATTGTCGACTCTAAATCCCTACGTATGCACAAAAGCGGTCTTTGCACCCAATTTTCACACACTGTAATTGCTGTCACAAGTGCTTGAAATGTGATATCCTCCAACTGTATTCCTGTGTAATTTTTTCTAAATATTAGTATTACTGTAAGACAGAAAAAGATGGGATCATCACCGCCTGCCATTTTGTTTTTGTGGTTGCAATATACCAGACACAGCTGTAACTAGAGTAATGTGTAATGTTTATGTAACCCTTATTTGAGATATCATCACAGCAAGAGCAAACATGCATGCCTTTTCATGCCAGTTTGTGTGGAATGTGTGTATTATTGGTCACTGTGTGTATTCACTTTTGTGTACACATATCTGTCACATTCATAGCATTGTTTTACATCAAAAAACATTTCAAGATAAGAAAAAGTTGGCTTTTGCTGTGCACTATTCATAAGATTTAAAATTAGGGGGATAACTCCCAGGATTGTTCGCTTCTGTCTATAGTAGACTAAAATAAGTGGATGGATAATCTACCTGAAGCCATGATTGCATTCCTCAGCTCACTCAGTGGCAGTGTTCCTGTTTGGAAAACATCAGTGCGGAAGAACATGTCCTGGTAAAAGTTGATGTTGTGAATCATACGAGCCACCTTAAATCAAACTACAACTATTCTGTATTACTCACTTGGAGAAAGAACGGCGTACAGCTGTTTCACTGATCAGCTGATCACTGGCGATCAAACCCATTCAGCGTGAAACGTCACCTCCAGAGTCTCGTTAATCCCTCTGGGGCCTTTTTTTTGTAATGGAAACACGGCGAGTGAACAGCCATTTGAGAGGGTGTGGCCTGAAACTTTCCGGGTGGCCACATTTTACTATAATGGAAATACACCTACTATGTTCATGTGTGTGAAACCACCAAAAGGGCAGGCAGGTGTAGGCATGTACTTTACTGGCAGCTGACATGGAGAAAAAATGGAAAAACATAATATTCTAGTACACAAATTCACAATGAATATCACATAGGAGGATACATCCATCAGAGCAATTAGGCTGCCACAGGCATCGATGCTGAAGCCTCCATTTTTCAAGTTTTCTAAACAACAATAGAAACAAATAACAGGGCAATTAATTAGGCTAAAACCTAGAAACATAGCAGTGCTACACAGGATATATATATTGGCTATGGCCCTGACCTAAATTGTGATGACGACCTTTGTGGGACTTGTTAAACAAATCCTGACTGATAAGGTTCGTGGCCTGCTCTACTTGATGCAATTTGCACATCAGGCTAATAGAGTGGTAGATGATGCTACTGCCACTTTACCTAACTACATGTACAAGCATCTAGACTAGAGGGTACAAAAACTAATGCCAGGCTTTTATTTGTAGATTTCTCCTCAGCTTTTAACACAATCCAACCACACATTTTAGCTCATAAATTATTGTCCACTTTAAATCTTGATGCAGGTACATTGGAATGGGTATTGGACTTTTTAACATGTAGGCCCCAGGCAGTTTGGGCTAATGGTGCTCTGTCCCAGAAGCAGTCATCATCCACAGGCTCACCCCAGGGGTGTGTCCTGTCCCCATTATTGTATGTTGTATATACAAGAACTTGAATACACCTCACGGTGATACTTGGACACGTCATCAGTGATAAACCCGGGGTCATAGGGTGTTTCGGGTCTTTAATAATCAGACACCCTCACCCGGGCGACCCAGCCGGAGGAGATCAGACTCCGGCTTGTGTCCAAGTAGCGCACCACGGATCCCCTCTATGGATCCACAGCCACCGGGAAGCCTTCTCTGCAGCCTCAAGGATGTTCTTAGTGGCTTTCCTTAATTGCAGTCCTCTAACTCCGAGGAGTTTGAACACTTGCTGTAGTTAGTGCCCTGCAAAACCTCTGCACCCTATCTCGACTGGTTCACAGCGGGCTTTCCAGCCATTGAGCCGACACACTGTGGTGAGCTCTGAGTATTTGGCCCTCTTGCGCTCGTTCGCTTCATCAATCTTGTCCTCCCAGGGGACCGTCAGCTCCATAAGCACCACTTGCTTGGTTGACTCCGATGTTAAGACCATGTCTGGGCGGAGTGAAGTGGTGGCGATGTTTTCCGGGAACTTGAGTTGCTTTCCCAGGTCGACTTTGAGCTGCCAGTCACGAGCGGTGGCGAGGAGCCCTCCTGTGGCGTTCGGCTGGTGGTTTACCTTCTGCCCTGCTCTGATGAAGGTGATAGACTGCTTCGGGACGACCTGGGACTTGCTGCTCTGTATCGCTGTGCAGATGGAATCCGCCAAGGATTTTAAAACTTGGTCGTGGCGCCAGCGATACCGCCCCTCCCCTAGAGCCTTTGGGCAGCAACTCAGAATGTGCTCCATGGTGCCCCTCCTCTGGCACAGCTTGCACTCTGGAGCATCTGCAAGGCCCCAGGTGTGCAGGTTGGCTGGGCTTGGGAGGACGTCGTACACAGACTGTATGAGGAACTTTATGCACAGAGGTTCAGCTCTCCAGAGCTCTGCCCAAGTGAGTTTGCGAGGTTCCGTGTGCTCCCATCTTGTCCACGCGCCTTGCTTGGACAAGCTGACCATCTTGCTGCAGCGTTCATCCTCCACCTCTGCGCGAATCTCGTCCTGGATCAGTTGGCGCTTCTCCTTGCCGCGGCCAAACCATAGCGAGGTTTGGGAAAGCTACCAAGGCCTGCCCTCCCCATCTCCACGGTACCCACCAAGGTTTTGTGCCTCAGCCGTGCCTCCGCTCTGCTTACGGCTTCTTGTGCCTGCCACTTCCTGCCAGTCTTGACCATGATTCCTGCCGAGGCCACCTTCGGCATACAAATGACTGTAAGAGTAACCATAATGACAGGCATCTTTAGAAGTTTGCAGATGACTCACTGTTACTCAGTCTGCTCTGGGAGGACGTCGATCATGGGCCAGTCGTGGAAGACTTTGTAGAGAGGTGTGACAACCACTTCCTGAAGCTAAATCTTGTTACGGCTGTGGGGGTTGTGTGTTCTTGCTCTCTTTGGTTGCTTTGTTTTTTTTTGTGCTCTCACCGGCTGTAGGTCCTGCCTTTCCCCACCTGGTTGCCTAAGATGACATCAATTCCAGCCAATCAGCTGCACCTTAAAAAGAGGAGGGGATCTGCAGTCGCTCTCTCTCACACTCGCTCCCTTTCTGCGTCTAGTGATAGCTGCGTGAAGCTGTGTGTTTTCCCAGCCGTGTGTTCTTCCAGCCGTGTGACGCTGTGTGTTTCTGCATCTGTCTGAAGCTGTTTTTTTTTTGTTATTTAGCAAGCTGTGTCTTTATTTTGTTTAATACACCAAAGGTTAATAAAAAACTTGATTTATTTTTAAAATAAAAAAGACATGGCCATCGATTTGAGGAAACCTCCCACTCAATCACCCCAACTACAATTAAGGGCTCACTGGTTGAGTTGATTTAGAGTTACAAGTATCTGGGAACAGTGATTGATAAGTAATTGAACCATGACCTAAACACAAATGCAGTCTGTAAAAAGGGTCTGCAGAGACTTTACTTTCTGCGTAGACTGAATACTTTTAATGTGAACAAGACACTGTTGGCTTTATTTTATAAATCTTTTATTGAGTACATTTGAACTTTTTCTTTGATTTATTGGTATAGGAACCTCACAGTGCAAAACAAAAACAGTTTGTCCAACATTTTTAAGGTAGCCAGTTAAATTATTGGCACGCAGCAGCTTTCCTTAGCAAATATCTATAAGAGACAACTGTTACGGAAGGCATGGTATCTTAGCCAGCTCTGACCCTCCACACTTGGAGGAATTTGTTCCTCTCCCCTCTGGGCGGAGATATAGGTGCCCCAGTGTAAAAAACAAAAGGTTTAAGTTTTCCTTTGTTCCAAGTGCCATTAATGTGCTTAAAGCTATGGTCTACGATTTGGAATATTGGTAGTTATTATTAACATTGTTTATATGATGATTATGGTCCTGTAGTCTGATCTACACAATATGAATAGCAAAAAGAACCAAAAAAAAATCCATTCAGTCTACCAGCCGTAGGCCTGCATAGAAATTGACCAATGGGAGCAATCTGGTCTGCGATGCTCCTTTTAGCTCGTAACCTCCATCCAATCCTCTCTCCCCTTGTCTCACCTGCTCTGCGTCATCCCGGCTCGTCTACTCCCCCTCCCGCTCTGTAAACTCTGAGCGGCTAGTGAGTGGATTTGCAGCTCAGGTACCGAAACTTCTGTTACCATGGAGAAGGAAAAGAGCAGCAAGAGGCCTCTGCTCAGCCCAACGGTGGAGATTGGAAGAAAACGTAAGCTGACGAAGGAAAAAGGCAGAAACCAAGAGGAAATGTGACCTACATAGAAAGCGACAACAAGTCAACATCAGGGATTCCTTTGACTGGTGGAGAAGGCTTCGCCAGGATTTGGGGCTGAAAACAGATGCTGAGACAGCAGCATTTTTGCCTTTTATTGTGGTAGATGTTACATAAATAGCCTTCATTAGTTTGTGCCAATACTGGCTTATGACTGTGAACGTTCCCTGTCTGATAAACGGCTATGTCAACACATGTTAGTGTGACACCTACAGTAGAGATAACAGGGAGATGGAATCACCTGCTAGGCTGATAGGTGCTCCCCCCTGCAGCTGTTGTTGGGGTTAGTTGTTTGTTCCCCAGCACTTGTCTTTCCTCCTTAACCAGAGACAAAAGCTTCCTTTCTCAGCCTCCTCTGCCAGCTCTTTTGTTGCCTTCTTTAGGCTCCCTCCTGTCACTCCTGCGTCCCTCAGAAGGCGTGTGGTTGACTGCCCCACATAGCCTCGGCATCCAACTTCCACCGGGTAGAAAGTGGTCTTCCAGCCAGCCATTCGGCACCCAGCAGCCAACTCTGAGTACTTGGCCCTTTTTCGTTCATAGGCGGCCTCGATCCCCTCTTCCGCCGGTACCGTGAAGTCAATGAGGAGCAGGGTTTTTCCTCAGAGGACCAACCCACTATGTCCGGGTGGAGCAATGTTGCAGTGATCTCAACCGGGAAGAAAAGCTGCCTATCGAGGTCAACTCTCATGTTCCACTCCTGGTTATGGAAGTACAGCCTAGGCATTTCTTTTGGCCTGGTGTCTCTTCTCTCACCACCTTCCATGACAAAGCCGATGAAGCTGTGGTTTTCTGCAGGTGGTACCCCTCTGCTGCCCTGTCGCACCCCTCCAACACCTCTGCTAGCTTCCTCAGGACCTGATCATGGCGGCATCTGTAGCACCCCTGGGATAGCGCGATCATACAGCCTGACAGGATGTGCTGGAGGTTTGCATTAGTGGTGTTGCAGGGTGTGCAGCATTTCTCACTCCCAAACCACTGGTGAAGGTTCCGAGGACAGGGAAGTGTGTCATATGTTGCACAAATAAGGAAGCTGAGCCTTGCCTGCTGGATCTTCCATAGGAATGTCCAATTGATGTTTCGGTTGATGACTCCTTCCCAGGTTGTCCAGCTCCCCATCCTAGGCCTGCCCTTCCTTGCCTGGACTCTGCTGACAATCTCTTGAGGTTGCAGGCGACTGATGGCTATGTCGACCTCAGTTCGAGCATTCCACTTCCGGTCTTGATGTTTGCATTCCTTACAGCCTGATCAGTGGGCTCTCTTAACTCGAGAACGAGCCTGGTCTTTCCTGCTTGTAGCCCAACTGATGGATTGGAGCGGAAGTTGGAGGATGTTCCTTCCTAACAGGCCCGTTTTAGACAGCCCCAACCACTTTCTTTCTTACGTGTGGTGGATGAGGGAATTTCACTCATGTTCAGTGGTCACATCACTTTTCTGTAGAGTATGAACTGGTAGCACCAGACTTTGTACTTACCTGGGAGTTGGCTTTGATCGATCTTTGCCAGGCGTTCTGAGAGCTGTTTCAACACGGTTCTCCTCTGTTTGTCTGAAAGTTCTGCCATGTACTGCCTCCCAATGCTTTTTATGGGTTCCTCAGAAAGGAGTGAATTTTTCTCTCCCCCTATGGCGAAGGTGGTGCTGTCGGGTCTGACTCCTCTTTCGGAGAGACAGGCTCCGTGATTTTGAGGGCTTGATCCTCATTCAAGCTCACAACATCAGTTCATCCATCCTTTTTAGCAGTCTTGATGTACATGCTGCGGTCTAAAGGAGGCTTGTGATGACGCCCATGTACATCATCAGTGGGGCTACTCTCTTCCCAGCTGGGAGCCTGATCCCTCCGATCATTTGTCTTGCACCGATGAGGATCACCTCAAATCTGCAGGTTGTTGAAGTATGATGCAACCATGGTCTTGATGCATGAGGGCAGGTGAAAGAACTCTATGGCATAGTTGATCAGCTGGTGTGGGACTGATCCATATGCATTTGCTAGATCGAGCTAGACGACATGTAGGTCTGTCTTCTCCTTTTTTGCCGTCTGGATCTGTTCCCAGATTATTGTGGAGTGCTCGACGCACCCTGGGAAGCCTGGGACTCTAGCTGTTTTCGAGCAGGTAGGGGGTCATTCTTTTGGCCAGCACAGAGAAAAAGACATTTCCTTCCACATTCTGCAGAGCAATGTTCCTGAAGTGGCTGATGTCTTTGGAGTTCGGTTCCTTAAGAATAAAGACCGCTACAGCTCTTTGCCATTTAGATGGTATGTGTTGCTTTTTCCAGGCAGCTCTCTGAGGCACCATAGCAACTCTAGCACCTTAGGGCAGTTCTTATATAGCTTGTAGGGGACTCCATTGGGTCTTCTGGTTGGAGGTCTCCTCGCCAAACCTGTCCTTGCAGACCTGGTACAGGATGTCCCCAACCTGATTGAGCTTGGTTTCCGCACCTCCTCGCAATGTTTTCCCCAGTTTCTTGACCAGATCTGTGTCTAGCATACCATGCCATTTGAGTTTGCTCTTTCTAGTTGGATTCTTGGTCTTTGCTTTTTGCTCTGTTCTGTGTGAGTTGGTGGCGACTGGGTCTAGGAGCTCGCATGGGGGTTTGTCCTCCATCTGTGAGCCTTCTTCCTCTGTCGCCTTCTTTGCCTTCTGCAACATTGGGTCCATCGGCTCTGTTGTTTTCGACCTGGCTTTTGGTCCCTCTTGTCTCACCTGCCAAGGCAGTGCAAGGTTGCTGTTGGACCTTTTGCCCACACTTTCGCTTCCCCTGGTGGATTTGCAACCCCCTGAATGTGGTCACTTTCTCGCATCCGCATACACACTTCCAGAGGGTCTTCTCCTCTGACGTACTAATGGGTTGGGTAACTAGCCGCCCACTCCCGGTGCAGTCTTTCCTTGCCATCATCCAGTTCATTTCCATTGAAATAACATATGTATATAACTGAGGAAAACAAAAATCTATTTATTACTATAGTGCTTTACATTCCTTGTTTTTTAGATTTAACTTGAATGTGTCAATGCCTTATTAAGATGTGTATGCATTGCTGTACACATTTTGTCTGTTAGCTGAATCTTTGTCAGTCTTCCAGTTGAAATTTCTTCCTTGATTAATGTTAAACATTTGTAGATTTTATCTTATTTCTGTATTCATGTAAACGGGACTTTATGTACACATACCCCTTTTAAAAATGTATTTAAAACAAGGCATTTAAAGGAGCCTTTTGAAATAACTGAAATAATAATGGATAACAGCACATCAAAAGACAGGAAAGCTAAAATTACCCTTCTGGATAATTATAAAAAAAATATTTCAGTTGCTTCCATATTAATGTATAAATAAATGTCATAGCTGCCCCCCAATTTGTATCTTCATTCCTAAATGTAGGTGCAAACTTAATTTAGGGCTAAATAAAAATGGACACTGAGTGAAGTTTAAACCATGAAAATCATAAAACTTAAAGGGCGGTGTGATATAGCTCTTCATTATCAATATGCAGTTTTATGTTATTAGAAAGCACAGTATTTTCAGGTCTGCTATTTAGTTATCTGTTTTCAAGGTACACTGTATATACTAACATTTAATTTAATCAAAAATAATTAGTGGACCTAACTCAATTTTGATCAGCCTGTTGTTAACACTTGTTTTTACTAAGTTGCTTGTAATCTGGGGTTGAACAAGTTTACCAACTCAATATACTTGAGTTGGATTAATTTAGAAAAAGTCAGTTTTTGAATTGGTGCTTTTTCCCCCCTACTTTTGCACACACGCAGATCATTCCTCATTTGCTTGGCGCCTTGTAACGGAACATGCCTGTGCATGCCCAGGGGCAACTGGATGTTACTTCAACAATAATAACAATTTTCACACTGATTTGGTAAGTAAATATTTTACCCTTGTGCAAACCGTTTTACTGTCTTGTTGTAATTCAGCACCAGGAATGTGCTTGCTAGTTAGGGATAACATTAGGCAATGTTAGCTTAATTTCAGCCTACACCATGTGGTTGCAACTTGGCCCACAAGGGTGAAAGTTTTCAACCCAGGACTTTCAAAATTTAAGTGGCAGTGTTTCCCCTACAATTGTACAGGCCTGGCAGCTACCAGACCAATTAGAATCTATACCAGGCCAAACATAACGCAAATATCAATTCTGTTTGTTTAGTACCCAATCAAAACCTAACAAATTCAAACCGTGAGGCCAGAAATCTCAGCACACTTGTAGGAACGTTAATACACATTCTCTTCAAGTTGAAGAAATCTTGTTCTTACATGTCTTTCTATCTTGTTGTATAATGGTTGCTAGTTTTCAAAAAAAGGAACTGTTGGACAGAAACTGACCGAGTTAATGCAGTCAATGCATATTTAGAGATCTACTTTCCAGCAAATACTTTAACATCAAAGATTAGTGTTTTCATAGCAAGAAGCAAATCCAATGGGTATCAAACATAATGTAGCTATTCTAAAGAAGATGTGTGCTTCTTTGCAGGATATGGCGAGAGATGAGGCCCTAGAATCCGCCGGTGTGCTGACTGTTCTCAGTGAAGATAGTCCTCAGCAGGGTCACAGCTCAGTGCACCTCCAGCTCATCTGTATGGATGCTTTAGGTTTTTAGGTTAGATCATTCATTAGTTTATTGATTATTGTGAGATGGATAATATTGTTATTATTGGTTAACACGTACAATAACACTGGAATTAACAGCTAAAATAATGACAATATCATAGTTGTTTATTGTCTAGCCCAGGTCTGTCTAATATTTGATGTTGGTTGAATTACTTCTTTTGGAATTTGAAAATAAATGTTGTAATGCAACCAAGGAGTGTTCTCAATGCAATGTTTTCAGGGGATCATTATAGTTTACACAATGTGCTTATAGATACATTATTAAGTGTTGTTATAGTAGAATTCTCTTAGTTCAAAGAAATTAGTTTGTTTAATTAAATAAAGTAAATCTGAAAAACAATAAGTGAGTAGTGAGTTAGTAGAACTAAAAGTGTTAAGTTGTGGTTAGTAATTTATTTAAGTAGGTTCAATTTGTATCAAGCAATGCACACAAAAAAAACCAAGTTATCACAAACAATGACTTTTAAGTAATATAAACTTAAAAAGTGTTAGTTGTAGTATTGCACACTCAGAATAAACAAGTTATTCCAACTCATCATCTCAAGTGTACTTTACTTAGTTTTTCTGAGGTTTGTATACTTTTTTTTTTTAAAGTAAAGCCAAGTTATTATATTTTACCGTGTAGATGTTTTGTTCTGTTTGGTTGCTTGTTTTGTTCACATGTCTTTTCAGACTTCCAAAACACAAACATAAATTTATATTTTATTCATCTTTATTTTTTTATTCCTTTTATTAAATTTAATTTTTATTTAGTATAGTTTGTTCTAATTTTCTGTTTTCTCATTTATTTTAATAGTTCTCAGATAATTTTTAGATTTCCTGCGTTGTCAAAGGCTTGGTGCCTTTTTCTATCTTTGTTTCTATTTCTCAGTTTTATTTGTTTTCTTTTGCTTTAGGAGGAGTCCTTTTTTATGTCTATGTTAAAAGTTCTTCTGATGCGGTTTTGCAGCAGTAGTTTGGAGGGCGGAATCCCTCCAGCACGTTCTCTTCTGTGTTTACTCTAATAATTCTGAATCATCAGACGTTTCATGAAAACACAATTCTTGCTAATTGATTTCCAATTAACAAACATTATTAATTTATAACCCAACAGTTGCTAAGTTCAATCACTTTTAGGCTAAATCTACAATTTCTTCTCCTCTAAATGTGTGTGGGAGAGAGTTTTGTAAAGATGGGTTTTCGGGTCCTCAATGGTCAGGCAAGTGAGGGTACATGGCAGCCAGACCTTCTGCCGCCCTGGAGCCCGCATCAGGGAGGTTAAGTCCTCTGCCCTCCAGCTGTGTTCTCATTCTAGTTATAAATTATATTTTCTCTGATTACCTTTGATTTTTATTTGCTCCTTCATAACATGCTTGTTTTATTTCCGGTTAGATTAGGTTATTCATTAGGATTAGCTGTACATTTGCATTTGTCAAGACAAAATTAATAATAATTAATTGAATAATCTATTTTTAGATTCCATCGGTTTCTAGATTTTGTTGATATATATTCACTTAGATTCAGTATGTTATTCAATATGTTACTCAGTTACAACAGTAACCACTGTTGTATGACCTTGATTATGCTAGCCCACACCTGTTTGATGGACATGACTGAGCAGAGAAAGGAGGGTGAGAGGGGTGAAGGAAAGAAAATCAACTGAGCAAAAAAGGGAGGGATTTGCTTCACTACATAGATAGAGCAACACTTTTTTGAGTCAGATTCAGCACAGGCTTGTGTGCTTCTGCACTGTTGAATTTCCAGATATATCTGCACTTGTTAAATAAAAGTCTGATTGATTGAATTTCCATCTTGGTTGAATTCTCATCTACAGACTCAGGGAGGCTGAGGTTTCGCTTCAACAGTTTGGGGGCCTCATCCATGATGAGAAGTTGATCCTGGAATTTGTCACATAGATTGGTCAAGGACATTTCCTCTGGTTCCTTGGCCCACTGAAAAGGTAAACTGAACCTGTCTAATCAAAATATGCATAACTGAATACACTTAAATTAAGGACAGAGAGGAGTGAATGCGATAGATTTGTAAATTTAAATAGACAGGCATTGTTGTGTTGTGTTGGCAGTTACCTGGATGTGGCAACCCCACCGTCAGTTTTACGAGACTGCGGATTAAGTGCTGGGTTAGAGTCCCGGGGCTTGAGCAGTGGCGGGCCGTGCATTTCAGACCTGCGCCTGCAGCGATGCCCTACCAGTCTTAATACACCTCTTAAAACCATATTTATGATGCCATGGCTCTACACATTATGCATTTAGACCAAAACACAGTACAACTGGGTGTTGCATCACCTTAACATATAGTCAAGTACAACAGAGTTATATTACTCTACTGAGTTTTATTGACTTAACCAACAGTATGTATAACAAGTTTGTTCGCAAAACAGCGCAGAGCGCACTGTCAAATCAATTCAATCAACCAATCAATCAAGTTGCAGCCGAAGCAGCGTCACAGAAACATTTGTTAGTATATTTTTTTAACAATAATATTAACTCAGCAAAATAAAGAAAGTCCCCAACTCAAATACAAAAATAACTCAACTATAAGCTAAACTGTCACGTTCATCTGCTCCATGTATTCCACCACGGGCTCACGCGCCATTACATATCACACAAAGGCATCATTTCAAAAAACAATAAAAGGCTTTTAAGGTATAATACAAAGTTGTATGAAGTCCAGCAACACTATAAGGATGAGCTTTAACAGGTGTGTTCTCCCAACAGCGCATCATCACACACAAACCAGCAGTATCATAGAAATATGTCGCACACACTGACACTGTTCATTGAAAAATAAACAATTTACAGAATATTTGCCAACTTAGGTTGTTAATACATATTTAACATGACTTAATAAAATGGAGAAAAGGCATACAAAACTCATAAAACATAAAATGCTTTGTACTCATTCAGATCAAGTGTGTTTGAATAATGCTGAGTCAGGCTTGCTAGCGTCGGGTCGGACGGCCTCTCTTTACAGTGTCTAGCTTATCTTGAAAAGTTTTTTTAGAGAATGGCGTTGTAATTAAATCTGCGATCAAATCGTTATCTTCTTCTCCTTCCGCCATTGTGGGTTGAAAAAACTAAAACAACTTGTCGCGCTACACAAATTAGAAATGTCCTTATTTCCCGTTTATCACATTGACATTTGTGCTCAGGACTGCTTTGCATAGCTCTGCATAGCTCCCCCCAGACCTCGACCTGGGGCTGGAAGCAGAGCAACCAACTTAGGAAAGCTATGAAATGAAGAGTATAGACTACGGGGGACAATTTAATACATATTTGTGGAGAGAATATATATTTTAAAATATATTCCTGATTATGTTTAGGCCAGCAGAGAAGGCCTTGCTGGCCTTGAGGGTCCACCACTGGGCTTGAGGTACCCCAAATTCGCACAGTGGGATAATATCCCTGTGCTGGCACAAGGTTTGAGTCCTTGTAGCAGATCATACTGCCGGATTAAGGGGTTAGAGTCCCCGTCAAGGTTAAAGTCCTCTGGTAAAAGAAAGGTTTGAGTCCCTTCTGGTGTGTCTATTAAGGGGTTAGAGTCCCCATTGAGGTTAAAAAGTCCTCTGTCTAAAGAGAGGTTCCAGTCCTTCGGGTGTGTGAATGATTTTGTAAAAGTGACTGTTGATGTTTTATTTTATGTTTTGAACACACATTTTTGTGAGTGTAATTTATTCTCCAAGGAAAGTCTGACCAAAAGTCAACACCAAAAGTCTCCTGTCCCTGCAGTGTTAACAAAGTGGCACGGATAAGTTGAGAGAGAAGTAGTGTTGGATTGGGTCAGTGGCTCGGATGAACTCCATACAAACTGAATGGTGGTTGCATCAGAAGTCATTCAGTCTACACATGCGCAGCATTGCTAGATTTCGCTGGATTTCCCGCAACTTCAGCCCCTGAAAATATTGTTTTTAACACAGCTTTTCGTTTTTATATTTTAAACCACTCATGCACAGCTTTTATTGTATTTATTTTTTCATAACATGGACCAAAGCTTTTAACCATCGGGCCTGTGGTTGCCTCTGATTACACCGGAGAAGTAAAACGTGGAAGTTGTGATGCTGAATCGCAGTAGCTAGGCGCCACTTTTTAAAGAATTTTTTTAACTCAGTGGGATCGAAAGGCAACTGGTGAAGTTGGCTGCCTGCCCGGGAGTGAAGAATGTCTTCCTGGACAATTTGGCTCCAGGGCCGGAATTAAACTCACCTCCCTGTGGTTGTTCTGTGTCCCGGGTGACGGATCCCCAGCACAGGCTGCGATATGATGGCCGTGTGCGAGTCCTGTCTCCCCATCCTCTCAAAACTGAGGGAGAGCATCTCTGGCCTGAAGGCTGACATCAAGGATAGGGACAAAATCCTTCTGGATCTCTCCACCATCGGATCTCTGGCACCAGCACTCGCCGAGTCCTGCTGGCACCACCAGTGAGCCAAGCCCAAGTCACTGGCACCCTCCACCTCCGGCTTTTGACCCGCGGAGCGGCAGTGCAAAACCAGGGTAGAGGAGTGGTGGCTCCGGTTCTGGTGAGCTCAACTCCACTCAACCCAAGTGAACCCTGGTAAGTGGTGAACGGGGGCACTGGTGCTCGCCCATGTCTCCCTCCTCTGCCTCCATATCTACGACTGGATAATAGGGTTGATGTCCTAAGTCTGCACGATTTCCCTCTGCTGGGTGTGTGCTCCAGCTCGCCCCCGGGATCCTTCCATCCAGCTGGTCGTGGCTCTCGCTGCCCCAGGAGCCGGGGCCCTCGCATCCAACCTGATCCCTCACCTCCGTCTCGGTGAGGAGCAGTCACGGGCTGGCGCACCTCCAGGCAGCCTGTGGAACAGCGCATTCCCTCCCTGGTTTTCGGGTCCTCAATGGTCAGGCACGTGAGGGTACATGGCAGCCAGACCTTCTGCCGCCCTGGAGCCCGCATCAGGGAGGTTAAGTCCTCTGCCCTCCAGCTGTGTTCACAGCACAGCTCGGCCTCCACCCTGGTCCTGCAGGCCGGTACCAACGATTTATAGAACCGCCATGGCGAGGTCCTAAAGTAGGACTTCAGGTCCATAGTGAACAGCCTGCTAGACACAGGGAAGCGACTGATTATTTCCGGCTCGCTACCCTCTTGGCGTTTTGGTGACGTCATGACGAGCTGCCTCTGCCAGCTGCACCTCTGGCATAAAGGATACTGCCGGTGGAAAAGTATTCCATTTGTGGACAACTTCACGGCTTTTTTAAACAGACCCCGGCTTTTTAAACACGACGGCCTGCACCCTAACCAGGAGGGGTCAAGACTTGCATCCGTCAACATTGACCTGACTGTCCGGTCCTGCACCACCACGACCTCCTGACAACAACCCAGTGTTGGGATCAGAACGCAGAGTCAAAGTTAAAACACCTCTCTGTGCTGCCCTTACCACAGACGCACAGGAAGCAGAGTGACAGTCTCAGACACCTCTCCGCACTCCCTGTGGAGCACTTTCCAGCTAAGTATCCTATATAAATGCTGTGTGCCTCACGGTCATCTAAATTAATTCAATCAAAAATGAACAGAAGATGGGCTATATAGAAATACTTGATACAAATCAACACCAAATCTGTGACAATGCAACAAAATCAGAAAATAAAATGTGGACTTTTAAACATTAGATCTCTGCCATCTAAAGCTGTATTAGTAAATGATCTGATATCAGATAACCATATTGATTTACTCTGTTTGACCGAAACATGGCTGTGTCATGAAGAATGTTAGCCTAAATGAATCCACTCCTCCCAGTCATATTAATACTCATATTCCTCGAGGCAGTGGTCGAGGAGGAGGTGTTGCAGCTATGTATGACTCAGGCCTATTAATAAACCCTAAACCTAAACTAAATTATAATTCATTTGAAAGTCTTGTTCTTAGTCTTTCACATTCAACCTGGAAAACTGTGCAGCCAATTATATTTGTTATAGTGTACCGTGCTCCTGGTCCGTACTCTGAATTTCTGTCTGAATTCTCAGAGTTTCTGTCAAATTTAGTCCTTAAATCTGACAAAGTAATCATAGTAGGTGATTTTAATATTCATGTGGACAGCGATAATAATAGTCTTAGTATTGCGTTTATCTCTCTATTGGATTCGATTGGTTTAAGTCAGAGTGTACATATACCTACTCACTGTTTTAATCACACCCTCGACCTTGTTTTGGCTTATGGTGTGGAAATTTCACCTCTGGGTAAAAGTGTCTACACTAGATGTTTATCTGTAACTAAATTTAGGGAAGCGATTCCATCTGAATTTACTTTAATGCCTTATTCTAATATTCAAGATTCCTGCACTAACGTTAGTTTCTCTGAAATTGATCACATTGTTGACAGTGTTGCAGGCTCTCTATGAACAACACTCGACTCTGTTGCTCCTTTAAAAAAGAAGATAATAAAACAGAGGAAGTTAGCTCCGTGGTATAACTCACAAACCCGTGAATTAAAACAAGCATCGCGAAAGTTGGAAAGTAAATGGCGCTCCACTAAACTGGAGGAATCTCACTTAGTTTGGCAAGAAAGTCTTAAAACATATAGGAAGGCCCTCTATAATGCGAGAGCAGCCTATTACTCACCTTTACTAGAGGAGAATAAGAACAATCCTAGATTTCTTTTCAGCACTGTAGCCAGGCTGACAGAGAGCCACAGCTCTATTGAGCCATGTATTCCTATAACCCTCAGTAGTAACGACTTCATGACCTTCTTTAATGACAAAATTGTAACTTTTAGAGACAAAATCAACTCGCTTGGCACCAATTTTTCATCAAACCCAGGAACCTTAGAAACTGTACGACCTGATATATTCTTGGACTGCTTTTCTACAGTCGACCTTAACAAATTAACCTCTACTATTTCAGCATCAAAACCTTCTACTTGTCTCCTAGACTCTATTCCAACTAGGTTACTCAAAGAAGTGTTACCTTTAATTAGCACTCCTGTATTAGATATGATTAACATGTCTTTATCAGCAGGTTATGTACCACAGTCTTTTAAAGTAGCTGTAATTAAACCCCTTCTTAAAAAGCCCAGTCTTGATCCTGAGGTACTAGCCAACTATAGACCTATATCTAACCTTCTTTTTCCCTCTAAGATCCTCGTGAAATTAGTTGCCAATCAGTTGTGTGACTTTTTACATAATAATGAGATATTTGAGGATTTCCGGTCAGGATTTAGAGCAAATCATAGCACTGAGACAGCACTGGTGAAAATTACTGACGACCTTCTTATAGCTTCAGACAAAGGACTTGTCTCTGTGCTTGTTTAACTAGATCTTAGTGCGGCCTTTGACACTATTGACCATCACATCCTGCTACAGAGACTGGAGCATCTAATTGGCATTAAAGGAACCGCACTGAGCTGGTTTAAGTCATATTTATCAGATAGATCTCAGTTTGTACATGTTAATGACAAATCCTCCATGCACACTAAAGTTAGTCACGGAGTCCCACAGGGTTCTGTCCTTGGACCGATTCTTTTCACCTTATATATGCTTCCCTTAGGAAATATTATAAGGAAGCACTCCATAAATTTTCATTGTTATGCTGATGATACAGAATTATATTTGTCGATCAAACCAGAAGAAACCGATCAGTTGGATAAACTTCAAATGTGCATTAAGGAAATAAAAAGCTGGATGACCTGCAATTTTCTGATGTTAAACTCAGACAAAACAGAAGTTATTGTACTTGGCCCCAAAGGCCTCCGAAACTCAATAGCTTAAGACATTGTTACTCTGGATGATGTCGTGTTGTCCTCCAGCACCACAGTAAGGAATCTGGGAGTTATTTTTGACCAGGATATGTCCTTCGATTCTCACATAAAACGAACGACAAGGACTGCATATTTTCACCTGCATAATATTGCAAAAATTAGGAACATTGTGTCTCAGAAAGATGCAGAGAAACTAGTCCATGCATTTGTTACTTCTAGGCTGGACTATTGCAACTCTTTATTATCAGTCTGCTCCAATAAGTCTGTTAAGAGTCTCCAGTTGGTCCAAAATGCTGCAGCTCGTGTACTAACTAAAACAAATAGAAGAGAACATATTTATCCTGTATTAGCTTATTTACACTGGCTACCTATAAAATCTAGAATAGAATTTAAAATCCTTCTCCTTACCTACAAAGCCCTTATTGGTCAGGCTCCGTCGTATCTTAGAGCTCATAGTGCCGTATCACCCAACTAGATCTCTGCACTCTAAGAATGCAGGGCTACTCGTCGTTCCCAGAGACTCCAAAAGTAGAATTGGAGGCAGAGCCTTCGGCTACCAAGCTCCTCTCCTGTGGAACAAACTCCCAAATGTTTTTCGGGAAGCAGACACTGTCCCCATATTTAAGAGTAAATTTAAAACTTTCCTTTTTGATAAAGCTTACAGCTAGGACTTAGGATGAGATTTTATTCTGCTTAATTATGCTGCTATAGGCCTAGTCTGCCGGGGGATAATACTTTTCCTTATACTCTGAGCTTCTCTCCTCTCTGTCTGTACCATTCATGTCACATCTATGCATGTTACTAATTCAGCTTCTTCCCCGGAGTTGTTTGTGCTTTGTCGTCTTCCAGGTCTCTGCTGATCGTGGTGGTGCCTGCTGCCGTGGTCCTACATGACGCTTCCTGCTGCTATTATCACTGTTACTCATATATACTATCACTAGTTTAATAAACTATAAAATTTGTAGCTGTATCGTAGCTGCTATTGCCACTACTCATCATTGATCATGTTTGCCACCATAATTATTATCATTTTCATATTCTGTCACCTTAGCTGTGCTTGTTTCTACTATTCTGTTGTATTAACTGTCTTAACATAAACGTCATATTCACATTACTATAAATATTATTATAGTTACTGTTAGGCTTTGCTTGCTTGCATCTCTGGAAGTGTGTCTGTCTGTCTCTCTCTGTCCGTCTGTCCGTCTTTTCTCTCTTTCTCTCTCCTTTTCTTCCTCCCCAACCGGTCAACACAGATGACCGTCCTCCACAGAGATGGGTGTGACTGACGTTCCTGCCTGTTAAAGGGAAGGTTTTCGTTGCCACTGTACACTACAGAGGAATTGTTGGGTCTATGTAAATCATAAATAAGTCATTGAGTGTGGTCTTTACCTACTCTGTAAAGTGTCCTGAGATAACTTTTGTTATGATTCGACTCTATAAATAAAATTGAATTGAATTGAATTGAAAGCAGCGGGTGTGGGATGACTTTGGGGCGGCACCAAGGTGCTTCTGGAAAACCATTCGACACCTTAGGAGGGGAAAACAGGGAACCGTCAGCTGTTTACAGTAAGGACGGGACGCTGGTGACCTCAGCTGATGAGGTTATCGGGCGGTGGAAGGAACACTTTGAGGAACTCCTTAATCCGACTAACACACCCTCTTTTGTAGAGGCAGAGCTGGAGGCTAATGGGGAATCATTGTCAATATCTCTGGCGGAAGTCACTGATGTAGTCAAACAACCCCACCCCCAAAGCCCCAGGGATTGATCAGATTTGTCCAGAAATGCTGAAAGCTTTGGGTTCGGAGGGGCTGTCTTGGTTGACACGTCTCTTTAACATTGCGTGGAAGTCTGGGACAGTGACAAGGGAGTGGCGGACCGGGGTGGTGTTTCCCCTGTTTAAAAAGGGGAACCAGAGAGTGTGTGCCAATTACAGGGGTATCACACTACTCAGCCTCCCTAAAGTCTACTCCAAGGTGCTGGAAAGGAGGGTTCGTCCAATAGTCGAACCTCAGATTGAAGGGGAACAATGCGGATTCCGTCCTGGACATGGAACAACGAACCAGCTCTTCACTCTCGCAAGGATCCTGGAAGGGGCCTGGGAGTATGCCCATCCAGTCTACATGTGCTTTGTTGATCTGGAGAAGGCATATGACCGGGTCCCTCGGGAGATACTGTGGGAGGTGCTGCGGGAGTATGGGGTAAGGGGGTCACTTCTGTGGGCCATCCGATCTCTGTACACCCAAAGCGAGAGCTGTTTCCGGATCCTCGGCAGTAAGTCGGATTCCTTCCCAGTGGGGGTTGGACTCCGCCAGGGGTGCGCTTTGTCATCAATCGTTTTTGTGATTTTCATGGACAGGATATCAAGGCGTAGTTGTGGTGGGGAGGGGTTGCAGTTCGGTGGGCTGAGGATCTCGTCTCTGCTTTTTGCAGATGATGTGGTCCTGATGGCATCGTTGGTCAGTGACCTTCAGCACTCACTGGATCGATTCGCAGCCGAGTTTGAAACGGCTGGGATGAGGATCAGCACCTCTAAATCTGAGGCCATGGCTCTCAGCAGGAAACCGGTGGATTGCTTACTCCAGGTAGGGAATGAGTCCTTACCCCAAGTGAAGGAGTTCAAGTACCTCTGGATCATGTTCACGAGTGAGGGGATGATGGAGCGTGAGTTTGGCCGGAGAAACGGAGCAGCGGGGGCGGTGTTAAAGTCGCTCTACCGCACCGTTGTGAAGAAAAGAGAGCTGAGCCGGAAGGCAAAGCTCTCGATCTACCGGTCAATCTTTGTTCCTATCCTCACCTACGGTCATGAAAGCTGTGTCATGACCGAAAGAATGAGGTTGCAGGTAAGAGCGGCCGAAATGGGTTTTCTCAGGAGGGTGGCTGGAGTCTCCCTTTGAGATAGTTTGAGAAGTTCAGCCATCCGTGAGGAACTCAGAGTAGAGCCGCTGCTCCTTTGTGTTGAAAGGAGCCAGTTGAGGTGGTTCGGGCATTTAGTAAGGATGCCCCCTGGGCGCCTCCCTAGAGAAAGGTTCCAGGCACGTCCGGCTGGGAGGAGGCCTCGGGGAAGACCCAGGACTAGGTGGAGAGATTATATCTCCACACTGGCCTGGGAACGCCTCTGGATCCCCCAGTTAGAGCTGGTAAATGTGGCCCGGGAAAGGATAGTTTGGGGTCCCCTGCTAGAGCTGCTGCCCCCACGACCCGACCCCAGATAAGCAGTTGAAGATGAGATTTGCCCACCACTCACAGGAGGAACCGCTGGGGTAGGGTGCGCTACTGCATGGGTGGCAGTGAAGTTGAGGGGTCTCGACGGACCAGACACGGGCAGCAGAGGCTGGCTCTGGGGACTTGGAATGTCACCTCTTTTTTGGGGAAAGAGCCAGAGCTTGTGCGGGAGGTGGAGCGCTACCAGTTAGATCTGGTGGCTCGGTCAGTGACCTTCGGCAAGCACTGGATCGGTTCGCAGCTGAGTGTGAAACAGCTGGGATGAGGATCAGCACCTCTAAATCTGAGGCCATGGCTCTCATGAGCTGAGATGAGAGATGTTAGGTTATAATATTACCTACTGAGAAATGTATCAAATTATGAAATCCCTTTTGCTGTTGCCATGCATTTTAGTTATAATGTCCAGAGGACATGTATACGCCTTCCTTTGAATGTTTGACTCCATCATTGTATAGATAGGGCATTAGCAATGTCGCCTCACAGCAAGAGGGTTCCTGGTTCGAATCTGGGCTGGGGCCCTTCTGTGTGGAGTTTGTTTCCTTGTGTCTGCGTGAGTTTTCTCCGCCTTCCTCCCACAGTCCAAAGACATGCACATGGTAGGTGTAATTGATGACTCTAAATTGCCCATAGGTGTGAAAGTGAGTGTGAATTTTTGTCTTGTCTCTGTGATAGACTGGCGTCCTGTCCAGGGTGTACCCCGCCTCATGCCCGATGTCAGTTTGGAACGGCTCCAGCAGGAATACTTTACAATTTAAGTTTCCACTGAGACGTCTGTCCTCTGTCTCAAATGCAGAAAGTCTGGTGGTCTGGTCAGGTGGCGTTAGTTAGTAAAGCTGGGCATGGAGGTGGCACTATAACCTCAGAAATTCTAAAGTATATTATATACTGGAGCAGTTAGAGGCAAACAAAATGTAGTCAAGGTGAATTCTCATCACAACTTGTCAAATACAGAAACTTGTCAACGGACTGGGTAGCCCTGAGCGCTACAATGTGACATACTGTCACTGTTTTAAACATGGGGAACATGTGGTTTACATGAACACAAACAAAATTATGTGGTTATGTTAAGGTAATGGTTTGCAGTTTAAAGACTGGTGCATTTCATACAGACACTCAAGGGTACCTTGTATGTTAGTACAATTTAGAGTTTGTAAAGTGTCCTGAGATAACTTTTGTTATGATTTGGCACTATAAATAAAATTGAATTGAAAATTGAATTGAATTGAATAGTAGACACTAGGTGTAGGAGTATTTGAGTATGCCATAGGAATGAGAACAGGCTGCTCACACAGGTATGGCTGGATGAGGGATTCACTCTTGAAACTTAATGTGAATGTAAAACTTACTAACGACAAGGCATACAGGTTTTTCTTTTCAGCTTCATTTGTAAATGAATCTTGGATAGAACAAAGAAAATATATAATATATTCATGTACTGAAACGTTATGTACACATTTAGGGTTTACACTAGAAATCCTCACAACCCCTGATTTGTTTTAAGATATGGTATTAGAATAGTCTCTCTGGGTTTCCTGGATGCTGTGATGTACACACTGCATATTTACATACATTCATAAGATGTGATAAAACACCTGTGTTGACACAAGCATTACAAATTCAAAAACTGAACGAAAGTAATATGTACCATGTTGTGAACCCCTGGTTGTTGTCTCTTTACAAAAATGAATTACACATGGATGGTATTGTCACACCCCTACATATTCACAGCGAGGTGTGGTACACAAAGCAAACAATGTTTTGAAGCAATTACAAGTGTCATGGCCTTAAAAGGGATGTGATGACTACCTTTCCCAGGAGCATATTTTCCTGGTTGATCAGCACCACGGTGTGTAGTGAATCCATTGAGTAACGTAACTGCGAGCTGAGGTCAAAGGCTGTTAGGGTGCCTCCAGTAACAGCTACAGCAGAGTTGAGGCAGATTTTTTGTTAAGTCATCAGCAAAAATAATAATAGCAGACTGAGACATTCAGTCCCGTGGCTATGCCTGACAGGGGCCATATTATGACACAGTTTGAACAGTCACTTAACTCCACATTTAAATATGGATTACTGAAAAGCCTGATTTCCAAACCAATTGGGTCTACAGTAAGGATTTTGGGGTACAGTAAGGACAGTCAACCGATAAAATAGATACACATTACTTAGCTTCATAAAACAACAAACAAAAATAATTTAACAGTGATCAGAAGGCTGATTTCACAGTCACTAAGTGCTTAACATTTTTGTTGAATTTCACTTTTGGATTTCTTCTGTTTTTCCGCCATTCTCATCTCCGTGTCCCAGCAGCTTTACAAAGGTATTTTGTCTTGAGATTTTCCCAGTTCTCTCCCTGTGCATTAACGCCAAGTTCAATAATAAAGGTTATCTTCAACAATACTGTCAACTAAATGTGGTGCAAGGCTGCAAAAACTACGACAAAGCTATAAGAAAGACCTGACAGGAGAACCCTTTGTGGACTCCAGGAAAAGTAACTACTGCTCTGGTAGCAGTGAATGAGGATCCGAATGAACTTCCTCTGACTTCCTAAACATTGCATAAGATGAGGAATATCCAAGACATTGGCAGCTTTCAGGTAGATAAAAGGCAGTTGTTTTTATCCAGGTAGAATGGACATGCAAGAATATTACCAAAGCTATCACATAATCCAGACTGAATGAAAATAAGCTTATCTGATCTTCTGCTGAGGCAGGCGATAAGGACAGAACAAATATAAGGAGTACAACATACCAAAGGACCAACAGCAACAACAACAACCTTTAGCTGATTACAGATTGTGTTGGTTTAATTTTGTACAATAAATAAGAACAATCACAGACTGCTGAAACAAAAAGCAAGGCATGCTCCTATTCATATATTCAAACTGACTTGACATTCACAGTCAAACTGTGCTCCCATGGCTTATATCTGTATGAGAGTGATCCCAGCATTCCCAATGATCCTAGCGGAGGGTGTGAAAGAAATTCTCTGGAGTCCTCAGTGTTTCTCAAATCATGTGTTTACTAAATACTGTTTGCATACAGGAGAGAGTCTACCCAACCAGGTCTCAAATGATCTCTGCCTGTCTCCAAATCTCTTCAGCAGATATACACTCACATCAAAGCATCTTACAACATCAAAGTAACAAAAACACACTACCCAATGTTTATGACCCCAGTGGATGTTATCAGTGTTTTACGACCACCGAATGTAACCATTTGCAAACCCCCTGTGACTCCTTCTCCACAATCCGCAGCACTCATTCACAGCTTGAATGTTTATGTTAATCAACATACCGGGATTTACATCATAGATAAATAAAGAGTTACAGAAAAAGTTAGGTCAATCTTTGGTTATTTCTCACAAGCGTCAGTTTGCCGAGCAAACTGCCCGCTTGTTTTGTGGAAAACGATGGACTTTGATGTGTTTTGACAGGTGGTCACTGCGAGCAAACCTCTTCTCACAATCTGGACACTGGTATGGCTTGACCCCTGAGTGGGAACGTCTATGTCGAGACAACTCGTCTGATTGGGAAAACCTGAAAGTAGAAGAAGCAACATTTTATATTTTCAAAGACTGATGAAGACATTAAAGACATTAAAGTAAACAGACTAATTTTTTATTTGTGGCGGATGTTCTTCATCCCAGTCAACCACATCATCATCGGTAAGGACTACAATGGGACATTCCATCTCTCCGCTCTGGGCACTGGCCACCATCAAAGGGAGAACCATTACCTCCACGTAAAACTCAAACTGCCGCCGAGCTCCATCATTGGACAGCTCATGCATGAGGGCACCAGATAACAAAAGACATTGTATCAGTTAGAAGACGTGAACCAATTCATACTGGGGTTTTTTCTAGTTCTACTCAAGCACTCACAGCTCTCCTTCTTTCAGCCAATTTCTCGCTAATTCCATAGTGTTAAACATCACACGCTGTTAGCCACTTTAGTTTAGCAGTTAGCTTCACGGCTGGTGATGGCTTCCCCCGCTCTCACTCCTGCTCTCTCTTGCTCGGAGTGTTGTATGTTTAGCCTCTGCCTCCTTTAGTGATAATGGTAAATGTAATTAGTGTAGTTTATTTGTAGCACTGGAGTTAGAGGCACAGCTCCTCACCATGGAAGCTCAGTCTAGTGCTACGGTAGCTAGCCAGCCACCTATAACATTAGCCGGTGCAAAGCCACATTGTGTAACGTTAGCTTCTGCCAGGCCTCTCCCGGCAATCCCTGAGTAGCCCGTATCCTCCTGGGTGACTGTGAAAGGATAGCATAGTTCTAAATCAAAGCCAATGGTTAACCAGCCGCCTGTTCACGTTTCAAACAAGTTTTCTCCACTCAGTGACACACCTGCTGAGGAAACAACACTGGTTATTGGCAGCTCAATTCTGAGAAACGTGAACTTAGCGACACCAGGGACCATAGAAAAATGCCTCCCAGGGGCCAGAGCGGGCGGCATTGAGTCCTATTTGAAACTGCTGGCTAAGGATAAACGTAAATATGGTAAGATTGTTTTTCACGTCAGCGGTAATGACACCTGATTACGTCAATCGGAGGTCACTAAAATGAATCTGGAGTTGGTGTGTGCATATGCAAAAACTATGTCGGACTCCGCATTTTTCTCTGGTCCCCTGACCAACTTGACTTGCGATGACATGTATAGCCGCATGTCACTATTCTGTCGCTGGCTCTCTGGATGGTGCCCGGTAAATAATGTGGGCTTTGTAGATAATTGGCAGTCTTTCTGGGGAAGACCTGGTCTTATTAGGAGAGATGGTATTCATCCTACTTTGGAGGGTGCCGCTCTCATATCTAAGAACCTGGACGCAGTTGTTAGCGGTCTAAAACCATGCCAACCCAGTGTTGGGATCAGGAAGCAGAGTCGCAGTTTAATACACCTCTCTGCATTTTCCGGCTCAGTATAGTATACAAATGCTGTGTGCCCGACAATCATCTAAATAAACCATATCAAAAATGAAAAGAAGAGGAGCTACACAGAAAAACTTGATACAAATCAACAGAAAATCTGCGATAATGCAACAAAATCAGAAAATAAAATGTGGACTTTTAAACATCAGATCTCTGGCATCTAAAGCTGTATTAGTAAATGATCTGATATCAGATAACCATATTGATGTCCTCTTTCTGACTGAAACCTGGCTGTGTCATGAAGAATATGATAGCCTAAATGAATCCACTCCTCCCTGTCATATTAATACTTCCTAGAGGCAGTGGTCAAGGAGGAGGCGTTGCAACTATTTATGACTCAGGCCTAATAATCAACCCTAAACCTAAACTAAATCATAATTCATTTGAAAGTCTTGTTCTTTGTCTTTCACATTCAACCTGGAAAACTGTGCCGCCTATTATACTTGTTATAGTGTACCGTGCTCCTGGTCCGTACTCTGAATTTCTATCTGAACGCTCAGAGTTTCTGTCAAAGTAATCATTGTAGGAGATTTTAATGTTCACGTGGACATTGAATAATAGCCTTAGTATTGGGCAGAAGTTTCTACACTAGATGTTTATCTGATAGTGCTGTAACTAAATTTAAGGAAGCGATTCCATCTGCATTTAATTTAATGCCTTATCCTAATATTCAAGATTCCTGCACTAACGTTAGTTTCTCTGAAACTGATTACCTTGTTGACAGTGTTGCAGGCTCAGTACGAAAAAATTTGACTTTGTTGCTCCTTTAAAAGAGAAGATAATGAAACAGAGGAAGTTAGCTCTGTGGTATAACTCACAAACCCGTGAATTAAAACAAGTATCGCGAAAATTAGAAAGTAAATGGCGTTCCACTAAATTGGAGGAATCTTGCTTAGTTTGGCAAGAAAATCTAAAGACATATAGGAAGGCCTTCCGTAATGCCAGAGCAGCCTATTACTCATCTTTAAGAAAGGAGAATAAGATCAATCCTAGATTTCTTTTCAGCACTGTAGCCAGGCTGACAGAGAGCAACAGCTCTATTGAGCCATGTATTCCTATAACCCTCAGTAGTAACAACTTCATGACCTTATTTACTGACAAAATTATAACTATTACCTCTACTTGTCTCCTAGACTCTATTCCAACTAGGTTACTTAAGGAAGTGTTACCTTTAGTTAGCACTCCTGTATTAAATATGGTTAACATGTCTTTATCAGCAGGTTATGTACCACAGTCTTTGAACGTAGCTGTAATTAAACCTCTTGAAAAGCCCAGTCTTGATCCTGAGGTACTAGCCAACTATAGACCAATATCTAACCTTCCTTTTCTCTCTAAGATCCTCTAGAAATTAGTCGCCAATCAGCTGTGTGACTTTTTACACAATAATGAGATATTTGAGGACTTCCAGTTAGGATTTAGAATGAATCATAGCACTGAGACAGCACTGGCAAAAATGACTAACGACCTTCTAATAGCTTCAGACAAAGGACTTGTCTCTGTACTTGTTTTACTAGATCTTAGTGTTGCCTTCGACACTATTGACCATAGCATCCTGCTACAGAGACTGGAGCATCTAATTGGCATTAAGGGAACCCTGCAGCTCGTGTATTAACTAAAATAAATCGGAGAGAACATATTTCTCCTGTATTAGCCTCTTTGCACCTGCTACCTGTAAAATCTAGAATAGAATTTAAAATTATTCTCCTTACCTACAAAGCTCTTATTGGTCAAGCTCTGTCGTATCTTAAAGAGCTCATAGTACCGTATTACCCGACTAGATCGCTGCGCTCTGAGAATGCAGGGCTACTTGTCGTTCCTAGAGTCTCCAAAAGTAGAATGGGAGGCAAAGCCTTCAGCTACCAAGCTCTTCTCCTGTGGAACCAACTTCCAAGTGTTATTCGGAAGACATACACTGTCCCCATATTTAAGAGTAAACTTAAAACTTTCCTTTTTGATAAAGCTTACAGCTAGGGCTTACGAGCCCTTAGCAATGTTGTTATTTTTACGCTGATTTTGTTCTGCTTAATTATGCTGCTATAGGCCTAGTCTGCCTGAGGATAATACTTATCCAGATACTCTGAGCTTCTCTCCTCTCTGTCTGTATCATTCATGTCTCATCAATGAATGTTACTAATTCACTTCTACCCTGGAGTTGTTTGTGCTTGGTCGTCTCTCAGTTCTCTGCTGATCGTGATGTTGCCTGCTGCTGTGGTCCTGCATGACGCTTCTTGCTGCTATTGTAATTTATCACCTTAGCTGTGCTTGTTTCTACGATTCTGCTGTATTAACTGCCATAACATATGAGTCATATTCACATTACTATAGATATTATTATAGTTACTGGAAGTGTGTCTGTCTCTGTCTTTGTGTCTGTCTTTGTCTCTCTCTGTCCATCTGTCCGTCTTTTCTCTCTCCTTTTTCTTCATTCGCAACCGGTCAAGATAGATGGCCGTCCTCCACAGAGCTGGGTCTGTCTGACGTTTCTGCCTGTAATAGGGAAGGTTTTCGTTGCCACCATACTGTACGGGGAATTGTTGGGTCTATGTAAATCATAAATAAGTCATAGAGTGTGGTCTATACCTAGTCTGTAAAGTAACCTGAGATAACTTTTGTTACGATTAAGCACTATAAACAAAATTGAATTAAATTGAATTTAATCTTTTACTGGAGGGGCTGGGTGCCGAACTTTGATACTTTTAGGCACCGACCGAATTGCCACCAAAGTATCGTGTGTCAAAAAATGTAAAATCAAACTTGTCTGGTGGACATGCTTTCAGCACGCTGGTGTCTGTCCTCAGCCAAAGATCATTGGTGAGGTGAAAAAATCCTCACCCCTAACTGGATTGTGGAGAATCTTCACTGGGGAAGCTGCTACACTGCTACTAAAAACTGCAGTGTCTCTGCCTTCTCAGCCAACATATGCAGATCTACATTAATATTTGAGTTGTTTTAATTTATGTGAAAGCAGAACAGATGGATTAAAAGAGGGATTTAAAACTACATTCAGATTTGAACAAATGCTATCGATCAAGGCACACACATTTTGCATTTAAAAAGGATTTCTGTAAATTACTAACTTTAAGTGTGAAGCATTTCTAATGCCATTACATCTGCATGATGACTTGTTAAACTGTAGGAATTTTACACACAAAACTTTAGTCAAATCAGAAGGACCTCACAGAGTATATATTGCGTAATTCAAATTCTACAGGAGGCTTTCTGGAGTCAGCAGAGTCGTTGGTAGTTTAGTGCGCCAGCAGGCATTTATTAGCAGGATGGACATCGGATGATACAGACGTCTGGAGAAATGTTCTATTCTCTATCTAGAGCATCTGTGAGCACACAGTACCCGTGATCAGAGTCAAGAAGTTCTAAACTCTATTCTATCTGCTCCAGCATATAAACTTGTTACAAAGGCGTGGTTATGTGTCCGCTTGTGCGTGCATATGTTTATTTCAGAAGTAGCAGTCCTCCAGCCTCCATCTTCCTCCCTGCGTAGGGGTACCCTCTGTGTCCACAGGAATCTTCTTCTTTATCTGTGAAAAAGCACAGCACTCATCCTCCCTTGGTCTAATCTCAACTATTTGCCAGGTGCATATTTGCAACATGGCTAGTTCATTGTCTTTGTGACCTTGACTTGTTCCTGTGCTTTTGGAGAAAGCAGAAAAGCTTGAGCCTGGTCAAATAAAAGCAGAGGCACAGACTATCACATTCTTAAATGGTTATACTTATTGCGTCTTATTATCACACTCTCATTAATCATTACTAATACAAACGCTAACACATGATTATGATACTTCACACATTTATTTTTAAGCTTATTTTTTGGCTGTTTTCAAGCTTTTGTTAGATAGGACAGACAGGAAATGGGGTGAGTGAGAGAGGGGGAGACATGCAGCAAAGGGCGGCTGGTCGGAGTCAAACCCACGGCTGTTGCCTCAAGGACCTTCAGCCTCTTTACATGGGCCAACTGGGCCAACTGCGCTAACCACACGACAACTGGCACACAATCAAACAATTTTATGTTAAAATACTCAACAGATGTTTACTTCATCCCAATTACAAGCAATATAAACAAAATATATGGTCAATATTTGCCCTTTAAAATGTAATAAAAAAACAAACTCAATTATAATCAAGACATGAGTGGAAAAAAATCAACATATTTCCAAATGAAGCTTGAATGAAGGTATTTCATAAATATTGATTTTGAATTGAAATTTAACCCTTTCAGCTCAGTTTACACATCACAAGCTGAACATACACATTACCCATGTCAGTCTTGAAAACCCCTCAGCCCCAATGAACACATTGCCTGTTCATACCAGCCTATACAAAAAATGAGGGGCAGAGTTTTACTGTGTGTTGCAAAGCTATATTCATTGTGTCCCGCACCCAATTTGCAGCTTGAATAGAGTATGGGAAAATAAAGAGTGGTTCCCGCAAGTCAGGGTAAAATGTGCTGGAATGTGAGTGCAAACGGTGTTGGTGCTTGAATTTTGGGACAATTAGCTCTTTTTGGCCGACAGGTAACAGGTTCAGTTTGGGTTCGAGCACCACATTTTAAACCGTTTGGAGCGTTTCGCCCAAAAATAACTTGATACTGGAAAGTTGGTACCCAACTGCACCAGAAAATAGCAGTTTTATCAGTGCGACTGGTTCAATGTTGCAACCAGTGGAACGGGACATATGTAGGGGGTGTACAATGTGTGGTTATTAAAAATGTGTTCTGATATATGTTCTTCACAGAAAATGAGAAAAAATTGAATCATCTTCTTTTGATAAAAGAGTTAAAACTTTAAACACAAAGTTTAGTATAAGCCCTTCAAAGCCAAGGTTATACTCACTTGTGACTTTAATCAGATAAGTCATACTATGGCAGTTTGTCTCAGGTGCATGTGCTTTGGGAAAGATGACCATACGAACACCAGCTACGTAACACATTCAGAAACTGTAATGTTCATGAGATAACATTTCTTCTTGGCTCCTCTGAACAAACAATGGCAATGGATTTGACAAAAACACTTACCTTTTGAGAAAACATCACTTTGTGTCCTCACTAAGTTCTAAGTATTCAACTGTAACAAAGTGGCAAGTGCCTATAGTGTATGATGCAGTCAGAGACCAAAACCTTGATCCTTACACCACCATCATGCTGTTTTCTATGTAGATCAAGCAGCTGCCTGTTTTTCCCAACATGTACACCATGCCAGAAATCTGTTTAGAATGCTCCAACTCTATTCAACTCTTTGACTGTAAGAAAAAAAAGAATGCAGTTGGGGATTAGCACGTGAAGCATATGCTTCTTGGCTGGAGCCACAGCAATGACAGATACGAGGCTTCTTTCCAGCAACCTAGTTCTCTTGAACTGACTGTCCCTTGCCAGGCTCTGCATCACAGATGTTGCTCTGCTGACCTGACAAAATGATGAATTGAAACTAGGGCTGAAACAATTACTCAAGTAACTCGAGTTAGTCAATTACAAAAATTCATCGAGGCAAAATCTCTGCCTTGATGATTCGTTTAATTCCCATTTCCCGCGTTATGTGGCCTGCTCAGCGCAGGGATCATTGTTCAACACGGACCATTTTTGCAGATGCACACCACTACTGGAAAAAAAAAAGGCAGAGAATAGGTTTGGGATCATTTCACTCTTAAAAAAGAAGCAAAAAAGGTGAATGTCTCCACTGTTAACTAGAACTGTAATACCACAACAGCACAACATCAATGATTCAGCGTCTAAGCCAAAAGCAGCCCGTTGTTAACACCATTTCACTTCACCGCTGTTCCGCTTTAAGGAGCTGTAGTCACTGCAGATGTTTAAAACAGGAAGATAATGTGTAGCTGTATTTGCGAATGACTCTAGACTCTGACTTTAGTTTTTCATTACAATGTTAAACATAATGTTACCTACCTGATCAGTTTTTATAGTTTGTAAATGTGTCAGTGGAGTTTTGGTCGTTGCTGTTCCCCAGAGATGGATAGAGAAAAAGAGTGCAGGAGTGGAAGAAATGTAAGACAGATTGATGAAAATTATGTTAAAATGTACAGTTTTTGTTTTTTAAACTGTCTCTTTTAGCTGCAAACTTAATGTTTTTTTGCTAAAAATCTCTCTATCACAATGGGCCCAACCCATCAAAGCCCACTGATCTGTACTAACTGAGACTGTTGTTAATCTGACACGAGTTAAATGACAGCTGTATGTGTGCGTGTGTGTGTGTGTGTGTGTGTGTGTGTGTGTGTGTGTGTGAGTAAAACTTGCGGTACAGACCGTGATATGACGACACTGCCCACACTGAGGAGGAACTATAAAGAACTCAGCTCAAATGTTTTGCTAATTCTCAACAATGTCCAAGCTTTAGCTAACCGTTTTCCTGTCAACTCTTCTGCATCACTAGTTTACGTCTGGTTGTTTTGGAATAAATCCGTAATTTTTGACCATTTTGATGCACTCTCCTCCAGCATGTGCTTCTTCTTCATTGTGGCCTTTTCAGCCCCTCCTTTCTCCTTTCTCTTCTTGCCCTCCATCAGGTGTAACTGAGCAAATCAAACACACAAATCCGATTCCTTTTAAACTGTAAGAAAATCCACTACTTCAACCTTCCCCTCTTTCTCTCTTTGTCTGACAGTCGCTCATTCATCCCCATTCGTTCATTGGATAAAAGCAGAACAATTATTGGAGCAATACGCAGTTCCCATTTCCCATGAGGCTTTGCTACGACCATTCTACATTCATTTATGAACAAAAAAAACAAATTAAATCGTTAGCCATTTTATATTTGTGCTCATGAAATTTATGTAACGTGTGAATAAAAATAATTAGATCAACATAGGAATCTAAACAAAAATCAGCTGAATTAATGAGTGTGAGTCTGACACTCTAGCAACCTTGAGTGAGATGTAGAGACACAAGTGTTATATATAGTGGTTGGACTCTCTGTCTGTTTGGTTTGTAAAGATCTTATATATTTTCACAGGAACATTCTTGAGTCTAATTAGTTTTAACTCAATGGACCTGTCATGAACATCACACGACTGTGCAGGGCAGTCTGCCTGCCGGTTCACTTGAGCTTATTGGCTGCTGGCCGACCGGGAAATCTCCAGATCCTCCAAAATATAAGAAAGGAAGGAAGGAACTTTGACTGATTACTCTCTTCCCTTTCATGCAGCGGGGCAGCCTGGACGTTCCTAGTCCACAGTCATGGTAACTATTCAACACTTAGTCTTTGTTCGCTTCACTTCCTCACTGCCGCTCCCTTCAAGTGATTGTGTGCAAAAGAGAAA
The DNA here is from genome assembly GCF_963691815.1 of Echiichthys vipera. NCBI lineage: Eukaryota > Metazoa > Chordata > Actinopteri > Perciformes > Trachinidae > Echiichthys > Echiichthys vipera. The sequence continues at coordinate 2,648,935 of NC_139825.1, read as the reverse complement.
CAGGCCTTTCTCTTCCCCTACATCAGCCTCTCTACACCTCATTATATGCCACCACCACCAGCAAATCTCTGTTACTCTCTAGTCCTCTTCTCTCTGCTTGCTTCTTTCCCATTTTTCCAACTTTTTCTCTTTTAGTTGGCCCCCTCATTTACCCCACACATCACATGCAGTGGGTTACACACACACACTAGTTCTTACACACACTTCCATCCAAACTACATCTTGCCTTTTGTGTAAGGACAAGAGCCCTTTGTTACTTGTAACGCAGAGGCTGGATTACTACTGCTCAAAGTTTCTGCAGCCGCCATCATGTATAAGGACGCACACAGCATTGCAAGTATGGAACATGAGTGTTTGCAGGTTGACAGGTTGGTACTATAGTCAAATGGCCCAGATATTGATAGCAATATTATTGATCACTCAGTACCTACATGCAAAATTTAATGTTTAAGGCTCGCCTGAGACTGATCTGTGCAAGCTGCCGCAGGGAAAAGACAAATTACATAATGGATCGCCGCCTGGAATTGTTTTAAGCGTGTTCCTGCAAGTAGATGCAAGCACACCATGTGCAAAGATCATATGCATAGATCAATGCACACGTGCAGGCACATGAAAAGCACACACACACACACACACACACCAGTATTTGCCACTGAGTAACAGTCTTAGTACTGAGTGTGTATGGAGCATTGGCCCTCAATGGTCTGGTGCCAGGGTTTATATTTCTCTTTATCCATTAAATAATGGTTTACATACAAGCCAACTTAACACCCATTCAATTCAACTTGGAAATAAAGTGCAATGAATAATAAGCGGAGGTGTCCAAAGCATAAAAAGCTGTATAGTATTTATAGTATTTTCCCTGCAGTCAATTCTCATTTTTAAGTTCTGTGCGTTACTTTGGTTAAGCAAATGGCTAATTTTATCCAGCAAAAAACTGTAAAATCATGTTTAATATACATGTAGTTTGTGAAATGAAATCATCTACTTGTTACAGGGCTCCAGACTGCGACCAAATGGTTGCATTTTGCAACCACAATTTGAGAGTGTGCGACTGAATTTAACATCTGGTCGACCATGTGCAACCAGCAGGAGTGGGCATTTAAAAAAAGGATTAATTCATTCATTCAAATAGCGATTCCTTTTGTCTAAGATTCATTATCGATTCATAACTTCCAAAAATCAATTCAAAACATTTTTTTAACGTCTCACGTGCACAATTCGCGGCTTCAGTAGAACACTGTTGCAAAAAGAAACCGGCTAGTCAATCATTGCCAGCCAGCCCGTCACTGAAGGCAAGTGTTTGGGCACACTTTGGATTTGACAACCTCCAGGGAAGGAGAAGCTGGACATGACTCATTCAGAATGAAGGTTTGCAAAATGAAAGTCAAGTACTTCTGCAACACTCAGAATGCCCACAGAACCGTCATTTGCTTCTCTGTAGTCAAACCAGCCGGTGCTATATTTGTAGTGTGCCCGTATTCTGACATTTATGGTATATGCATTGAAACTGCTCAGAGGAGCTGAATCGAAGGTAAACACTTTACCGTCATTCCGTCTCACTCTGCAGTATAAAAGTCTTACCTGCAGAGAGGAGATGAAGTATTAACTTTACATGAACACACCAAGTGATATACAACTCCATAAATTGCTTCAAAAGTATTTTTCTTGTGTCCACGTACGGTTTTCAGTTTTCAGAATAAAGGGTTACACAACCAGGCCCAAATACCAAATAAATATGGAAATAAGATTAAATGCAAAATATTAACAGAACTTTTCACTATGGAATGTCAGGATCTTCAAAATATACTTCACACTAAAATATTTTATCTAACTATAAACAGGCAAAAATCCAAGATTTTGCAGTATTACTTTTGTACAATTTTATTCTGGAAATGGCCAGGATTCTGAGAAATAAGGCAGCTATTAGCCTACATGTATAATTTCATGTATGTTAATAGAACTTTTGTTTTTGAAGTCAATGAGAATTGAGATTTACTAAAAAATTGTGGAAGTTTAGCATGACTAAATTACATTTGGACATAGATTTGCCTTTGTGTGTTTAAATCATAGCAATTAGATGATACCTTTGTCAAAAAATAAAATATCATCTAATGTTTTCATGCCATAATTAGGACTGGAGTAGATCCTGAAGCATGTGCTAATTCAAAAAATGATTTTGAATCAAGAATAATTTTGAAACGAAAATCGATTCTGAATCGAATCGTGGCACCAAGAATTGCAAATGAATCAAATCGTGAGACACCCAAAGATTCCCACCCCTAGCGACCAGATGTAAATGTTATGTAAATGTACTAAACCAAAACAATTTTCATGTCGGCTCTAAGGGAAGAAATCAACAGTGCTTAACTTATTCATTGACGTTATTTCCCTGCCCAGCCTAGTGAGTGAGGCAGCAAGTGACACACAGACTCATCTGATCAGTCAATATAGATACGATTCATATGTTTAAAACACACATACAGTGGGAGAAAACTTGGGTGTGAGTGAGAGAAAATGTAAACGTATCTGTTTTGTGAGATGAGCGAGTGACAGTTGTCACACCGGGGTTGTTATACTTTACCTCCTAACACAAGTACAATGCAAAGACACCTGCTGCACCACCACAGCTCTCTGCTAAAATACCCCCTGTAAAGAAAATACTGTTAAATAGTGTTAAAATATCGTTGCGTCTCGTTCTCTTGGACTTTTTTTAATATTGTACTGTCATGACAGTGATGGTGATGTCAGTTTACCTTCTATCTTGCTTCTTCAAAAGAGCACAATAAAAATGTGACACTGAATTTGAAACCGCACATTGTAATTACTGCATCTATTATTGATTTACCGTGTGTGCCCCTAAAATTTCTGGTTACGCCCCTAAAATTTTCGTATGGGGCGACAGTGCTCCTGGTGAAAAAAGTTAGTCTGGAACCCTGTGTTATGATGTGTTTGAATTACATAATCACTATAGGAGTGCAGGTTCTCGTAAAGTCATGCATAAGTACCACAATAGTGACCTGTACTACAGTGCAGGACTGCAATACAATGCTCTGGCACTCTGATTACATGCCCTGTTGTCCTATAAGTAAACAGTACTGATAATCTGTCAGCCGATCAATTAGGCCAATTAATGCTTTTTTGAGCCAATCGCATCGGCCAGTTCTTGCATTCAAGGCCAATTAACAGCTGCGAACCGATCCAGTATAGCTTTTAATGAAGATTCTACACATTCAACCTTAAGTTTTAAATTATTGTTTTTAATCTGAGGCAACAATACAATGTCTCACTGGTTGACCTGACCCAAATCTGGGCTCAAGTCACACTCCATCGCGCGTGCGCAAACCATATTACTTACTTACATATTTTTTATATATATATATATATATACACACACACACACACACTTTCAGACGGATAAGTGTATCTTAATGAGCAACTTAATTTGCTCACTAATGAAGACAAGTTTTCTCTTTACCTTTCTCCATTACACACAGCAGGTTCCAAATTAGATCTTACTGCTCACACACACACACACACACACACACACACACACACACACACACACACACACACACACACACACACACACACACACACACACACACACACACACACACACACACACACACACACATATCCTTCAATAACTGAGCCTCCTATTGTGTTGCTGCAGCATATTGCTGGCATTCAGCAAACAAAACCTAGTAAAGCCTCACTTCCATGGTAACGGACCCTGTTAGGAATAATGTCATTCATGTTGTAGCTGGAGCTTTGGGAGGGTGAGAGGGCTCTGGCTTTCAAGACCCTCTAAGGGCGCACTCACACTGTCCATTTGTATCGCGCCCCGTGCTTTAGGGTGATTGTCCCCCCTTCCTCTTCCCCGGATTGCTTCCTGCTTATAGGTCAACACCCCTCAGAGATTTAGTTATGTCTGACTGTTTTTGAATATTTTCATCTGACCAAATCTGCAGTAAACACTCCACCTCCGCATCAGACCACCGCAAACCTTTCAACGACAACTTTTTTAGGTGCTACTGTGGGCTCCTGCTTGATCTAAAGGGGCTTAATCTGTAGGATGACCGGCATCTCACTACCATTTGTGCCACTGTTTGCTGATGATGGTTTGTTGGCTGATGCCGTCTTGGCCCCTGTGCCAGATTCATGTGAGGGGTTAACTGATGCAGTTTTGGTCTTACTGGAGGCAGCAATGGCCAGGCCAGCAGTGCTAACAGTGGGGACAGTTTGGTCTAAATACTTGGACTCTGACTCAGGCTTAGGCTCAGGGGAGCCAACTTCTAAACCAAGCGCTTCCTCCAGTTCCACTACCAATACCGGGCAATCCTCTCGGATTTCCTGCTTCATTGTTACCACCTCCATATTCTCCTCCAAGAATTCTTCGATCTCGTCTAGTGTAGGCTGGAAGGAACCTCCAAGTTGCTCCTCTGTCTCTGCATTGAACCAGGTGAGGAAGTCAAAATGTTCTTTCTTTACATGTTTGCTTTTGGAGGGCTCATCTCTCTGTGATTCCCAGAAGAAAGTGGATAATGGTATAGGGTCAAGAACATTGTTTGCACGTCCTAAAGAGGCCTGGGACAGCAGGTGATCCAGGATGCTGTCCTGGCTCTCAGCACTAGGGTTGCTGCCGTAGCTGGAGCTGAGCACCTGGGAGTCCGGGCTGGAACAGGAATGAGGGCTGGACGACTCGCTCAGGTCATCCTCTGAAAATGGTGACGGCATCGCCTGGTAGGAGCCCTCGTCTGTCACCGTTAGGTAGAAGAGTCCCCTTACTAACTCTGAGTTATCTACCATCCCTGGCTAGTGCCAAACGTCTGTCTCTTGGACACAGTCTGTGTTAAGGATGATTTGTAAGATAATTATTCCTTGTGCTGCTGGGAGAGTTAGGCCAAACAAACCCACGTCACCAAGGCCGCACTTCCCACTCAGGTGAGACAGTCAAACACCTGGTGTTGTCTCGGGATGGAAACAGATGAAACACTCTTACAATCCAAGGTCTCCTGCCAGGATACAGTGTGTCTAAATAGAAATAAACAAACAGTGAAAAGTCTGTTCCTCTTAATTCCACATGTGCATTCTGCTTACATTCAAAAGGACAGAGCCTGACAAGCAAAAGCAAGTATTAGGTGATTATATATTCACTGAAAAATGTATAAGGTAGCACATCCCCTAACCCATCTGTCAGCCTACCTGAGATGCTAGTTGCAGTCTCTGTACTAGGGATGTCCGATAATATCGGCCCACCGATATTATCGGCCGATATTGAGTTAAAAATGTAATATCGGGAATTATCGGTATCGGGTTTTTACAACCGATGTTAGTTCTGTAGGCTTCAGCATTTCCGAGTGTACCTGAATGCAACACGTGCCGTTTACAGGCGCGTGCTTGATGACGTATAACAACAACAACACGCTTCACTCGTAGGTTGCTAACCGTGGCTAACAAGCTTCAGCTCTCCCGGTGCATGAGATGTCCGTGGTTTGGAAGTATTTCCAAGTGTCATCTACTAACAGTAAATGTGCGCTTTGCAATGACTGCAAGGCGTCGGTTATGAGAGGAGGAAACAAGGCGTCTTCCTTTAAAACATCACATTTGATCACCCACCTCAAGAAGAAGCATGCGGAGTTATACGCTACATCTGTGCAGCACAGTGATGAGAAGAAGCAACAGCCGACACCGAGAAAAAAACTTTTTCTATCGTTCAAGATGCCGGATTCACCAAACGCGTGGAGTTTCTCGAGCCCCGTTATGCCATGCCCAGTCGCAAGTATTTCTCAGACCAGTGTTTACCTGAATTGCACAGCATTGTTTACAGTCACGTCGAGAAGGTAATTTCTGGTGCTGTATCCGTTAGATCCAATACAGGTTAGCATGTTGAGCTTAACTGCTAATTTATTGATTGTATTATTTGCCAAGTTACGGCTCAGGCGTTACTCAGTCTGGAAAAAGAGGACTATGTTTGTTTACTACTCTGGACTGAAGAGATGCATCTTCCTTGTTTTGATGTTGTCTGTAGTGTTGTTTGAGGCAAAATATTCTCTCTAAAAACACAATCAAATAAATGAATGGCACTTTTTTAAATAACTTATTTTGTACAGACTGTGTTTACATTTGAAAAGCCATGTTGCATTTATGGATGCATCCAGTGGGGCATCACAATAAAATTAGGCATAATGTGTTAATTCCATAATAGGTGATATGTGATGAATTTTGGTGTAAAAAGGCTGCATATATCTGTATCAGGTGATATCGGTATCAGAAATTAAGGGTTGGACAATATCGGAATATCGGATATCGGCAGAAAAGCCAATATCGAGCATCCCTACTCTGTACGCTAATCCTAAAAGGCTGCAAGAGTATTTCAAAGTTGGTAGTTTAACTATTGACTGTTAAGAGCAGCCATGTGACACTATCAGTGACACAGCAGTCACTTTTTCATCTGTTTTGTTTCTTGTTTTTATTAAAGGTTGAATATATAGAATCTTTATTTAAAGCTTTTTTTTTTTTAAATAATACACCCACGGGGAGTTTTGAGGGGTACACAATGAAAGTATTAACCTGACGCCAGATGGATTGATAATTCGCTCAGCATATCCATCTGGGAACTCTCTGGTTGCTGATTGGATAAATCATCTCTCTATCACAACCTATGTTGGTGGTACTAACAGAGTGTCGAGGCAAAGTTAACTTGTCAGTAAAGGAAATTTCCGCTTGTGTAATGAGAATTTACGGATAAGAGGCACAATTTAAGGTGCCCGGTCCATATTTAAACAGAAGGATCCAAGAGAAAAAAAACAGGCTTGCATGATAGCTGCGCTCATCTCATCTGTGGAAGCCACCGTTGTTTACACTGAACAGGTGCTTCTTGTTGCGTCACACTTCGAGCTGCCTCAAAACCAACGCCGATTGGTTCAATTGGGTCTGTATTTGTTTTGACCATGTGTTTTTCGTTTAAACCAATGAAGGAGAAAGCAGAAATACCATGGTTTTTCGTTATTTCGTTTTGAACTATAAACGAAAAAAGCGGCAGTTTTTTCGTTTTTGTTGTCAAAATCAAAAAAACGAGAAATGAGAAAAACAAATTCAAATAAACGGCCTAATATTGGTTTTTTTGATAATTTATTTACCTTTTTTTTGTTTGAGGAACGGAATGAAGGAAAGGAAGTCAGGTGACCCAAAACTAAAAGCAAATACTTCAAAAATAAAAGCCATGAGGATAGTAGAGAAAAATAATAATAGCCGATTAGATGATGTGTGGCCGTGGTTTTTTAAGGTTTGAGTCAATAAAATATGTTAAACACCCCATGACAACCTGAAATGTAGATATGGCACAATGTAGTCAATATACAGTATTGCTGCTCACAATATATATTTAGTGACGTGTTTGCATGTGACTTCCATCGTTTTTAGTTTGCAGTGCTCAGATGTATGAATTTTATTGCATCCTGTCATGAACGGTGCGGGGAAATAACACTGGGAGACTGGAGCCAAATGCAGAAACAAACAAAGACAACAATGATTAACACAAACAATCCACGAGGAGCGCAAAAAGTAGAACAACCGAGAAACGGGAGCCAATCCGACGGAGAGTTTACCAAGGGAAGGATAACAACGGTCCAGTGCATGCCTGTCAGCTCAGGGTTCTTATACTCCTTCAGGTGATTAGCGTAAAGAGCTGCAGCTGGGAAGGAACACGTCTACCCGGACAACAAACACAAAGGGGAGACACATGCAGAGAAAAACAGACAGAGGAAGACAAACACAAAAGGGAGAGAGGAGAGCTGACAGAACCAACTCTTGACGGCACAGCAATCTCGGATTCCTGGGCCGGAAAGAGAGGAGGTAAGTAGCCCAACGAAGCCTCGAAGGGAGTATTCCACCCAGGAAAGCTGAGAAGACCACGACGAGGGGTTGCGGGCACAAACACAGCGGAGAGCGGTCTCCAAGTCCTGGTTTGCTCTCGGTCTGCCCGTTAGACTGAGGGTGGAGGCCCAATGATAAGCTGACCTTGGCTCCCAAGGCCTGGCAGAAGGCTCTCCAGGCACGGGAGGTGAACTGGGGATCCTGGTCCGACACAATGTCTGCAGGTATCCCGTGGAGGCGGAAGACATGACCCACAAGTATTGATACCATCTCCATGGCGGAAGGCAGCTTAGGCAGACAAAGTGAACCATCTTCGAGAATCGGTCAACAATAGTAACGATAGTGTCGTTACCTTGAGACAGGAAGTCCAGTTACAAAATCCAAGCAGTGTGTGACCAAGGTCAAGTGGGTACTGGAAGGGGACGGAGGAGGCCTGCTGGAGGGCGATGGGAAGCCTTTCCCCGGGCGCAGACAGTGCAGGCCAGTACAAACTCCCGGGTATCCATACCAATGGTCTTCCACTGGAAGTGACAGCGAAGGGGGGATAGGGTCCTGGTGATCCCGGGATGACAGGAAAGACGAGACTAGTGCCCCCACTGGAGCACCTGGGAGCGAACACTTGCAGGAACAAACAGAGGCCCTGGTGGACCACCACCTGGGTCGGGGTCAGTGCGTTGAGCCTGTCTAATGGTTGACTAGATCTCCCAGGTTAATGCTGCCATAACACAAGATGCGGGAATGATGTGATCCGAACTGGTTTCTTCCTCCTCAGCAGGTCCAAACTGACGAGAGAGAGCATCCGGCTTAATGTTCTTGCTGCCAGGAATGCAGGTTAAAGAAAAATTAAAGCGGCCAAAAAGCAACGCCCACCGTGCTTGACGGGAATTAAGTCTTTTCACTGTCTGGATGTAAGCCAAGTTCTTGTGGTCTGAACCTTGTTGTCCGAAACTGCCCGCTGGGACAGAACCACCCCCACTCCCATATCCGAGGCATCCACCTCCACAATGATCTGAAGAGCAGAATATGGCTGGACCAACACAGGAGCGGACAAGAAACGTTTCTTTAGGGCCAGAAACGCGTTGTTGCCGGCTGAAGACCAGACAAAGGGAGATGTGGGCGACGTAAACCTGGTCATAGACGACACTACTTGGCTGTAGTTTCGGATAAAGCGACGGTAAAAATTGGCGAAACCCAAAAAACGCTGTAGTTGCTTCCTGGAGGTAGGCGTCGGCCATTCTGTCACCGCCGTAACCTTCGCAGGATCCGCCCTAACCTGTCCACTCTCCAAAATGTCACAGAGGAGACATTTCTCCGCTTTGACGAACAGGCGATTCTCCTGAAGACTCTGGAGAACCTGGCGGACGTGAACCACATGTTCGGACAAGTCTTTTGAAAAAATCAGGATGTCATCCAGGTTGAGAAGACCTAACGATTCAGCATATCACGGAGAACATCGTTAACTAAAGCCTGAAAGACAGCTGGGGCATTAGTTAACAGCATGACGAGGTACTCGCAGTGTCCTAATGGAGTGTTGAAGGCGGTCTTCCATTCGTCCCCCTCCTTTACCCTAACAAGATGATAAGCGTTGCGGAGATCTAGTTTGGAAAAAACTGTTGCCCCATGCAACGGCTCGAACACGGAATTAATCAAAGGGAGGAGGTACTTGTTCTTGACCGTGATGTTGTTAAGACCACGGTAATCAATACAGGGACGTAGTGACTTGTCCTTCTTGGCCATGAAGAAAAACCCTGCTCCCAGAGGGGAAGAAGAAGGACGAATGATCCCTGATTTAAGTGAGTCAATGATGTATGATTCCATAGCGTCACGTTCGGGCCCTGACAGGTTATAGAGACGACTACTAGGAAAAGTAGATCCGGGCAACAACTCAATGGGGCAATCAAAAGGGCGGTGAGGTGGTATTGATAACGCCTTAGCCTTGCTAAATACTTCGGCGAGATCATGGTAGACTGGCGGCACGGAAGACAAATCTGGAGGTTCTGGTAAAGAGGGTTTGGGGTGACTGGGGCATCTAGGAGGAGCTGAACGAAGGCAGGAAGAATGGCAATTGCTGCTCCAACTCACAACTCTGCCAGTTACCCAGTCAATAACCGGCTCACAGCTCAACATGATGTCTAAATGTACGAGCTTACAAGGAATATCAGGAACAACCGAACGACTCATCAGAACCCCGTCTGCGATTGGTGAGTCTGATCTTTTAACCGCAGTGGACAGTTGGCCAACTGGTGATTGGGAGCTCCACAGTAGATGCACAATCTACCCCGAAAGCGCCGCTGCCGTTCTGCAGGAGTCAGACGGCTACGACCGAACTGCATGGGTTCCTCCTGAACTGGAGCGGGAGACAGGGGAACCCGGTTGCTTACAGGTACACTAGGAGTGGAATCAGGGGAAACAGTGAGAGAACCTGGCGTAGCTAAGGGGAACGACTGCTTCTCATGGCGCCTCTCACGTAGAGTCTATCTTTATGGCGAGGCCAATAAGCTCCTGAAGGTTAGATGTCTCAGATCTACCCACTAAGCAGTCCTTAACCTCCTCGTATAACCCCTTAAAAAATATGCTCTGAAGTGCCCTATCATCCCTAATTCAGCTGCTAAAGTACGAAACTCCACAGAGTAATCCGCAGCACAGGCGGAACCCTGACACAGGTAAGGTAACGAGCTGCAGCTGGGAAGGAACCCGCCTACCCCGTACCTGGACAATAAACACAAAGGGGAGACACATGCAGGGAAAAACAGACAGAGGGAGACAAACTCACACAAAAGGGAGAGAGGAGGGACTGACAGAACCAACTCTTGACACATCCTATCCAACAGAACATATTAAATGTGAGCTCAAAGGCATGATTGGCATCACTAGATATTTTCATCATTTAAAGCCTGTTTTATATTATTTTAGCCTTGGAAAATTGCCTTTTCCTTTGCCTTCAAAGTCAGTGTTCTGCAGCCATGTATGTTTATGTTGATTTAATTTTTGCTACGCCATGATTATGATAACATTATACAGTTTATCCAATCCACTGAAAATATTAAAAACAACATCGTGTTTTGTTTGGTCATATAATACACTGGAGTGTAAAGGGAGAAGATGGATGTGAGAAATCTCCTGTGAGTAGCTGTGCTCTCCACGTTTCAACCAGATACAATGTCATACAGTTAACTCCTAAAAAGTGTTCACTCAGTATATAGCACAGTGTCATGTGTTTGACTAAATAGCCTACGTTACATTAGATATACCTATCTGATGTGAGCTGTCAAAGATGCTTAGAAGATGACAGCAGAGTTAGGCCAGAAGTACATGCAGGTTTAAATCTGAGCTGAGGGTGAATGATGATGATGATGATATGTTACAGTGATGAAGTGCAAAATCGAGCACTGGTGGTGCGGTGACGGGTGATGTGAAGCCAGGTCTACTGAAGGGTGTTTGTTAAGAAGACACCAAATGCCTCTTTATTTTTTAATAGTCCTTATTTATTGTATGGGTGGTTCTGAAATGATAAGGCACATACAGATAAAATACATACAGGCCTAAAAAGGGTGCAAATAAACCATCAAATACCAGGTGAAATGAACATCATTCCATACATCTGTATCAATAACCTGGATAACTATATGCCTATAAGCGAATCTCTATCTATCTATCCATCTATTCATCCATCTATTCATCCATCTATCTAGAAATCTATCAGTGCTAACAATAGGCTAACAACTCTGCGCACACAATATGTTTTTTCTTTTACAGTTCTATCTCTCTATCTATCTATCTAATTGGCTATTATTATTTCTCTCTACTATCCTCTTGGCTTTTATTTTGAAGTATTTGCTTTTACTTTTGGGTCACCTGACTTCCTTTCCTTCATTTCACTCCTCAAACCAAAAAAAGGTAAATAAATTATCAAAAAAACAATATTAGGCCGTTTATTTGAATTTGGTTTACTCATTTCTCGTTTTTTTTTATTTTGACGACAAAAATTATTGTTAGGAGTATTATTATTATTCATAGTTCAAAATGAAATAACGAAAAGCCATGGTATTTCCGCTTTCTTGTTCATTGGTTTAAACGAAAAAACAAACGGTCAAAACGTTCACAGGCCCAGTTGCTTGGGCAAACTCCTCCAAATTTTCTCTGCCGCGAGTTAACAGACTAATCGCAGAGGAAAATGCAATGAGGCTTCACAACAAAAGGCTATGAAAGTAGTAGTAAGCCAATAGCGTTGGGCGTTGCTGGTTGCTAGGGATGTCTGTTGTTGGGTGCAGCTACTGTAGGCTGGCACTGGGTGAAATGGAGTTTGCCAATTCCTGCAGCTGCTTCGGAGCCTCAGTGAAGGGGGCGTTATTTGTCCCAGCAGCTGAGTGACCGGAGACGGACAAAAACAAGAGTCAATAGGTGCGATTCCCCTATGGTCGAATATCCGGAATGAGGCAGGTCTATATCTCCGAAACGCCCTTAATTTGCATCTTTGCACAGGCTTGTAAAGAGTGCCTGCTCCCTCACTCTCTCTCCCATTTACACACACACACACACACACACACACACACACACACACACACACACACACACACACACACACACACACACACACACACACACACACAGGTTACTGCAGTGGGGTGTCAACAAACCCTTTTACAGCGCCCAGAATTTTTAAGATGGAGTGTTTTCTTTAATGTTATTTGCAGATAAGTTGACGTGAATAATATGGGCCACCTTAAATCAAACTACTATTTTGTATTTCTCACTTCGAGGAAGAGCAGTGCGCCACTATGTCACTGATCAGCTGATCACCAAAATGTAAAAAACAAACAAACAAAATTTGGTATGGTACAAACAAAGGTTGACATCCGTGCTTCTGTTTCCAGTAGAAGTGAAGCTGTATGGTGCTATCTGCATGCCACAACCCTTGTTGCTGGTCTTCTTGAATACATACTTGAGTTGAATACATGTACACAGCACTACTACTATTTTGTTTGTTTGTTTTTTACATTTTGGGATGAACTGCTCCCTAGTATGAGGGAAATTATTCATCCGCACTGTAAGAGTGGTCACAGAGCCATTGTTAAGCATGAAGCAAATAAATTGTAGGCTGAAAAAGTTTGCCCCTCTGAAAATATGTAATGCCCCCTCTTAAATGTTTTTCTGCAGCCAGGTCTGGGGAAACGTAGCCATTTGGGCATGTGTTTTAATGCCGTTGAACTCCTTTATCTCAGTCCCTGGCGTGAATGCTTGGCCTATATTAGGTGTGTTTCCATCAGGGTAAAATGTGGTCGCTCGGAGAGTTACAGAGCACGCCCTCTCAAATGGCTGTTCAGTCACTTTCCATTACAAAAAAAGGCCCCAGAGGGATTTAGGAGACTCCGGTGGTGATATATAGGTCTGAATTGGTTTAGATCGCCGGTGATCAGCTGATCAGTGATATAGCGGCGCACTGCTAGGTGCTGCTCCGTGTGCTCCCTAGCTGCTGTAGCTAGCTCTCCTAGCATGAATGTCTACTCCAGTGTCACTGTTGACTTCAGTGGTTATGTATCCAGCAGAAGTGAATGGCGCTGCTTCCTGCTCGCTCCTGCTAGCGTCGTCTTTTTTCGTATTTTTGGGGAAAAAATTACGGATATACATACCGAACACCACAGCTAACTAGCGACAATGTAGACTACTGCGACCATGAAGGTCAAGTACTAACAGCGTACCCTCAGTGACCCGCCCCCACCACCTGTAATTGGCCAGCACGTTGCCTTCGTTTGTTGGTTGGATTGGTTGAATTGTATGATCGACAAACCGAGATAGGAATAAGAGAGCGTTGGCCACTCCGATGTAAAACACAAAAGCCAAATAAAATAAACAGCTTCCAGTCCAGGGCGGGCACGGCTGACTCTGTGGGCGCCCATGCCGCCGGGACTGCGTTTCCCCTTGATCGCTAACATTACTTTCATTTTTACTTAGCTGTAATGGCTAACATTAACTTTCAGTCAAACTCCTCTGTAATACTTGTTTTTATGGTGTGATTTGCTGGAGCGGATGGGTTCAAACAGGCTCAAACAGACTCTGGTCTCCTGTAGGCTACTGGGCAACGAACCTGGCAACCTGACTGCTGGAATTATTTTTTTGTGGTTGCGACTATGATCTTTAGACACTAGATGGCGGTGTTATGCTTATTCTCCATATTCAACCTTTTATCTACAATGATTCCATAACAGGATTAACATACAATAATATCATTATATATTTGATGTGTAAGTGAGTCATATAAGGATCAGCAGACTACAGCAGCTTTTCATCCGTCTCCACAACGACAGTAGGCCTACATGGTTCACCACATTTGTCTTCATAATGTCCTATTACAGACTTCAAAAGTAGGTTGTTTAATTTACATTATGTTGTTTAACTGCAGCAGAGCTGAATCTGAACCCCCATAATAGTCAAAATATCGGACTGTACGCTGTTTTACTGCCCGTCCCTCCCGCAGTGTACAACCCATGAATAGACGCGCGTCTCCGCTATCGACGAAAACAGCCTGCTGCAGCATATGGCACTGAGCAGACACGTGTGCTCCCTGCACCCCTGAAAACCTTCATTAGACCAGATAGACCTGCACTCTTACCTTATTTAATAAAAGCTGATATAATCCTAATGATGAGTAATGTTTGTATCTGTTCCATCCGAAGGGGCAGTGTGTGCCAGAGCAGCTCCTGTCCTTAAGACTCGCCATCCAGCTGCAGCAGCGCGTGTAGCAGTTTTCAGACTGGACTGAATGCTGAGTTTTACTATATGACCATCACATGACTGTGTGTGTGTTACAAGGTTACTTTGTTGAGAAAAAGGAGGCTGCTACTGAAGGCTCGTCTCAGCTCTGCAGCCTCATTGGTCGGTTGTTTCGGGATGGAGGCGGGTCGTCCGGTCTGCCACTCACAGGTTCTGCTGCGAGGAACCAACACAGTCTCACTCCCAACGCGTCAAAAACTGAAGATTGGTCAGGGCCTTTGGCGTTAGTTTGGAGGAACAACATGTGGTACGCCTCGGTGAAAGAGGGAGGGCAGCTGGCTGAAACCAGGCAAGCAAACAGTAGCCTAGGGGCCCATGACGACCTTAAACCGCAACTGGCTGTAGTGGCTGGTCGCCCCACTCCACTTTTGTTGACCATCATATCAAGCCAGTTATGTTTAAATTACCAACCTTTGTGAAAGACATTAATGATGTACTGCAGTCGTTAAGAATAATTGAAAATATCCCAGTCCACTTTTTTGTGCACATTAGATGTTGAGAGTTTGTATACAAATAAACAGGGAGGACTAGAGGCTTAACATTTTTTCTAAATGGGGAAACGGAAACAAATGCAGAACTTCATACATTGTTACTTGAGGCAGCTGAAATTGTGTTAACCAAGAATTATTTCAGCCTCGACAGAGATTTCTACCTGCAGATAGGGACCAAGGGGGACCACCATGGCCCCAAATATTGCAAACCTCTACGGAGGTCACTTTGAGATGAGGTATGTTTTACATTAAGCTCTGAAGCCATTTTGCTGTATTTTAAGTATTGAAAATGATACATTGATGATATTCTTTTCCTGTGGACTGGGTCATCTGAACAACTTTTAAGGTTCACAGATTGGGCTGAACAACAGTGACTCACTCACTTTCAAATTGGAATTTGACAATCACACCATAAACTTTCTAGATCTATGTATTAAAAAAGAGAAGAAGAAACTATTCACAGACATGTTTAGAAAACCTACAAACAATAATAATCTTTTAGACTGGGACCATCCACAAAATTCTATCCCAGTGGGTCAATTTCATAGAATAAAAACAGTGTGTGATACAAACGAATTGTTAGACAACCAAGTAATTGGTATGAATTCACGTTTTAAACACAGAGGTTATGAAAATTCATGTTTGGAAGTAGCTTTTGAAAAAGTAGTAAAACAAACACAGACTAATACAAAGCCAAAAAACAAACCATCTGCAATCTGTGTTCTTAATTTTACTAATATAGCACATGAGATAAAACATTCTATCAAGAAACACTGCTACATTTTATTGAGTGACCCTAAAATTGGTCACTTATTTGAAACGCCAACTAGAATCACATTTCGTCGTGGAAGGAAGATAAACTAGTTCATGCTGATTGTCTGTTTCAAAAGCCCCAAAGTGGCCTTCCATCTTTACCGGATGGCAATTATAAATGTACTCGCACAGTTTAATTCCCCACCAAGTGCCAAACCTTTTCTCACCCTTTAGCTGGTAAAAAATATCAGATTAGAGGAGTTATCACATGCTCAACAACAGGTGTCATTTATTTGATTAGATATAGCTGCCCTAAAATTTATGTGGGCATGACACCAAGAGCATTCAAAATAAGAATGGCAGAGCATCGCTCAGCTATACGCCAAAACAACCCAGACAATCCAGTAGCATTCCACTTTAAACAGACTAATCATCAAATTACAGCCTTTAGCTGCTGTGGCATAGAAAAAGTAAACTTGCCTAGACGTGGTGGTGATCTAAAGGAGACTTTTGGATCACAGAACTTCAAACTTTTGGGACAAACTTTGGTCTTAATGATGAATTAAACTTGAGTGTATGTTTGTAAAGATGGTTCCCACATTTAACTTAATGAATGAATGTATGATTACTTGTACCTATTTATCAGTACATGATTGAAACCTTAATGTTATTTCTGTGAAGAGTGAAGGTCCCTCTGTATTTATGTATTTCCCCCTGTGTATACAGGATGTTGGTGAGAATAATATTTGTATTTGATTCTCTTTTTCCTCTTTTCTAGATTACTATGTTTTATTGCGGTCCAAAATGGATTATGTTTGGATGTGTCAAGCTCTAAGCTTCTCTCCCTGTCTCTGACAACCACACACACCCCTGATCAGTTAATTGCATAAATGTGCTGATTTTTTAAAAGGAAGTCACACAACAGAAGTAAAGTACTGGGTCCTGATAAAGGTCAACAGACTGAAACATTGACTAAATTAAAGAGTTATGCTGTATGGTCATGCTGCAGTAATTAAGAAGAGAGTAGCCACATAACTCAAAATGCCATTCCATTTAATACACACTCATCACTGAATTATATGAAACGGTCAGACTAGTCTTCAGGAACATACAGAAGGCTTCAGAATACCTGTCTTCATTCAATACAGCATCATTAAGGGCTAGTAAGCCCTAACTATAAGCTTTATCAAGAGCTTTAAGTTTACTTTTAAATATGGGTACGGTGTCTGCCTCCTGAACAACATTCTATTTGTTTTTCCCATTCTACTTTTGGAGACTTTAGGAACATGTACAACACTGGATTCAAGTTCTATGCACCTGCACCTGAAGTTAACCTTCCACACAACTTGAAGTCAGTTAATACGGTGTGTGTGTGTGTGTGCACGCGTGCGTGCGTACCTGTGTGTGTGTGTGTGTCTGTGTGTGGGGTGTGAATTTACTGAATACATCAGACTTAACTAGAAGTTGAACAGGAATATGTGCGATTGTATTTATTTGTGCATGTATAACAAAATATATAACAGTCAAACATCCCTTTCTAGTAAAGTAAGGATTTTAACTTGAACTTGAAAAAATATTTTTTACCAACCAACAGAATATAGCATATTAATCAGTGAGCTTCAGAGCTGTTGATATGGACAGCTGTTCAACTGTCTTTGTGTTTCCAGTCTTTATGCTATGCTATGCTATGGGACATCAGTCTGCAGTTTCATATTTATTGTACAGACATGAGAGCGGGATCAGTACATCATACACACCCGTTCACATGTCTGCTTACATCTGATACACGCATGTCTTTCCACATCTCACGCCGACGATGTTCTCCGTATCTAACCTGTACTAACACACTAACATCCTGACCCTTATTCTACCTGTACTAACACACTAACATCCTGACACTTATTCTTCTCTTACACTTTATTCTTGTTGTTAGGTTAAAATGTTTTTGTATAGTTGCACTGTCGTTATTTGCTGCTCTGTGTGCCCTGAATTGCCCCCCGGGGACAAATAAAGTTTTTTGAATTGAATTGAATTGAATTTAGTCTTCTTGTCGAACTCTCTGCAAGAAAGTGAAAAGAGCATTGCCTAAAAATGTTAGAATGAATCTAGTCAAGCGACCAGTCTTTCTGGTCTTTGCTGCCATTAAAATAGCACAACACTCCAAAGTTTTCTTCTTTATTTTTTTTTACACATTATAAGTAGAGGACACATTTGCTTTCCAAGGATGGTGAAGTCATGACCATACTCCGCCTCTGACTGGCCAGTGTTGTCGCTGTTGGTTGGGTTGATTAAGCTTAGGTATGGGAGATTGGTAAGGGCTAGGGTAGGAATACCAGTGCACCAACCAATCAGAGCCAGCGTTAGATGAGCCATGCTTTCACCAGCCTAGGAAAAGAAAAATCATAGGGAGGACAGTAAGTCACACACAACTCCAAAAATATCAAGGATGACACAAAAATGTTAAATGATTAGTTCCATTGTGGTCCTTGATGTAAAGATAGCAAAGATGCAACCTAGTAGCCACAAAAAACATTGTCATTTTACGTTTCTGCAAACCACAGATACAGTATTAGCAATGTTTCTGAAGTAAGTAACATTACAGCAATCAACCTTGGTTTATCTCTGCTAATCTCAGATTTAATTGATATCTGTTTGGCAAACAAACTCCTCTCCATAATATACAGAATATTAAACCAATCTGACCAAACCATATCCATACAAACAATAAAATGGGAAAATTACCTTAATTGCTCCTGATGCACTGTCAAATCCAATTTGTTATCATTACTTAAAAAAAGCATGCAAACCGGTTGCACTTAAAAAAACAAGTACAGAGAACTGGGTGTTTTAAGTTGTACCAACTAGTGCTTCCTTCGTAGAGTACACTAATAAATGAGTTAGAGCAACTAAAACAATCAAGTAGAGTGTACTTGATAACTTACTTTAGATGTACTCACAACTTAGTAAAGACTACTCAGAATTTCTATTTTAATATACTAAATCATTGCAAGTGAAGTTTACTCCGTGTTTAGTCAATATAACACACTTATCTAAGTTGGACCAACTTAGCATTTCTAAGTTATATTTACTTGAACAGTAATGTGACTTACTTGCTAAAACCATGCAAACCGAAAAAAGATCAAGTAAGCGTTACTTCAACAATCTAAGTGCCTCAAATATCTATACAGGAATGAAAAACAGGTTCCAATCTCCTAATCTGAATAACAATTAAAAGTGATGAATCAAGTTCATGACACAGTTGAACGTTTAATTATATCAATTATTTTTTATTCGTATTCCTTTTCAACCTTTTTTTAAAGATTGCCATCAAAACACAGCTGTTATATGAATAATACACTAAACACATCTTAAAAACTGTAATAATAGTTTACAGACCACCCTGGCTAAAAATAAAGTAATTCTTCTTCTAAAGAACCAGCATGCTGAAAAGTGCACTTTTTTATCCCTGACTAATTAATGTTACTCAAAAACGAAATAAAACGTGTACATAGTATATACAGCATATATATAGTGTTTTAAATCAGTCAATTGTGTTTCTCTTAGTTGAATTATGGGACAAATTTCTTTTTCTTCATTTCACCCTTCTTTAGACTACAGGCATGCAATGCAGTACACTCAGTTTAATATGGCTTCAGTAAGCGTAACAACCTGAGAGGGTTATGACTGGCAATGGATCTCACATATGTGTGAATGAATATAAATACATCTACAGCCTCTAATAACTTGCTGATGAATCCATGGGCTGACAATTTGAGTGTCTTAATTTAGTGAACAATAACAAAAAACTGAACCCACTCATGAACAAGTGAGATTTGCCAAATGTCACCACTCGTACATTTGCATTCTAACTCAACAAGAGATTTTTAAGACTTTGCGGTTTTGGTGGGAGTTTGGTCTCTCCGAAGCCAAGCATCACTCTTTGAATAAAGCCAAAGGTGTTTTTCATGGCTTTAGGGTAGTCCAAATGTAAAGCATATGACAGTCCAAACAAGAGGCAAAGTGCCTTGGGTAGGTTCTGGAGATCATCCATTACAATACCTCCCTCAACAATGATGGCAGTAGACACTGGGTGAAGGTCGAGCTGATTTGGAATGAGTTGCCCATCTTCAAAGACAACAGTCAGCACCCCGACAGATACTTGTGCCCAGGTCTGATCAGTGTCACAATCCTGTGATGAAACCAAACAAAGTGGAAATGTAAATGTTGGAGTTAACCCCTTCTCTATCATTCTCATAGTGAGACAACATGATCAAAATCTTTTTTGTGTCTGTACGTTCAGTAGCTGGCTTTCAGCTCTTAGCTCAGCGCAAACAATGCAGTGGATGGAGTCAGTGGCATACTCTGTAAAAAGTGAACAAAATATTCACTGCCATGATTTGCACTGAGTTATGGTGCTAATACCTGGAAGCCAGCCAACGGATATGTCAATATATCAATATCAATCTAGAAAACATTATTTTTTAGGCATCTCTGCTTTATTTGATAGTGACAGTAGTGACAGATGCTGCGGTCTGGACTCAGCCTTGATATGTGGTACATCTCTACCAGGTGAACTACCAGACGGATCAAATGCACCTGCATTTAAAACATAATACTTTTAAATTTTATTTTCTAAATCTTAAGTCATATAGGCAAGGTCAGGAGGGCTCTGGCAGCTCACCCGGTAGAGCAAGTATCATATACTCAGGCTGTGTCCCTACCCACTCTCATTTATACAATGGTAAAAACAAATAAAATTCCCCCATAACTGTGTGTGCTACTTTAAAATGCTCCTTTGAGAACTTACGAAGCAGGTGTTGTAGAAGTCACTGGGGTCATCACCAAGTAGAACAGGGAGGCCTCGGAGTACAATGGTGCGCATAGCCGTCACATCTGGTTTCTAGAAGTGGATGATGAATATATTAAGCTCTAGTGCATATTTCTTGGCAGAATCCACCTGAATTCATCAGTTGAGGAGAGTGCTGTGATCATCATCATGAGACAGCATATATCAGTTTCTCCTTACTTCCATCAGAAAGACAAGTTCTTTCAGGTCACGAACTAGCTTCAGACCATCCGAATGCACCCCCTGGCAACTAAAAATTATAAATACTACTGGTGTTTTTCTAGCCATGTCATCGCCATCTTCTACCCCCTAACCATTGTTGTTGCAAAAGCAACAATCACTATTTAAAGTCAATTTACCATGAGAAATAAAGACAGAAGAAGCCTTTCATAGACTTACCCCTGCATCAATTTGTTGCACCAACTCTGTCAGGGTCTGTCCCACACTTCCTTTCTTTGTCTTGAAGATCTCGACAAAGCGTTGTGTGTGGGGGTCCAGGGCCTCAAAGAAGTCCACCTGTAGGTTCTTGGTGGCTACCATATTGAACTCTGCAAACACCTACAACACACAGCAAAAAGCATGGTGATTAAATGGAGTTGGGCCAGTTTGGAAAAATACATTCAATGTTAATATTTTCTATTTATTATAACAGTGATTGGCAGAGTGACATTTAGTTAAATTAAAGTTAAGTTAAATTTCTCTGACTGTAATCTCAGAAATTGAATTCTTCTGAGATTAAAGTCAGAATTCTCGCTCAGAAATAAATAGAAAATAATTTTCCTGGGGCCTTACTAGTCTTCCGGACAGAACAGACGGGGTGAAGTACTGCAAATAAAAAAAAGGCTCACAAAGGATAAACAATTTTATTGTATTGTTATTTTATTATGATTATCATTATAATTTCAGAACTTACTTGTCTCTCCGTAAAAAGAGCTGGCTCAGGACTAAAAAACTACACCTATCAGCAAGGGATGGAGTAAATGCTTACCGTATTTTCCTTTTGGGGGGAACTATTCCTTTAAGTGAAAATGTCCTCCAATGCACTGGGCCCACGTTGACAAAGCAGCTCTTCAGTAGCTCTGTGCAGTTGTTCTGAAAAAGACAAAGAATTTTGTAGTTAAAAGAAAGTTCCACTGATATCATGGTTTGTACATTACTGACACAATCCTTAATATGTGCATGCTTCAAACAGGTCTTACAAGAACGTGTTTTTAATAATAAAGTACAATTTCAGGTAAAATTCAACCTGGGTCTAGTTTCCTAGTATTTCCCTCCGCTTCTATTATGCAGTAGTTCTCTCCGTCTCTGTATGGGAGTGGATGGAAAATATGAAAATGTGAAATATAACATTTTAATTTCATTAGACCTTAGGTGGTTATGTAATTAATCAGTCTTATAGCACATTACTACACCTAATGTGCTGCACATGATAGAAAGACACTGCAAAAAAAACAAAAAGCACAGATGAGCACAAAATACTAAGATAGCATTATTTAATCAACAAATAATGGAGGCACCAATTTTAAGATTTCTATTGAAATATTAGAGGTGGAGGTCATGATTTTAAAATATTTTTGACGGTAAAATTGCACCTGGCAAAACAACTTAGACCCCAAACATTGACCAAAGTCCGACTGTAGTACTAGACAAGTTCCTAACCACAGCTCCTCTGCAGACTCACTACTGTGGTTAAATGAACACAGAGCAAACAACTCCCCTAGTCCATGTAAATATAAATATGGCTGTGTGTTACTGCAGCCGTGATCAGACCCTTCACATGATCAGCTTTCTCACCGCGATGTTGGGCGCAGAGACCCAGTACACGTCTAAATGAATGTTAGCATTACAACCATTAGCTCGAAAAAGGAGTATTCACAAACCTGGTGTGATGCTTATGAACCTCCAAGCATTACGTCTTCTTCCCAGCTTGTGACATGACTTTAATGTAACGTTAAATAGTCCGGGAAACTCCAACATACAATTCGTTTTTCCTTCATCTTTTTAGCACACTTGATGGCGCTCTGTGGTTGCCTAGGAAACGTAAACGTCACACGAAATGCTTCAATCTCATTGGTTGACTTTCGAAAGGTCAGCGGCAACGAGGCAGCGGCAGAGAGTCAAACCTGAGCGGTGCGCAGCGCTACATTGGGCGCTGCCGCCTCTTCTATAGGAAATGAATGGAACGTTTTCACCACCTATCATGTGTAGAGGCTTAGGTTTAATGTACATGCCTCAACTGTTGCTTTCACTCTCGTGACGTCTTTTTCCTTCACCCGCACTGTATTAACGTTAAAAAATATACTGCTGGCTAACGTTTAACTTTACATGATGCAACACGTAAATTACACAACTTCACAGCTAACGTTAGCTAACAAACGCTAACTGTCTAGCAGTAATTAAAAACATATTAACAGACAAACCTGCTAACTTTATTCTTCTTCAGAAGAAGAATAAAAGGACGGCGCAAAAGTCAACTCAGCAGGATGTCCTCAGTGCCACGGCCTGTGTGCTAGACTGGTGCGTTGCTGACGGTTGCTGAGCGGGAGATACTGAGTGCTGCTACTGCGCAAGCTCACTTCTTCTGCTGTGCAGTGGGATTGAGACTGTGTTTACTACTTATTGTTGTGAGTGAGCCTAACTCTAAATAAAGTAATGTTCACTCTAAACTCTAAGTGTTTTGCGTTTTTCACCATGCAAGTGACCGTTACTTCATAAATACCAGTTATAAGTACATATTTTTGATAACCTAGTAAAGATAACTAATGTTTGTATGTCTGGGTAGCTATTACATTTTACAGTGTGCCGACTTCTGGACTCAAATCTGCCAAAAACTCAAAATTCAAAATACAATACAAAATACTTCACGGATAATATAAATAATAATAAATGTTTCTGGATCTGAAAAAATAATCTAAATTAGATCTGTTTGACACAACATCAAGGCTATGGAAGGAGGCTACAACATCGAAAAAAGGGGGTATAATATATGCGCAGAGGAACTGGAACTAAAATCTTGGAAAGAGCAGTTGCCTCTTGGCTTCACCAGCACAGTTCTTACCTTCTCCTTCTCGTTCTCAAAAGTGGTTGATAATCGCTTCCTCGTTCCACTCGCTTGTACTTTCTGGCTATTTTTTCTGTGACAATTTTCCACCTTGTTCTGGTCATTTTACACCTGTGACAAAGACACGGTGAAAGAGATTCATGGAAAATACTTGCACATAATTTAAGACAGATTTAAAAATATGAATCCTATCTCAACACAACTTTCTTTAACTCAACTGCAATAAATATGAAATCCTTATTACCAGCCCAAACGCCCTCACCCGCTCCAGACAGGATTTCTCACCAAACATTGATGGTTCCATTGTCACCCCTCCACTCACGTCCGTAACCTTGACATCATCCTGGACCCCACACATTAATTCCTCCCCCTGGTAAACAAGATCACCAAAACAGCCTTCTCCCACCTCAACAACATCACCCGTCCCTCCCTATCATTCTCAGCTGCCAAAACTCCACGCATTCATCACAACTTGACTATTGTAATTCCATCCTATGTGGTTCATTGTCAAACAACATCATCAATTAACTTCAATATGTTCAGAACTCTGCCACCCATATGGTCACCATACCGGTTCCATACCGGAATCAAAAGAAAAGAACCAGAATTGAAGTCAAGAGGCTGTGAAAAAGAAAACAAACTTTTTCAAAATATTGTTATTGATTGCTCACACACCTTAAATATAATTTTTTTCTTTTAAAATCAGGTTGTGTTGTTAATGTGCTAACAGGCTAACTAGCGTCTAGAATCAAACTAAAAAAAGAGGCAGCATAACAATCTGATCTCATATTATCACCTAGGTTGATTAGCAAAATTGTTTGCAAACGGTTGCGTATTTACACATTGAAGAAATCCGTAAAAATCATAAAGGTCAAAATTGTCGCATACAAAAACAAAAATACATTGTTTTTATAATATTTAATATATCTACATTGCTTCATGATTTATTTTTTTTTCATCCAGGACCTCAACAATGTGCCATTACACTGGGCTCTCCCGTGTAATCATCGTCCTTTTAGAAGATTTATGCAAAAGCATACTACACTCTCTACGGGTCAACCAGCAGCAGAATCGTGTGAAAAGGAAATCAATAATGAGTTTATACTCCTCGGGGTACATTGCATGGATATACAGAGGAGATCAAAATTAAAGAACAAAGCATTAATTCATATTTTATTTTTATTTTTTTAATTATTGAATTTTACAGACAAGCCAAAAAGAATGTGTACAATAGTTAGTATAGTGCATCAGTGTGTCTGCCTTAAAGTAAGAAAGAAAAAACACACAACATAAATCCCAAAATAACTAAGTAATCAAATAAACATTCACTATAACATAAGTAGATAATTAAGGTACAATGAAACAAAATCGAGTAAAAACTATAGCTAATGGCAAAAATAATTAATTTAAAAAAAAGAAAAAAAGGCGAGGCGGGGGGTTAGAAGTATATAGTGCGATATAGAAATCAGAAAAAGACTTGTTGATCATCACTGGGTCACAGTCGTCTCTCCACTACGCGTGTCATTAAAAGGGCCGTGTTCTGAATGTAGTAGTAGCCGTTTCTTATATAGAGGAAGGGGTGGAGAGATGAGGTAAGTTCCATGGAGTTTCAACAGTTCCTCTACAATTTCCACCAGCCTAGCCCGTTCCGCCCTTCTCATTTGAGAAATATAGGATATCACTTGTCCCCTAATAGTAGCTTTAAGCGCTTCCCACAGCGTGCCACTGCTGACATCACGGGTGTTGTTAAACTCTTTTTAAGAGCGGATTTGAGTCGCAATGAAATCTTTGAACTTATTATCTACAACACTAAGTGAGAGCTGAACCTCCATGGTCTCATCTCATCTCATCTTCATCCGCTTATCCAAGGTCGGGTCGCGGGGGCAGCAGCTTTAGCAGGGGACCCCAAACTTCCCTTTCCCGGGCCACATTAACCAGCTCTAACTGGGGGATCCCGAGGCGTTCCCAGGCCAGTGTGGAGATATAATCTCTCCACCTGGTCCTCGGTCTTCCCCAAGGCCTCCTCCCAGCTGGACGTGCGTGGAACACAGGGGGCATCCTTGCTAGATGCCCGAACCACCTCAACTGGCTCCTTTCAACGCAAAGGAGCAGCGGCTCGACTCTGAGTTCCTCACGGATGGCTGAACTTCTCACCCTATCTCTAAGGGAGACTCCAGCCACCCTCCTGAGAAGACCAATTTCGGCCGCTTGTACCCGCGACCTCATTCTTTCGGTCATGACCCAGCTTTCATGACCATAGGTGAGGGTAGGAACGAAGATTGACCGGTAGATCGAGAGCTTTGACTTCCCGCTCAGCTCTCTTTTCGTCACAACGGTGCGGTAGAGCGACTGCAACACCGCCCCCTCTGCTCCGATTCTCCGGCCAAACTCACGCTCCATCGTCCCCTCACTCGTGAACATGATCCCGAGGTACTTGAACTCCTTCACTTTGGGTAAAGACTCATTCCCTACCCGGAGTAAGCACTCCACCGGGTTCCTGCTGAGAGCCATGGCCTCAGATTTAGAAGTGCTGATCCTCACCCCAGCCGTTTCACACTCGACTGCGAATCGATCCAGTGAGTGCTGAAGGTCACTGACCGACGACGGCATCAGGACCACATCATCCGCAAAAAGCAGAGACGAGATCATCAGCCCACCGAACTGCAACCCCTCCCCACCACGACTACGCCTCGATATCCTGTCTATGAAAAACACTGTAATTGGCACACACCCTCTGGTCCCCCTTTTTAAACAGAGGAACCACCACCCCAGTCTGCCACTCCCTTGGCACTGTCCCAGACTTCCACGCAATGTTGAAGAGACGTGTCATCCAAGACAGCCCCTCCAAACCCACAGCTTTCAGCATTTCTGGACGAATCTCATCAATCCCTGGGGCTTTGCCACTGTGGAGTTGTTTGACTTCCGCCAGGGATATTTACAATGATTCCCCATCAGCCTCCAGCTCTGCCTCTACAAAAGAGGGCGTGTCAGTCGGATTAAGGAGTTCCTCAAAGAGCTCCTTCCACCGCCCGATTACCTCATCGGCTTAGGTAACCAGCGTCCCGTCCTTACTGTAAACAGCTTGGATGGTTCCCCATTTCCCCCTCCTGAGATGTCGAATGGTTTTCCAGAAGCACCTTCCTTATCTACAGGAGGCTTTCTGGAGTCAGCAGAGTCATTGGCAGTTTAGTGCGCCAGCAGGCATTTATTAGCAGGAGGACATCGGAGCAACAGACGTCTGGAGAAATGTTCTATTCCCTATCTAGAGTAACCTTGTGCAACACAGTACCCGTGATCAGAGGCAAGAAGTTCTGATATCTATCCTAAAAACTCCAGCATTTATGCTTGTTACAAAGGCGTGGTTATGTGTCCACTTGTGCGTGCATATATGTGTATTTCAGAAGCAGCCGTCTCGACTCCCCCATCTTCAACCCCCACGCGTCGGGGTACCCTCTGTGTCCACAGGAATCTTCTTCTTTATCTGTTAAGGAAGCACAGCACGGACAGCAATTTCTCTACTCTCAACTAGTTTGCCAGGTGCATGTGTGCAAGCTGGCTAGTTCATTGTCTTTGTGACCTTGACTGAAGTTTGTGTGCAGAAAGAGCAGAAAAGCTTGAGCCAAAAGTTTGTGTGCTTTGCTGGAAGCAGAAAAGTTTGAGCTTGGACTAATAATCACTATCACACTTTTAAATGATCATACCTAATAATCACACTTATCACATTCTTATTAATCATTACTAATACACACGCTAACACATGATTATTAATTCTTCAATCATTGATTATCACACTCTCATTAATCATTACTAATACACACGCTAACACTTGATTATTAATTCTTCACTTCCCCCTGTTGATCACTCACCAGAGTGATCATTCCTCCTTGGCAGGTCAGACAATGGGACTATCTCATTTCTAGGGTCTGGTTCTGTTGTGGCTAACATTTGATACTTGGGCCCTTCCATTTTTATGGCCGTTTCGAGAATCCTTTCAGTCATTGAGCGAAGGAATGGAATGCAACAACAGCCACAAAAAATCAGAATGGCTGCAAACACAGCAATTGACACCAATACTGAGGACACAAGGGCTTTGTACTTCCTAAAGACACCCATCCAGCTGTCCCACATGGTTGTGTCCACACCTGAGTGCTCTTTCATCTTTTTGTTCAATACTCTGAGACCGTCTATGGCTTTTGTCAAACTACCATCTGCAGCTGTATTATTGGGATGAATGTACAACACTGATCACCGAAAATAGAGCAAACGCCCCCCCTCTCTGCCAACAACATGTCTACTGCAATGCGAGTCTGGAAGGACATCATGGAAGTTGCACTCAGCTGATCTTTCACTGCAGCAAACCCTTCCTGTGTCCAATTACTTAATCTCTGCACATTGTAATGTATATAATTGATCCTGTCCTGCCCACGTTCTTATTGGGCGTTATCGGGAATATTGCAGCTATTAGTGGTATGTTCTCAAACCCAGCTCCCACCTGATCTGCTAACTTATATTGATCCAGAACGCCCCTAGGGACACCAATAGCATCGATATACGTGGGGTCTGGTTCCTGTTTCCAGTCATGTTTTTTCCTGACCAATGATTCACCTGACAACTCCACTGCCTTACTAATGTCAGTACCGTCCATGGGGATTACTTTAACCGTAAGGATAAGGGACACTAGGGCACAAACGCCCATTTAGTTTTCTGGGAAGATATCATACAGTCTCCTATCCCCCACAGTACCACCAGGTGTCTGCTCTAGATAGTATGTTTTGACTTTTGTTATACGGAATGACCGTCTGACATAGGGAGATATTAAATGTTGATAGCGGTACACTTCCCGTGAAATTAATACATGTGTAATTCATTGGTGGTATTATGGTAGAAAACAACGGCTTCCTTTGTGTCGGGGGAGTCAGTGGGTACACCTTATCAAACCTGGAGCAGTGTAGTCGGATTATCTTGTGTCATAAGGTTAATCATACAAGTGGTGTTTATCGTGGCTGGTACAATGTGTAAAAGAGGTCTAGGTCCCATACACACCAGGCAACTGGCGCTTGCTCCCACGGCTGCCTGTTGAGCTAACATTAGCCAGTTGTTGCCTTTACCAGAAATCCCTGTAGCAACATAGAAATCGAAGTCTGTATCATCTTGGTCACCCCATACTATTACTTTGACCTCCCCCCTTTCGGTAGCAGCCTGGTTAACCAAAAGCTTGGTATTCCTCCGAGCAGTGGTGCTCCTCATCTGTGGTTTAACATTAATCTGGAAGGAGGGGTCTTTGCTTGATCTGTAGTAGGCCCAAAGCAGGAGACCCCACCCTTTGTGTTGATTTACTCCGGTTAGATTGAATGTCAATTTAAGGGTGTGTCCAGCCCCTGACCCTGTAACCCTCATTGTAATTATTTTCTTCGCCTCTTTTGCACTAGTGGTGCTGGACTTACACCCCACTCTCCCATCGTCTGCGAAGCATGTTCCCCACCCCGTATTCTTGAGATCATTAGTTAAATACCAGCCACTGGGATGATATTGACCCGCGTTTGTCGATCCCCACTTCCCCGTTCTCCCATACAGTGTGCTAGTGCTGCAGTTATATAATTGAGATACGGACAGAATTGTGTCATGCTTTGGTGAGCCTGTTGTTGACTGCAGGGGGTGGAGTCTTGTTCACTTTCCGACATCGAACGGGTCGTACGATTCTTGGCATGGGGCTTTAGTGGGGACGGTACTATTAGATTGCAACTGGGTTTTGTGATCACGGAGAAGTAACAGCGGGAGCATTACTACTCGGGTGATTCCTAGGAGGAAACATAATGTTCCTCTGAGACCACAAAATCCTGGGTATCTAAAGGGATGCCACGGACTTGGCCTGCCAAGTTCCATAACTAACAATTATCTGACCATGCACATATAAGATAGATTACCACTAAAATAATGAATATTACAATAAACACACTAAGTGTCCACACACACACTGTTTGTTTTTTCTGCTCCCTTTTTACCCTATTTATCCACTCTATATACTCTTTTTACTAATGGTGTATGTGGGTCAATCATAGATTATATGTATTTACAGAAGTCCCTTAACCCTGTTCGGTTAGATCTGTTCTGACTTGGTCTAGGGACCTTTTGGGCTCCTCCCCCTGTCTACACCTTGAAAGGTGAATCCACTTGTCACTGTCCTGCACTTTTACTGCTGTGGAGGTTCGCTCCACCACCTTATGGGGTCCTGTCCACCTGGGGTGTGTCCACTTTCTTTTCAATGTCTTTACATATACCCAAGGTTCTCCTAGCAAAGTCAGTGGGGCGGGTGCTGGTCCTGACCCGCATTGGCTTCCTGCCAATGTCTTCACCCAGCCCTGAAGCTGAGTCACGTAGGACCGTGCTAGTCCGGGTGTGGCCCCTGGCTGCAGCGGTTCCTGGTGTCTTGGTCCGGGGATGGTGCGACCTGTAAGCAACTCGTAAGGGGTAAACTTCTTTTCTCTGCTCACACTGGCCCTCGTAGAGTGCAATGCCATAGGCAAGCAGTCTAACCATGATAAGCCTGTAGTTGCCATCATTTTTGCTATTTTCTCTTTCAGAGTCCTGTTACATCTTTCTACTCCTCCCTGACTCTGGGGGTGGTACATGGTGCCATAGGTATGTTTGAGCCCAAACAACCCTTCCACCCGTCTAAGGTCCTTCGATCTAAAGTGAGTGCCATTGTCTGAATGGATCACTCGGGGCATCCCATGTCTAGGGATCCACTCATTAGTCAACCATTTACACACTGTCTGTGCATCCTCTTTCTTTGCAGGTACGGCTTCTACCCATCCTGAAAATCTATCATAGATAACCAACAGGTATCTAAAACCTCTGCATGTATCAATCATGTCTGTATAGTCAATACATATCTCCTCTCCTGGCCCTGTCAATTTTGGACGAGCCCCTGGCTGAGGTGAAAATGTTGGCGCTACATTATAGGTGTTAAAAACGGGGCATGATTACACTTTGTTTTTTATCATAGCTGTCATGAACGGATGGCACCATCCTTCCATAGTATTCTGCATTTGTCTGGTTCCCTCATGTGTTGGTCCATGTGCTATGTCTAACAGAGAGGGCGCTAGTGAGGATGGTAACACTGGTTTCCCTCTCTGTGGACATCGAAACAGTCCTTCTGCATACTTAACTGCTCCTCTCCCTATCCACATGGATCTTTCCTCTGGGGAGCCCTCTTGCTGGAGAGCTACTAGCTGATTGACTGTCCATCTTGGAGGTAATGGCTCTGTTAATTCTGCCTGCATCATTAGCAACGGTACTCTATACCCTGCTCCTTTCTTGGCCGCAGCGTCTGCCGCTGCATTTCCTGCTGCTGCATTTCCTGCTGCTGCATTTCCTGCTGCTGCATTTCCTGCTGCTGTGTCTGATTTCTCTGTGCTGTGACCTTTACACTTTACTACCGCTAGTTCCGCTGGTTTCATAAGAGCTTCTTTCAGATTCCTCATCTCCTCCTCATGCTTAATAGGCAGACCTGAAGCTGTCACAAACCCTGCTCTCTCCCACTCTTTTAGCTGACAATGCACTGCTGCACTGGCATACGCTGAGTCTGTATACTCTCTTTCCCTCACCATGGTTACAAGCTGCTGTCACTGCCATCACTTCCGCTAGCTGAGCTGACGGTTTTTCTGTCACTTCTCCTGTACTTAGCGTCTCAAACTTTCCCTGATCTTTGATAACCACTGCCCATGCTGCGCTTAGTCCTCCATTATCTTTTCTGAAACAGCAGCCGTCTACATACAAGTCCATGTCTGGTCGGTCCAGTTGGTCTTGCATGCAAGTCAGGTCTCAATTTAATGGCTTGCGCTGTCAGTGAAATGCAGTCATGTGGGTTTTTGTCATCTAGAACTGCTAAACAGCTCACTGCATTAACTCCTTCGTTAGTGTACGTTATGTTTGGCACATTTAAGCCGTCCTCTACTTTCCTCAGTCGAGAGCCTGATAGAGTAAAAACGGATGATGAGATTAATGCTATTACACTATGCCTGGTCAAAATTTTGAGTGGATGCCCTGCCACTAGGTGTTCTACTTTCTCTAGGACTCTGGCTAATCCTGCTGCATGTCTCACACATGGAGGTTGTCTTAACTCCATGTGATCTAATGGTGTGCTTACATATCTCAGTACTGCTCTCCCTTGTGGTGCTTTCTGGTATAGTACTGCATTCATTGTCCCATCTTTCTCTGATGTGTCTAGATAAAATGGTTCTTTGTAATCTGAAGTCTGTAGAGATGACGCTAACGCCATCTCTTGTTTGAGTCGTATGAACGCTTCTTCGGCCTCCATAGTCCAGTTCAAAATCCCCTTCTGATTTCTCATCCCTGCCTCTCAGACTATTCTTCTCAATGGGCCTGCTTTGTTGTTATAGTCTGGGATGAAATGTTTGCTATATCCTGTCAGTCCTAGGAAGCTCAACATTCCTTTCACGTCTACTGGTTTTGGATGTCTTAAAATCGTCTCTCTGTGTGCTCCTGAGAGACTGGTTCCTTCTCCGGTTATCCATCTCCCTAGGAACTGCACCTGTGTTCTGCAACACTGGAGCTTTTTCCTCGAGGCTTTGTAGCCTGTTTTAGCTAGTGCTTTTAACACTGATTCTGTTGCTTGTAGGCAACGGTCTGCACTGTCTGATGCTATAAACAGATCATCTGCATATTGTAGACAAACAGTGTTCTCTGGGAGTGCTACCTCCTTCTTTAAATGCTGATTTAATACTTTGTTGAACACTCCGGGTCAGAGATTCATTCCTTGTGGGTAACATGTGTATTGATATCTCTGTCCCTCCCATGTGAATGCAAAGTATTTTCTTAACTCTTGTTCCAGGGGAATGGAAAAGAACGCATTAGCCAAATCTATTACTGAGAAATGGGACATTTCCCTAGTGAGTTCTGCTAGTGCTGTGTGTGGGTTTGGGACCGGAATAGGAGGGGTTTCTATTCTTCTGTTGACTAATCGAAGGTCATGTGCCATTCTGAAAGTGCCATCTGGTTTTGGGACTGGTAGAATAGGAGTGTTCCAGTTGCTGTCGGAGGGTTCCAACACTCCATTCTGTTTTAGTTCTTCTATGGTTTTAGGTATGGTTTCCTTTGCTTTTACATTTGTGGGGTACTGGGGTACCCACACTGGCGGACCTGGTTTTACCTTAAATCTGGGTGGCTCTGGCGGTTCACATCGTCCAACCTCATTCTTTCCCTGTGCCCACACTGTGCTAGGTATTCTTCCTAACATGGTTTCTGTCTGTTCATGATCTGTACTTTCCCTGCTATGTGTTCGTGTAATTACCTTTTTCTTTAATTCTGACTGCGAGGTGGTGTGATGAGTGATCTTGTACACCTGTCCTTCTTTAGAGTATGTGACTGCAGGGATTGTGGTTTGTTCCCAGTCCTGTAACTGAGAGGCGGTTTTTACCATGGGCCCTAAATCTTTAGCTTGACTTCCTACTCCTAATGCTAAGCTAATATGGGGTGCTGCAGTGTCACCCATGTTGTACCACTCTGCCTGTTCTGCAGTGAGCAGGACTTGTGCTACTATTCCTTTCTTTGATACATACATACAGTCCGAAGTCAGTGTCCAAGGGGAACCCTCCACTTCCCTAAATTTTTCCTCATACACTTCTTCAGTTTGGGTGCGGTCATAGAGAAGAGTACAGTGGGGAACGTCAGGGACCGGTTCATATGGATGCACTGAGTGAATCCACAGTTACCATTGTTGATACAGGTTCAAAACATTGGTAATTGGCGGGTCTGGGTCATCTTTCAATTGAGCCCAGTAAACGTTGGCCGACTGTTGCTGCTGATCAGGATCTTCCCCTAGGATCCATTGTCCATTGTTGAATCTTGAAGTAATTGTCTCTGAACAGTCTATTTTTACCCCATTAGGGAAATGAACTTGCACCCCCTGTGAGCCACATAGGATAGATGCTTTTAATCTAACTAGGACATCTCTTCCTAGCAGTGAGATTGGGTATTGTGGCGAATATACATAGCTTTGATCAAATTGATAACCAGCTATTTTAGTGGGGAGGGGTTCTGTGAAAGGGACTGGCATTGGCTGTCCTCCAAATCCCACAAGGTCTATGGAATATTTGGAGAGCTGTTGACCGAACTGAGGTTGTATCAGAGTCGAATGTGTTGCTCCTGTATCAACTAAAAAGTCCACTTTTCGTTCGTTCACTTCTCCCCGTAGCAAGGGGTCAGCCTCTCCCCTTGCCCTTGACCCTGGGCACCCCTAGTATTGGTCTGGATACCAGGTGCCTTGGGGCAACTGGTTACCTGGGGCCAGTTGTGGTTGCGGTGGAACATGCTGTTGTTGCTGCTGTGGAGGGGGTCCCCCTCTTGGTGGCCCTCTCTGGTTTTGTGGACAGTCTCGTGCCCAATGTCCATGACCTCCACACACGAAACACCCATTGTCCCTAGCCCCCGGTAGTCCGCCCCTGCCCCTTCCAT
The DNA here is from genome assembly GCF_963691815.1 of Echiichthys vipera. Classification (NCBI taxonomy): domain Eukaryota; kingdom Metazoa; phylum Chordata; class Actinopteri; order Perciformes; family Trachinidae; genus Echiichthys; species Echiichthys vipera. The sequence continues at coordinate 2,614,656 of NC_139825.1, read as the reverse complement.
AACCTCCTCGAGGATTAAAGCCTCGTCCTCTTCCTCCTCTATAATGTGATTGTGATGGGCCCCATGGTCCTGGCGGGTTCCATGGTCCCTGGGGAGGGGGTCCTGCATAGAATTGGCCTGCAACTGGGGTAACAGGGATGGGGATTCCCATTGGCGCTGGCTCCGCCTGCTGTTGGCTCATCTGTGCTTGTGTCTTCGCTTTGGCTGCTTGTTTATGACTTGCGCCTTCCTCTCTAGCTTTTGCTATCTGTAATTTAGTCAGTTGTATTTTCAAATTCTCTACCTCTGTCTTGCTTGCCTCTTTTCTCTCATCTGCTCTACGCATGTGATGTTGGAGTGTCCTCATCCATATGTGTAGTGGCTCTGTGTCTGCCCTGGGGTCATCCTCCATCTTTGCCTGTACTTCCTTATCTGTTCCTTTCATTAGCGGGTTTAAACATTGATCCCTGTAATGGATCTGACCCTGGATTCATTCCTGATCTCTCCTGCCAGTCTTTCCTGCATCTCTCCACATAGTCTGCTGGTCCCTCTCCCTCTTTCCTCACAAATGCTACGGTGTGATGACTACCCTGCTGTGGGAATCTTTTCCTCAGGGCCCCTCCGTATGCTGTGGCGTGGTGGCTGTAAGGGTCTTTGCTAGGAATGTGTATGGTCCCTGCATCTTTATCTAATTAGTCTGTTGTCCATAATCCGTATTTCTGTCCAATTAAGCCTCTCACATCACGTGTGGTAAGCTCTGTGCCTACGGTTAGACCAGCTAATATCTGTAACCACATTCCAGCTCCGTCACTGAGCGGTGGTAGTTGTGCATTCATGTGTTCCTTGTCTGCTAAACTAAATGGTTTATATATTGGTGGTCCTGACCCTTTCGAAAGCACCAGCAGCATCATGCCGGATGCTTTAGCAACACCGCTACGTGTTCTACATGATACTGGTTCTTCTATTCCCTGTTGAGCTAATGTCTTCAGTCCTTCCTCTAATTCATGTTTGTTTCTTCTTACCATTTCCTCTAACTTATTCATATAAGCTTCCGCTTCCACTACACTACCTTTGGGCCTTCCTGCCACACCTTTTCCTCTCTCTCTCACTGAGGCATCCTGTTTTGATGAGGCGGCGGATCCTAGGCTCGTACAATCTGGCCACATTTCTTCATCTTGTCCTTCAACCTCTGAATCTGAACTAGCCACGCTTATTTTTAAACTAATGTGTTTATCTATAAATCCCCTTTCTTTTTCCCATGTCTATCACTTTCCTGACTCCTATGGTCATAGTCAGAGTCATGATCTGAATGGTCTGAGTCAGTCTCATGTTTGGGTCTGCCTGCTCGGTGTCTGTGGATGTTAGTAGGTGTTTTTTCATTGAAGGGCAGCCTTGTTACTCCCCCTGTTGCTCCCACTGTCTCTTCCTCTAGTTGCTCTCCGAAAGCCCCTCCTTTCTGTTGTGCCCTCTCATGCACCGTCCCTTCCTCATATCGCGCTCCTCTCTGACGCTGTCTCTCCTTCCGCTTTTCCTCCTCCCAATGTCTCTCCTTTTCTGTCTGAAGTCTCACCCTCTCAGATTCACCTGTTATTATACTATAGTCCTCCTCTCTTTCTTCCCTCTTTTTAGTACCCTCATAACCTGTGTTTCTTCTCATTCTTACCCTCATACTTCCTTCTGCCTCAATCGTAGGTAACTGTAAAGACAAATCTGGATAAATGCTGCTTGAGGGTGGGGCTGACGGTGCCGGGGCTGGACCTGGATAGGGTGGAGGCCCTGCGTCTGCCTATTTCTTCTCTGCCCTATTTCTCAGCTGTCTCTGTACGACTTCCGCTGCCATTCCGGCCATATGCAAATCTGCTCTTCACTCCTCCCTATTTTCTTGTTCCTTCTCCTCCTTTTTTCTCTTATGCCACAACCTACTTGGACCATTATTTCTATTTCCCACTACTTTTTCGCGTACCTTGTCCTCCTCTAACTGAAGTATTTCTACCATATTCTCTGGGTCTGGGTTTCTTTTTATACTGACTATGAGTAGGCCATCCGGAAATGGCCTGTCCTACTACTCGCTGCCAGTATTCATCCCAACCTAATCCTGGGCCTGTCATAGTTATTTCAGCTGTTAAAGTACTATTCACAGGTATTTATTTATTCTTTATTCACACACACCCGTTATCCGGTCAGTGGATCTAGTCCCCAGTGATCCTCCCCTCACTCAAGCTTCTACTCTACCGTGATAGAGCGGAGTGAGACAATAAATCACCAGTTTTAATGACCAAAAGCCGAGTGTCACAGCCCCGTTATTTATGTACGAGAAGACCAGTGGTGAGTTTAATCATCAGGCTTTTCTGTGATGTCCGCAACAAGCTTCTACTGACAGTGTTTCACTATCAGCGGCTCCAGACAAGGTGTATCAACCATCACAGAAACCTACTCACACTTCTATCTGTTTGTGTTCTCTATTATCCTCGAAACCTCCCACACAACAATCCCACAAATAAACACAACTTTTAGGTATTTCTTATACTTTGGTTCCCAGAACCTTAGGTCCAAGGCCTACAATTTTTCTTTGGTTCCCAGAACCTTTAGGTCCCAGACCTACAATTTTTCTTTGGTTCCCAGAACCTTTAGGTCCCAGACCCACAAGTCGGTGGCTTTCTAGGCTCACCTAGGGGCTATCCCCCTGTGGCACTTTTAGTCCTTAATGCCTAATGTATATTCAAGGGTCTCTACAGCCTCCGGCCTTTCTGCGTTTCCTGAACGTCTTACTGAGCACCGTTTATGCGCCTAGGACCTGTCGGGATTTGAGATCCCAACACTCCTTTACCTTTTACTTTACTGATTCCAAATCAGTTTACCAGGCCTTTCTTTCAAATCGTCAGTCCACCGGCTAAATTTGGATCGAATTAACCTCTAGGAAACATACTGACTTTCTCCACTAATTTAGATTTTAAGGCCGAATCACAGTCTTTACTTCTTAAGAAGAATAGGTGACTGCTTACCTTTTGTCAGTGATGGGCCCTTGTGGAGAAGTTCAGTCGGTCCCAGGAGGTTCCCAGTGACTCCGCGTGGTCACCGGTCCAACCTCTGCAGCTCCTTTTACCCACTCCTCCTTGTTAGAATCACGTCGGGGTCACCAAGTTTCTCTGTAGGAATTTTACACACAATACTTTAGTCAAATCAGAAGGACCTCACAGAGTATATATTGCGTAGTTCAAATTCTACAGGAGGCTTTCTGGAGTCAGCAGAGTCATTGGAAGTTTAGTGCGCCAGCAGGCATTTATTAGCAGGAGGACATCGGAAGAAACAGACGCCTGGAGAAATGTTCTATTCTCTATCTAGAGTAACCGTGTGCAACACAGTACCCGTGATCAGAGGCAAGAAGTTCTGATATCTATCCTAAAAACTCCAGTATTAATGCTTGTTACAAAGGCGTTTTTATGTGTCCGCTTGTGCATGCATATATGTGTATTTCAGAAGGCAGCCGTCCCAACTCCCCCATCTTCAACCCCCGCGCGTCGGGGTACCCTCTGTGTCCACAGAAATCTTCTTCTTTATCTGTGAAGGAAGCACAGCACGGACAGCAATTTCTCTAATCTCAACCAGTTTGCCAGGTGCATGTGTGCAAGCTGGCTAGTTCATTGTCTTTGTGACCTTGACTGACTGCCAAAAGTTTGTGTGCAGAAAGAGCAGAAAAGCTTGAGCCAAAAGTTTGTGTGCTTTGCTGGAAGCAGAAAAGTTTGAGCTTGGACTAATAATCACTATCACACTTTTAAATGATCATACCTAATAATCACACTTATCACATTCTTATTATACATTACTAATACACACGCTAACACATGATTATTAATTCTTCAATCATTGATTATCACACTGACATTAATCATTACTAATATAAATGCTAACACTTGATTATTACTTCTTTAAGACCTAAAATAACCCTGTGACAGTGGGTGATAAATGTTTTAAAAAACTCAAGTTATAAAGAAAATATATAATAACAAACTGAAATCCACACGTAAACAAGCTTCCAGTACTTGGCACGGGAGCCGATTGAAGATAGTCTGAATTCACACAACAGTATAAACAGGCACAAAAAGATGAAAAAACGGTGTGTTAAAATGTCTGTTTCGCAACTGCTGTTCAAAACTCTTGACAGTAAAAACATAAGCAACTCATCAGGACTGTAACTTCTAATGCTGCGTTCCAAAAACAAACTCCGGCCCATCCGAGGCTGGTCAAAGCACAGCTATACAGTTGGCATCACATCAACTCACTTTTATCCAGATAGCATGACAGTGGCTCATCTGTGATGAAATCAAAAGCCTCCCGTGGTCATCAGGTCTCTTCCATGGATGGATGTGATGAAGCCTTTACCTGTTAAACAGGTCGGTTAAAAACCTGATTAAAACTTTAGCTAACAGCTTAGCGTTGCTCTCTGCTAGCGTGGCACAGAAAGGCTCCAATGCCCGTTGAATTGGAAGCTTTAAAATCAATGGACAGGGCATTGTGGTGCTTTTCCTAAAGGTAAGCAATAGCCGAAATGCTGAACTCGTCGCCATCTGCAGGGCTAACCTTCGGCCCCTGGACTTTTACCATCTGTCTGGTCGTATACGTCGACGTGGTGTGTCCTTCAAACGAGATGAATAATACTTTTTGCCGTGACTTTCATTGTGCTGAAACGTGAAATTATCAAAAGTTGTGGGAGCGAGACTCGGCATAAGTCTACTCCATCTCACCCTTCATTTCAGCTCCAAAGTATAAATTCTTGATTTATTCTGAAATACTTTTCTCTATCATAGCATGAGTGAGTGTCTCACTATGGGAATGCCTCCTGCGTGACCTCATCAGAAGCACAATAACATTACGCCAGCCCCCTATTGGCTGGCATTGATGACGCCTATGTCATGAGGAGCAGGGACCCTCCCCCTATATAACAGGCTGACATAGCGAGGGTCGTCATTCAAAAACCTTTTCTCGCTTCTCATAGAAGCCTGTTGACGACTGTATATTTGTTGCTAGGCTAAACTGTCCACAGACTAGAGTGCACAACTCGGGTCACGGGCGCCTCGTTGCCAGCTGTACCATTATCTACTGACGTGAAAAATAGCAATATTTTTCCGAATAACAGATAGAACTACCTTTTTTCCAACAGGTAGCAATACCTTATTCAAACAGGTAGCAATACCTTCCCAACAGGTAGCCATACCTCCAGAAGTAGAAATACTTTCTGGCTGGGACACTCACCCGATATGTGTGGCATGTCTGGACTTATTCTATTCTTAATAGCACCGCCACCTCCTCCAGCTACCGCGGCCGGCCTGATGGACCTTCTCCAGAGGAGAGCAAGCCCAGTTACCCCCCTTCACAGGCCGCTTCACCTCCTCCCGACCTCGTTACAGGCTCCACGGGATGTGTTCCAGACAGAGTGCCAAAATCGGGCGGACTTTCATGTTCTGGTGCCCGCGCAAGTGATACGAAAACAGTGTTTTCAGCTCTGTCACACAAGCACTTTCATGAACTCTGTAATAAAAATGTCCCCACACGCCAGGCAGATTGCCGAGGGTGCTGTCAAATGTTAAAACATGTACAAAAAAAAAAAAATTGTTGACAAACAAGTCGAACTTGTCTGCCATAACACAGCTTGTAGGGCCCGACACGCCACTGTTTAGAGGCGTCAGAGCGCATAGACGGTGTGTGCTACGCGCCAAAGCAGCACGAGGGCGTTTCACGGAGTGGCCGGTCAGCCCTCTCTCTTTACACAGGGAGAGCTGGGCTGCCTGCACTCAGTGGACATGGGTGTTGAGAACTAGGGGTGGAACGGTTCACAAAATCCACTGTTCGGTTCATATCAAGGTTTTCGGGTCACGGTTTTTTGGTTCGGTTCGGTTGTTTTTTTCTATTTCTTTTAGATTCTAAAAATACCATGTATCAGATCTGTAGCCTAATAATTAGATTATTTTATTAATCAGATATTCTTAAGGACATGTCATGCAATCATGCAAAAACTGAAATAATGAGGCAGCATGTTTAGGGATTACTGTAACAATCTTAAATGAAAGGGAACTGAGATTTTGAAACAGTAGGAGAGACATTGCTTCATTTATGCATTTTAAGCAACACATTTATGGATATTTTACATAATCCAATATAGTACATATATTGTCTTTATTTAATCAATATAAATAGTAGTCATGACCTCAAAGTGCAACAAGCTTGTCAAAAAACAATCCTTGTTAAATGAACAAACCTGTTAACCAGAGGATTTCATTCAATTATTGGACTAAAGTAAAGTTTGAGGCTCTTTTACTTTTACTGAAGTATTTTATTTACATGCTACTTCATACTTCCACTTCACTATAAATCAGTGATAATATTCTACTTTTTACTCCACTACATTTATCTGATTACTTCAGTTACTTTACCAGGCTGACAAGCACGTATGAAACATTAGTTTATTCATCAAAAACTGGACTGGCACAAATTAACGTAACATAAATGCAGAGTAGCATGATTTTTCTGAAAATACCTTATTAACTTCTCCTCTTTACACTCAGATATGGCTGCAGAGTAAACCCAGGCTGTGCAGTGACAGAAACAAAAACTTCTGTCCATTCTCTGGTGAACTGGTGGTTTTGTGTGTCAACTGTTCTTTTTTTCAGAGTAGAAACAGACATTGCGGTGGTGATTTAACCAGACAGAAACAGTTGAGAACAATAACAGAGCGGAGCTTAGCGAGCTGCTGCCAATAGGATTCAGAAACCCACGAAGAAGAGCGCAGCTGGAGCGTGCGTAGCATTGTGGCCGCGCGCCTACAGGGAGCAAGTCTCCAAGCGCGCGCTGAGATACAAGAAAGGACAGTGGTCATGAAGGCTTACGCTACGTTGCACCTCATAAACCGAACGGTACACACGTGTCCCGAACCATGACATGCGTACCTAACGGGACCGATTTCTTTGAAAAAACCGTTCCACCCCTATTGAGAATGATAGAGAAGGGCTAGAGGCTTCAGTTCAATATCGCTCTAGCTTGTCAAGCTTGCTGTGCCTAGGAGCGTTACAGTTGTACTCACACTGGTCAAACAAACTCGACTTTGGCTGTGAAGCATGTTTGGGCATGGTACGAATGGACAGTGTGAGTGCGCCCTTACACTCTTTCTTCTCTGGGCTGAACCTCTCATGGCTTCAGCTTGGGGCGCAGGGTCTGGCTGATTGCATTTTACATACCGCTTGAAAAAGAGAGACAAGTTTAAAAACACAACAACAACAAAACAGAAAATGTTTTCAGATTAAAGTTACTTACATATAATGACCCCAGTGTCTTCCACCAAATAAGAAGTCCCAGCCTCACTGTGGGATAAGCTCAGTCTGTCACAGCAAATGAAAATAGCTTCAGGTCACAGACATTTACTTACACTCAGAATTACTTTTTTTCTGACCTCCAAAGACAGACTTTATATCTTTTGTTTTGGATCAGTGTCTACAAGAGCATCTAATGAAGTGGCTGGTTAATGTAAATATCTCAATGTTTGCATGGTGTCTGTTGTGACAAGTTTTTACCCAGCACATGAAACCTTACCCCTTACGTCTGGCCTCCTGAGATGAAGACTGTGTGGCTGGGCTGCAGTCCAGTGGCCATAGCTCCAAGGCCCTATTTCAGAGAGCAGAATTATTTTTCAGGATATTTTTTTTAAATCTTCAACTTTTAAAAAAAAAATTATGAATCAATGGAGAACATAGAATGCAACTTTATTGTGTTCATTTATTGACACTTTCCATCCTCTGACTAAGGCTCTTAAAGATAAATGTGCACGGGTGCATTTACAGTACATGCATTAATATCTCTACATCTACAGGATTAAAATGGAGGTTCTGCCTTTTTTCTAATATTTGTGTTTTTATCTTGGCTATATTGCAAATGAGGTTGCTCCTCAATTTATTCCCGAGTTTAAATAAAAGTTTTAAATAAAAATAAATGTACCTGATACCATGGTGAATCCTCGTATCAGAGCTCCCTTGATTATGTTTGTTATGTTCATGCTCAACCTACTCAGAGCTGAAGTAACTTTGATCGGCTGTTCAGAAAAGGCAGAGTTTCCCATCTCAGGATCAACTCAGAGGTCAGGCTCAGAGTTTGTCGGGCCCCGGTCGGTTTCATTATCTTCTCTGGCTGACAGCTCTATAAACAACAACAACAACAACAACAACAACAAACAAGAGAACAGTCACAAACCACAAACTTGTCCACTAAGTTAAACTCTACACAGTGTCAGCTTTTTGTGAAGCCAGGTGTTAAGTTACTTTGGTAATTAGTCACGCTTAGTGAGTCATTGGCAGTGGTAGAAAGTAGCAATAGCATGAATGTTAATTTTAACTATTGTTAGCAATATCATGCTAGCTGGCCAACTTAGATTACCCAAGCTAGTATAACGTTAGCTACTAACGGCTGCTGTTAAAAGCAGTAGTCAGTTGATTTGGTAAACTAAACAGCTAAGAAATAAATACTTGTTTTGCAACAAGGCGAAACATTTGAATAGGGATACTTTATTGCTCCCAAGCTGGGAAATTGCAGTGTAACAGTAGCATTAGACACAGACACATAGAAGCAGTAATATAAAAATACAATATTAAAGATACCTAAAAAATAAAATGTATAAATAAGCGGTCTAATTGTAGTGCTAATGTAAACATATAATAATCTAAGGTGCAGTGGACAGATTAAGAGAAAAACATTAAGGTTCTTCCGGTTGTATTGTTCAGATAAAAGTGAAACGTACCAGGTTCCGTAACATTTGATGCTCTGTTCTGTCCCTCTGAAGACGACCATACTCCGAGGAGACAGTTTGTCTCCTCCACCGACAACTGCTTGGATTTTCACGTCCATAGTAAATGTTGTAGTATAAATATATATATATGTAAATATATATATATTTATATAAATATATATATATAAACAGCAAAATGACACAGCTGACTCTCGCTCTCGCTGTTTATACAGATACTTCTATACTGTTTTAAACTGTCAGGTACTGTTAAAGATTTTCTTTAAAGTTATCATTCTTATGTTTTCTTATCATTCAAGGTAAATAATGAACAGGGGACTTAATGGACGTTAGCAATTGTTAATCATTCTATCAACGTTACCATGCACAGTTGGAAAAATACACAAAATGTCATCACTGAGTATAACGGTGTGGCAGTATAGTCCCAACCATAGTTTCCAACCACATAATAAAAGTAAATCATGCTTCAGTTGTTCAACTGACTAATGCCTCTGCAAAATGTAAACTGAAATTCCTGAGGGAAGTGAAGGCTTTTGAAGAGTGTAAGCTAGTCTAATGTACCTGTGTATCTGATTATACATTTCCTTCCTTGTATGTCTTTTCAGTGGAGACACACGTACTCCTGATTTGCATTTGAGTAGATCACAGCATGGTTATTTACTATGGAGGTAGAATTGTCTCAAAAAGATGTATTAATATGCTAAGATTTATAAATAAACTAATACAAATATACAAATATAAAAACGTGACATACAAATAAATAAACTCATTTGTAAGTTCTAGTTCTTGAATCAGTGTTGTTACCTGAGATCATCAGATGACTCGGGTCTTTCAAACTTCAGACATCCTACTCAGGTGACCCAACCACGGGTGATCAAATCGGGCTTGTGTTCAAGTGGCATTCACATTTCCCCATGGTTCTCCTCTCCGAATCCAGAGCCATCTGGAGGCTTTCTCAGCTGCTTCGGTGATGTTCTTGATGGCTCTGCTCCTTGCTGTTCCTGTGATGCCCAGGGCACTTAGGGCTTTGTGGAGCGAGTGCCCCACAAATCCTCTACTGCCGACTTCGATGGGCATACACCTAGCGTTCCAGCCCTGTGCATGACAGTCGATGACCAGGTTATCATACTTGGTCCTCTTCCTTTCATGGGCCTCCCCCAAGCGGTCCTCCCATGGCCAGGTCAGCTCCATGATCACGATGTTCTTTGTGCTCTCTGAGACCAGAAGGATATCTGGCCTCAGTGCGGAGCGGACAATGTGCTGAGGGAACCGCAACTGCTTCTCCATGTCTACAGAGAGCTGCCAGTCTTGTGCTGATGCCAGGATCCAGGATGGTGGCTTTTTACGGCCTGCCTTTGGCTGGTCTCCTGCTTTGACAAAAGCAATTGCGCAGGTTGCGTTGCGCACTCGGCCAGAGCTGCTGATTCTTTTGCTGATGGCTTCTGCAATCGGCTTCAGAACCTGGTTGTGGGGCCAGGTGTAACGGCCCTGGCTGAGCGCTTTTGGGCAGCAGCTCAGGATGTGTTCTAGAGTGCCTCTTGCGGAACACAATTGGGAGTTCGGGGTCTCCACTTTCCCCCAGGTGAAGAGGTTCGCCGGACTAGGGAGGACATTATAGACTGCCAGGATCAGGAAGCTGATGCGGTGTGGCTCAGACTGCCATGGCGTGTTCCCATCTGGTCCAGGCCCCCTGCTGCCCCAGACCAGCCGCTCTGCTTGTCCTTCCTTCCTGCACTGCAGTCCGGACCTCATCCTGTATCTGCCCGCGTTTCTCTTCCTGTAAAAATGAACGTGTATTTGTAAAAATATTTTTGATATTTAAAAATAAATGTACTTGCATTTGGATTTGGATTCTGCAACTGTGGATTGCTTTTTTGCTTTTCTCTCGATTATGTTATTTTGAGACGTTCCTACCGCAAATCGAGATCCACAAATAAAAGCTGCTGGATTTGAATATGAAGGGACTGCTGCCTCCCTGTTCAACCAGCAGGGGCGCTGTTAGGAAGCTCACTCGGTGCATTTCCGGGTTGTCCGTGGTGAGCTGAGCCACTTCCGGTAATAATGCTAGCTTACCTTCTACTGACAGAGCGTCCAGCGTAGTGTGAAAAAATGAGTCTCACTGTTGTAAAAGCTGGTAAGCGTTTAAAGCTTCAGCACCAAGTAAAGAAGATGCTTCTTCACCACTGTGTACAACTTCATATATAATGTATATGTGTAATTCATGTATAATTCCATCCCGAGTTTCCATCGTTTCCCTGTGAATACCAAGGTGAAGGCTGTGTGGCCCGAGACCTCCGACCCATACTCTGACCCCAGAGTTGCTGACGGCGGACAGAAGAAGAGGACAGCATTCAGCCTGTGGAAGTCACCGTTAGCTGCAGCTCGAGTCTCTGCAGCTGCGGACTACAATTACAATACAACGCATCGCCGGATCCCAGGAGGATATTCGCTTTTATACAAGGTATGTGTATTGGGGTTTGCGGCAAGATGGCGAGGAGTGCAGGCGCGCCATAAACAGCTCCAGGTAGAGGGACCTTGAAATTGAACTATTTGAATAACAACTCACAAGAACTTATTTCGGTTAGTTGTAAATTGGCCAGAAGCGCTGAGGATTAGTCGATGACTTCAGTTAAATCACTTTCTAAAAGCCGCAATTCAAACCGTAACATGGCTAAAGCTAGTGCTAACGCTAGAGCTAAGGCTTTCATAACAAAACTATTGCGGACATGAGGACATGGAGACAAGCACCAAAGGAACAAAAAACTTACATTCTCGTTCCAATCCACCAGTACCTCAGAAAAAGTCAAAAGGAGATAAGGTCCCTTTTAAAGAAAGCAGTGCCGGAGAAACCTGCAAAGATCTTACTGCAGAACGGTGTATTATAAAAATAGAAAGATCTACAAATGAGTCAGCAGAGATCGTCTCAACCATCAAGGGGGGATTTTTTCTAACACAAATTCACAGAAGCTCTCACTACACCTTCTTCGGACAAATCCCAAAATGTCTCCTTCCAGTCTCTCACTTTATACTGATGTTCGTGTGTTGACATGCACCATGATTTCATATATACACTACTGCTTTATCCTACGCTACTACTGGCCATCACCTCCCAGGCTCTCCCAGGGTGTGTGTGTGTGTGTGTGTGTGTGTGTGTCCGGTTCCTGGTGCAGGCAGTCTATGATGCCCTCCCAAGCCCAGCAAACCTTCAAACCTGGGGGAAGAGTGAGACACCTTCTTGTCCCCTTTTCTCCAGAAGAGGCTCCCTAGAACATCTCCTTAGCTGCTGCCCAAAAGCCCTGGCTGACGGTCGCTATTGTTGGCGCCATGACCAGGTGCTTAAGGCAGTAGCTGAGAGTATAGCCTCAGCTATCAGCACCAGTAGACACCATCGAGCTCCTAAGACAGTCCCCCTCGTCAAGGCCGGAGAGAGAACACAGACTCGGCCACAGGCAACAACAGGCCTCCTCCACACAGCCCCTGATTGGGTGCAGCAGGTTGACCTTGGAAAACAGCTGAGGTTCCCACAACACATTGCACCAACATCCCTCCGACCAGACATGATTATAACATCTGAGGTCTCAAAACAACTGATCATGCTGGAGCTAACCGTGCCCTGGCAAGAGCGGATTGAGGAAGCCAACAAAAGGAGCGCGAGAAGTACCAGGAACTGGTGGAGGTGTGCAGAGGCAGGGGCTGGAGGACAGTCTATGAGCAAGTAGAAGTTCGCTGCAGAGGCTTTGCAGGATGCTCGCTCTGCAAAGTATTCGGTCGACTGGTTATTACAGGGGCGGCCAAGAAGAGGGCCATTCAATCTGCCAGTGAAGCCGCAGAGAAAGCCACAAGGTGGCTGTGGATTAAGAGGGCTGATCTGGGACGCGGGCTGGGACTTAATCACTCCTGGCAGGGTAGCCAGGGCGAGGGTGTTTGTTGCAAGACCTGATACACCCTACGGCACCAGGAAACAACACTGATGATGCGTCCCAGTGCATCCAGGAGATGTTTGTTAAAGAGTGTGTGTGTGTGTGTGTGTGTGTGTCCAGAACGTCATCAAAACATGCCCAAAAATAGTCCTGTTATTCACTTGGCAGGACGTGATCTTATTGGCCTCTATTTCCTGTTATTGGCGTGCAAGGAAGGCAGGACTGAAGTGTTCTGAGGCCCCTATGCCTTCATTAACAGACAGAGTCATACCTTAGACATAACTGACCTCAAATCTATATCTGGGATACTGAGTCCCACAAACAGGTGAGTTTAATTATGAAAGTTAATATGTTCAGGTCTTACTACCTACTACCTATAAGGTAACAAACTTATTCATATTTCATAACACTTCAAACAATTCCATTGTTCTTTTTGTGTTCTGTGTTTTATGTTTGACTTTCAAGAAATTACACCCCTCTTATCTCCATTAAAGGGGTCTAAGGGACATAACCAAAAGGAAAAGCTTTTTTTTGTTCTGTAAAGGGAAGAATGGAAAAAAATATTTTCTACAAGAAACTCACACCAAGATTGAGGACACTGTGTTTTGGTCTAAACAATGGGGAGATATAGCTTACTTCAGACATGGCACTTCAAGATCAGCAGGGGTCGCCATCCTTCTAAAAAAACTTCCAAGGCCAGATTGTAACACACACTGCAGATGAACAAGGCCATTGGCTGTTCTGATCATAACCCTTCATTGTTTGATATTCATTTTGATTTACATATATGGATGCAATGAAAGTAGAGAAAACAAGAACTTATTTGAGAAAATTGATTTACATTTAGATCGTCTGAAACCATCACATTCAACAAAGAATATTCTAATCACTTTAGTCCAGGATGATTTTCTTGATAAATATCCTCTTAAATACTACATTTACTAACTTCTGCAATGAACAGGGTCTAGTTGATGCATGGAGACACCTTAATCCTGGAATAATTAAGTTCTCATGGTTCAGTCCAAATTACCAGCTAAAATCTAGAATTGACCACTGGTTGATTGCAAACCACTTAGTATGTCATAAAATCACCACGTATTGTCTATAACTTACACCATGTTCGAACATAATCATCATCATCGGATCTGAGTCTGTATGTTTTGGACACTCGAGTGAAGAGAGGGGCAGAGCTGTCAACTGATCACCATCTGGTGATGAGTTGGGTCACAGGATGGGGGAAGATTCTGGACAGACCAGGTAAGCCCAAATGAGTAGTGCGGGTGAACTGGGAACGTCTGGAGGAGGCCCCTGTCTGAGAGATCTTCAACTCACACCTCCGGCAGAGCTTTTCTGGCATCCCTATGGAGGTTGGGGGCATTGAACCGGAGTGGGCAATGTTCAAATCTTCCATTGCTGAAGCTGCAGCGGTGAGCTGTGACCTCAAGGTCTTAGGTGCCTGAAGGGGCGGTAACCCTCGAACACCGTGGTGGACACTGGTGGTCAGGGAAGCTGTTCGACTGAAGAAGGAGGCCTATGTTATCCCAGAAGACTTCGGAGGCAGTTGCAAGATACCGACGGACCAGAAGGGCTGCAGCCTCTGCTGTGTCAGAGGCAAAGCAGCGGGTGTAGGAGGAGTTCGGAGAAGTCATGGAGAAGGACTTTCGGGTGGCACCAAGGTGCTTCTGGAAAACCATTCGACACCTAAGGCGGGGGAAAAGGGGAGCAGTCCAAGCTGTTTACAGTAAGGACGGGGCGCTGGTGACCTCAGCTGATGAGGTAATCGGGCGGTGGAAGGAGCACTTTGAGGAACTCCTTAATCGACTAACGCCCTCTTTTGTAGAGGCAGAGCTGGAGGCTGATGGGGAATCTTTGTCAGTATCTCTGGTGGAAGTCACTGAGGTAGTCAAACAACTCCACAATGGCAAAGCCCCAGGGGTTGATGAGATTCATCCAGAAATGCTGACAGCTTTGGGTTTGGAGGGGCTGTCTTTGTTGACACGTCTCTTCAACATTGCGTGGAAGTCTAGGACAGTGCCAAGGGAGTTGCAGACTGGGGTGGTAGTTCCCATTATTTAAAAAGGGGGACCAGAGGATGTGCGCCAATTACAGGGGAATCACAATACTCAGCCTCCCTGGTAAAGTCTACTCCAAGGTGCTGGCAAGGAGGGTTCGTCCTATAGTGGAACCTCAGATTGAAGGATCCTGAAGGGGGCCTGGGAGTATGCCCATCCAGTCTACATGTTCTTTGTGGATCTGGAGAAGGCATATGACCGGGTCCCTCGGGAGATACTGTGGAAGTGCTGCAGGAGTATGGGGTGAGGGGGTCACCCCTGTGTGCCATCCAATCTCTGTTCACCCAAAGCGAGAGCTGTGTCCGGATCCTCGGCAGTAAGTCAGATTCGTTCCCGGCGAGGGTTGGCCTCCGCCAGGGGTGCGCTTTGTCCCCAATCCTGTTCGTGATTGGACAGGATATCGAGGGGTAGTCGTGGTGGGGAGGGGTTGCAGTTCGGTGGGCTGAGGATCTCGTCTCTGCTTTTTGCAGTCCCCTGGGCACCTCCCTAGGGAGGTGTTCCAGGCACGTCCAGTTGGGAGAAGGCCTCGGGTAAGACCCAGGACTAGGTGGAGAGATTATTTATCCACACTGGCCTGGGAACGCCTCGGGATCCCCCAGTTAGAGCTGGTTAATGTGGCCCGGGAAAGGGAAGTTTGGGGTCCCCTGATAGAGCTGCTGCCCCTGGTTTGTTCGGTCCAGAGCTAAATTGATAGAAGAGGGAGAGAAAAACACAGCATATTTTTGTGGTCTTGAAAAAAGAAGACAAAAAAAATAATATCAGATACCTGACAGTTAATAACAAAGAAATCACAGATGAAAAGTTAATCTCTTGGGAACTGTGTACGTCTTATAGCCATCTTTACAGCTCTAAATTTTCTAAAGAGGATTCTTATACATCTTTAAAGGATATAGCAAAATATATTCCTGAAATTGATGACAACTATAAAAAAAAACATGTGAAAATGAAATAACAATCACAGAACTTGATGCAGTAATAGGACGTGTCTCTCTCTCAATAAAGTCCCCGGCTCAGATGGTCTCACTGGAAACTTTTATAGACACCTCTGGGAAATTACTGCATCAGCCTTCTTTCTTTCTTTCCAGGACATGTATGCTCCCACCCACAATGAGACATGATGTTATCGTCTCAATTCCAAAGCCAAATAAAGACCCCGGAGTTATAGAAAACAGAAGGCCTATTACTCTAAGAAATTCAGATTACATGCTCCTAACCTACATTTTCATGATCCGTCTTCAAACAGGGATCGCACATCTTATTGCAGAAACACAATCTGGCTTCTTAAAAGGAAGATCAACCCACAATAATATTAAATTCAATTCAATTCAATCAATTCAATTCAATTCAATTCAATTCAATTTTATTTATAGTACCAAATCATAACAAAAGTTATCTCAGGACACTTTACAGAGTAGGCATAGACCCAACAATTCCCCCGTAGAGTATGGTGGCAACGAAAACCTTCCTGGGCAGGCAGGAAGGCAGGCAGGAAGGTCGGACAGACCCAGCTCTGTGGAGGACGGCCATCTGTCTTGACCGGTTGGGGTGGAAGAAAAGGAGAGAGAAAGAGAGAAACACAAAGATAGACAAAAGACAGAGAGACTGACACACTTCCAGAGATGCAAGCAGCCAGCGAGTAACAGTTACTATAACAATATCTATAGTAATGGGAACATGACCCACATGTTATGGCAGTCTACACAGCAGAACAGCAGGAACACGCACATCCAAGGTGAGAGAACATGAAAATGATAATAGTTATGACAAACATGATCGATGGTGAGTAGGGGCAATAGCAGCTACGATACAGCAAGACATACAACTGATGGTGTTTTATGGCTACAAATTTGATAATTTATAAGATTAGTGACAGTATAAATGACTAATAGTTATTGAAGTAGCAGGAAGCGCCATGCAGGACCACGGCAGCAGGCACCACCACGATCAGCAGAGACCTGCCTACAGGACCAGGGCAGCAGGCACCACAAACATCAGGAGAGACCAGCACACAGGACCACGGCAGCAGGCACCACCACGATCAGCAGAGACCTACACACAGGACCACGGCAGCAGGCACCGAAACCATCGGCAGAGACCTGCACACAGGACCACAGGACCACGGCAACAGGAATCACCACCAGCATCAGCCGAGACCTGCGCACAGGACCAGGGCAGCAGGCACCACCAGCATCAGCAGGGACCTGATACACAGGAACAAGGCAGCAGGCACCACCACCATCAGCAGAGAACTGCACAGGACCACTGTAGCAGGCACCACCACCATCAGCAGAGACCTACAAACAGGACCACGGCAATAGGCACCACCACCATCAGCAGAGACCTACCCACAGGACCACGGCAGTAGGCACCACCACCATAAGCAGAGACCTGCGAGAGGACGAAGCACAAACAACTCCGGGGAAGAAGTTGAATTAATAACATGCATTGATGAGACATGAATGACATAGACAGAGAGGAGAGAAGGTCAGAGTATTAGGAAAAGTATTATCCCCCAGCAGACTAGGCTTACAGCAGCATCATTAAGCTGAACAAACGCAGCTTTAAGAATAACAACAACAACATAGCTGAGGGCTCGTAAGCCATAGCTGTAAGCTTTATCAAAAAGGAAAGTTTTAAGTTCACTCTTAAATATGGGGACAGTGTCTGCCTCCCGAATAACACTTGGGAGTTGGTTCCACAAGAGAGGAGCTTGGTAGCTGAAAGGCTCTGCCTCCCCTTCTATTTTTGGAGACTTTAGGAACGACAAGTAGCCCTGCATTTTCAGAGCGCCATCTAGTCGGGTGATACGGTACTATGAGCTCTTTAAGATACGACAGAGCCTGACCAATAAGAGCTTTATAGGTAAGGAGAAGGATTTTAAATTATATTCTAGATTTTACAGGTAGCCAGTGCAAAGAGGCTAATACAGGAGAAATATGTTCTCTTCTGTTTGTTTTTGTTAGTACACGAGCTGCAGCATTTTGGACCAACTGGAGACTCTTAACAGACTTATTGGAGCAGCCTGATAATAAGGAGTTGCAGTAGTCTAGCCTAGAAGTAACAAATGCCTGGACTAGTTTTTCTGCAGACACAATGTTCCTAATTTTCGCAACATTACGCAGGCGAAAATCGAAGGACATATCCTGGTCAAAAATAACACCCGGATTCCTTACTGTGGTGTTGGAGGACAACACAACATCATCCAGAGTAACAATATCTTTAGTTATTGATTTTCGGAGGCCTTTGGGGCCAATTACGATGACTTCAGTTTTATGTGAGTTTAACATCAGAAAATTGCAGGTCATCCAGCTTTTTATTTCCTTAATGCACATTTGAAGTTTATCTAACTGATCAGTGTCTTCTGGTATGATCGATAAATATAATTGTGTATCATCAGCATAATAATGAAAATTTATGGAGTGCTTCCTTATAATATTTCCTAAGGGAAGCATATATAAGGTGAATAGAATCGGTCAAAGGACAGAACCCTGTGGGACTCCGTGACTAACTTTAGTGTGAATGGAGGATTTGTCATTAACATGTACAAACTGAGATCTATCTGATAAATAAGACTTAAACCAGCTCAGTGCGGTTCCTTTAATACCGATCAGATGCTCTAGTCTCTGTAGCAGGATGTGATGGTCAATAGTGTCGAAGGCAGCACTAAGATCCAGCAAAACAAGCACAGAGACAAGTCCTTTGTCTGAAGCTATGAGAAGGTCGTTAGTAATTTTTACCAGTGCTGTCTCAGTGCTATAATTCGCTCTAAATCCTGACTGGAAATCCTCAAGTAACTCATTATTATGTAAAAAGTCGCACAGCTGATTGGCGACTAATTTCTTGAGGATCTTAGAGCGAAAAGGAAGGTTAGATATAGGTCTATAGTTGCCTAGTACCTCAGAATCAAGACTGGGCTTTTTAAGAAGAGGTTTGATTACAGCTACTTTAAAAGACTGTGGTACATAACCTGCTGATAAAGACATGTTAATCATATCTAATACAGGAGTGCTAACTAAAGGTAACACTTCTTTAAGTAACCTAGTTGGAATAGAGTCTAGGAGACAAGTAAAGGTATTTGATGCTGAAATAGTAGAGGTTAATTTGTTAAGGTCGACTGTAGAAAAGCAGTCCAAGAATATATCAGGTCGTACAGTTTCTAAGGTTCCTGGGTCTGAAGAAAAATCGGTGCCAAGCGAGTTTATTTTGTCTTTAATAGTTATAATTTTGTCATTAAAGAAGGCCATGAAGTTGTTACTACTGAGGGTTATAGGAATACATGGCTCAATAGGGCTGTGGCTATCTGTCAGCCTGGCTACAGTGCTTAAATAAAATCTAGGATTGTTCTTATTCTCCTCTATTAAAGATGAGTAATAGGCTGCTCTAGCATTATGGAGGGCCTTCCTATATGTCTTTTGACTTTCATGCCAAGCTAAGCGAGATTCATCCAATCTAGTAGAGTGCCATTTACTTTCTAATTTTCGCGATATTTGTTTTAGTTCACGGGTTTGTGAGTTTGTGAGTAACTTCCTCTGTTTCATTATCTTCTTTTTTAAAGGAGCATCAGAGTTGAGTGTTGTTTGTAGTGAGCCTGCAACACTGTCAACAAAATGATCAATTTCAGAGAGACAAACGTCAGTGCAAGTATCTGGAATATTAGGATAAGGCATTAAAGTAAATGCAGATGGAATCGCTTCCTTAAATTTAGTTACAGCACTATCAGATAAACATCTAGTGTTTCAAACAGGGATCTCACATCTTATTGCAGAAACACAATCTGGCTTCTTAAAAGGAAGATCAACCCACAATAATATAAGGCTGGTAATAGATATACTGTAATACAGTACAGAGATCTCATTAAAGATAACGGTTTTAATCTTTTCTTAGATTTCTACAACACATTTGATTCAGTGGAGCATTGATTTATAATGACGATGCTTGAACATTTTGGGTTTGGAGTTAACTTTAGAAATCTAATTAGGGGACTATACCAAAATATTAACAGTTGTGTCACGTTACTCAACGGGATTACTTCCAGCTTTAAGATTGATGTGGGAATCCCCCAGGCTGTCCCATCTCACCATTTTTGTTTCTATTAGTCACTGAAATGTTAGCAATTTATAATAAAAACTGCAATGACATTAAAAAACTAAATGTTTTAGGTACATATTTTATCATCAGTCAACTGGCAGATGACACAACTATGTTTCTGAAAAATAGACATCAAATCCCAATAACTATTGAAGAAAAATGTAATATTCTCTAAGGCTTCAGGATTAACATTTAATTAAAAAAAATTAACTATTTTCTATTCACGACACGCCGCTAGAAAATATTTGTAATATCCCTATCAAATCATAAATCAAATATCTAGGAGTCCACCTAACAAAGGATACAAAAGTAGGTCAATCATTGAATGTGGATAACAAACTAAAAGAATGTAAAGCAAAGTTAAATGTATGGCTCCAGAGAGATTTATCAATACTAGGTCGAATTTACCTTACCAAAATGGAAAGTTTGTCAGGATGTATATACCCATTCTACTCTCATGCCATCCCAAATGAACTCATAAAATCCATAAACCAAATTAACCTCAATTTTATTTGGGGAAACAAACCACACTCTATGAAAAAAAAAGCAACATGATCAAAGAAATAGCAGAAGGAGGACCAAAGGTTATTGATTTGGATCACCTTAATGGAACTTTGAAGATAAATTGGCTGAAATCTTGGATAACACATAGCAACTCTTTTTGGTACTGTATCCCAAATCATATATTCAAAAAAAATGGAGGACTGACACTTCTTTTTATTACAGACTTTGATATTAATAAACTCCCTGTGTTATTATCAGAGTTCCACAAACAGATATTAATGTACTGGAAAATGTTATACGTACATAACTTCTCACCTCATGCTACTATACTCTGGAACAACAGATACATACTGTACCCAAATAAGTCCTTATTTTACAGAGACTGGTTTGAGAAAAATATAGGGTCCATGGTTGATTTAATGGAGGATAGGGTATCTCCCGAGGGACCCGGTCATATGCCTTCTCCAGATCCACAAAACACATGTAGACTGGATGAGCATACTCCCAGGCCCCCTCCAGGATCCTTGCGAGAATGAAGAGCTGGGCGGTGTTTCAATTTGAGGTTTGACTATAGGACGAACCCTCCTTTCCAGCACCTTGGAGTAGACTTTACCAGGGAGGCTGAGTATTGTGATACCCGTGTAATTTGCACACACCCTCTGGTCCCCCTTTTTAAACAGAGGAGCCACCACCCCGGTCTGCCACTCCCTTGGCACTGTCCCAGACTTCCACGCAATGTTGAAGAGACGTGTCAACCAAGACAGCCCTTCCAAACCCAAAGCTTTCAGCATTTCTGGACGAATCTCATCAACCCCTGGGGCTTTGCCACTGTGGAGTTGTTTGACTACCTCAGTGACTTCAGCCAGGGATATTTACAATGATTCCCCATCAGCCTCCAGCTCTGCCTCTACAAAAGAGGGCGTGTTAGTCAGATTAAGGAGTTCCTCAAAGGGCTCCTTCCACTGCCCGATTACCTCATCGTCTGAGGTCACCAGCGTCCCGTCCTTACTGTAAACAGCTTGGACGGTTCCCAGTTTCCCTCTCCTGAGATGTCGAATGGTTTTCCAGAAGCACCTTGGTGCCGCCCGAAAGTCCTTCTCCATGACTTCTCCGAACTCCTCCCACACCCTCTGCTTTGCCTCTGACACAGCAGAGGCTGCAGCCCTTCTGGCCTGTCGGTACCTTGCAACTGCCTCCGGAGTCTTCTGGGATAACATATCCCGGAAGGCCTCCTTCTTCAGTCGGATAGCTTCCCTGACCACCGGTGTCCACCACGGTGTTCGAGGGTTCCCGCCCCTTGAGGCACCTAAGACCTTGAGAACACAGCTCACTGCTGCAGCTTCAGCAATGGAAGATTTGAACATTGCCCACTCCGGTTCAATGCCCCCAACCTCCACAGGGATGCCAGAAAAGCCACGTACACTTATGAGTATCCTTATGTTCAAACATGGTGTTAGTTATAGATAATCCGTGACTAGCACAGAAGTCTAATAACTGACGACCACTCGGATTTAGATCAGGGAGGCAGTTCCTCCCAATCACGCCTCTCCAGGTGTCTCTATCATTTCCCACGTGGGCGTTGAAGTCTCCCAGCAGAACTATGGAGTCCCCTACCTGCCCCATGCAGGACTCCATTCAGGGTCTCCAAGAAGGCTGAATACTCTGAACTGCTATTCGGTGCATATGCACAAACAATAGTCAGAGTTTTCCCCCCTACCACCCGCAGGCGTAAGGAGGCGACCCTCTCGTCCACCGGGGTGGACCAACACCGCGGCGCTCAGCCGGGGGTTTGTGAGTATCCCCACACCTGCCCGGCGACTCACACCCTGGGCAACTCCAGAGAAGAATAGGGTCCACCCCCTATCCAGGCGTACGGTTCCAGAACCGAGACTGTGTGTGGGGGTAAGCCCCACCAGATCTAACTGGTAGCGCTCCACCTCCCGCACGAGCTCCGGCTCCTTCCCCGACAGAGAGGTGACATTCCACGTCCCAAGAGCCAGCTTCTGCTGCCCGTGTCTGGTCTGTCGAGGCCCCTCACCTTCACTGCCACCCGTGCAGCAACGCACCCGACCCAAGTGGTTCCTCCTGCGAGTGGTGGGCCCACAGGATGGAGAGGAGGGAGGTGCCACGTCACTTTTTCGGGTTGTGCCCGGCCGGGCTCCATAGCAAACCTGGCCACCAGGCGCTCCCTCCGTCTGGGCCTGGCTCCAGACGGGGGCCCCGGGCTTCCTCTGGGCAGGGTCTCTCTTCCTCTTCCTTGTTTGCCTCTTATCATTGACCCAAATATCTTGTTTTTGTTTCATTTTAGATTTGATTCGTACAAATCTTTCCTGGCCTTTTGGAAACAAGTGGAGCCAGCAGCAAACACAAAATTTGTCAGAATCTCCTCTACTAATGCTCATGTAACTGCACACCAAGCTATAAAACTGCTTGTCGATGAATTGCTGCTCTCTCTGATGTATCTTTCTGCGGGCCTGTCTCAGGGATCCAGCCAATCGTTTCTCGAGTCACCTGACCACCGTCATATTCAGGATTAGAATATCATGGACTCACTTCTTGTATTCACGGCTGGGTTCCATTCACCTGTGGATTCGACTAGAAGATGTCAAAGCACACATCCTACCTGAATTTGCTGCATTTCCTGACACACAGTGATCCTGGATTGCACAGACATATTTTGTCAGACCCCCTCCTCTCTGCTTCTGCATGGCAAGGTTTATTCTTTGTCTTTGTGCCTTGACACACTGTTTTAATTGTATTGTTTTCTAACATATGATTCACCTATCAATAAATTATCAGAAGTGTACTTGATGTTTACCAGTCTTTACAATCAGTCATACAACATATCAAGAGGATTTTATTTACTTTTGGTAAAAGCAGACAATATTATATTTATACAATATTTGGGTAGAGGTTCATTCCTTTGGATAACTTTTTCTTATATTGAAATACAAATCCATGAAATAAGTACTTTATTTGCAAAACATTTGAGGTAGACCACCGGATAGACATCATGGGTTTGAAGAAAACTGTTGACATTTAACTGCACACAGGAATAGCGGCATCTGTCTGAGTTGATCACTTAAAAATAACAAGGCACCTTGTATCGGTTTGTACCAAGGGAGAAGGGGATGATTCACGTTTTCATGGAACATGGTAAGTAAAAGTAGAAAAAGAAAAAATCCCCCTGTTCCCTGATGACTGCAGCCACCTCTTGGTCCTTGTCCTCCTCTGCAGAAACAACAAAGTCCCACTAGTCAGTGTAAACTCATAAGCTTGATCGCTGCTACCACAGCGCTAAAAATAAATAATAATCAAAGTGAATAGCATCAGCACCACAGTTTGTTACATGTGATGTGATTTCCCAACTGGTATGAGCACAAACTTTATAAAAGTCAAGGACATCATTGAGGTGACCATAGACTGTAAAATAGATACTTTACTTTATACTACAAGGTTCGTACACCTTTTCCAAGGTCAAATTTCCAAGCTTTTCCAGCACCTTACAGCTGTGGCCAATTACATATTTTTACGACTACATACATTTCATGTACATTTCAAGCATTTTCAAGCACTTTATCCAAAATCCAAGCACTATTTAAACCATTAAAACACAACATCAAAATTCAAGGATTTCAAGCACTTGTACAAACCCTGATACTATCTATGGATTGGACAGTTAGCCGTTTACCACAGATGTCGATAGTGCTAAAGGTTCTAAAGGATCTTTTACTTTGAGCAGCTGTTAGCTAATGCTAACGTTAGATTAGCTGCTGATAACCTATCTAAAAGTGAATCTGAGAGACAGTACTAGCTGCTCGTTCTGTCAATAGTGACAATTATAACATAATGACATTCTCTATGTGAAGATACTGATCTCACATCAGTGTAATGTGTGTATAAAATATGTTTATTTTTTTCAAAACTTTATTCAGAACATTTTGCAATCATCAAAAACATTACAAACATATTCATAAGGCTTTATTGACAATACAATAAGGTACATGCAAAAAATTAATAAAATAAGGTATGCAGTACATATATAATGAAGTAAAAATATTTAAGGCTTTATTTTTTAACAAGGGGAAAAAACAGTTTCATTAGTTAGCGGACACAGTGGGGAAATGTTTAAAAAATGTTATATAATTTCTATGCTTTAGTTCCATTCATCAATTTTAGAGATTTTACATGTATTTTAAATTCAGTCAGGGAAAAAATTAAATTGGGGGATGATTTTAGAATTCTATTTTGTGGATAAAAATTTTTACCAAACATAAAATTACATTACAACAGAGTTTGTCGTTTTTGTTTTGCAGAATCAAACCAAATGTGACATTGGCCCTCATCAATCTCTATCAATCTTGCTTGAAAACGGGCGCAGATCTGAGCGCAGAATTGGTTGTACGACAGGACACACGTTTGATTTATGAAACATTCATATCTGACCAATCTCAGCGTACGAATGAGCGGGCCTTGATAAATGCGGCGGCTGAATTTGATTGTCATTAACATGTTACGCCCTTAAATATTCCTGGTTCGGAGGCCTAGCCCTCTGAGGTCAAACATGCAGAAGAGAAACGCTGGTACGAAAAGAAACTTTTCGACACACAGATCAGCATCCTGACATCCGATATGGAGCAAAATAAAGATGTGCTTTTTGGCAGTCTTAAGAGTGGAATAAAAGGGGCCCATAAAAACGCTGTATGGAAAAGAATAACGGAGGCAGTCAACCCGAAGCAGTGCTCCACTGTGACCCGTGTGCATGTGTGCGCACTGTTGAACCTGCGCTCCTGCTCTGTAGCAGGGTTTGCCAGCGGGGTTATTAGGTATTCCGTTAGGGCAGTGTTTTTCAACCACTGTGCCGCGGCACACTAGTGTGCCGTGAGAGATCGTCAGGTGTGCCGTGGGAAATTATCCAATTTCACCTAATTGGTCTAAAAAAAATGTTTGAAAACAAATTAATTATTATCTGCAAATAATATACCATTGTCGAGTGACCGTTCTGCAGTGGTGACTGAGAGCGTAATCATGTAAAACTCTTCCATTACACTAGATGGCAGCAGGAAGCGCATTGCATTGTACGTTGAGACAAGAGAATTAGTGAGGCATGAAAGTGACCGCTGGCGGTAAAAGCATTGTGGGTAAGCGAGACTACGGTGACAGTGATGGAGAAGTTTTTGAAGAGGAAAAATGCCAATTCCGAACTGGACCCTGGACAAAATTCGGACCCAGAAGAAGGCCCTAGTATGAGTGGAGGAAAGAAAGCAAAGACGGTGAGCTCGAGGCAATACAGCGAGAGTTACGTTTCATTTGGATTTACTTCCACCGGGGATGCAAAGACACCGATCCCGTTGTGCTTGGTGTGCGGCGAGAGGCTATCCAACAGTGCTATGGTACCAAGCAAGCTTAAACGCCATCTCCAAACGAAACACCCGTCGCTTCAAAATAAGAATAAGGAGTATTTTGTTCGCCTGCGTGAACACACGGAGAAACAGGCAACATTTATGAGAAAAACCACAAAGGTAAATGAGAGAGCCCTTAAAGCTAGCTACCACGTAGCTGAACTTGTAGCTAAATCCAAACGGTCCCACACTGTGGCAGAGACATTAATATTACCCGCCCGCAAAGCCATGTAAATGAGATGCTGGGACCTGAAGCGGTTAAAGAAGTAGCCAAAGTCCCTCTCTCAGATAACACAATTGCAAGACGTATTGATGACATGTCTGCCGACATCGAAAGTGTGGTTTTGGAAAAGATTCGTATCAGTGAGAAATTTGCGCTGCAACTTGACGAGTCCACGGATATTAGTGGACATGCTCAACTCTTGGCCAATGTGCGTTTTGTGGATGGAGACGTAATCAGAGAAAACTTTCTGTTTTGCAAGGCTTTGCCAGAAAGAACAACGGGAGAGGAAATTTTTCGGGTCACATCAGAGTATCTCGAAAAAGGAGGACTTAAGTGGGAAAACTGCACGGGTGTCTGCACTGATGGAGCCGCAGCCATGGTCGGGCGCACCAAAGGCTTCGTTAGCAGAGTGAAGGAAACAAACCCAGATGTGATAGTTACGCACTGTTTCTTACACCGTGAGGCCCTCGTTGCCAAGACTTTACCAGCAGAACTAGCCCCTGTGTTGGATGATGTTGTGGGCATTGTAAACTTTGTAAAGACACGACCTGTGAAAAGCCGCATATTTGCGTCTTTGTGTGAGGAAATGGGAGCGGAGCATAAAGCCTTGTTGTTTCACACGGAGGTCCGATGGTTGTCCCGCGGCAAGGTGCTGGCCCGTGTGTATGAGCTGCTGGAGGAACTCAAGGTGTTTCTGACAAATGAGGGGTCCGATTACGCAAAACTGCCTGCAAGTGATGAGTGGTGTGCAAGGCTGGCATATCTGGCGGATATTTTTCATCATCTGAATGAACTGAACACACGAATGCAAGGCCGGAATGAAAACCTGCTCACAAGTACGGATAAAATAAATGGCTTCCGTTCACAGGTGTACCTCTGGCAACAACATGTGGAAAGTGGCAACCTTGAAATGTTTCCACGCACCAAGAAATGGCAAGATGTTCACACTGCTGCACTGTGTGAGATCATTAGTAAACATCTGAAAACTCTCAAGGAGAAGATGTCATTTTATTTCTCTTCAGCCTACACTGATAGCCTTGACTGGGTTAGGGACCCATACAGCTCAGCAGTTTTTGGAAAGGACATGACTTTGCA
Organism: Echiichthys vipera; assembly: GCF_963691815.1. NCBI lineage: Eukaryota > Metazoa > Chordata > Actinopteri > Perciformes > Trachinidae > Echiichthys > Echiichthys vipera. The sequence goes on along the minus strand of NC_139825.1, from coordinate 2,587,588 downwards.
GGAGCAGGAGGAACTAACTGAACTGAGACAAAATCGTGGTCTGAAGCTAAGCTTTGCTGATCTACCTTTGGACAGTTTTTGGTTGACTGCTGCCAAGGAGTTCCCTATTCTGGCAAACAAAGCTATTGTGACATTGCTCCCATTTTCCACGACATATCTGTGTGAGGTGAGCTTCTCCAGCCTGACTGCCATCAAAACTACAAACAGAGAGCAACTGAGAGCTGTTGAGGAAGAGCTTCGTGTGTGTCTTTCTTCAATTCCTGCCAGGATATCAGCTCTTTGTTCATCCAAACAGGCACAGGTTTCACACTGAGTGAGTAAAATACACTGAGATTGACATTTTGTACATGTAACTCTTCATATTTCTCAGTGTAGAACAGTGAAATCTTTCCCAAATATTATTGCTTCTGTCATAATAAGCACTATATTTCTGTATTCCTGGTGATTTATGATTTTGCAAAACACTTTGACGTTTTCTACTACCTTTAAGACCACATTGTTAAGTGCACTTTTTATTTGAAAGAAGAAATATAAATGATGATAAAGTCCTTTATTCTTTGTGTTTATTTGATTCCTATTCAAGACACTTTGATGAGAATTACTATATTGTTAATATAGGCTACAGAGTATCATTTTTTAACATGTTTGGCTGGTGGTGTGTTTTTCAATGAAAAAAATGTACCTTGGCTCAAAAAAGGTTGAAAAACACTGCGTTAGGGGATAACCTTTGTCACCTAGAAGAACCATACCAAGATGTTAATCATCTGATACCTTGTTTGATTTAATGCAATTTATCGAGGGTAGCCACTTACCGAGGAGATGACTTTGGCTCTACAGTGCGCTTTCCTGCAGCCACGCGCCAACACATTCATTCATTCATCAATTCATCTTCAACCGCATGTCCCTGTCGGGGTCGCGGGGGACTGGAGCCGAGCTGTTTTGAAATATAAAAGAATCGTGTGTCTTCCCCTAGCCACCTTGCCACCACGTTTAAAAGTGATAGCTTGGAATAACATATCACCTGTACATTTATCGAGTGGTAGTTTTTGCGATTGATGAATGCGTAATCATTCATGGATGGTGCCTTCAGACTCACATCAGTACAATCCATTGCTCCAACCACGATTTTTTTTTTTTATTCGTTTTAAGAGTCTGTTTTGATCTGTTCTTAATATGTGACTGCTTATATATATTATATATATATATATAATATTTTGTGTTAAAAATACAAATTCTTTGGGTAGTGTAGGTGCAACCGGCACCCAAAGATGATTGTTCATTTCTGGATTAACGTGAACTTTCAGTTTTATTATGAGATGGCCTCGGCCTGCTCAAGCCAAAGGGACGACTAGGCCCAAAGCCTGGCTGCCTTTGTCTCTGAAACAAAGGCCTGCCATGCCTTCTCCCCCACAAATCACACCCAGGTGTGATTCTCCAAGGGACCCCCAAACTGTTCATTAGCTGACTTTACCTCCGACGATGACATCACCAGGGCCTATATAAAGTGTAGCACACAACCTGAACTTCCTCTTCCTCCTGATCTTTCTTCCGGATCTCACACTCAACTCGACGCGCTCCTGCAGATCCAGGAGACCAGCTGCCCGCTGTCCCCTCAGCCCTGGACCTGGCCTATGGCGTAGGATCACCAACCGGTTATCCTCAACTGAGCACAGCAAAGAGCGATCTGAGTTTCCTCTTTTGCCTAAGAGCAACCACCGAGACAAGAACCTATCTTCAACCAGCTTCCTTTCTTCAACCAGCCGCTGGCATCAAGCAACGCAAAACATCTCCCATCTCATGGACTGGTAACTAATCACCAACTGGGCATTACTACATGTTATAGGACTTTATGAACGGCTAGATACAATTGTAACTTTGTCATAGGAACTAAGAACTGAGATTTCAGGCTCCGGGCCTTTGTGTAACTTAAATGTTCACACCTTCTCTTCTTTTTCTCTCTTTCTCTCTCCTTTTCTTCCTCCCCAGCCGCTGCAGACAGATGGCCGTCCTCCATAGAGCTGGGTCTGTCCGACGTTCCTGCCTGTTATAGGGAAGGTTTTCGTTGCCACTGTACTCTATGCTGGAATTGTTGGGTCTATGTAAATCATAAATAAGTCATATAGTGTGGTCTTTACCTACTCTGTAAAGTGTCCTGAGATAACTTTTTGTTATGATTTGCCACTATGAATAAAATTGAAATGGAAATTGAAATTACTATACTCTGGAAAAACAGATACATAAGACATTATTTTACGGAGACTGGTTTGAGAAGAATATAAGGTCCATGGTCAATTTAATGGAGGATAGGGGTCACTTACTAGACTACTACTAGACGTTACAGTTCTGCACTAAACACGACTTCATCCCTTTGAAATCAGCCCTTGTTAAAATGCATAAATCACTACTGTAGGTACTTTAGGTTTAATTGGATCAATAGTGTGACTATCAAATGAAATATTTGATAAAGAAAATTAATAAAGAAAAATTACTAAAAATTAATAACTTTAATTTATTAAAACTTCACACAGAGAACCAATCAAATATAGGGCCTTGACTCACGTTCAGATTATGAGATTGAGTATTCTCAATAAACTTATCGTTAATCAAGTAAATATTAGTTATCAACAATAATCATCAAAGATAATAATAAAAATTACTCTAGTCAAACCAGAGTTCCTCGGGGCACAACCGTCATAGATGGAGTGACAACTAATATTAAAGTCTTAAATATATTAAACTACTAATTAGGGGTTAAACACCGATAAATGTAATAGTTTAATTAGTTGAAGGATTTAAAAGTTATTTTCATAGTAGAAGCTGGCTCATTGAATTCAATTCAATTTTATTTATAGTGTCGAATCATAACAAAAGTTACCTCAGGACACTTTACAGAGTAGGTAAAGACCACACTCAATGACTTATTTATGATTTACATAGACCCAACAATTCCTCTGTAGAGTACGGTGGCAACGAAAACCTTCCCTATAACAGGCAGGAACGTCAGACAGACCCAGCTCTGTAGAGGACGGCCATCTGTCTTGACCGGTTGGGGAGGAAGAAAAGGAGAGAGAAAGAGAGAAAAGACACACAGATGGACAGAGAGAGACAGACACACTTCCAGGTATGCAAGCAAAGCCTTACAGTAACTATAATAATATTTATAGTAATGTGAATATAACGTATATGTTAATACTGACAGTTAATACAACAAAATAGTAGAAACAAGCACAGCTAAGGTGACAGAATATGAAAATGATAATAATTATGGTGGCAAACATGATCAATGATGAGTAGTGGCAATAGCAGCTACGATACAGCTACAAATTTTATAGTTTCATTCATCTTTGTGTAATATTAAATAAACAGACATATGGTAAACACAAACATTTATTAACAGATTAATAAATGCAACAAACAAAACACAATAAACTAACTAAAGCTAACAGCAAATGTGTGTGTTTGTGCGTGCGTGCGTGCGTGGGTGCGTGCGTGTGTGTGTGTGAGAGAGAGACAAAGAGGAGAGATGGGGGCTTGGACCCCTGCAGAGAAGGTGTGAACATTTAAGTTACACAAAGGCCAGAAGCCTGATCTCTCAGTTCTTAGTTCTTCTGACAAAGTTACAATTGTATCTAGCCGTTCATAATGTCCTATAACATGTAGTAATGCCCAGTTGGTGATTAGTTACCAGTCCATGAGATGGAAGATGTTTTGCGTTGCTTGATGCCAGTGGCTGGTTGAAGAAAGGAAGCTTTGTGGTAGAAGGGTTCTTGTCTTATTGTTGCTCTTAGGCAAAAGAGCAAACAGATCGCTCTTTGCTGTTCTCAGTTGAGGATAACCGGTTGGTTAAACTTTTGCTGGTGATCGCCATAGGCCAGGTCCAGGGCTGAGGGGACAGCGGGCAGGTGGTCTCCTGGATCCGCAGGAGTGCGTTGAGTTGAGTGTGAGATCCGGAAGAAAGATCGGGAGGAAGAGGAAGTGCAGGTTGTGTGCTACACTTTATATAGGCCCTGGTGATGTCATCACTAGGGGTCAAGTCAGCCAATGAACAGTTTGGGGGTCCCTTGGAGAATCACACCTGGGTGTGATTTGTGGGGGAGAAGGCATGGCATGCCTTTGTTTCAGAGACAAAGGCAGCCAGGCTTTGGGCCTAGTCGTCCCTTTGGCTTGAGCAGGCCGAGGCCTTCTCATAATAAAACTGAAAGTTCACGTTAATCCAGAAATGAACAATCATCTTTGGGTGCCGGTTGCACCTACATATCCTCCCGATGTCCTTGAGACTGCACCCGATGTGCGGTTTTAAGGGCATCTTTCACAGTCCATAGATGTACAGAGTTCATTTGTCAGTTCATTTACTGTCTGCAACATTTTGGTTCAGTTATTTCACCAACTGGGAATTGGCTAAACACTACTAATATCTCGACTAGGCAAGAACAAAAGTTACAAAACAAAATCTAAACATGACAATGGCACTATACAAAATACATAATAAACATTGATTCTCAGCTACTCTTTAGGTTAGTGAGAACAGAAGTGTTAGTTATGTAAATGTCTTAGGATGAGACACAGATGTGGTGCAGCTGTCAGTTGCATGAGGACAGGTGTATTACTGATGTGTCCTAAACTAGTGTTTACCAGTGAGCTTATTACAAAATACAAGGAGCTGATCCAAAAGTATTTGCAAGTTTGTACAAGGTGTTAAGTCCAATTACAATTTGTGTCTTATTGAGTTTGGTGCGGCTGCTAACAAATCAAAGTTTACCAATTTAACTGTAAGAAAAGTAAGGCTGCTGAGCTTGCATTAATCTTACTATCAGTACAGACGGACTGTTACCTACAAAACCGAGAGGAGCGGACCCTGGAGCTCTGTTTGTTTTTTTCTGCTCTTAACTCGTGGCTCAGGGCTGTAACGCCGCCTGTAGTCGTGTACAGAAAGACACTCAGAGGCGCTGTCACTGTCGGATTCTGAGCTGCGGTCAGAGATGCTGTGGTCATCATCTGAGCAGTGGTTTGGCAGGTCATTATGCTGGGCCAGGATCTCAGAATATGGCCTTCTACAGCTCCTGCTGTGGGCATGACTATCCCGTGGCAGCTGGCAGACATGGCGTTTACGCTCTGCGTCCCTATGCTGTGTTTTGTCCCCCACTTTCGATCTGTTCTGAGGGTGGGGTTCTGAGACTGAAGGTCTACGTGACCTCACGGTGTTTGAGCTGCTGGAAGCAGATGTTGTTTCCCTTGCTTTGCAATTGGCAATCTGCACGGGAATGTTCAATTTGACTAGCTGCAACCAAAGAAGTGATTTTGTCTGCAGTAGAAGAGAATTCTTCTGTCAGGGCATGATGGAGCTCATTGTAGTAATTTCTGACTCTGGCAGGTTGAGACTGTATAATGTTGTGGACAGCTGAGCTGGTTTTCCACACAAGTTTAACTTTCTCTCTCTGTGTTGCATTGGGCAGGTCAATTAGATTTTCATCTAATTCCCTAAAATTGTCCTCAATGTTATGATCGCAGTTGTCTGGATCAAACACGTCCATATCTTTAGCTAGAAGCTCAAGCTCTTCAAGGCGTGGACATTGTGAGGTCACCGTTTGTGAAGGCAAGACTATGCTAGCTCTGTCATCACTCTCAAAGTGATGCAGTGAGGAGGTAGAGCAGGACTGAACTTCCCTGGTCTGCTCTGGAGAGGGCGTTAATCTCTCATTGAGGGAGACATTTGAATTTGAAAAGCCAGAATCAGCAAGGCTGAATGACTTTGGTGGGGCAAGAGCTTCAGATCTAAGCCCTAACAATTCCTTTTTGTGGGAGAAGAGCTGTGACTCTGCTGAGTGCAAATCTTCCAAATAACACAGGACTTTGTGATTTGCTATCTGAACTTCACTAATGAGATTAGCATTTTGAGCTTTAAGGGATTCTATCGCCTTTTCTAATGCTGTTTTGCTCTGACAGACAATGTTAGTTTGCCGGTGGAAGTTCAGGAGCAAACATCTCAACACTGACCCTTTAGATGTATCACTTAGAAGGGAGTCTATTTCTTTACTGCACTCACTTAAGTTCAATGTGTTAATGAACTCAGGGTAGCCAGGTTTAAGGCTCTGTGCTAGGGAAGAAATTAAATTATCTACACGTGGGTTCTCCATTGGTTCAAAATGGAACGTGAGATTAAAACTTGTTGTCTAATACAACAATGCAATTGTTTTGGCTCTGGTGTTGCTTGACAGACACCTTGTGATGTGACTTGGGCAGTACATTAGCCTAAAACAACAGTTCCTCTGGTCTACACTATGTGGGTAGCTTGCTTCCAGCACAGGGAGGGGCAACTACAGCACTAGGTGATTCTGGGACCAGATGTACACTTGCTGAGATGCAGGGCAGTCAGTCAGGGAATTATATCTGTAAAGTACTACTCAAGCTGAGACACATGGAAGAAACAGCTGGGCATGTAACTTTATTTCACAGGGCTGGTAGCACACTGTGGCTCTATCTATCTCCACTCAGGTTGAAATGCAAGGCAGTTCCAACAGTTCAAGCTCTCTGGTTCATAGGGCCAGGGGCACGCTATGAGTTAAGGGGAAGGAGCACTTAATTTAGCAACAACTTATGACAAGACTCATTAGATTGCATTGAATATGTGATATTCCTATGCTAAACCAAACTTGAAGAGCTAGCAGCAATAGCAAAATCTTAAGGGTAACTATCAGGCTTACAGAGGTTATCAATATTCTCAAATCGCTTTAGATAAATTTGAAGAATTAATCAAATAACACCACTTTATACTCGTTTAGAGTACAGCTGGATTTCTACTCCTGTGGAAGACAAGTGGGGTTCACTGTAACGACTTTTGGAAAATTTTGGATGAAAAATCCAAAAATTGTAAAATGTCCAAAAACATGACGAATATTAATAACACACAATTATGAATTATTGCAAACAGCCAACATAACTACGCCTCACACGGGGCACCAATGTAGGTACTTTAGGTTTAATTGGATCAATAGTGTGACTATCAAATGAAATATTTGATAAAGAAAATTAATAAAGAAAAATTACTAAAAATTACTAATTAATTAAAACTTCACACAGAGAACCAATCAAATGTAGGGCCTTGACTCAAGTTCAGATTATGAGATTGAGTATTCTCAATAAACTTATCGTTAATCAAGTAAATATTATTTATCACCAGATAATTATGATAATTATTGGTAATATAGAAAGAGTGATAACTAATATTAAAGTCTCATTAAATATATTAAACTACTAATTAAGGCTTCAACACCAATAAATGTAATAGTTTAATTAGTTGAAGGATTTAAAAGTTATTTTCTTAGTAGAGGCTGGCTCATTCAGCTTTGTGTAATATTAAATAAACAGACATATGGTAAAAACAAACATTTATTTACAGATTAATAAATGAAACAAACAAAACACAATAAAATAACTAAAGCTAACAGCAAATGTGTGTGTTTGTGTGTGTGTGTGTGTGTGTGTGTGTGTGTGTGTGTGTGTGTGTGTGTGTGTGTGTGTGTGTGTGTGTGTGTGTGTGTGTGTGTGTGTGTGTGTGTGAGAGAGAGAGACAAAGAGGAGAGATGGGGGCTTGGACCCCTGCAGAGAAGGTGTGAACATTTAAGTTACACAAAGGCCCGGAGCCTGAAATCTCAGTTCTTAGTTCCTATGACAAAGTTACAATTGTATCTAGCCGTTCATAAAGTCCTATAACATGTAGTAATGCCCAGTTGGTGATTAGTTACCAGTCCATGAGATGTGAGATGTTTTGCGTTGCTTGATGCCAGCGGCTGGTTGAAGAAAGGAAGCTGATTGAAGAGAGGTTCTTGTCTCGGTGGTTGCTCTTAGGCAAAAGAGGAAACTCAGATCGCTCTTTGCTGTGCTCAGTTGTGAGATCCGGAAGAAAGATCGGGAGGAAGAGGAAGTGCAGGTTGTGTGCTACACTTTATATAGGCCCTGGTGATGTCATCGTCAGAGGTAAAGTCAGCCAATGAACAGTTTGGGGGTCCCTTGGAGAATCACACCTGGGTGTGATTTGTGGGGGAGAAGGCATGGCAGGCCTTTGTTTCAGAGACAAAGGCAACCAGGCTTTGGGCCTAGTCTTAATCAAACTGAAAGTTGGAGTTAATCAAGAAATGAACAATCATCTTTGGGTGCCGGTTGCACCTACAACCCTGTGGGACTGACCTCAGTGTACATAGAGGATTTGTCATTAACATGTACAAACCAAGATCTATCTGATAAATAAGACTTAAACCAGCTTAATGCGGTTCCTTTCATGCCAATTAGATGCTCTAATCTCTGTAGCAGGATGTGATGGTCAATAGTGTCGAAGGCTGCACTAAGCTCTAGTAGAAAAAGTACAGAGACAAGTCCTTTGTCTGAAGCTATTAGAAGGTTATTAGTAATTTTTACCAGTGCTGTCTCAGTGCTATGATTCGCTCTAAATCCTGACTTTAGGTCCTCAAATAACTCATTATTATGTAAAAAGTCAAACAGCTCATTGGTTACTAATTTCTCGAGGATTTTAGAGAAAAAAAGGAAGGTTAGATATAGTTATATATTTGGCTAGTACCTCAGGATCAAGACTGGGCTTTTTAATAAGAGGTTTAATTACAGCTAGTTTAAAAGACTGTGGTACATAACCTGCTGATAAAGACATGTTGCTATGGCGCCGTACTAGGTGGCAGCCTGTAACAGCAGCTCCCGTGGGTTTTTAAGTTTTAAAAAAGTTTTTGTTGTGTTTGTGTTCTAGTTTTTGCTCAACTTTTGACGACTCTTCTCCGGAGCCATCTAGGAGAGGACGAACACCTTTGTTTTTGTTTTTTTTCCTTTTTTTTTAACTTTGACAACACTTTTGTGTTGTTTTTGTTTTCGTGATGGTTTTGCTAACCCTAGCAACGGAGGGTCAGGAGCGCATCACTGAGCGCATTGTTTACACACGCGACCAGCTAATTGCGCTGTGTGAACCTGTACTGCTGCCAGACTTGAGGTCCCGAAGGAGCTGCGGAGGAGACGCCGTGGCTGCAGAGCTGGAGTGAAACGGAGAGTGAAGAGGAGGAGACACAGACCGGCTGTACCGGCGATCATCATGGAAAACGTGAGGTCTCTGGGGAACAAGACGGACGAGATCGCCGCGCTGATAAAGGCTCTGAGGGAATATCGAGAGTGCAGTGTGTTGTGTTTCACGGAGACATGGCTTCACTCACACATCCCACAGCGTGGCGATTCCCGGTTTCAGCTCTGTTCGGGCGGACAGGGATGTGACAAGCAGTGGAAAGAAAAGCACTGTACGTGAGTGAGAGGTGGTGTAATCCCGGGCATGTTCACGTGAAGAAACTTCTATGTACCCCGGACATTGAACTGTTGACTGTGGGGATGAGACTTTATTATTTGCCCCGGGAATTCACGTCTGCCATCATTATCGGTGTGTACGTTCCTCCTTCAGCTGATGCAGCGCTGGCCTGTGACGTCATCCACTCCGCTGTTGCCCAGATACAGCCGCTGCATCCTAACGCATTTATTGTCATCACTGGGGATTTTAATCACGTCTCACTGGATAAAACCCTTCCAACATTTCACCAGTATGTTGACTGCCCCACCAGAGACTGTAACACACCCAGAGACTGTAACACACTGGATCTGTTGTATGCAAATGCTAAGGATGCATACAGTCCCATCGCCCTCCCCCCTCTCGGAAGATCTGACCACAACCTGGTTCTGCTGACCCCTAAGTATATTCCCTTTGTTCAGCGGCAGCCTGTCCTCACTAGGAGCGTGAGGAGGTGGATTCAGGAGGCCGCCGACGCACTACAGGACTGCTTTAAGTCGACAGACTGGGATGCACTTGTTGAGCCACATGGAGAGGATCTGGACAGCATGACCGACTGCATCACAGAATACATTAGGTTCTGTGAATACACCACCATGCCATCCCGGACTGTGAGCTGCTTCCCTAATAATTAGCCGTGGATCACCAATGACCTGAAATCCCTTCTTAACAAGAAGAAGAGGGCGTTCAGGTCTGGAGACAGCGAAGAACTGAGGAGAGTGCAGCATGAACTCAGGGATATGCTGAGGACCTGTAAAGACGCCTACAGGAGGAAGCTGGAGGCCAAACTCCAGCAGAACAATGTGAGGGATGTGTGGACTGGTATGAAGCAGATCACTGGGTGTAATGTGAGCGGCAGACAGTCATCAGGCAGCCTGGAGAGGGCAAACGAGCTGAACAGATTCTTCAATAGGTTCAGCTCACAGCCTTCTGTCGTCTCCATGACACCTCCAGACCCCATATACCCTCACTGCCCCAAATGCTTCCTCCCCTCCCCCCTAAATCCTCTGCTGTGAGCTTTCCTGTGCAGCACCTCTCCTCCTCCTCCACCTCTTCCTCCTCAACCTCTTCCACCTCCACCACCTCTGCCTCCTCCTCCTCCACCTTCACCTCCTCCTCCACCTCCTCGTCCTCCACTGAAGACACCAGCAGCCTCCCCCGCATGACTGTGACTCTAGGCCAGGTTAGGAGACAGCTGGAGAGACTCCACCAGCATAAGGCTGTAGGCCCTGACGGTATCAGCCCCAGGATCCTGAAGACACGTGCCAGCCAGCTGTCTCCTGTCCTACAACACCTCTACAACCTGAGCCTTGGTCAGGAGAGAATACCAGTGCTTTGGAAGACTTCCTGCCTGATTCCTGTTCCAAAGAAGTCGTCACCATCAGACCTCAATGACTATCGTCCAGTGGCCCTCACATATTACGTCATGAAGGTGCTGGAGAGACTGGTTTTGGTCAACCTGAGGCCGCAGGTGAGAGCCCTGCTAGACCCACTGCAATTTGCTTACCAGCTCCACTTGGGAGTTGATGACGCTGTCATCTACCTGCTGCAATGAGCCCATTTGCACCTGGATGTTGGAGGAGGTACTGTGAGAATCACATTCTTTGATTTCTTTAGTGCTTTTAACACCATTCAGCCACTGCTACTGGGGGAGAAGCTGCGGGTGATAGGAGTAGACGACACAATGATCTCCTGGATTACTGACTACCTGACGGGCAGGCCGCAGTTTGTCCGTATGGGCAGTGTTCTGTCTGATGTGGTGGTTAGTGATACAGGAGCTCCACAGGGGACTGTACTGTCTCCTTTCCTGTACACCTTATACACCACTGACTTTCAGTACAACACTGGGTCGTGTCACCTGCAAAAGTTTTCTGACGACTCGGCTGTTGTTGGGTGTATAAGTGAGGGACAGGAGGAGGAGTACAGGGCACTGGTAGACAACTTTGTGAAGTGGACTGGACAGAATCACCTGCGGCTGAACATCAGCAAGACCAGAGAGATGGTGATAGATTTCAGGAGGAAGAGGAACACGACTTTCCAAAATCTGTACATTCTGGGAAAGGATGTGGAGGCGGTGGAGGAGTACCTGGGTGTTACCATCAATCACAGACTGGACTGGAGATCTAACTCTGAAGCTGTTTACAAGAAGGGAATGAGCAGACTTTACTTCCTGAGGAAGCTGAGATCCTTCAACGTGTGCAGCAAGATGTTGGAGATCTTTTATCAGCCTGTGGTGGTCAGTGTACTTTTCTTTGCTGTGGTTTGTCGGGGAAACAGCATCGGAGCCAGCGACACCAACAGACTCAACAAACTGATCAGGAAGGCTGGCTCTGTGATTGGCTGCAAACAGGACAATCTGGAGGTTGTGGTGGAGAGGAGGACACTGAAAAAACTGTTATCCATCATGGACAATCCTCTCCACCTTCTCCAACTCACACTGATGAGACATCGGAGCACCTTCTCCAAAAGGCTGCTTCAGCTTCGCTGTCGTAGCAACAGATACAGGAAATCTTTCCTGCCACTATCCATCACTTTTTATAATAACTCTCTCACCTCTGCCTGACAGAGAACTCTGCTCTCTCTACTGTTTTTTGTTTTTGTTTTGTATATATTATTGTTGTTATAGTATATTTTGCATATTTTGTTGTAAATATTATTATTGTTTATTGTTTATAGAACACTGTGCACTGTATATATACACTATGTATATATTGGATTCTATTTATGTTATGTACAAAGTTTTTATTTGCTGACCCACTACTGCTGTTACAAAATAATTTCCCAGTCTGGGATCATTACAGTAATTCTATTCTATTCTATTATATGTTAATCATATCTAGTACAGGAGTACTAACTAAAGATAACACTTTAAGTAACCTAGTTGGAATAGAGTCTAGGAGAAAAGTAGAAGGCTTTGATGCTGAAATAGTAGAGGTTAATTTGTTAAGGTCGACTGTAGAAAAGCAGTCCAAGAATATATCAGGTCGTAGTTATTTCTAAGGTTCCTGGGTTTGAAGAAAAATTAGTGCCAAGCGAGTTGATTTTGTCTCGAATAGTTATAATTTTGTCATTAAAGAAGGTCATGAAGTCGTTACTACTGAGGGTTATAGGAATACATGGCTCAATAGAGCTGTTGCTCTCTGTCAGCCTGGCTACAGTGCTGAAAAGAAATCTAGGATTGTTCTTATTCTCCTCTATTAAAGATGAGTAATAGGCTGCTCTGGCATTACAAATGGCCTTCCTATATGTTTTTAGACTTTCATGCCAAACTAAGCGAGATTCCTCCAATTTAGTAGAGCGCCATTTACTTTCCAATTTTACTTGTTTTAATTCATGGGTTTGTGAGTTATACCACGGAGCTAACTTCCACTGTTTCATTATCTTCTTTTTTAAAGGAGCAACAAAGCCAAGTGTTGTTCATGGTGAGCCTGCAACAAGGTGATCAATTTCAGAGAAACTAAAATTAGTACAGGAATCTTGAATATTAGGATAAGGCATTAAATTAAATGCAGATTCCTTAAATTTAGTTAAGATAAACATCTAGTGTAGAAACTTTTGCCCAGAGGTGATTAGTCCTGTAATACGAATTCAAAAGTTATTAAATAATGGTTTGATAAATAGTATTCTGTGGAAAGACTATTAAGTCATTGATTTCTACACAATAAGCCAAAACAAGGTTGAGAGTGTGATTAAAACAGTGTGTCGGTTTATGTACACTCTGACTAAAACCAATCGAATCTACTAGAGAGATAAACACAATACTAAGGCTATTATTATCATCAACGTCCATGTGAATATTAAAATCTCCTACAATGATTACTTTATCAGATTTAAGAGCTAAATTTGACAGAAACTTAGAATACGGACTGGGAGCATGGTACACTATACAAAGTATAATTGGCGGCAAAGTTTTCCAGGTTGAATGAGAAAGACTAAGAACAAGACTGTCAAATTAATTATAATTTAGTTTAGATTTAGGGTTGATTAATAGGCCTGAGTCATAAATAGCTGCAACACCTCCTCTATAATTATTAATATGACTGGGAGGAGTGGATTAATTTAGGCTTACATATTCTTCATGACACAGTCAGGTTTCAGTCAGACGGAGTAAATCAATATGGTTATCTGATATCAGATCATTTACTGATACAGCTTTAGGAGGCTGAGATCTGATGTTACAATTTTGTTGCATTATCGCAGATTTTGTCAGTCTGCTTTAAGTTTGATTATGAAGTTATCAAGTCAGTCTGCTTTAAGTTTGATTTTGAAGTTATCAAGTCAGTCTGCTTTAAGTTTTATTTTGAAGTTATCAAGTCAGTCTGCTTTAAGTTTGATTCTGAAGTTATCAAGTCAGTGAGCTTTAAGTTTGATTTTGAAGTTATCAAGTCAGTCCACTTAGTTTGATTCTGAAGTTAACAAGTCAGTCTGCTTTGAATTTGATTCTAAAGTAATCAAGTCAGTCTGCTTTAAGTTTGATTTTGAAGTTATCATGTCAGTCTGCTTTAAGTTTGATTTTGAAGTTATCTAGTCATTGTGCTTTGAGTTTGATTCTGAAGTTATCAAATCAGCCTGCTGTAAGTTAGATTCTGAAGTTATTAAGACAGTCTGCTTTAAGTTTGATTTTGAAGTTATCAAATCGGTCTGCTTTAAGTTTGATTCTGAAGTTATCAATTCAGTCTGCTTTAAGTTTGATTCTGAAGTTATCAAGTCAGTCTGCTTTAAATTTGATTCTAAAGTAATCAAGTCAGTCTGCTTTAAGTTTGATTTTGAAGTTATCATGTCAGTCTGCTTTAAGTTTGATTTTGAAGTTATCAAAACGGTCTGCTTTAAGTTTGATTCTGAAGTTATCAATTCAGTCTGCTTTAAGTTTGATTCTGAAGTTATCAAGTCAGTCTGCTTTCAGTTTGATTTTGAAGTTATCAAGTCAGTCTGCTTTAAGTTTGATTTTGAAGTTGTCAAGTCAGTCTGCTTTAAGTTTGATTCTGAAGTTATCAAGTCGGTCTGCTTTAAATTTGATTCTAAAGTAATCAAGTCAGTCTGCTGTAAGTTTGATTTTGAAGTTATTAAGTCAGTATGCTTTAAGTTTGATTTTGAAGTTGTCCAGTCAGTCTGCTTTAAGTTTAATTCTAAAGTTATCAAGTCAGTCGGCTTTAAGTTTGATTCTGAATTAGTCAAGTCAGTCTGCTTTAGGTTTGAATTTAAAGTAATCAAGTCAGTCTGCTTTAGGTTTGATTCTGAAGCTATCAAGTCAGTCCTCTAAGTTAGATTCTGAAGTTATCAAATCAGTCTGCTTTAAGTTTGGTTATGAAGTTATCAATTCAGTCTGCTTTAAGTTTGATTCTGCAGGTACCAAGTCAGTCTGCTTTAACTTCAATTTTAAAGTAATCAAATCAGTCTGCTTTAAATTTAATTCTGAAGCTATAAAGTAAGTCTGCTTTAAGTTTGATTCTGAAGCTATCAAGTAAGTCTGCTTCATGTTTGATTCTGAAGTTATCAAGTAAGTCAGCTTTAAGTTTGATTCTGAAGTTATCAAGTAAGTCAGCTTTAAGTTTGATTCTGAAATTATCAAATCAGTCTGCTTAAAGTTTGATTCTGAAGTTATCAAGTCAGTCTGCTTTAAGTTTGATTCTGAAGTTATCAAGTCAGTCTGCTTTAGGTTTGATTTTAAAGTAATCAAGTCAGTCTATTTTAAGTTTGATTTTAAAGTAATCAAGTCAGTCTGCTTTAGGTTTGATTCTGAAGTTATCAAGTCAGTGAGCTTTAAGTTTGATTTTGAAGTTATCAAGTCAGTCCACTTAGTTTGATTCTGAAGTTAACAAGTCAGTCTGCTTTGAATTTGATTCTAAAGTAATCAAGTCAGTCTGCTTTAAGTTTGATTTTGAAGTTATCATGTCAGTCTGCTTTAAGTTTGATTTTGAAGTTATCTAGTCATTGTGCTTTGAGTTTGATTCTGAAGTTATCAAATCAGCCTGCTGTAAGTTAGATTCTGAAGTTATTAAGACAGTCTGCTTTAAGTTTGATTTTGAAGTTATCAAATCGGTCTGCTTTAAGTTTGATTCTGAAGTTATCAATTCAGTCTGCTTTAAGTTTGATTCTGAAGTTATCAAGTCAGTCCGCTTTAAATTTGATTCTAAAGTAATCAAGTCAGTCTGCTTTAAGTTTGATTTTGAAGTTATCATGTCAGTCTGCTTTAAGTTTGATTTTGAAGTTATCAAGTCAGTCTGCTTTAAGTTAGATTCTGAAGTTGTTAAGACAGTCTGCTTTAAGTTTGATTTTGAAGTTATCAAATCGGTCTGCTTTAAGTTTGATTCTGAAGTTATCAATTCAGTCTGCTTTAAGTTTGATTCTGAAGTTATCAAGTCAGTCTGCTTTCAGTTTGATTTTGAAGTTATCAAGTCAGTCTGCTTTAAGTTTGATTTTGAAGTTGTCAAGTCAGTCTGCTTTAAGTTTGATTCTGAAGTTATCAAGTCGGTCTGCTTTAAATTTGATTCTAAAGTAATCAAGTCAGTCTGCTTTAAGTTTGATTTTGAAGTTATTAAGTCAGTATGCTTTAAGTTTGATTTTGAAGTTGTCCAGTCAGTCTGCTTTAAGTTTAATTCTAAAGTTATCAAGTCAGTCGGCTTTAAGTTTGATTCTGAATTAGTCAAGTCAGTCTGCTTTAGGTTTGAATTTAAAGTAATCAAGTCAGTCTGCTTTAGGTTTGATTCTGAAGCTATCAAGTCAGTCCTCTAAGTTAGATTCTGAAGTTATCAAATCAGTCTGCTTTAAGTTTGGTTATGAAGTTATCAATTCAGTCTGCTTTAAGTTTGATTCTGCAGGTACCATGTCAGTCTGCTTTAACTTCAATTTTAAAGTAATCAAATCAGTCTGCTTTAAATTTAATTCTGAAGCTATAAAGTAAGTCTGCTTTAAGTTTGATTCTGAAGCTATCAAGTAAGTCTGCTTCATGTTTGATTCTGAAGTTATCAAGTAAGTCAGCTTTAAGTTTGATTCTGAAGTTATCAAGTAAGTCAGCTTTAAGTTTGATTCTGAAATTATCAAATCAGTCTGCTTAAAGTTTGATTCTGAAGTTATCAAGTCAGTCTGCTTTAAGTTTGATTCTGAAGTTATCAAGTCAGTCTGCTTTAGGTTTGATTTTAAAGTAATCAAGTCAGTCTATTTTAAGTTTGATTTTAAAGTAATCAAGTCAGTCAGCTTTAGGTTTGATTCTGAAGCTATCAAGTCAGTCTGCTTTAAGTTTGATTCTGAAGTTATCAAGTCAGTCTGCTTTAAATTTGATTCTAAAGTAATCAAGTCAGTCTGCTTTAAGTTTGATTTTGAAGTTATCAATTCAGTCTGCTTTAAGTTTCATTTTGAAGTTATCAAGTCAGTGTGCTTTGAGTTTGATTCTGAAGTTATCAAGTCAGTCTGCTATAAGTTAGATTCTAAAGTTATTAAGACAGTCTGCTTTAAGTTTGATTTTGAAGTTATCAAATCGGTCTGCTTTAAGTTTGATTCTGAAGTTATCAAATCAGTCTGCTTTAAGTTTGATTCTGAAGTAATCAAGTCAGTCTGCTTTAAATTTGATTATAAAGTAATCAAGTCAGTCTGCTTTAAGTTTGATTTAGAAGTTATCAAGTCAGTCG
This sequence comes from Echiichthys vipera, assembly GCF_963691815.1. NCBI lineage: Eukaryota > Metazoa > Chordata > Actinopteri > Perciformes > Trachinidae > Echiichthys > Echiichthys vipera. The sequence goes on along the minus strand of NC_139825.1, from coordinate 2,570,635 downwards.
GCTTTAAGTTTGATTTAGAAGTCATCAAGTCAGTCTGCTTTAAGTTCAATTTTAAAGTAATCAAATCAGTCTGCTTGAAGTTTGATTCTGAAGTTATCAAGTCAGTCTGCTTTAAGTTTGATTCTGAAGTTATCAAGTCAATCTGCTTTAAATTTGATTCTAAAGTAATCAAGTCAGTCTGCTTTAAGTTTGATTTTGAAGTTATTAAGTCAGTATGCTTTAAGTTTGATTCTGAAGTTATCAAGTCAGTCTGCTTTAAGTTCAATTTTAAAGTAATCAAATCAGTCTGCATTAAGTTTGATTCTGAAGTTATCAAGTCAGTCATCTGTAAGTTTGATTTTGAAGTTATCAAGTCAGTTCTCTTAGTTTGATTCTAAAGTTATCAAGTCAGTCGGCTTTAAGTTTGATTCTCAAGTTATCAAATCGGTCAGCTTTAAGTTTGATTCTAAAGTTATCAAGTCAGTCTGCTTTAAGTTTGATTCTGAAGATATCAAGTCAGTCTGCTTTAAATTTGATTCTGAGGTAATCAAGTCAGTCTGCTTTAAGTTTGATTCTGAAGTTATCAAGTCAGTCTGCTTTAAATTTGATTCTGAGGTAATCAAGTCAGTCTGCTTTAAGTTTGATTTTGAAGTTATCAATTCAGTCTGCTTTAAGTTTGATTTTGAAGTTATCAAGTCAGTGTGCTTTGAGTTTGATTCTAAAGTTATCAAGTCAGTCTGCTATAAGTTAGATTCTGAAGTTATTAAGACAGTCTGCTTTAAGTTTGATTTTGAAGTTATCAAATCGGTCTGCTTTAAGTTTGATTCTGAAGTTACCAAATCAGTCTGCTTTAAGTTTGATTATAAAGTAATCAAGTCAGTCTGCTTTAAGATTGATTTTGAAGTTATCATGTCAGTCTGCTTTAAGTTTGATTTTGAAGTTATCAGGTCAGTGTGCTTTGAGTTTGATTCTGAAGTTATCAAGTCAGTCTGCTTTAAGTTTGATTTAGAAGTTATCAAGTCAGTCGGCTTTAAGTTTGATTTAGAAGTTATCAAGTCAGTCTGCTTTAAGTTCAATTTTAAAGTAATCAAATCAGTGTGCTTGAAGTTTGATTCTGAAGTTATCAAGTCAGTCTGCTTTAAGTTTGATTCTGAAGTTATCAAGTCAATCTGCTTTAAATTTGATTCTAAAGTAATCAAGTCAGTCTGCTTTAAGTTTGATTTTGAAGTTATTAAGACAGTCTGCTTTAAGTTTGATTTTGAAGTTATCAAATCGGTCTGCTTTAAGTTTGATTCTGAAGTTATCAAATCAGTCTGCTTTAAGTTTGATTCTGAAGTAATCAAGTCAGTCTGCTTTAAATTTGATTATAAAGTAATCAAGTCAGTCTGCTTTAAGATTGATTTTGAAGTTATCATGTCAGTCTGCTTTGAGTTTGATTCTGAAGTTATTAAGTCAGTCTGCTTTAAGTCTGATTTAGAAGTTATCAAGTCAGTCGGCTTTAAGTTTGATTTAGAAGTTATCAAGTCAGTCTGCTTTAAGTTCAATTTTAAAGTAATCAAATCAGTCTGCTTGAAGTTTGATTCTGAAGTTATCAAGTCAGTCTGCTTTAAGTTTGATTCTGAAGTTATCAAGTCAATCTGCTTTAAATTTGATTCTAAAGTAATCAAGTCAGTCTGCTTTAAGTTTGATTTTGAAGTTATTAAGTCAGTATGCTTTAAGTTTGATTCTGAAGTTATCAAGTCAGTCTGCTTTAAGTTCAATTTTAAAGTAATCAAGTCAGTCTGCTTTAAATTTGATTATAAAGTAATCAAGTCAGTCTGCGTTAAGATTGATTTTGAAGTTATCATGTCAGTCTGCTTTAAGTTTGATTTTGAAGTTATCAGGTCAGTGTGCTTTGAGTTTGATTCTGAAGTTATAAAGTCAGTCTGCTTTAAGTTTGATTCTGAAGTAATCAAGTCAGTCTGCTTTAAATTTGATTATAAAGTAATCAAGTCAGTCTGCTTTAAGATTGATTTTGAAGTTATCATGTCAGTCTGCTTTGAGTTTGATTCTGAAGTTATCAAGTCAGTCTGCTTTAAGTTTGATTTAGAAGTTATCAAGTCAGTCGGCTTTAAGTTTGATTTAGAAGTCATCAAGTCAGTCTGCTTTAAGTTTAATTTTAAAGTAATCAAATCAGTCTGCTTGAAGTTTGATTCTGAAGTTATCAAGTCAGTCTGCTTTAAGTTTGATTCTGAAGTTATCAAGTCAATCTGCTTTAAATTTGATTCTAAAGTAATCAAGTCAGTCTGCTTTAAGTTTGATTTTGAAGTTATTAAGTCAGTATGCTTTAAGTTTGATTCTGAAGTTATCAAGTCAGTCTGCTTTAAGTTCAATTTTAAAGTAATCAAATCAGTCTGCATTAAGTTTGATTCTGAAGTTATCAAGTCAGTCATCTGTAAGTTTGATTTTGAAGTTATCAAGTCAGTTCTCTTAGTTTGATTCTAAAGTTATCAAGTCAGTCGGCTTTAAGTTTGATTCTCAAGTTATCAAATCGGTCAGCTTTAAGTTTGATTCTAAAGTTATCAAGTCAGTCTGCTTTAAGTTTGATTCTGAAGTTATCAAGTCAGTCTGCTTTAAATTTGATTCTGAGGTAATCAAGTCAGTCTGCTTTAAGTTTGATTCTGAAGTTATCAAGTCAGTCTGCTTTAAATTTGATTCTGAGGTAATCAAGTCAGTCTGCTTTAAGTTTGATTTTGAAGTTATCAATTCAGTCTGCTTTAAGTTTGATTTTGAAGTTATCAAGTCAGTGTGCTTTGAGTTTGATTCTAAAGTTATCAAGTCAGTCTGCTATAAGTTAGATTCTGAAGTTATTAAGACAGTCTGCTTTAAGTTTGATTTTGAAGTTATCAAATCGGTCTGCTTTAAGTTTGATTCTGAAGTTACCAAATCAGTCTGCTTTAAGTTTGATTATAAAGTAATCAAGTCAGTCTGCTTTAAGATTGATTTTGAAGTTATCATGTCAGTCTGCTTTAAGTTTGATTTAGAAGTTATCAAGTCAGTCGGCTTTAAGTTTGATTTAGAAGTTATCAAGTCAGTCTGCTTTAAGTTCAATTTTAAAGTAATCAAATCAGTGTGCTTGAAGTTTGATTCTGAACTTATCAAGTCAGTCTGCTTTAAGTTTGATTCTGAAGTTATCAAGTCAATCTGCTTTAAATTTGATTCTAAAGTAATCAAGTCAGTCTGCTTTAAGTTTGATTTTGAAGTTATTAAGACAGTCTGCTTTAAGTTTGATTTTGAAGTTATCAAATCGGTCTGCTTTAAGTTTGATTCTGAAGTTATCAAATCAGTCTGCTTTAAGTTTGATTCTGAAGTAATCAAGTCAGTCTGCTTTAAATTTGATTATAAAGTAATCAAGTCAGTCTGCTTTAAGATTGATTTTGAAGTTATCATGTCAGTCTGCTTTAAGTTTGATTTTGAAGTTATCAGGTCAGTGTGCTTTGAGTTTGATTCTGAAGTTATCAAGTCAGTCTGATTTAAGTTTGATTTAGAAGTTATCAAGTCAGTCTGCTTTAAGTTTGATTTAGAAGTTATCAAGTCAGTCTGCTTTAAGTTCAATTTTAAAGTAATCAAATCAGTCTGCTTGAAGTTTGATTCTGAAGTTATCAAGTCAGTCTGCTTTAAGTTTGATTCTGAAGTTATCAAGTCAATCTGCTTTAAATTTGATTCTAAAGTAATCAAGTCAGTCTGCTTTAAGTTTGATTTTGAAGTTATTAAGACAGTCTGCTTTAAGTTTGATTTTGAAGTTATCAAATCGGTCTGCTTTAAGTTTGATTCTGAAGTTATCAAATCAGTCTGCTTTAAGTTTGATTCTGAAGTAATCAAGTCAGTCTGCTTTAAATTTGATTATAAAGTAATCAAGTCAGTCTGCTTTAAGATTGATTTTGAAGTTATCATGTCAGTCTGCTTTGAGTTTGATTCTGAAGTTATCAAGTCAGTCTGCTTTAAGTTTGATTTAGAAGTTATCAAGTCAGTCGGCTTTAAGTTTGATTTAGAAGTTATCAAGTCAGTCTGCTTTAAGTTCAATTTTAAAGTAATCAAATCAGTCTGCTTGAAGTTTGATTCTGAAGTTATCAAGTCAGTCTGCTTTCAGTTTGATTCTGAAGTTATCAAGTCAATCTGCTTTAAATTTGATTCTAAAGTAATCAAGTCAGTCTGCTTTAAGTTTGATTTTGAAGTTATTAAGTCAGTATGCTTTAAGTTTGATTCTGAAGTTATCAAGTCAGTCTGCTTTAAGTTCAATTTTAAAGTAATCAAGTCAGTCTGCTTTAAATTTGATTATAAAGTAATCAAGTCAGTCTGCGTTAAGATTGATTTTGAAGTTATCATGTCAGTCTGCTTTAAGTTTGATTTTGAAGTTATCAGGTCAGTGTGCTTTGAGTTTGATTCTGAAGTTATAAAGTCAGTCTGCTTTAAGTTTGATTCTGAAGTAATCAAGTCAGTCTGCTTTAAATTTGATTATAAAGTAATCAAGTCAGTCTGCTTTAAGATTGATTTTGAAGTTATCATGTCAGTCTGCTTTGAGTTTGATTCTGAAGTTATCAAGTCAGTCTGCTTTAAGTTTGATTTAGAAGTTATCAAGTCAGTCGGCTTTAAGTTTGATTTAGAAGTTATCAAGTCAGTCTGCTTTAAGTTCAATTTTAAAGTAATCAAATCAGTCTGCTTGAAGTTTGATTCTGAAGTTATCAAGTCAGTCTGCTTTAGGTTTGATTCTGAAGTCATCAAGTCAATCTGCTTTAAATTTGATTCTAAAGTAATCAAGTCAGTCTGCTTTAAGTTTGATTTTGAAGTTATTAAGTCAGTATGCTTTAAGTTTGATTCTGAAGTTATCAAGTCAGTCTGCTTTAAGTTCAATTTTAAAGTAATCAAATCAGTCTGCATTAAGTTTGATTCTGAAGTTATCAAGTCAGTCATCTGTAAGTTTGATTTTGAAGTTATCAAGTCAGTTCTCTTAGTTTGATTCTAAAGTTATCAAGTCAGTCTGCTTTAAGTTTGATTCTGAAGTTATCAAATCAGTCTGCTTTAAGTTTGATTCTGAAGTAATCAAGTCAGTCTGCTTTAAATTTGATTATAAAGTAATCAAGTCAGTCTGCTTTAAGATTGATTTTGAAGTTATCATGTCAGTCTGCTTTGAGTTTGATTCTGAAGTTATCAAGTCAGTCTGCTTTAAGTTTGATTTAGAAGTTATCAAGTCAGTCGGCTTTAAGTTTGATTTAGAAGTTATCAAGTCAGTCTGCTTTAAGTTCAATTTTAAAGTAATTAAATCAGTCTGCTTGAAGTTTGATTCTGAAGTTATCAAGTCAGTCTGCTTTAAGTTTGATTCTGAAGTTATCAAGTCAATCTGCTTTAAATTTGATTCTAAAGTAATCAAGTCAGTCTGCTTTAAGTTTGATTTTGAAGTTATTAAGACAGTCTGCTTTAAGTTTGATTTTGAAGTTATCAAATCGGTCTGCTTTAAGTTTGATTCTGAAGTTATCAAATCAGTCTGCTTTAAGTTTGATTCTGAAGTAATCAAGTCAGTCTGCTTTAAATTTGATTATAAAGTAATCAAGTCAGTCTGCTTTAAGATTGATTTTGAAGTTATCATGTCAGTCTGCTTTAAGTTTGATTTTGAAGTTATCAGGTCAGTGTGCTTTGAGTTTGATTCTGAAGTTATCAAGTCAGTCTGATTTAAGTTTGATTTAGAAGTTATCAAGTCAGTCGGCTTTAAGTTTGATTTAGAAGTTATCAAGTCAGTCTGCTTTAAGTTCAATTTTAAAGTAATCAAATCAGTCTGCTTGAAGTTTGATTCTGAAGTTATCAAGTCAGTCTGCTTTAAGTTTGATTCTGAAGTTATCAAGTCAATCTGCTTTAAATTTGATTCTAAAGTAATCAAGTCAGTCTGCTTTAAGATTGATTTTGAAGTTATCATGTCAGTCTGCTTTGAGTTTGATTCTGAAGTTATCAAGTCAGTCTGCTTTAAGTTTGATTTAGAAGTTATCAAGTCAGTCTGCTTTAAGTTTGATTTAGAAGTTATCAAGTCAGTCTGCTTTAAGTTCAATTTTAAAGTAATCAAATCAGTCTGCTTGAAGTTTGATTCTGAAGTTATCAAGTCAGTCTGCTTTAAGTTTGATTCTGAAGTCATCAAGTCAATCTGCTTTAAATTTGATTCTAAAGTAATCAAGTCAGTCTGCTTTAAGTTTGATTTTGAAGTTATTAAGTCAGTATGCTTTAAGTTTGATTCTGAAGTTATCAAGTCAGTCTGCTTTAAGTTCAATTTTAAAGTAATCAAATCAGTCTGCATTAAGTTTGATTCTGAAGTTATCAAGTCAGTCATCTGTAAGTTTGATTTTGAAGTTATCAAGTCAGTTCTCTTAGTTTGATTCTAAAGTTATCAAGTCAGTCTGCTTTAAGTTTGATTCTGAAGTTATCAAATCAGTCTGCTTTAAGTTTGATTCTGAAGTAATCAAGTCAGTCTGCTTTAAATTTGATTATAAAGTAATCAAGTCAGTCTGCTTTAAGATTGATTTTGAAGTTATCATGTCAGTCTGCTTTGAGTTTGATTCTGAAGTTATCAAGTCAGTCTGCTTTAAGTTTGATTTAGAAGTTATCAAGTCAGTCGGCTTTAAGTTTGATTTAGAAGTTATCAAGTCAGTCTGCTTTAAGTTCAATTTTAAAGTAATCAAATCAGTCTGCTTGAAGTTTGATTCTGAAGTTATCAAGTCAGTCTGCTTTAAGTTTGATTCTGAAGTTATCAAGTCAATCTGCTTTAAATTTGATTCTAAAGTAATCAAGTCAGTCTGCTTTAAGTTTGATTTTGAAGTTATTAAGACAGTCTGCTTTAAGTTTGATTTTGAAGTTATCAAATCGGTCTGCTTTAAGTTTGATTCTGAAGTTATCAAATCAGTCTGCTTTAAGTTTGATTCTGAAGTAATCAAGTCAGTCTGCTTTAAATTTGATTATAAAGTAATCAAGTCAGTCTGCTTTAAGATTGATTTTGAAGTTATCATGTCAGTCTGCTTTAAGTTTGATTTTGAAGTTATCAGGTCAGTGTGCTTTGAGTTTGATTCTGAAGTTATCAAGTCAGTCTGATTTAAGTTTGATTTAGAAGTTATCAAGTCAGTCGGCTTTAAGTTTGATTTAGAAGTTATCAAGTCAGTCTGCTTTAAGTTCAATTTTAAAGTAATCAAATCAGTCTGCTTGAAGTTTGATTCTGAAGTTATCAAGTCAGTCTGCTTTAAGTTTGATTCTGAAGTTATCAAGTCAATCTGCTTTAAATTTGATTCTAAAGTAATCAAGTCAGTCTGCTTTAAGTTTGATTTTGAAGTTATTAAGACAGTCTGCTTTAAGTTTGATTTTGAAGTTATCAAATCGGTCTGCTTTAAGTTTGATTCTGAAGTTATCAAATCAGTCTGCTTTAAGTTTGATTCTGAAGTAATCAAGTCAGTCTGCTTTAAATTTGATTATAAAGTAATCAAGTCAGTCTGCTTTAAGATTGATTTTGAAGTTATCATGTCAGTCTGCTTTGAGTTTGATTCTGAAGTTATCAAGTCAGTCTGCTTTAAGTCTGATTTAGAAGTTATCAAGTCAGTCGGCTTTAAGTTTGATTTAGAAGTTATCAAGTCAGTCTGCTTTAAGTTCAATTTTAAAGTAATCAAATCAGTCTGCTTGAAGTTTGATTCTGAAGTTATCAAGTCAGTCTGCTTTAAGTTTGATTCTGAAGTTATCAAGTCAATCTGCTTTAAATTTGATTCTAAAGTAATCAAGTCAGTCTGCTTTAAGTTTGATTTTGAAGTTATTAAGTCAGTATGCTTTAAGTTTGATTCTGAAGTTATCAAGTCAGTCTGCTTTAAGTTCAATTTTAAAGTAATCAAGTCAGTCTGCTTTAAATTTGATTATAAAGTAATCAAGTCAGTCTGCGTTAAGATTGATTTTGAAGTTATCATGTCAGTCTGCTTTAAGTTTGATTTTGAAGTTATCAGGTCAGTGTGCTTTGAGTTTGATTCTGAAGTTATAAAGTCAGTCTGCTTTAAGTTTGATTCTGAAGTAATCAAGTCAGTCTGCTTTAAATTTGATTATAAAGTAATCAAGTCAGTCTGCTTTAAGATTGATTTTGAAGTTATCATGTCAGTCTGCTTTGAGTTTGATTCTGAAGTTATCAAGTCAGTCTGCTTTAAGTTTGATTTAGAAGTTATCAAGTCAGTCGGCTTTAAGTTTGATTTAGAAGTCATCAAGTCAGTCTGCTTTAAGTTCAATTTTAAAGTAATCAAATCAGTCTGCTTGAAGTTTGATTCTGAAGTTATCAAGTCAGTCTGCTTTAAGTTTGATTCTGAAGTTATCAAGTCAATCTGCTTTAAATTTGATTCTAAAGTAATCAAGTCAGTCTGCTTTAAGTTTGATTTTGAAGTTATTAAGTCAGTATGCTTTAAGTTTGATTCTGAAGTTATCAAGTCAGTCTGCTTTAAGTTCAATTTTAAAGTAATCAAATCAGTCTGCATTAAGTTTGATTCTGAAGTTATCAAGTCAGTCATCTGTAAGTTTGATTTTGAAGTTATCAAGTCAGTTCTCTTAGTTTGATTCTAAAGTTATCAAGTCAGTCGGCTTTAAGTTTGATTCTCAAGTTATCAAATCGGTCAGCTTTAAGTTTGATTCTAAAGTTATCAAGTCAGTCTGCTTTAAGTTTGATTCTGAAGTTATCAAGTCAGTCTGCTTTAAGTTCAATTTTAAAGTAATCAAATCAGTCTGCATTAAGTTTGATTCTGAAGTTATCAAGTCAGTCATCTGTAAGTTTGATTTTGAAGTTATCAAGTCAGTTCTCTTAGTTTGATTCTAAAGTTATCAAGTCAGTCTGCTTTAAGTTTGATTCTGAAGTTATCAAATCAGTCTGCTTTAAGTTTGATTCTGAAGTAATCAAGTCAGTCTGCTTTAAATTTGATTATAAAGTAATCAAGTCAGTCTGCTTTAAGATTGATTTTGAAGTTATCATGTCAGTCTGCTTTGAGTTTGATTCTGAAGTTATCAAGTCAGTCTGCTTTAAGTTTGATTTAGAAGTTATCAAGTCAGTCGGCTTTAAGTTTGATTTAGAAGTTATCAAGTCAGTCTGCTTTAAGTTCAATTTTAAAGTAATCAAATCAGTCTGCTTGAAGTTTGATTCTGAAGTTATCAAGTCAGTCTGCTTTAAGTTTGATTCTGAAGTTATCAAGTCAATCTGCTTTAAATTTGATTCTAAAGTAATCAAGTCAGTCTGCTTTAAGTTTGATTTTGAAGTTATTAAGACAGTCTGCTTTAAGTTTGATTTTGAAGTTATCAAATCGGTCTGCTTTAAGTTTGATTCTGAAGTTATCAAATCAGTCTGCTTTAAGTTTGATTCTGAAGTAATCAAGTCAGTCTGCTTTAAATTTGATTATAAAGTAATCAAGTCAGTCTGCTTTAAGATTGATTTTGAAGTTATCATGTCAGTCTGCTTTAAGTTTGATTTTGAAGTTATCAGGTCAGTGTGCTTTGAGTTTGATTCTGAAGTTATCAAGTCAGTCTGATTTAAGTTTGATTTAGAAGTTATCAAGTCAGTCGGCTTTAAGTTTGATTTAGAAGTTATCAAGTCAGTCTGCTTTAAGTTCAATTTTAAAGTAATCAAATCAGTCTGCTTGAAGTTTGATTCTGAAGTTATCAAGTCAGTCTGCTTTAAGTTTGATTCTGAAGTTATCAAGTCAATCTGCTTTAAATTTGATTCTAAAGTAATCAAGTCAGTCTGCTTTAAGTTTGATTTTGAAGTTATTAAGACAGTCTGCTTTAAGTTTGATTTTGAAGTTATCAAATCGGTCTGCTTTAAGTTTGATTCTGAAGTTATCAAATCAGTCTGCTTTAAGTTTGATTCTGAAGTAATCAAGTCAGTCTGCTTTAAATTTGATTATAAAGTAATCAAGTCAGTCTGCTTTAAGATTGATTTTGAAGTTATCATGTCAGTCTGCTTTGAGTTTGATTCTGAAGTTATCAAGTCAGTCTGCTTTAAGTCTGATTTAGAAGTTATCAAGTCAGTCGGCTTTAAGTTTGATTTAGAAGTTATCAAGTCAGTCTGCTTTAAGTTCAATTTTAAAGTAATCAAATCAGTCTGCTTGAAGTTTGATTCTGAAGTTATCAAGTCAGTCTGCTTTAAGTTTGATTCTGAAGTTATCAAGTCAATCTGCTTTAAATTTGATTCTAAAGTAATCAAGTCAGTCTGCTTTAAGTTTGATTTTGAAGTTATTAAGTCAGTATGCTTTAAGTTTGATTCTGAAGTTATCAAGTCAGTCTGCTTTAAGTTCAATTTTAAAGTAATCAAGTCAGTCTGCTTTAAATTTGATTATAAAGTAATCAAGTCAGTCTGCGTTAAGATTGATTTTGAAGTTATCATGTCAGTCTGCTTTAAGTTTGATTTTGAAGTTATCAGGTCAGTGTGCTTTGAGTTTGATTCTGAAGTTATAAAGTCAGTCTGCTTTAAGTTTGATTCTGAAGTAATCAAGTCAGTCTGCTTTAAATTTGATTATAAAGTAATCAAGTCAGTCTGCTTTAAGATTGATTTTGAAGTTATCATGTCAGTCTGCTTTGAGTTTGATTCTGAAGTTATCAAGTCAGTCTGCTTTAAGTTTGATTTAGAAGTTATCAAGTCAGTCGGCTTTAAGTTTGATTTAGAAGTCATCAAGTCAGTCTGCTTTAAGTTCAATTTTAAAGTAATCAAATCAGTCTGCTTGAAGTTTGATTCTGAAGTTATCAAGTCAGTCTGCTTTAAGTTTGATTCTGAAGTTATCAAGTCAATCTGCTTTAAATTTGATTCTAAAGTAATCAAGTCAGTCTGCTTTAAGTTTGATTTTGAAGTTATTAAGTCAGTATGCTTTAAGTTTGATTCTGAAGTTATCAAGTCAGTCTGCTTTAAGTTCAATTTTAAAGTAATCAAATCAGTCTGCATTAAGTTTGATTCTGAAGTTATCAAGTCAGTCATCTGTAAGTTTGATTTTGAAGTTATCAAGTCAGTTCTCTTAGTTTGATTCTAAAGTTATCAAGTCAGTCGGCTTTAAGTTTGATTCTCAAGTTATCAAATCGGTCAGCTTTAAGTTTGATTCTAAAGTTATCAAGTCAGTCTGCTTTAAGTTTGATTCTGAAGTTATCAAGTCAGTCTGCTTTAAATTTGATTCTGAGGTAATCAAGTCAGTCTGCTTTAAGTTTGATTCTGAAGTTATCAAGTCAGTCTGCTTTAAATTTGATTCTGAGGTAATCAAGTCAGTCTGCTTTAAGTTTGATTTTGAAGTTATCAATTCAGTCTGCTTTAAGTTTGATTTTGAAGTTATCAAGTCAGTGTGCTTTGAGTTTGATTCTAAAGTTATCAAGTCAGTCTGCTATAAGTTAGATTCTGAAGTTATTAAGACAGTCTGCTTTAAGTTTGATTTTGAAGTTATCAAATCGGTCTGCTTTAAGTTTGATTCTGAAGTTACCAAATCAGTCTGCTTTAAGTTTGATTATAAAGTAATCAAGTCAGTCTGCTTTAAGATTGATTTTGAAGTTATCATGTCAGTCTGCTTTAAGTTTGATTTAGAAGTTATCAAGTCAGTCGGCTTTAAGTTTGATTTAGAAGTTATCAAGTCAGTCTGCTTTAAGTTCAATTTTAAAGTAATCAAATCAGTGTGCTTGAAGTTTGATTCTGAACTTATCAAGTCAGTCTGCTTTAAGTTTGATTCTGAAGTTATCAAGTCAATCTGCTTTAAATTTGATTCTAAAGTAATCAAGTCAGTCTGCTTTAAGTTTGATTTTGAAGTTATTAAGACAGTCTGCTTTAAGTTTGATTTTGAAGTTATCAAATCGGTCCGCTTTAAGTTTGATTCTGAAGTTATCAAATCAGTCTGCTTTAAGTTTGATTCTGAAGTAATCAAGTCAGTCTGCTTTAAATTTGATTATAAAGTAATCAAGTCAGTCTGCTTTAAGATTGATTTTGAAGTTATCATGTCAGTCTGCTTTAAGTTTGATTTTGAAGTTATCAGGTCAGTGTGCTTTGAGTTTGATTCTGAAGTTATCAAGTCAGTCTGATTTAAGTTTGATTTAGAAGTTATCAAGTCAGTCGGCTTTAAGTTTGATTTAGAAGTTATCAAGTCAGTCTGCTTTAAGTTCAATTTTAAAGTAATCAAATCAGTCTGCTTGAAGTTTGATTCTGAAGTTATCAAGTCAGTCTGCTTTAAGTTTGATTCTGAAGTTATCAAGTCAATCTGCTTTAAATTTGATTCTAAAGTAATCAAGTCAGTCTGCTTTAAGTTTGATTTTGAAGTTATTAAGACAGTCTGCTTTAAGTTTGATTTTGAAGTTATCAAATCGGTCTGCTTTAAGTTTGATTCTGAAGTTATCAAATCAGTCTGCTTTAAGTTTGATTCTGAAGTAATCAAGTCAGTCTGCTTTAAATTTGATTATAAAGTAATCAAGTCAGTCTGCTTTAAGATTGATTTTGAAGTTATCATGTCAGTCTGCTTTGAGTTTGATTCTGAAGTTATCAAGTCAGTCTGCTTTAAGTTTGATTTAGAAGTTATCAAGTCAGTCGGCTTTAAGTTTGATTTAGAAGTTATCAAGTCAGTCTGCTTTAAGTTCAATTTTAAAGTAATCAAATCAGTCTGCTTGAAGTTTGATTCTGAAGTTATCAAGTCAGTCTGCTTTCAGTTTGATTCTGAAGTTATCAAGTCAATCTGCTTTAAATTTGATTCTAAAGTAATCAAGTCAGTCTGCTTTAAGTTTGATTTTGAAGTTATTAAGTCAGTATGCTTTAAGTTTGATTCTGAAGTTATCAAGTCAGTCTGCTTTAAGTTCAATTTTAAAGTAATCAAGTCAGTCTGCTTTAAATTTGATTATAAAGTAATCAAGTCAGTCTGCGTTAAGATTGATTTTGAAGTTATCATGTCAGTCTGCTTTAAGTTTGATTTTGAAGTTATCAGGTCAGTGTGCTTTGAGTTTGATTCTGAAGTTATAAAGTCAGTCTGCTTTAAGTTTGATTCTGAAGTAATCAAGTCAGTCTGCTTTAAATTTGATTATAAAGTAATCAAGTCAGTCTGCTTTAAGATTGATTTTGAAGTTATCATGTCAGTCTGCTTTGAGTTTGATTCTGAAGTTATCAAGTCAGTCTGCTTTAAGTTTGATTTAGAAGTTATCAAGTCAGTCGGCTTTAAGTTTGATTTAGAAGTTATCAAGTCAGTCTGCTTTAAGTTCAATTTTAAAGTAATCAAATCAGTCTGCTTGAAGTTTGATTCTGAAGTTATCAAGTCAGTCTGCTTTAAGTTTGATTCTGAAGTCATCAAGTCAATCTGCTTTAAATTTGATTCTAAAGTAATCAAGTCAGTCTGCTTTAAGTTTGATTTTGAAGTTATTAAGTCAGTATGCTTTAAGTTTGATTCTGAAGTTATCAAGTCAGTCTGCTTTAAGTTCAATTTTAAAGTAATCAAATCAGTCTGCATTAAGTTTGATTCTGAAGTTATCAAGTCAGTCATCTGTAAGTTTGATTTTGAAGTTATCAAGTCAGTTCTCTTAGTTTGATTCTAAAGTTATCAAGTCAGTCTGCTTTAAGTTTGATTCTGAAGTTATCAAATCAGTCTGCTTTAAGTTTGATTCTGAAGTAATCAAGTCAGTCTGCTTTAAATTTGATTATAAAGTAATCAAGTCAGTCTGCTTTAAGATTGATTTTGAAGTTATCATGTCAGTCTGCTTTGAGTTTGATTCTGAAGTTATCAAGTCAGTCTGCTTTAAGTTTGATTTAGAAGTTATCAAGTCAGTCGGCTTTAAGTTTGATTTAGAAGTTATCAAGTCAGTCTGCTTTAAGTTCAATTTTAAAGTAATCAAATCAGTCTGCTTGAAGTTTGATTCTGAAGTTATCAAGTCAGTCTGCTTTAAGTTTGATTCTGAAGTTATCAAGTCAATCTGCTTTAAATTTGATTCTAAAGTAATCAAGTCAGTCTGCTTTAAGTTTGATTTTGAAGTTATTAAGTCAGTATGCTTTAAGTTTGATTCTGAAGTTATCAAGTCAGTCTGCTTTAAGTTCAATTTTAAAGTAATCAAGTCAGTCTGCTTTAAATTTGATTATAAAGTAATCAAGTCAGTCTGCGTTAAGATTGATTTTGAAGTTATCATGTCAGTCTGCTTTAAGTTTGATTTTGAAGTTATCAGGTCAGTGTGCTTTGAGTTTGATTCTGAAGTTATAAAGTCAGTCTGCTTTAAGTTTGATTCTGAAGTAATCAAGTCAGTCTGCTTTAAATTTGATTATAAAGTAATCAAGTCAGTCTGCTTTAAGATTGATTTTGAAGTTATCATGTCAGTCTGCTTTGAGTTTGATTCTGAAGTTATCAAGTCAGTCTGCCTTAAGTTTGATTTAGAAGTTATCAAGTCAGTCGGCTTTAAGTTTGATTTAGAAGTTATCAAGTCAGTCTGCTTTAAGTTCAATTTTAAAGTAATCAAATCAGTCTGCTTGAAGTTTGATTCTGAAGTTATCAAGTCAGTCTGCTTTAAGTTTGATTCTGAAGTCATCAAGTCAATCTGCTTTAAATTTGATTATAAAGTAATCAAGTCAGTCTGCTTTAAGTTTGATTTTGAAGTTATTAAGTCAGTATGCTTTAAGTTTGATTCTGAAGTTATCAGGTCAGTGTGCTTTGAGTTTGATTCTGAAGTTATAAAGTCAGTCTGCTTTAAGTTTGATTCTGAAGTAATCAAGTCAGTCTGCTTTAAATTTGATTATAAAGTAATCAAGTCAGTCTGCTTTAAGATTGATTTTGAAGTTATCATGTCAGTCTGCTTTGAGTTTGATTCTGAAGTTATCAAGTCAGTCTGCTTTAAGTTTGATTTAGAAGTTATCAAGTCAGTCGGCTTTAAGTTTGATTTAGAAGTTATCAAGTCAGTCTGCTTTAAGTTCAATTTTAAAGTAATCAAATCAGTCTGCTTGAAGTTTGATTCTGAAGTTATCAAGTCAGTCTGCTTTAAGTTTGATTCTGAAGTCATCAAGTCAATCTGCTTTAAATTTGATTCTAAAGTAATCAAGTCAGTCTGCTTTAAGTTTGATTTTGAAGTTATTAAGTCAGTATGCTTTAAGTTTGATTCTGAAGTTATCAAGTCAGTCTGCTTTAAGTTCAATTTTAAAGTAATCAAATCAGTCTGCATTAAGTTTGATTCTGAAGTGATCAAGTCAGTCATCTGTAAGTTTGATTTTGAAGTTATCAAGTCAGTTCTCTTAGTTTGATTCTAAAGTTATCAAGTCAGTCTGCTTTAAGTTTGATTCTGAAGTTATCAAATCGGTCAGCTTTAAGTTTGATTCTAAAGTTATCAAGTCAGTCTGCTTTAAGTTTGATTCTGAAGTTATCAAGTCAGTCTGCTTTAAATTTGATTCTGAGTTAATCAAGTCAGTCTGCTTTAAGTTTGATTTTGAAGTTATCAATTCAGTCTGCTTTAAGTTTGATTTTGAAGTTATCAAGTCAGTGTGCTTTGAGTTTGATTCTAAAGTTATCAAGTCAGTCTGCTATAAGTTAGATTCTGAAGTTATTAAGACAGTCTGCTTTAAGTTTGATTTTGAAGTTATCAAATCGGTCTGCTTTAAGTTTGATTCTGAAGTTACCAAATCAGTCTGCTTTAAGTTTGATTCTGAAGTAATCAAGTCAGTCTGCTTTAAATTTGATTATAAAGTAATCAAGTCAGTCTGCGTTAAGATTGATTTTGAAGTTATCATGTCAGTCTGCTTTAAGTTTGATTTTGAAGTTATCAGGTCAGTGTGCTTTGAGTTTGATTCTGAAGTTATGAAGTCAGTCTGCTTTAAGTTTGATTTAGAAGTTATCAAGTCAGTCTGCTTTAAGTTCAATTTTAAAGTAATCAAATCAGTCTGCTTTAAGTTTGATTCTGAAGTTATCAAGTCAGTCAGCTTTAAGTTTGATTTTGAAGTCATCAAGTCAGTCCTCTTAGTTTGATTCTAAAGTTATCAAATCAGTCTGCTTTAATTTTGATTCGGAAGTTATCAAGTCACTCTGCTTTAAGTTTAATTCTAAAGTTATCAAGTCAGTCGGCTTTAAGTTTGATTCTGAATGAATTAAGTCAGTCTGCTTTAGTTTTGATTTTAAAGTAATCAAGTCAGTCTGCTTTAGGTTTGATTCTGAAGCTATCAAGTCAGTCCTCTAAGTTTGATTCTAAACTTATCAAGTGAGTCTGCTTTAAGTTTGATTCTGAAGTTATCAAATCGGTCTGCTTTAAGTTTGATTCTGAAGTTATCAATTCAGTCTGCTTTAAGTTTGATTCTGCAGGTACCAAGTCAGTCTGCTTTAACTTCAATTTTAAAGTAATCAAATCAGTCTGCTTTAAATTTGATTCTGAAGTTATCAAGTAAGTCAGCTTTAAGTTTGATTCTGAAGTTATCAAGTAAGTCAGCTTTAAGTTTGATTCTGAAGTTATCAAATCTGTCTGCTTTAAGTTTGATTTAGAAGTTATAAAGTCAGTCTGTTTTAAGTTTGATTCTGAAGTTGTCAAATCGTTCTGCTTTAAGTTTGATTCTGAAGTTATCAAGTCAGTCTGCTTTAAATATGATTCTAAAGTAATCAAGTCAGTCTGCTTTAAGTTTGATTCTGAAGTTATCAAGTCAGTCTGCTTTAAGTTTGATTCTGCAGGTACCAAGTCAGTCTGCTTTAAGTTTGATTCTAAAATAATCAAGTCAGTCTGCTTTAAGTTTGATTTTGAAGTTATTAAGTCAGTATGCTTTAAGTTTGATTCTGAAGTTATCAAGTCAGTCTGCTTTAAGTTCAATTTTAAAGTAATCAAATCAGTCTGCATTAAGTTTGATTCTGAAGTTATCAAGTCAGTCAGCTTTAAGTTTGATTTTGAAGTTATCAAGTCAGTCCTCTTAGTTTGATTCTAAAGTTATCAAGTCAGTCTGCTTTAAGTTTGATTCTGAAGTTATCAAATCGGTCAGCTTTAAGTTTGATTCTGAAGTTATCAAGTCAGTCTGCTTTAAGTTTGATTCTGAAGTTATCAAGTCAGTCTCATTTAAATTTGATTCTAAGGTAATCAAGTCAGTCTGCTTTAAGTTTGATTTTGAAGTTATGAAGTCAGTGTGCTTAGAGTTTGATTCTGAAGTTATCAAGTCAGTCTGCTATAAGTTAGATTCTGAAGTTATTAAGACAGTCTGCTTTAAGTTTGATTTTGAAGTTATCAAATCGGTCTGCTTTAAGTTTGATTCTGAAGTTATCAAATCAGTCTGCTTTAAGTTTGATTCTGAAATAATCAAGTCAGTCTGCTTTAAATTTGATTATAAAGTAATCAAGTCAGTCTGCTTTAAGATTGATTTTGAAGTTATCATGTCAGTCTGCTTTAAGTTTGATTTTGAAGTTATCAGGTCAGTGTGCTTTGAGTTTGATTCTGAAGTTATCAAGTCAGTCTGCTTTAAGTTTGATTTAGAAGTTGTCAAGTCAGTCTGCTTTAAGTTTGATTTAGAAGTTATCAAGTCAGTCAGCTTTAAGTTTGATTTTGAAGTTATCAAGTCAGTCCTCTTAGTTTGATTCTAAAGTTGTCAAGTCAGTCTGCTTTAAGTTTGATTCGGAAGTTATCAAGTCAGTCTGCTTTAAGTTTAATTCTAAAGTTATCAAGTCAGTCGGCTTTAAGTTTGATTCATAATTAATTAAGTCAGTCTGCTTTAGTTTTGATTTTAAAGTAATCAAGTCAGTCTGCTTTAGGTTTGATTCTGAAGCTATCAAGTCAGTCCTCTAAGTTTGATTCTAAACTTATCAAGTCAGTCTGCTTTAAGTTTGATTCTGAAGTTATCAAATCGGTCTGCTTTAAATTTGATTTTGAAGTTATTAAGTCAGTATGCTTTAAGTTTGATTCTGAAGTTATCAAGTCAGTCTGCTTTAAGTTTGATTCTGAAGTTATCAAGTCAGTCTCATTTAAATTTGATTCTAAGGTAATCAAGTCAGTCTGCTTTAAGTTTGATTTTGAAGTTATCAAGTCAGTGTGCTTTGAGTTTGATTCTGAAGTTATCAAGTCAGTCTGCTATAAGTTAGATGCTGAAGTTATTAAGACAGTCTGCTTTAAGTTTGATTCTGAAGTTATCAAATCAGTATGCTTTAAGTTTGATTCTGAAGTAATCAAGTCAGTCTGCTTTAAATTTGATTATAAAGTAATCAAGTCAGTCTGCTTTAAGATTGATTTTGAAGTTATCATGTCAGTCTGCCTTAAGTTTGATTTAGAAGTTATCAACTCAGTCGGCTTTAAGTTTGATTTAGAAGTTATCAAGTCAGTCAGCTTTAAGTTTGATTTTGAAGTTATCAAGTCAGTCTGCTTTAAGTTTAATTCTAAAGTTATCAAGTCAGTCGGCTTTAAGTTTGATTCATAATTAATTAAGTCAGTCTGCTTTAGTTTTGATTTTAAAGTAATCAAGTCAGTCTGCTTTAGGTTTGATTCTGAAGCTATCAAGTCAGTCGGCTTTAAGTTTGATTTAGAAGTTATCAAGTCAGTCTGCTTTAAGTTCAATTTTAAAGTAATCAAATCAGTCTGCTTGAAGTTTGATTCTGAAGTTATCAAGTCAGTCTGCTTTAAGTTTGATTCTGAAGTCATCAAGTCAATCTGCTTTAAATTTGATTATAAAGTAATCAAGTCAGTCTGCTTTAAGTTTGATTTTGAAGTTATTAAGTCAGTATGCTTTAAGTTTGATTCTGAAGTTATCAGGTCAGTGTGCTTTGAGTTTGATTCTGAAGTTATAAAGTCAGTCTGCTTTAAGTTTGATTCTGAAGTAATCAAGTCAGTCTGCTTTAAATTTGATTATAAAGTAATCAAGTCAGTCTGCTTTAAGATTGATTTTGAAGTTATCATGTCAGTCTGCTTTGAGTTTGATTCTGAAGTTATCAAGTCAGTCTGCTTTAAGTTTGATTTAGAAGTTATCAAGTCAGTCGGCTTTAAGTTTGATTTAGAAGTTATCAAGTCAGTCTGCTTTAAGTTCAATTTTAAAGTAATCAAATCAGTCTGCTTGAAGTTTGATTCTGAAGTTATCAAGTCAGTCTGCTTTAAGTTTGATTCTGAAGTCATCAAGTCAATCTGCTTTAAATTTGATTCTAAAGTAATCAAGTCAGTCTGCTTTAAGTTTGATTTTGAAGTTATTAAGTCAGTATGCTTTAAGTTTGATTCTGAAGTTATCAAGTCAGTCTGCTTTAAGTTCAATTTTAAAGTAATCAAATCAGTCTGCATTAAGTTTGATTCTGAAGTGATCAAGTCAGTCATCTGTAAGTTTGATTTTGAAGTTATCAAGTCAGTTCTCTTAGTTTGATTCTAAAGTTATCAAGTCAGTCTGCTTTAAGTTTGATTCTGAAGTTATCAAATCGGTCAGCTTTAAGTTTGATTCTAAAGTTATCAAGTCAGTCTGCTTTAAGTTTGATTCTGAAGTAATCAAGTCAGTCTGCTTTAAATTTGATTATAAAGTAATCAAGTCAGTCTGCTTTAAGATTGATTTTGAAGTTATCATGTCAGTCTGCTTTGAGTTTGATTCTGAAGTTATCAAGTCAGTCTGCTTTAAGTTTGATTTAGAAGTTATCAAGTCAGTCGGCTTTAAGTTTGATTTAGAAGTTATCAAGTCAGTCTGCTTTAAGTTCAATTTTAAAGTAATCAAATCAGTCTGCTTGAAGTTTGATTCTGAAGTTATCAAGTCAGTCTGCTTTCAGTTTGATTCTGAAGTTATCAAGTCAATCTGCTTTAAATTTGATTCTAAAGTAATCAAGTCAGTCTGCTTTAAGTTTGATTTTGAAGTTATTAAGTCAGTATGCTTTAAGTTTGATTCTGAAGTTATCAAGTCAGTCTGCTTTAAGTTCAATTTTAAAGTAATCAAGTCAGTCTGCTTTAAATTTGATTATAAAGTAATCAAGTCAGTCTGCGTTAAGATTGATTTTGAAGTTATCATGTCAGTCTGCTTTAAGTTTGATTTTGAAGTTATCAGGTCAGTGTGCTTTGAGTTTGATTCTGAAGTTATAAAGTCAGTCTGCTTTAAGTTTGATTCTGAAGTAATCAAGTCAGTCTGCTTTAAATTTGATTATAAAGTAATCAAGTCAGTCTGCTTTAAGATTGATTTTGAAGTTATCATGTCAGTCTGCTTTGAGTTTGATTCTGAAGTTATCAAGTCAGTCTGCTTTAAGTTTGATTTAGAAGTTATCAAGTCAGTCGGCTTTAAGTTTGATTTAGAAGTTATCAAGTCAGTCTGCTTTAAGTTCAATTTTAAAGTAATCAAATCAGTCTGCTTGAAGTTTGATTCTGAAGTTATCAAGTCAGTCTGCTTTAAGTTTGATTCTGAAGTCATCAAGTCAATCTGCTTTAAATTTGATTCTAAAGTAATCAAGTCAGTCTGCTTTAAGTTTGATTTTGAAGTTATTAAGTCAGTATGCTTTAAGTTTGATTCTGAAGTTATCAAGTCAGTCTGCTTTAAGTTCAATTTTAAAGTAATCAAATCAGTCTGCATTAAGTTTGATTCTGAAGTTATCAAGTCAGTCATCTGTAAGTTTGATTTTGAAGTTATCAAGTCAGTTCTCTTAGTTTGATTCTAAAGTTATCAAGTCAGTCTGCTTTAAGTTTGATTCTGAAGTTATCAAATCAGTCTGCTTTAAGTTTGATTCTGAAGTAATCAAGTCAGTCTGCTTTAAATTTGATTATAAAGTAATCAAGTCAGTCTGCTTTAAGATTGATTTTGAAGTTATCATGTCAGTCTGCTTTGAGTTTGATTCTGAAGTTATCAAGTCAGTCTGCTTTAAGTTTGATTTAGAAGTTATCAAGTCAGTCGGCTTTAAGTTTGATTTAGAAGTTATCAAGTCAGTCTGCTTTAAGTTCAATTTTAAAGTAATCAAATCAGTCTGCTTGAAGTTTGATTCTGAAGTTATCAAGTCAGTCTGCTTTAAGTTTGATTCTGAAGTTATCAAGTCAATCTGCTTTAAATTTGATTCTAAAGTAATCAAGTCAGTCTGCTTTAAGTTTGATTTTGAAGTTATTAAGTCAGTATGCTTTAAGTTTGATTCTGAAGTTATCAAGTCAGTCTGCTTTAAGTTCAATTTTAAAGTAATCAAGTCAGTCTGCTTTAAATTTGATTATAAAGTAATCAAGTCAGTCTGCGTTAAGATTGATTTTGAAGTTATCATGTCAGTCTGCTTTAAGTTTGATTTTGAAGTTATCAGGTCAGTGTGCTTTGAGTTTGATTCTGAAGTTATAAAGTCAGTCTGCTTTAAGTTTGATTCTGAAGTAATCAAGTCAGTCTGCTTTAAATTTGATTATAAAGTAATCAAGTCAGTCTGCTTTAAGATTGATTTTGAAGTTATCATGTCAGTCTGCTTTGAGTTTGATTCTGAAGTTATCAAGTCAGTCTGCCTTAAGTTTGATTTAGAAGTTATCAAGTCAGTCGGCTTTAAGTTTGATTTAGAAGTTATCAAGTCAGTCTGCTTTAAGTTCAATTTTAAAGTAATCAAATCAGTCTGCTTGAAGTTTGATTCTGAAGTTATCAAGTCAGTCTGCTTTAAGTTTGATTCTGAAGTCATCAAGTCAATCTGCTTTAAATTTGATTATAAAGTAATCAAGTCAGTCTGCTTTAAGTTTGATTTTGAAGTTATTAAGTCAGTATGCTTTAAGTTTGATTCTGAAGTTATCAGGTCAGTGTGCTTTGAGTTTGATTCTGAAGTTATAAAGTCAGTCTGCTTTAAGTTTGATTCTGAAGTAATCAAGTCAGTCTGCTTTAAATTTGATTATAAAGTAATCAAGTCAGTCTGCTTTAAGATTGATTTTGAAGTTATCATGTCAGTCTGCTTTGAGTTTGATTCTGAAGTTATCAAGTCAGTCTGCTTTAAGTTTGATTTAGAAGTTATCAAGTCAGTCGGCTTTAAGTTTGATTTAGAAGTTATCAAGTCAGTCTGCTTTAAGTTCAATTTTAAAGTAATCAAATCAGTCTGCTTGAAGTTTGATTCTGAAGTTATCAAGTCAGTCTGCTTTAAGTTTGATTCTGAAGTCATCAAGTCAATCTGCTTTAAATTTGATTCTAAAGTAATCAAGTCAGTCTGCTTTAAGTTTGATTTTGAAGTTATTAAGTCAGTATGCTTTAAGTTTGATTCTGAAGTTATCAAGTCAGTCTGCTTTAAGTTCAATTTTAAAGTAATCAAATCAGTCTGCATTAAGTTTGATTCTGAAGTGATCAAGTCAGTCATCTGTAAGTTTGATTTTGAAGTTATCAAGTCAGTTCTCTTAGTTTGATTCTAAAGTTATCAAGTCAGTCTGCTTTAAGTTTGATTCTGAAGTTATCAAATCGGTCAGCTTTAAGTTTGATTCTAAAGTTATCAAGTCAGTCTGCTTTAAGTTTGATTCTGAAGTTATCAAGTCAGTCTGCTTTAAATTTGATTCTGAGTTAATCAAGTCAGTCTGCTTTAAGTTTGATTTTGAAGTTATCAATTCAGTCTGCTTTAAGTTTGATTTTGAAGTTATCAAGTCAGTGTGCTTTGAGTTTGATTCTAAAGTTATCAAGTCAGTCTGCTATAAGTTAGATTCTGAAGTTATTAAGACAGTCTGCTTTAAGTTTGATTTTGAAGTTATCAAATCGGTCTGCTTTAAGTTTGATTCTGAAGTTACCAAATCAGTCTGCTTTAAGTTTGATTCTGAAGTAATCAAGTCAGTCTGCTTTAAATTTGATTATAAAGTAATCAAGTCAGTCTGCGTTAAGATTGATTTTGAAGTTATCATGTCAGTCTGCTTTAAGTTTGATTTTGAAGTTATCAGGTCAGTGTGCTTTGAGTTTGATTCTGAAGTTATAAAGTCAGTCTGCTTTAAGTTTGATTTAGAAGTTATCAAGTCAGTCTGCTTTAAGTTCAATTTTAAAGTAATCAAATCAGTCTGCTTTAAGTTTGATTCTGAAGTTATCAAGTCAGTCAGCTTTAAGTTTGATTTTGAAGTCATCAAGTCAGTCCTCTTAGTTTGATTCTAAAGTTATCAAATCAGTCTGCTTTAATTTTGATTCGGAAGTTATCAAGTCACTCTGCTTTAAGTTTAATTCTAAAGTTATCAAGTCAGTCGGCTTTAAGTTTGATTCTGAATGAATTAAGTCAGTCTGCTTTAGTTTTGATTTTAAAGTAATCAAGTCAGTCTGCTTTAGGTTTGATTCTGAAGCTATCAAGTCAGTCCTCTAAGTTTGATTCTAAACTTATCAAGTGAGTCTGCTTTAAGTTTGATTCTGAAGTTATCAAATCGGTCTGCTTTAAGTTTGATTCTGAAGTTATCAATTCAGTCTGCTTTAAGTTTGATTCTGCAGGTACCAAGTCAGTCTGCTTTAACTTCAATTTTAAAGTAATCAAATCAGTCTGCTTTAAATTTGATTCTGAAGTTATCAAGTAAGTCAGCTTTAAGTTTGATTCTGAAGTTATCAAGTAAGTCAGCTTTAAGTTTGATTCTGAAGTTATCAAATCTGTCTGCTTTAAGTTTGATTTAGAAGTTATAAAGTCAGTCTGTTTTAAGTTTGATTCTGAAGTTGTCAAATCGTTCTGCTTTAAGTTTGATTCTGAAGTTATCAAGTCAGTCTGCTTTAAATATGATTCTAAAGTAATCAAGTCAGTCTGCTTTAAGTTTGATTCTGAAGTTATCAAGTCAGTCTGCTTTAAGTTTGATTCTGCAGGTACCAAGTCAGTCTGCTTTAAGTTTGATTCTAAAATAATCAAGTCAGTCTGCTTTAAGTTTGATTTTGAAGTTATTAAGTCAGTATGCTTTAAGTTTGATTCTGAAGTTATCAAGTCAGTCTGCTTTAAGTTCAATTTTAAAGTAATCAAATCAGTCTGCATTAAGTTTGATTCTGAAGTTATCAAGTCAGTCAGCTTTAAGTTTGATTTTGAAGTTATCAAGTCAGTCCTCTTAGTTTGATTCTAAAGTTATCAAGTCAGTCTGCTTTAAGTTTGATTCTGAAGTTATCAAATCGGTCAGCTTTAAGTTTGATTCTGAAGTTATCAAGTCAGTCTGCTTTAAGTTTGATTCTGAAGTTATCAAGTCAGTCTCATTTAAATTTGATTCTAAGGTAATCAAGTCAGTCTGCTTTAAGTTTGATTTTGAAGTTATGAAGTCAGTGTGCTTAGAGTTTGATTCTGAAGTTATCAAGTCAGTCTGCTATAAGTTAGATTCTGAAGTTATTAAGACAGTCTGCTTTAAGTTTGATTTTGAAGTTATCAAATCGGTCTGCTTTAAGTTTGATTCTGAAGTTATCAAATCAGTCTGCTTTAAGTTTGATTCTGAAATAATCAAGTCAGTCTGCTTTAAATTTGATTATAAAGTAATCAAGTCAGTCTGCTTTAAGATTGATTTTGAAGTTATCATGTCAGTCTGCTTTAAGTTTGATTTTGAAGTTATCAGGTCAGTGTGCTTTGAGTTTGATTCTGAAGTTATCAAGTCAGTCTGCTTTAAGTTTGATTTAGAAGTTGTCAAGTCAGTCTGCTTTAAGTTTGATTTAGAAGTTATCAAGTCAGTCAGCTTTAAGTTTGATTTTGAAGTTATCAAGTCAGTCCTCTTAGTTTGATTCTAAAGTTGTCAAGTCAGTCTGCTTTAAGTTTGATTCGGAAGTTATCAAGTCAGTCTGCTTTAAGTTTAATTCTAAAGTTATCAAGTCAGTCGGCTTTAAGTTTGATTCATAATTAATTAAGTCAGTCTGCTTTAGTTTTGATTTTAAAGTAATCAAGTCAGTCTGCTTTAGGTTTGATTCTGAAGCTATCAAGTCAGTCCTCTAAGTTTGATTCTAAACTTATCAAGTCAGTCTGCTTTAAGTTTGATTCTGAAGTTATCAAATCGGTCTGCTTTAAATTTGATTTTGAAGTTATTAAGTCAGTATGCTTTAAGTTTGATTCTGAAGTTATCAAGTCAGTCTGCTTTAAGTTTGATTCTGAAGTTATCAAGTCAGTCTCATTTAAATTTGATTCTAAGGTAATCAAGTCAGTCTGCTTTAAGTTCAATTTTAAAGTAATCAAGTCAGTCTGCTTTAAATTTGATTATAAAGTAATCAAGTCAGTCTGCGTTAAGATTGATTTTGAAGTTATCATGTCAGTCTGCTTTAAGTTTGATTTTGAAGTTATCAGGTCAGTGTGCTTTGAGTTTGATTCTGAAGTTATAAAGTCAGTCTGCTTTAAGTTTGATTCTGAAGTAATCAAGTCAGTCTGCTTTAAATTTGATTATAAAGTAATCAAGTCAGTCTGCTTTAAGATTGATTTTGAAGTTATCATGTCAGTCTGCTTTGAGTTTGATTCTGAAGTTATCAAGTCAGTCTGCTTTAAGTTTGATTTAGAAGTTATCAAGTCAGTCGGCTTTAAGTTTGATTTAGAAGTTATCAAGTCAGTCTGCTTTAAGTTCAATTTTAAAGTAATCAAATCAGTCTGCTTGAAGTTTGATTCTGAAGTTATCAAGTCAGTCTGCTTTAAGTTTGATTCTGAAGTCATCAAGTCAATCTGCTTTAAATTTGATTCTAAAGTAATCAAGTCAGTCTGCTTTAAGTTTGATTTTGAAGTTATTAAGTCAGTATGCTTTAAGTTTGATTCTGAAGTTATCAAGTCAGTCTGCTTTAAGTTCAATTTTAAAGTAATCAAATCAGTCTGCATTAAGTTTGATTCTGAAGTTATCAAGTCAGTCATCTGTAAGTTTGATTTTGAAGTTATCAAGTCAGTTCTCTTAGTTTGATTCTAAAGTTATCAAGTCAGTCTGCTTTAAGTTTGATTCTGAAGTTATCAAATCAGTCTGCTTTAAGTTTGATTCTGAAGTAATCAAGTCAGTCTGCTTTAAATTTGATTATAAAGTAATCAAGTCAGTCTGCTTTAAGATTGATTTTGAAGTTATCATGTCAGTCTGCTTTGAGTTTGATTCTGAAGTTATCAAGTCAGTCTGCTTTAAGTTTGATTTAGAAGTTATCAAGTCAGTCGGCTTTAAGTTTGATTTAGAAGTTATCAAGTCAGTCTGCTTTAAGTTCAATTTTAAAGTAATCAAATCAGTCTGCTTGAAGTTTGATTCTGAAGTTATCAAGTCAGTCTGCTTTAAGTTTGATTCTGAAGTTATCAAGTCAATCTGCTTTAAATTTGATTCTAAAGTAATCAAGTCAGTCTGCTTTAAGTTTGATTTTGAAGTTATTAAGTCAGTATGCTTTAAGTTTGATTCTGAAGTTATCAAGTCAGTCTGCTTTAAGTTCAATTTTAAAGTAATCAAGTCAGTCTGCTTTAAATTTGATTATAAAGTAATCAAGTCAGTCTGCGTTAAGATTGATTTTGAAGTTATCATGTCAGTCTGCTTTAAGTTTGATTTTGAAGTTATCAGGTCAGTGTGCTTTGAGTTTGATTCTGAAGTTATAAAGTCAGTCTGCTTTAAGTTTGATTCTGAAGTAATCAAGTCAGTCTGCTTTAAATTTGATTATAAAGTAATCAAGTCAGTCTGCTTTAAGATTGATTTTGAAGTTATCATGTCAGTCTGCTTTGAGTTTGATTCTGAAGTTATCAAGTCAGTCTGCCTTAAGTTTGATTTAGAAGTTATCAAGTCAGTCGGCTTTAAGTTTGATTTAGAAGTTATCAAGTCAGTCTGCTTTAAGTTCAATTTTAAAGTAATCAAATCAGTCTGCTTGAAGTTTGATTCTGAAGTTATCAAGTCAGTCTGCTTTAAGTTTGATTCTGAAGTCATCAAGTCAATCTGCTTTAAATTTGATTATAAAGTAATCAAGTCAGTCTGCTTTAAGTTTGATTTTGAAGTTATTAAGTCAGTATGCTTTAAGTTTGATTCTGAAGTTATCAGGTCAGTGTGCTTTGAGTTTGATTCTGAAGTTATAAAGTCAGTCTGCTTTAAGTTTGATTCTGAAGTAATCAAGTCAGTCTGCTTTAAATTTGATTATAAAGTAATCAAGTCAGTCTGCTTTAAGATTGATTTTGAAGTTATCATGTCAGTCTGCTTTGAGTTTGATTCTGAAGTTATCAAGTCAGTCTGCTTTAAGTTTGATTTAGAAGTTATCAAGTCAGTCGGCTTTAAGTTTGATTTAGAAGTTATCAAGTCAGTCTGCTTTAAGTTCAATTTTAAAGTAATCAAATCAGTCTGCTTGAAGTTTGATTCTGAAGTTATCAAGTCAGTCTGCTTTAAGTTTGATTCTGAAGTCATCAAGTCAATCTGCTTTAAATTTGATTCTAAAGTAATCAAGTCAGTCTGCTTTAAGTTTGATTTTGAAGTTATTAAGTCAGTATGCTTTAAGTTTGATTCTGAAGTTATCAAGTCAGTCTGCTTTAAGTTCAATTTTAAAGTAATCAAATCAGTCTGCATTAAGTTTGATTCTGAAGTGATCAAGTCAGTCATCTGTAAGTTTGATTTTGAAGTTATCAAGTCAGTTCTCTTAGTTTGATTCTAAAGTTATCAAGTCAGTCTGCTTTAAGTTTGATTCTGAAGTTATCAAATCGGTCAGCTTTAAGTTTGATTCTAAAGTTATCAAGTCAGTCTGCTTTAAGTTTGATTCTGAAGTTATCAAGTCAGTCTGCTTTAAATTTGATTCTGAGTTAATCAAGTCAGTCTGCTTTAAGTTTGATTTTGAAGTTATCAATTCAGTCTGCTTTAAGTTTGATTTTGAAGTTATCAAGTCAGTGTGCTTTGAGTTTGATTCTAAAGTTATCAAGTCAGTCTGCTATAAGTTAGATTCTGAAGTTATTAAGACAGTCTGCTTTAAGTTTGATTTTGAAGTTATCAAATCGGTCTGCTTTAAGTTTGATTCTGAAGTTACCAAATCAGTCTGCTTTAAGTTTGATTCTGAAGTAATCAAGTCAGTCTGCTTTAAATTTGATTATAAAGTAATCAAGTCAGTCTGCGTTAAGATTGATTTTGAAGTTATCATGTCAGTCTGCTTTAAGTTTGATTTTGAAGTTATCAGGTCAGTGTGCTTTGAGTTTGATTCTGAAGTTATAAAGTCAGTCTGCTTTAAGTTTGATTTAGAAGTTATCAAGTCAGTCTGCTTTAAGTTCAATTTTAAAGTAATCAAATCAGTCTGCTTTAAGTTTGATTCTGAAGTTATCAAGTCAGTCAGCTTTAAGTTTGATTTTGAAGTCATCAAGTCAGTCCTCTTAGTTTGATTCTAAAGTTATCAAATCAGTCTGCTTTAATTTTGATTCGGAAGTTATCAAGTCACTCTGCTTTAAGTTTAATTCTAAAGTTATCAAGTCAGTCGGCTTTAAGTTTGATTCTGAATGAATTAAGTCAGTCTGCTTTAGTTTTGATTTTAAAGTAATCAAGTCAGTCTGCTTTAGGTTTGATTCTGAAGCTATCAAGTCAGTCCTCTAAGTTTGATTCTAAACTTATCAAGTGAGTCTGCTTTAAGTTTGATTCTGAAGTTATCAAATCGGTCTGCTTTAAGTTTGATTCTGAAGTTATCAATTCAGTCTGCTTTAAGTTTGATTCTGCAGGTACCAAGTCAGTCTGCTTTAACTTCAATTTTAAAGTAATCAAATCAGTCTGCTTTAAATTTGATTCTGAAGTTATCAAGTAAGTCAGCTTTAAGTTTGATTCTGAAGTTATCAAGTAAGTCAGCTTTAAGTTTGATTCTGAAGTTATCAAATCTGTCTGCTTTAAGTTTGATTTAGAAGTTATAAAGTCAGTCTGTTTTAAGTTTGATTCTGAAGTTGTCAAATCGTTCTGCTTTAAGTTTGATTCTGAAGTTATCAAGTCAGTCTGCTTTAAATATGATTCTAAAGTAATCAAGTCAGTCTGCTTTAAGTTTGATTCTGAAGTTATCAAGTCAGTCTGCTTTAAGTTTGATTCTGCAGGTACCAAGTCAGTCTGCTTTAAGTTTGATTCTAAAATAATCAAGTCAGTCTGCTTTAAGTTTGATTTTGAAGTTATTAAGTCAGTATGCTTTAAGTTTGATTCTGAAGTTATCAAGTCAGTCTGCTTTAAGTTCAATTTTAAAGTAATCAAATCAGTCTGCATTAAGTTTGATTCTGAAGTTATCAAGTCAGTCAGCTTTAAGTTTGATTTTGAAGTTATCAAGTCAGTCCTCTTAGTTTGATTCTAAAGTTATCAAGTCAGTCTGCTTTAAGTTTGATTCTGAAGTTATCAAATCGGTCAGCTTTAAGTTTGATTCTGAAGTTATCAAGTCAGTCTGCTTTAAGTTTGATTCTGAAGTTATCAAGTCAGTCTCATTTAAATTTGATTCTAAGGTAATCAAGTCAGTCTGCTTTAAGTTTGATTTTGAAGTTATGAAGTCAGTGTGCTTAGAGTTTGATTCTGAAGTTATCAAGTCAGTCTGCTATAAGTTAGATTCTGAAGTTATTAAGACAGTCTGCTTTAAGTTTGATTTTGAAGTTATCAAATCGGTCTGCTTTAAGTTTGATTCTGAAGTTATCAAATCAGTCTGCTTTAAGTTTGATTCTGAAATAATCAAGTCAGTCTGCTTTAAATTTGATTATAAAGTAATCAAGTCAGTCTGCTTTAAGATTGATTTTGAAGTTATCATGTCAGTCTGCTTTAAGTTTGATTTTGAAGTTATCAGGTCAGTGTGCTTTGAGTTTGATTCTGAAGTTATCAAGTCAGTCTGCTTTAAGTTTGATTTAGAAGTTGTCAAGTCAGTCTGCTTTAAGTTTGATTTAGAAGTTATCAAGTCAGTCAGCTTTAAGTTTGATTTTGAAGTTATCAAGTCAGTCCTCTTAGTTTGATTCTAAAGTTGTCAAGTCAGTCTGCTTTAAGTTTGATTCGGAAGTTATCAAGTCAGTCTGCTTTAAGTTTAATTCTAAAGTTATCAAGTCAGTCGGCTTTAAGTTTGATTCATAATTAATTAAGTCAGTCTGCTTTAGTTTTGATTTTAAAGTAATCAAGTCAGTCTGCTTTAGGTTTGATTCTGAAGCTATCAAGTCAGTCCTCTAAGTTTGATTCTAAACTTATCAAGTCAGTCTGCTTTAAGTTTGATTCTGAAGTTATCAAATCGGTCTGCTTTAAATTTGATTTTGAAGTTATTAAGTCAGTATGCTTTAAGTTTGATTCTGAAGTTATCAAGTCAGTCTGCTTTAAGTTTGATTCTGAAGTTATCAAGTCAGTCTCATTTAAATTTGATTCTAAGGTAATCAAGTCAGTCTGCTTTAAGTTTGATTTTGAAGTTATCAAGTCAGTGTGCTTTGAGTTTGATTCTGAAGTTATCAAGTCAGTCTGCTATAAGTTAGATGCTGAAGTTATTAAGACAGTCTGCTTTAAGTTTGATTCTGAAGTTATCAAATCAGTATGCTTTAAGTTTGATTCTGAAGTAATCAAGTCAGTCTGCTTTAAATTTGATTATAAAGTAATCAAGTCAGTCTGCTTTAAGATTGATTTTGAAGTTATCATGTCAGTCTGCCTTAAGTTTGATTTAGAAGTTATCAACTCAGTCGGCTTTAAGTTTGATTTAGAAGTTATCAAGTCAGTCAGCTTTAAGTTTGATTTTGAAGTTATCAAGTCAGTCTGCTTTAAGTTTAATTCTAAAGTTATCAAGTCAGTCGGCTTTAAGTTTGATTCATAATTAATTAAGTCAGTCTGCTTTAGTTTTGATTTTAAAGTAATCAAGTCAGTCTGCTTTAGGTTTGATTCTGAAGCTATCAAGTCAGTCGGCTTTAAGTTTGATTTAGAAGTTATCAAGTCAGTCTGCTTTAAGTTCAATTTTAAAGTAATCAAATCAGTCTGCTTGAAGTTTGATTCTGAAGTTATCAAGTCAGTCTGCTTTAAGTTTGATTCTGAAGTCATCAAGTCAATCTGCTTTAAATTTGATTATAAAGTAATCAAGTCAGTCTGCTTTAAGTTTGATTTTGAAGTTATTAAGTCAGTATGCTTTAAGTTTGATTCTGAAGTTATCAGGTCAGTGTGCTTTGAGTTTGATTCTGAAGTTATAAAGTCAGTCTGCTTTAAGTTTGATTCTGAAGTAATCAAGTCAGTCTGCTTTAAATTTGATTATAAAGTAATCAAGTCAGTCTGCTTTAAGATTGATTTTGAAGTTATCATGTCAGTCTGCTTTGAGTTTGATTCTGAAGTTATCAAGTCAGTCTGCTTTAAGTTTGATTTAGAAGTTATCAAGTCAGTCGGCTTTAAGTTTGATTTAGAAGTTATCAAGTCAGTCTGCTTTAAGTTCAATTTTAAAGTAATCAAATCAGTCTGCTTGAAGTTTGATTCTGAAGTTATCAAGTCAGTCTGCTTTAAGTTTGATTCTGAAGTCATCAAGTCAATCTGCTTTAAATTTGATTCTAAAGTAATCAAGTCAGTCTGCTTTAAGTTTGATTTTGAAGTTATTAAGTCAGTATGCTTTAAGTTTGATTCTGAAGTTATCAAGTCAGTCTGCTTTAAGTTCAATTTTAAAGTAATCAAATCAGTCTGCATTAAGTTTGATTCTGAAGTGATCAAGTCAGTCATCTGTAAGTTTGATTTTGAAGTTATCAAGTCAGTTCTCTTAGTTTGATTCTAAAGTTATCAAGTCAGTCTGCTTTAAGTTTGATTCTGAAGTTATCAAATCGGTCAGCTTTAAGTTTGATTCTAAAGTTATCAAGTCAGTCTGCTTTAAGTTTGATTCTGAAGTTATCAAGTCAGTCTGCTTTAAATTTGATTCTGAGTTAATCAAGTCAGTCTGCTTTAAGTTTGATTTTGAAGTTATCAATTCAGTCTGCTTTAAGTTTGATTTTGAAGTTATCAAGTCAGTGTGCTTTGAGTTTGATTCTAAAGTTATCAAGTCAGTCTGCTATAAGTTAGATTCTGAAGTTATTAAGACAGTCTGCTTTAAGTTTGATTTTGAAGTTATCAAATCGGTCTGCTTTAAGTTTGATTCTGAAGTTACCAAATCAGTCTGCTTTAAGTTTGATTCTGAAGTAATCAAGTCAGTCTGCTTTAAATTTGATTATAAAGTAATCAAGTCAGTCTGCGTTAAGATTGATTTTGAAGTTATCATGTCAGTCTGCTTTAAGTTTGATTTTGAAGTTATCAGGTCAGTGTGCTTTGAGTTTGATTCTGAAGTTATAAAGTCAGTCTGCTTTAAGTTTGATTTAGAAGTTATCAAGTCAGTCTGCTTTAAGTTCAATTTTAAAGTAATCAAATCAGTCTGCTTTAAGTTTGATTCTGAAGTTATCAAGTCAGTCTGCTTTAAATATGATTCTAAAGTAATCAAGTCAGTCTGCTTTAAGTTTGATTCTGAAGTTATCAAGTCAGTCTGCTTTAAGTTTGATTCTGCAGGTACCAAGTCAGTCTGCTTTAAGTTTGATTCTAAAATAATCAAGTCAGTCTGCTTTAAGTTTGATTTTGAAGTTATTAAGTCAGTATGCTTTAAGTTTGATTCTGAAGTTATCAAGTCAGTCTGCTTTAAGTTCAATTTTAAAGTAATCAAATCAGTCTGCATTAAGTTTGACTCTGAAGTTATCAAGTCAGTCAGCTTTAAGTTTGATTTTGAAGTTATCAAGTCAGTCCTCTTAGTTTGATTCTAAAGTTATCAAGTCAGTCTGCTTTAAGTTTGATTCTGAAGTTATCAAATCGGTCAGCTTTAAGTTTGATTCTGAAGTTATCAAGTCAGTCTGCTTTAAGTTTGATTCTGAAGTTATCAAGTCAGTCTCATTTAAATTTGATTCTAAGGTAATCAAGTCAGTCTGCTTTAAGTTTGATTTTGAAGTTATGAAGTCAGTGTGCTTAGAGTTTGATTCTGAAGTTATCAAGTCAGTCTGCTATAAGTTAGATTCTGAAGTTATTAAGACAGTCTGCTTTAAGTTTGATTTTGAAGTTATCAAATCGGTCTGCTTTAAGTTTGATTCTGAAGTTATCAAATCAGTCTGCTTTAAGTTTGATTCTGAAATAATCAAGTCAGTCTGCTTTAAATTTGATTATAAAGTAATCAAGTCAGTCTGCTTTAAGATTGATTTTGAAGTTATCATGTCAGTCTGCTTTAAGTTTGATTTTGAAGTTATCAGGTCAGTGTGCTTTGAGTTTGATTCTGAAGTTATCAAGTCAGTCTGCTTTAAGTTTGATTTAGAAGTTGTCAAGTCAGTCTGCTTTAAGTTTGATTTAGAAGTTATCAAGTCAGTCAGCTTTAAGTTTGATTTTGAAGTTATCAAGTCAGTCCTCTTAGTTTGATTCTAAAGTTGTCAAGTCAGTCTGCTTTAAGTTTGATTCGGAAGTTATCAAGTCAGTCTGCTTTAAGTTTAATTCTAAAGTTATCAAGTCAGTCGGCTTTAAGTTTGATTCATAATTAATTAAGTCAGTCTGCTTTAGTTTTGATTTTAAAGTAATCAAGTCAGTCTGCTTTAGGTTTGATTCTGAAGCTATCAAGTCAGTCCTCTAAGTTTGATTCTAAACTTATCAAGTCAGTCTGCTTTAAGTTTGATTCTGAAGTTATCAAATCGGTCTGCTTTAAATTTGATTTTGAAGTTATTAAGTCAGTATGCTTTAAGTTTGATTCTGAAGTTATCAAGTCAGTCTGCTTTAAGTTTGATTCTGAAGTTATCAAGTCAGTCTCATTTAAATTTGATTCTAAGGTAATCAAGTCAGTCTGCTTTAAGTTTGATTTTGAAGTTATCAAGTCAGTGTGCTTTGAGTTTGATTCTGAAGTTATCAAGTCAGTCTGCTATAAGTTAGATGCTGAAGTTATTAAGACAGTCTGCTTTAAGTTTGATTCTGAAGTTATCAAATCAGTATGCTTTAAGTTTGATTCTGAAGTAATCAAGTCAGTCTGCTTTAAATTTGATTATAAAGTAATCAAGTCAGTCTGCTTTAAGATTGATTTTGAAGTTATCATGTCAGTCTGCCTTAAGTTTGATTTAGAAGTTATCAACTCAGTCGGCTTTAAGTTTGATTTAGAAGTTATCAAGTCAGTCAGCTTTAAGTTTGATTTTGAAGTTATCAAGTCAGTCTGCTTTAAGTTTAATTCTAAAGTTATCAAGTCAGTCGGCTTTAAGTTTGATTCATAATTAATTAAGTCAGTCTGCTTTAGTTTTGATTTTAAAGTAATCAAGTCAGTCTGCTTTAGGTTTGATTCTGAAGCTATCAAGTCAGTCCTCTAAGTTTGATTCTAAACTTATCAAGTCAGTCTGCTTTAAGTTTGATTCTGAAGTTATCAAATCGGTCTGCTTTAAATTTGATTCTGAAGTTATCAATTCAGTCTGCTTTAACTTCAATTTTAAAGTAATCAAATCAGTCTGCTTGAAGTTTGATTCTGAAGTTATCAAGTCAGTCTGCTTTCAGTTTGATTCTGAAGTTATCAAATCGGTCTGCTTTAAATTTGATTTTGAAGTTATTAAGTCAGTATGCTTTAAGTTTGATTCTGAAGTTATCAAGTCAGTCTGCTTTAAGTTTGATTCTGAAGTTATCAAGTCAGTCTCATTTAAATTTGATTCTAAGGTAATCAAGTCAGTCTGCTTTAAGTTTGATTTTGAAGTTATCAAGTCAGTGTGCTTTGAGTTTGATTCTGAAGTTATCAAGTCAGTCTGCTATAAGTTAGATGCTGAAGTTATTAAGACAGTCTGCTTTAAGTTTGATTCTGAAGTTATCAAATCAGTATGCTTTAAGTTTGATTCTGAAGTAATCAAGTCAGTCTGCTTTAAATTTGATTATAAAGTAATCAAGTCAGTCTGCTTTAAGATTGATTTTGAAGTTATCATGTCAGTCTGCCTTAAGTTTGATTTAGAAGTTATCAACTCAGTCGGCTTTAAGTTTGATTTAGAAGTTATCAAGTCAGTCAGCTTTAAGTTTGATTTTGAAGTTATCAAGTCAGTCTGCTTTAAGTTTAATTCTAAAGTTATCAAGTCAGTCGGCTTTAAGTTTGATTCATAATTAATTAAGTCAGTCTGCTTTAGTTTTGATTTTAAAGTAATCAAGTCAGTCTGCTTTAGGTTTGATTCTGAAGCTATCAAGTCAGTCCTCTAAGTTTGATTCTAAACTTATCAAGTCAGTCTGCTTTAAGTTTGATTCTGAAGTTATCAAATCGGTCTGCTTTAAATTTGATTCTGAAGTTATCAATTCAGTCTGCTTTAACTTCAATTTTAAAGTAATCAAATCAGTCTGCTTGAAGTTTGATTCTGAAGTTATCAAGTCAGTCTGCTTTCAGTTTGATTCTGAAGTTATCAAATCGGTCTGCTTTAAATTTGATTTTGAAGTTATTAAGTCAGTATGCTTTAAGTTTGATTCTGAAGTTATCAAGTCAGTCTGCTTTAAGTTTGATTCTGAAGTTATCAAGTCAGTCTCATTTAAATTTGATTCTAAGGTAATCAAGTCAGTCTGCTTTAAGTTTGATTTTGAAGTTATCAAGTCAGTGTGCTTTGAGTTTGATTCTGAAGTTATCAAGTCAGTCTGCTATAAGTTAGATGCTGAAGTTATTAAGACAGTCTGCTTTAAGTTTGATTCTGAAGTTATCAAATCAGTATGCTTTAAGTTTGATTCTGAAGTAATCAAGTCAGTCTGCTTTAAATTTGATTATAAAGTAATCAAGTCAGTCTGCTTTAAGATTGATTTTGAAGTTATCATGTCAGTCTGCCTTAAGTTTGATTTAGAAGTTATCA
Organism: Echiichthys vipera; assembly: GCF_963691815.1. NCBI lineage: Eukaryota > Metazoa > Chordata > Actinopteri > Perciformes > Trachinidae > Echiichthys > Echiichthys vipera. Next base: position 2,535,146 of record NC_139825.1, on the reverse strand, counting down.
ACTCAGTCGGCTTTAAGTTTGATTTAGAAGTTATCAAGTCAGTCAGATTTAAGTTTGATTTTGAAGTTATCAAGTCAGTCTGCTTTAAGTTTAATTCTAAAGTTATCAAGTCAGTCGGCTTTAAGTTTGATTCATAATTAATTAAGTCAGTCTGCTTTAGTTTTGATTTTAAAGTAATCAAGTCAGTCTGCTTTAGGTTTGATTCTGAAGCTATCAAGTCAGTCCTCTAAGTTTGATTCTAAACTTATCAAGTCAGTCTGCTTTAAGTTTGATTCTGAAGTTATCAAATCGGTCTGCTTTAAATTTGATTCTGAAGTTATCAATTCAGTCTGCTTTAACTTCAATTTTAAAGTAATCAAATCAGTCTGCTTTAAGTTTAATTCTTAAGCTATAAAGTAAGTCTGCTTTAAGTTTAATTCTTAAACTATAAAGTAAGTCTGCTTTAAGTTTGATTCTGAAGTTATCAAGTAAGTCTGCTTCATGTTTGATTCTGAAGTTATCAAGTAAGTCAGCTTTAAGTTTGATTCTGAAGTTATCAAGTAAGTCAGCTTTAAGTTTGATTCTGAAGTTATCAAATCTGTCTGCTTTAAGTTTGATTTAGAAGTTATAAAGTCAGTCTGTTTTAAGTTTGATTCTGAAGTTATCAAGTCTGTGTGCTTCAGGTTTGATTTTAAAGTTATCAAGTCAGTCTGCTTTAAGTTTGATTCTGAAGTTATCAAATCGTTCTGCTTTAAGTTTGATTCTGAAGTTATCAAGTCAGTCTGCTTTAAATATGATTCTAAAGTAATCAAGTCAGTCTGCTTTAAGTTTGATTCTGAAGTTATCAAGTCAGTCTGCTTTAAGTTTGATTCTGCAGGTACCAAGTCAGTCTGCTTTAAGTTTGATTCTAAAATAATCAAGTCAGTCTGCTTTAAGTTTGATTTTGAAGTTATTAAGTCAGTATGCTTTAAGTTTGATTTTGAAGTTATTAAGTCAGTATGCTTTAAGTTTGATTCTGAAGTTATCAAGTCAGTCTGCTTTAAGTTCAATTTTAAAGTAATCAAATCAGTCTGCATTAAGTTTGACTCTGAAGTTATCAAGTCAGCCAGCTTTAAGTTTGATTTTGAAGTTATCAAGTCAGTCCTCTTAGTTTGATTCTAAAGTTATCAAGTCAGTCTGCTTTAAGTTTGATTCTGAAGTTATCAAATCGGTCAGCTTTAAGTTTGATTCTGAAGTTATCAAGTCAGTCTGCTTTAAGTTTGATTCTGAAGTTATCAAGTCAGTCTCATTTAAATTTGATTCTAAGGTAATCAAGTCAGTCTGCTTTAAGTTTGATTTTGAAGTTATCAAGTCAGTGTGCTTTGAGTTTGATTCTGAAGTTATCAAGTCAGTCTGCTATAAGTTAGATTCTGAAGTTATTAAGACAGTCTGCTTTAAGTTTGATTTTGAAGTTATCAAATCGGTCTGCTTTAAGTTTGATTCTGAAGTTATCAAATCAGTCTGCTTTAAGTTTGATTCTGAAATAATCAAGTCAGTCTGCTTTAAATTTGATTATAAAGTAATCAAGTCAGTCTGCTTTAAGATTGATTTTGAAGTTATCATGTCAGTTTGCATTAAGTTTGATTTTGAAGTTATCAGGTCAGTGTGCTTTGAGTTTGATTCTGAAGTTATCAAGTCAGTCTGCTTTAAGTTTGATTTAGAAGTTGTCAAGTCAGTCTGCTTTAAGTTTGATTTAGAAGTTATCAAGTCAGTCAGCTTTAAGTTTGATTTTGAAGTTATCAATTCAGTCCTCTTAGTTTGATTCTAAAGTTGTCAAGTCAGTCTGCTTTAAGTTTGATTCGGAAGTTATCAAGTCAGTCTGCTTTAAGTTTAATTCTAAAGTTATCAAGTCAGTCGGCTTTAAGTTTGATTCATAATTAATTAAGTCAGTCTGCTTTAGTTTTGATTTTAAAGTAATCAAGTCAGTCTGCTTTAGGTTTGATTCTGAAGCTATCAAGTCAGTCCTCTAAGTTTGATTCTAAACTTATCAAGTCAGTCTGCTTTAAGTTTGATTCTGAAGTTATCAAATCGGTCTGCTTTAAATTTGATTCTGAAGTTATCAATTCAGTCTGCTTTAAGTTTGATTCTGCAGGTACCAAGTCAGTCTGCTTTGACTTCAATTTTAAAGTAATCAAATCAGTCTGCTTTAAGTTTAATTCTTAAGCTATAAAGTAAGTCTGCTTTAAGTTTGATTCTGAAGTTATCAAGTAAGTCTGCTTCATGTTTGATTCTGAAGTTATCAAGTAAGTCAGCTTTAAGTTTGATTCTGAAGTTATCAAGTAAGTCAGCTTTAAGTTTGATTCTGAAGTTATCAAATCTGTCTGCTTTAAGTTTGATTTAGAAGTTATAAAGTCAGTCTGTTTTAAGTTTGATTCTGAAGTTATCAAGTCTGTGTGCTTCAGGTTTGATTTTAAAGTTATCAAGTCAGTCTGCTTTAGGTTTGATTCTGAAGTTATCAAATCGTTCTGCTTTAAGTTTGATTCTGTAGTTATAAAGTCAGTCTGCTTTAGTTTGCTTCCGAAGTTATCAAATCAGTCTGCTTTAAGTTTAATGCTGCAGTAATCAAGTCAGTCTGCTTTAAGTTTAATTCTGAAGTTATCAAGTCAATCTGCTTTAAATCTGATTCTAAAGTAATCAAGTCAGTCTGCTTTAAGTTTGATTTTGAAGTTATTAAGTCAGTATGCTTTAAGTTTGATTCTGAAGTTATCAAGTCAGTCTGCTTTAAGTTTGATTCTGAAGTTATCAAGTCAGTCTCATTTAAATTTGATTCTAAGGTAATCAAGTCAGTCTGCTTTAAGTTTGATTTTGAAGTTATCAAGTCAGTGTGCTTTGAGTTTGATTCTGAAGTTATCAAGTCAGTCTGCTATAAGTTAGATTCTGAAGTTATTAAGACAGTCTGCTTTAAGTTTGATTTTGAAGTTATCAAATCAGTCTGCTTTAAGTTTGATTCTGAAGTTATCAAATCAGTATGCTTTAAGTTTGATTCTGAAGTAATCAAGTCAGTCTGCTTTAAATTTGATTATAAAGTAATCAAGTCAGTCTGCTTTAAGATTGATTTTGAAGTTATCATGTCAGTCTGCTTTAAGTTTGATTTTGAAGTTATCAGGTCAGTGTGCTTTGAGTTTGATTCTGAAGTTATCAAGTCAGTCTGCTTTAAGTTTGATTTAGAAGTTATCAACTCAGTCGGCTTTAAGTTTGATTTAGAAGTTATCAAGTCAGTCAGCTTTAAGTTTGATTTTGAAGTTATCAATTCAGTCCTCTTAGTTTGATTCTAAAGTTGTCAAGTCAGTCTGCTTTAAGTTTGATTCGGAAGTTATCAAGTCAGTCTGCTTTAAGTTTAATTCTAAAGTTATCAAGTCAGTCGGCTTTAAGTTTGATTCATAATTAATTAAGTCAGTCTGCTTTAGTTTTGATTTTAAAGTAATCAAGTCAGTCTGCTTTAGGTTTGATTCTGAAGCTATCAAGTCAGTCCTCTAAGTTTGATTCTAAACTTATCAAGTCAGTCTGCTTTAAGTTTGATTCTGAAGTTATCAAATCGGTCTGCTTTAAATTTGATTCTGAAGTTATCAATTCAGTCTGCTTTAAGTTTGATTCTGCAGGTACCAAGTCAGTCTGCTTTGACTTCAATTTTAAAGTAATCAAATCAGTCTGCTTTAAGTTTAATTCTTAAGCTATAAAGTAAGTCTGCTTTAAGTTTGATTCTGAAGTTATCAAGTAAGTCTGCTTCATGTTTGATTCTGAAGTTATCAAGTAAGTCAGCTTTAAGTTTGATTCTGAAGTTATCAAGTAAGTCAGCTTTAAGTTTGATTCTGAAGTTATCAAATCTGTCTGCTTTAAGTTTGATTTAGAAGTTATAAAGTCAGTCTGTTTTAAGTTTGATTCTGAAGTTATCAAGTCTGTGTGCTTCAGGTTTGATTTTAAAGTTATCAAGTCAGTCTGCTTTAAGTTTGATTCTGAAGTTATCAAATCGTTCTGCTTTAAGTTTGATTCTGTAGTTATAAAGTCAGTCTGCTTTAGTTTGCTTCCGAAGTTATCAAATCAGTCTGCTTTAAGTTTAATGCTGCAGTAATCAAGTCAGTCTGCTTTAAGTTTAATTCTGAAGTTATCAAGTCAATCTGCTTTAAATCTGATTCTAAAGTAATCAAGTCAGTCTGCTTTAAGTTTGATTTTGAAGTTATAAAGTCAGTATGCTTTAAGTTTGATTCTGAAGTTATCAAGTCAGTCTGCTTTAAGTTTGATTCTGAAGTTATCAAGTCAGTCTCATTTAAATTTGATTCTAAGGTAATCAAGTCAGTCTGCTTTAAGTTTGATTTTGAAGTTATCAAGTCAGTGTGCTTTGAGTTTGATTCTGAAGTTATCAAGTCAGTCTGCTATAAGTTAGATTCTGAAGTTATTAAGACAGTCTGCTTTAAGTTTGATTTTGAAGTTATCAAATCAGTCTGCTTTAAGTTTGATTCTGAAGTTATCAAATCAGTATGCTTTAAGTTTGATTCTGAAGTAATCAAGTCAGTCTGCTTTAAATTTGATTATAAAGTAATCAAGTCAGTCTGCTTTAAGATTGATTTTGAAGTTATCATGTCAGTCTGCTTTAAGTTTGATTTTGAAGTTATCAGGTCAGTGTGCTTTGAGTTTGATTCTGAAGTTATCAAGTCAGTCTGCTTTAAGTTTGATTTAGAAGTTATCAACTCAGTCGGCTTTAAGTTTGATTTAGAAGTTATCAAGTCAGTCAGCTTTAAGTTTGATTTTGAAGTTATCAATTCAGTCCTCTTAGTTTGATTCTAAAGTTGTCAAGTCAGTCTGCTTTAAGTTTGATTCGGAAGTTATCAAGTCAGTCTGCTTTAAGTTTAATTCTAAAGTTATCAAGTCAGTCGGCTTTAAGTTTGATTCATAATTAATTAAGTCAGTCTGCTTTAGTTTTGATTTTAAAGTAATCAAGTCAGTCTGCTTTAGGTTTGATTCTGAAGCTATCAAGTCAGTCCTCTAAGTTTGATTCTAAACTTATCAAGTCAGTCTGCTTTAGGTTTGATTCTGAAGCTATCAAGTCAGTCCTCTAAGTTTGATTCTAAACTTATCAAGTCAGTCTGCTTTAAGTTTGATTCTGAAGTTATCAAATCGGTCTGCTTTAAATTTGATTCTGAAGTTATCAATTCAGTCTGCTTTAAGTTTGATTCTGCAGGTACCAAGTCAGTCTGCTTTGACTTCAATTTTAAAGTAATCAAATCAGTCTGCTTTAAGTTTAATTCTTAAGCTATAAAGTAAGTCTGCTTTAAGTTTGATTCTGAAGTTATCAAGTAAGTCTGCTTCATGTTTGATTCTGAAGTTATCAAGTAAGTCAGCTTTAAGTTTGATTCTGAAGTTATCAAGTAAGTCAGCTTTAAGTTTGATTCTGAAGTTATCAAATCTGTCTGCTTTAAGTTTGATTTAGAAGTTATAAAGTCAGTCTGTTTTAAGTTTGATTCTGAAGTTATCAAGTCTGTGTGCTTCAGGTTTGATTTTAAAGTTATCAAGTCAGTCTGCTTTAAGTTTGATTCTGAAGTTATCAAATCGTTCTGCTTTAAGTTTGATTCTGTAGTTATAAAGTCAGTCTGCTTTAGTTTGCTTCCGAAGTTATCAAATCAGTCTGCTTTAAGTTTAATGCTGCAGTAATCAAGTCAGTCTGCTTTAAGTTTAATTCTGAAGTTATCAAGTCAATCTGCTTTAAATTTGATTCTAAAGTAATCAAGTCAGTCTGCTTTAAGTTTGATTTTGAAGTTATTAAGTCAGTATGCTTTAAGTTTGATTCTGAAGTTATCAAGTCAGTCTGCTTTAAGTTTGATTCTGAAGTTATCAAGTCAGTCTCATTTAAATTTGATTCTAAGGTAATCAAGTCAGTCTGCTTTAAGTTTGATTTTGAAGTTATCAAGTCAGTGTGCTTTGAGTTTGATTCTGAAGTTATCAAGTCAGTCTGCTATAAGTTAGATTCTGAAGTTATTAAGACAGTCTGCTTTAAGTTTGATTTTGAAGTTATCAAATCAGTCTGCTTTAAGTTTGATTCTGAAGTAATCAAGTCAGTCTGCTTTAAATTTGATTATAAAGTAATCAAGTCAGTCTGCTTTAAGATTGATTTTGAAGTTATCATGTCAGTCTGCTTTAAGTTTGATTTTGAAGTTATCAGGTCAGTGTGCTTTGAGTTTGATTCTGAAGTTATCAAGTCAGTCTGCTTTAAGTTTGATTTAGAAGTTATCAACTCAGTCTGCTTTAAGTTTGATTTAGAAGTTATCAAGTCAGTCAGCTTTAAGTTTGATTTTGAAGTTATCAAGTCAGTCCTCTTAGTTTTATTCTAAAGTTGTCAAGTCAGTCTGCTTTAAGTTTGATTCGGATGTTATCAAGTCAGTCTGCTTTAAGTTTATTTCTAAAGTTATCAAGTCAGTCGGCTTTAAGTTTGATTCATAATTAATTAAGTCAGTCTGCTTTAGTTTTGATTTTAAAGTAATCAAGTCAGTCTGCTTTAGGTTTGATTCTGAAGCTATCAAGTCAGTCCTCTAAGTTTGATTCTAAACTTATCAAGTCAGTCTGCTTTAAGTTTGATTCTGAAGTTATCAAATCGGTCTGCTTTAAATTTGATTCTGAAGTTATCAATTCAGTCTGCTTTAAGTTTTATTCTGCAGGTACCAAGTCAGTCTGCTTTAACTTCAATTTTAAAGTAATCAAATCAGTCTGCTTTAAGTTTAATTCTTAAGCTATAAAGTAAGTCTGCTTTAAGTTTGATTCTGAAGTTATCAAGTAAGTCTGCTTCATGTTTGATTCTGAAGTTATCAAGTAAGTCAGCTTTAAGTTTGATTCTGAAGTTATCAAGTAAGTCAGCTTTAAGTTTGATTCTGAAGTTATCAAATCTGTCTGCTTTAAGTTTGATTTAGAAGTTATAAAGTCAGTCTGTTTTAAGTTTGATTCTGAAGTTATCAAGTCTGTGTGCTTCAGGTTTGATTTTAAAGTTATCAAGTCAGTCTGCTTTAAGTTTGATTCTGAAGTTATCAAATCGTTCTGCTTTAAGTTTGATTCTGAAGTTATCAAGTCAGTCTGCTTTAAATATGATTCTAAAGTAATCAAGTCAGTCTGCTTTAAGTTTGATTCTGAAGTTATCAAGTCAGTCTGCTTTAAGTTTGATTCTGCAGGTACCAAGTCAGTCTGCTTTAAGTTTGATTCTAAAATAATCAAGTCAGTCTCCTTTAAGTTTGATTTTGAAGTTATTAAGTCAGTATGCTTTAAGTTTGATTCTGAAGTTATCAAGTCAGTCTGCTTTAAGTTCAATTTTAAAGTAATCAAATCAGTCTGCATTAAGTTTGATTCTGAAGTTATCAAGTCAGTCAGCTTTAAGTTTGATTTTGAAGTTATCAAGTCAGTCCTCTTAGTTTGATTCTAAAGTTATCAAGTCAGTCTGCTTTAAGTTTGATTCTGAAGTTATCAAATCGGTCAGCTTTAAGTTTGATTCTGAAATTATCAAGTCAGTCTGCTTTAAGTTTGATTCTGAAGTTATCAAGTCAGTCTCATTTAAATTTGATTCTAAGGTAATCAAGTCAGTCTGCTTTAAGTTTGATTTTGAAGTTATCAAGTCAGTGTGCTTTGAGTTTGATTCTGAAGTTATCAAGTCAGTCTGCTATAAGTTAGATTCTGAAGTTATTAAGACAGTCTGCTTTAAGTTTGATTTTGAAGTTATCAAATCGGTCTGCTTTAAGTTTGATTCTGAAGTTATCAAATCAGTCTGCTTTAAGTTTGATTCTGAAGTAATCAAGTCAGTTTGCTTTAAATTTGATTATAAAGTAATCAAGTCAGTCTGCTTTAAGATTGATTTTGAAGTTATCATGTCAGTCTGCTTTAAGTTTGATTTTGAAGTTATCAGGTCAGTGTGCTTTGAGTTTGATTCTGAAGTTATCAAGTCAGTCTGCTTCAAGTTTGATTTAGAAGTTATCAACTCAGTCAGCTTTAAGTTTGATTTAGAAGTTATCAAGTCAGTCAGCTTTAAGTTTGATTTTGAAGTTATCAAGTCAGTCCTCTTAGTTTGATTCTAAAGTTGTCAAGTCAGTCTGCTTTAAGTTTGATTCGGAAGTTATCAAGTCAGTCTGCTTTAAGTTTAATTCTAAAGTTATCAAGTCAGTCGGCTTTAAGTTTGATTCATAATTAATTAAGTCAGTCTGCTTTAGTTTTGATTTTAAAGTAATCAAGTCAGTCTGCTTTAGGTTTGATTCTGAAGCTATCAAGTCAGTCCTCTAAGTTTGATTCTAAACTTATCAAGTCAGTCTGCTTTAAGTTTGATTCTGAAGTTATCAAATCGGTCTGCTTTAAATTTGATTCTGAAGTTATCAATTCAGTCTGCTTTAAGTTTGATTCTGCAGGTACCAAGTCAGTCTGCTTTAACTTCAATTTTAAAGTAATCAAATCAGTCTGCTTTAAGTTTAATTCTTAAGCTATAAAGTAAGTCTGCTTTAAGTTTGATTCTGAAGTTATCAAGTAAGTCTGCTTCATGTTTGATTCTGAAGTTATCAAGTAAGTCAGCTTTAAGTTTGATTCTGAAGTTATCAAGTAAGTCAGCTTTAAGTTTGATTCTGAAGTTATCAAATCTGTCTGCTTTAAGTTTGATTTAGAAGTTATAAAGTCAGTCTGTTTTAAGTTTGATTCTGAAGTTATCAAGTCTGTGTGCTTCAGGTTTGATTTTAAAGTTATCAAGTCAGTCTGCTTTAAGTTTGATTCTGAAGTTATCAAGTCAGTCTGCTTTAGGTTTGATTCTGAAGCTATCAAGTCAGTCCTCTAAGTTTGATTCTAAACTTATCAAGTCAGTCTGCTTTAAGTTTGATTCTGAAGTTATCAAATCGGTCTGCTTTAAATTTGATTCTGAAGTTATCAATTCAGTCTGCTTTAAGTTTGATTCTGCAGGTACCAAGTCAGTCTGCTTTAACTTCAATTTTAAAGTAATCAAATCAGTCTGCTTTAAGTTTAATTCTTAAGCTATAAAGTAAGTCTGCTTTAAGTTTGATTCTGAAGTTATCAATTCAGTCTGCTTTAAGTTTTATTCTGCAGGTACCAAGTCAGTCTGCTTTAACTTCAATTTTAAAGTAATCAAATCAGTCTGCTTTAAGTTTAATTCTTAAGCTATAAAGTAAGTCTGCTTTAAGTTTGATTCTGAAGTTATCAAGTAAGTCTGCTTCATGTTTGATTCTGAAGTTATCAAGTAAGTCAGCTTTAAGTTTGATTCTGAAGTTATCAAGTAAGTCAGCTTTAAGTTTGATTCTGAAGTTATCAAATCTGTCTGCTTTAAGTTTGATTTAGAAGTTATAAAGTCAGTCTGTTTTAAGTTTGATTCTGAAGTTATCAAGTCTGTGTGCTTCAGGTTTGATTTTAAAGTTATCAAGTCAGTCTGCTTTAAGTTTGATTCTGAAGTTATCAAATCGTTCTGCTTTAAGTTTGATTCTGAAGTTATCAAGTCAGTCTGCTTTAAATATGATTCTAAAGTAATCAAGTCAGTCTGCTTTAAGTTTGATTCTGATGTTATCAAGTCAGTCTGCTTTAAGTTTGATTCTGCAGGTACCAAGTCAGTCTGCTTTAAGTTTGATTCTAAAATAATCAAGTCAGTCTCCTTTAAGTTTGATTTTGAAGTCATTAAGTCAGTATGCTTTAAGTTTGATTCTGAAGTTATCAAGTCAGTCTGCTTTAAGTTCAATTTTAAAGTAATCAAATCAGTCTGCATTAAGTTTGATTCTGAAGTTATCAAGTCAGTCAGCTTTAAGTTTGATTTTGAAGTTATCAAGTCAGTCCTCTTAGTTTGATTCTAAAGTTATCAAGTCAGTCTGCTTTAAGTTTGATTCTGAAGTTATCAAATCGGTCAGCTTTAAGTTTGATTCTGAAGTTATCAAGTCAGTCTGCTTTAAGTTTGATTCTGAAGTTATCAAGTCAGTCTCATTTAAATTTGATTCTAAGGTAATCAAGTCAGTCTGCTTTAAGTTTGATTTTGAAGTTATCAAGTCAGTGTGCTTTGAGTTTGATTCTGAAGTTATCAAGTCAGTCTGCTATAAGTTAGATTCTGAAGTTATTAAGACAGTCTGCTTTAAGTTTGATTTTGAAGTTATCAAATCGGTCTGCTTTAAGTTTGATTCTGAAGTTATCAAATCAGTCTGCTTTAAGTTTGATTCTGAAGTAATCAAGTCAGTTTGCTTTAAATTTGATTATAAAGTAATCAAGTCAGTCTGCTTTAAGATTGATTTTGAAGTTATCATGTCAGTCTGCTTTAAGTTTGATTTTGAAGTTATCAGATCAGTGTGCTTTGAGTTTGATTCTGAAGTTATCAAGTCAGTCTGCTTTAAGTTTGATTTAGAAGTTATCAACTCAGTCAGCTTTAAGTTTGATTTAGAAGTTATCAAGTCAGTCAGCTTTAAGTTTGATTTTGAAGTTATCAAGTCAGTCCTCTTAGTTTGATTCTAAAGTTGTCAAGTCAGTCTGCTTTAAGTTTGATTCGGAAGTTATCAAGTCAGTCTGCTTTAAGTTTAATTCTAAAGTTATCAAGTCAGTCGGCTTTAAGTTTGATTCATAATTAATTAAGTCAGTCTGCTTTAGTTTTGATTTTAAAGTAATCAAGTCAGTCTGCTTTAGGTTTGATTCTGAAGCTATCAAGTCAGTCCTCTAAGTTTGATTCTAAACCTATCAAGTCAGTCTGCTTTAAGTTTGATTCTTAAGTTATCAAATCGGTCTGCTTTAAATTTGATTCTGAAGTTATCAATTCAGTCTGCTTTAAGTTTGATTCTGCAGGTACCAAGTCAGTCTGCTTTAACTTCAATTTTAAAGTAATCAAATCAGTCTGCTTTAAGTTTAATTCTTAAGCTATAAAGTAAGTCTGCTTTAAGTTTGATTCTGAAGTTATCAAGTCTGTGTGCTTCAGGTTTGATTTTAAAGTTATCAAGTCAGTCTGCTTTAAGTTTGATTCTGAAGTTATCAAATCGTTCTGCTTTAAGTTTGATACTGTAGTTATAAAGTCAGTCTGCTTTAGTTTGCTTCCGAAGTTATCAAGTCAGTCTGCTTTAAGTTTGATTATGTAGTTATCAAGTCAGTCTGCTTTAAGTTTGATTCTGCAGGTACCAAGTCAGTCTGCTTTAAGTTCAATTTTAAAGTAATCAAATCAGTCTGCTTTAAGTTTAATTCTGCAGTAATCAAGTCAGTCTGCTTTAAGTTTAATTCTGAGGTTATCAAGTCAATCTGCTTTAAATTTGATTTTGAAGTTATTAATGTCAGTATGCTTTAAGTTTGATTCTGAAGTTATCAAGTCAGTCTGCTTTAAGTTTGATTCTGAAGTTATCAAGTCAGTCTCATTTAAATTTGATTCTAAGGTAATCAAGTCAGTCTGCTTTAAGTTTGATTTTGAAGTTATCAAGTCAGTGTGCTTTGAGTTTGATTCTGAAGTTATCAAGTCAGTCTGCTATAAGTTTGATTTTGAAGTTATTAATGTCAGTATGCTTTAAGTTTGATTCTGAAGTTATCAAGTCAGTCTGCTTTAAGTTTGATTCTGAAGTTATCAAGTCAGTCTCATTTAAATTTGATTCTAAGGTAATCAAGTCAGTCTGCTTTAAGTTTGATTTTGAAGTTATCAAGTCAGTGTGCTTTGAGTTTGATTCTGAAGTTATCAAGTCAGTCTGCTATAAGTTAGATTCTGAAGTTATTAAGACAGTCTGCTTTAAGTTTGATTTTGAAGTTATCAAATCGGTCTGCTTTAAGTTTGATTCTGAAGTTATCAAATCAGTCTGCTTTAAGTTTGATTCTGAAGTAATCAAGTCAGTCTGCTTTAAATTTGATTATAAAGTAATCAAGTCAGTCTGCTTTAAGATTGATTTTGAAGTTATCATGTCAGTCTGCTTTAAGTTTGATTTTGAAGTTATCAGGTCAGTGTGCTTTGAGTTTGATTCTGAAGTTATCAAGTCAGTCTGCTTTAAGTTTGATTTAGAAGTTATCAAGTCAGTCTGCTTTAAGTTTAATTCTAAAGTTATCAAGTCAGTCGGCTTTAAGTTTGATTCATAATTAATTAAGTCAGTCTGCTTTAGTTTTGATTTTAAAGTAATCAAGTCAGTCTGCTTTAGGTTTGATTCTGAAGCTATCAAGTCAGTCCTCTAAGTTTGATTCTAAACTTATCAAGTCAGTCTGCTTTAAGTTTGATTCTGAAGTTATCAAATCGGTCTGCTTTAAATTTGATTCTGAAGTTATCAATTCAGTCTGCTTTAAGTTTGATTCTGCAGGTACCAAGTCAGTCTGCTTTAACTTCAATTTTAAAGTAATCAAATCAGTCTGCTTTAAGTTTAATTCTTAAGCTATAAAGTAAGTCTGCTTTAAGTTTGATTCTGAAGTTATCAAGTAAGTCTGCTTCATGTTTGATTCTGAAGTTATCAAGTAAGTCAGCTTTAAGTTTGATTCTGAAGTTATCAAGTAAGTCAGCTTTAAGTTTGATTCTGAAGTTATCAAATCTGTCTGCTTTAAGTTTGATTTAGAAGTTATAAAGTCAGTCTGTTTTAAGTTTGATTCTGAAGTTATCAAGTCTGTGTGCTTCAGGTTTGATTTTAAAGTTATCAAGTCAGTCTGCTTTAAGTTTGATTCTGAAGTTATCAAATCGTTCTGCTTTAAGTTTGATTCTGTAGTTATAAAGTCAGTCTGCTTTAGTTTGCTTCCGAAGTTATCAAGTCAGTCTGCTTTAAGTTTGATTCTGAAGTAATCAATTCAGTCTGCTTTAAATTTGATTATAAAGTAATCAAGTCAGTCTGCTTTAAGATTGATTTTGAAGTTATCATGTCAGTCTGCTTTAAGTTTAATTCTGCAGTAATCAAGTCAGTCTGCTTTAAGTTTAATTCTGAAGTTATCAAGTCAATCTGCTTTAAATTTGATTCTAAAGTAATCAAGTCAGTCTGCTTTAAGTTTGATTTTGAAGTTATTAAGTCAGTATGCTTTAAGTTTGATTCTGAAGTTATCAAGTCAGTCTGCTTTAAGTTTGATTCTGAAGTTATCAAGTCAGTCTCATTTAAATTTGATTCTAAGGTAATCAAGTCAGTCTGCTTTAAGTTTGATTTTGAAGTTATCAAGTCAGTGTGCTTTGAGTTTGATTCTGAAGTTATCAAGTCAGTCTGCTATAAGTTAGATTCTGAAGTTATTAAGACAGTCTGCTTTAAGTTTGATTTTGAAGTTATCAAATCGGTCTGCTTTAAGTTTGATTCTGAAGTTATCAAATCAGTATGCTTTAAGTTTGATTCTGAAGTAATCAAGTCAGTCTGCTTTAAATTTGATTATAAAGTAATCAAGTCAGTCTGCTTTAAGATTGATTTTGAAGTTATCATGTCAGTCTGCTTTAAGTTTGATTTTGAAGTTATCAGGTCAGTGTGCTTTGAGTTTGATTCTGAAGTTATCAAGTCAGTCTGCTTTAAGTTTGATTTAGAAGTTATCAACTCAGTCGGCTTTAAGTTTGATTTAGAAGTTATCAAGTCAGTCAGCTTTAAGTTTGATTTAGAAGTTATCAAGTCTTTCAGCTTTAAGTTTGATTTTGAAGTTATCAAGTCAGTCCTCTTAGTTTGATTCTAAAGTTGTCAAGTCAGTCTGCTTTAAGTTTGATTCGGAAGTTATCAAGTCAGTCTGCTTTAAGTTTAATTCTAAAGTTATCAAGTCAGTTGGCTTTAAGTTTGATTCATAATTAATTAAGTCAGTCTGCTTTAGTTTTGATTTTAAAGTAATCAAGTCAGTCTGCTTTAGGTTTGATTCTGAAGCTATCAAGTCAGTCCTCTAAGTTTGATTCTAAACTTATCAAGTCAGTCTGCTTTAAGTTTGATTCTGAAGTTATCAAATCGGTCTGCTTTAAATTTGATTCTGAAGTTATCAATTCAGTCTGCTTTAAGTTTGATTCTGCAGGTACCAAGTCAGTCTGCTTTAACTTCAATTTTAAAGTAATCAAATCAGTCTGCTTTAAGTTTAATTCTTAAGCTATAAAGTAAGTCTGCTTTAAGTTTGATTCTGAAGTTATCAAGTAAGTCTGCTTCATGTTTGATTCTGAAGTTATCAAGTAAGTCAGCTTTACGTTTGATTCTGAAGTTATCAAGTAAGTCAGCTTTAAGTTTGATTCTGAAGTTATCAAATCTGTCTGCTTTAAGTTTGATTTAGAAGTTATAAAGTCAGTCTGTTTTAAGTTTGATTCTGAAGTTATCAAGTCTGTGTGCTTCAGGTTTGATTTTAAAGTTATCAAGTCAGTCTGCTTTAAGTTTGATTCTGAAGTTATCAAATCGTTCTGCTTTAAGTTTGATTCTGTAGTTATAAAGTCAGTCTGCTTTAGTTTGCTTCCGAAGTTATCAAGTCAGTCTGCTTTAAGTTTGATTCTGAAGTAATCAATTCAGTCTGCTTTAAATTTGATTATAAAGTAATCAAGTCAGTCTGCTTTAAGATTGATTTTGAAGTTATCATGTCAGTCTGCTTTAAGTTTAATTCTGCAGTAATCAAGTCAGTCTGCTTTAAGTTTAATTCTGAAGTTATCAAGTCAATCTGCTTTAAATTTGATTCTAAAGTAATCAAGTCAGTCTGCTTTAAGTTTGATTTTGAAGTTATTAAGTCAGTATGCTTTAAGTTTGATTCTGAAGTTATCAAGTCAGTCTGCTTTAAGTTTGATTCTGAAGTTATCAAGTCAGTCTCATTTAAATTTGATTCTAAGGTAATCAAGTCAGTCTGCTTTAAGTTTGATTTTGAAGTTATCAAGTCAGTGTGCTTTGAGTTTGATTCTGAAGTTATCAAGTCAGTCTGCTATAAGTTAGATTCTGAAGTTATTAAGACAGTCTGCTTTAAGTTTGATTTTGAAGTTATCAAATCGGTCTGCTTTAAGTTTGATTCTGAAGTTATCAAATCAGTATGCTTTAAGTTTGATTCTGAAGTAATCAAGTCAGTCTGCTTTAAATTTGATTATAAAGTAATCAAGTCAGTCTGCTTTAAGATTGATTTTGAAGCTATCATGTCAGTCTGCTTTAAGTTTGATTTTGAAGTTATCAGGTCAGTGTGCTTTGAGTTTGATTCTGAAGTTATCAAGTCAGTCTGCTTTAAGTTTGATTTAGAAGTTATCAACTCAGTCGGCTTTAAGTTTGATTTAGAAGTTATCAAGTCAGTCAGCTTTAAGTTTGATTTTGAAGTTATCAAGTCAGTCCTCTTAGTTTGATTCTAAAGTTGTCAAGTCAGTCTGCTTTAAGTTTGATTCGGAAGTTATCAAGTCAGTCTGCTTTAAGTTTAATTCTAAAGTTATCAAGTCAGTCGGCTTTAAGTTTGATTCATAATTAATTAAGTCAGTCTGCTTTAGTTTTGATTTTAAAGTAATCAAGTCAGTCTGCTTTAGGTTTTAATCTGAAGCTATCAAGTCAGTCCTCTAAGTTTGATTCTAAACTTATCAAGTCAGTCTGCTTTAAGTTTGATTCTGAAGTTATCAAATCGGTCTGCTTTAAATTTGATTCTGAAGTTATCAATTCAGTCTGCTTTAAGTTTAATTCTGCAGGTACCAAGTCAGTCTGCTTTAACTTCAATTTTAAAGTAATCAAATCAGTCTGCTTTAAGTTTAATTCTTAAGCTATAAAGTAAGTCTGCTTTAAGTTTGATTCTGAAGTTATCAAGTAAGTCTGCTTCATGTTTGATTCTGAAGTTATCAAATAAGTCAGCTTTAAGTTTGATTCTGAAGTTATCAAGTAAGTCAGCTTTAAGTTTGATTCTGAAGTTATCAAATCTGTCTGCTTTAAGTTTGATTTAGAAGTTATAAAGTCAGTCTGTTTTAAGTTTGATTCTGAAGTTATCAAGTCTGTGTGCTTCAGGTTTGATTTTAAAGTTATCAAGTCAGTCTGCTTTAAGCTTGATTCTGAAGTTATCAAATCGTTCTGCTTTAAGTTTGATTCTGAAGTTATCAAGTCAGTCTGCTTTAAATATGATTCTAAAGAAATCAAGTCAGTCTGCTTTAAGTTTGATTCTGAAGTTATCAAGTCAGTCTGCTTTAAGTTTGATTCTGAAGTTATCAAGTCAGTCTCATTTAAATTTGATTCTAAGGTAATCAAGTCAGTCTGCTTTAAGTTTGATTTTGAAGTTATCAAGTCAGTGTGCTTTGAGTTTGATTCTGAAGTTATCAAGTCAGTCTGCTATAAGTTAGATTCTGAAGTTATTAAGACAGTCTGCTTTAAGTTTGATTTTGAAGTTATCAAATCGGTCTGCTTTAAGTTTGATTCTGAAGTTATCAAATCAGTCTGCTTTAAGTTTGATTCTGAAGTAATCAAGTCAGTCTGCTTTAAATTTGATTATAAAGTAATCAAGTCAGTCTGCTTTAAGATTGATTTTGAAGTTATCATGTCAGTCTGCTTTAAGTTTGATTTTGAAGTTATCAGGTCAGTGTGCTTTGAGTTTGATTCTGAAGTTATCAAGTCAGTCTGCTTTAAGTTTGATTTAGAAGTTATCAACTCAGTCAGCTTTAAGTTTGATTTAGAAGTTATCAAGTCAGTCAGCTTTAAGTTTGATTTTGAAGTTATCAAGTCAGTCCTCTTAGTTTGATTCTAAAGTTGCCAAGTCAGTCTGCTTTAAGTTTGATTCAGAAGTTATCAAGTCAGTCTGCTTTAAGTTTAATTCTAAAGTTATCAAGTCAGTCGGCTTTAAGTTTGATTCATAATTAATTAAGTCAGTCTGCTTTAGTTTTGATTTTAAAGTAATCAAGTCAGTCTGCTTTAGGTTTGATTCAGAAGCTATCAAGTCAGTCCTCTAAGTTTGATTCTAAACTTATCAAGTCAGTCTGCTTTAAGTTTGATTCTGAAGTTATCAAATCGGTCTGCTTTAAATTTGATTCTGAAGTTATCAATTCAGTCTGCTTTAAGTTTAATTCTGCAGGTACCAAGTCAGTCTGCTTTAACTTCAATTTTAAAGTAATCAAATCAGTCTGCTTTAAGTTTAATTCTTAAGCTATAAAGTAAGTCTGCTTTAAGTTTGATTCTGAAGTTATCAAGTAAGTCTGCTTCATGTTTGATTCTGAAGTTATCAAGTTAGTCAGCTTTAAGTTTGATTCTGAAGTTATTAAGTAAGTCAGCTTTAAGTTTGATTCTGAAGTTATCAAATCTGTCTGCTTTAAGTTTGATTTAGAAGTTATAAAGTCAGTCTGTTTTAAGTTTGATTCTGAAGTTATCAAGTCTGTGTGCTTCAGGTTTGATTTTAAAGTTATCAAGTCAGTCTGCTTTAAGTTTGATTCTGAAGTTATCAAATCGTTCTGCTTTAAGTTTGATTCTGTAGTTATAAAGTCAGTCTGCTTTAGTTTGCTTCCGAAGTTATCAAGTCAGTCTGCTTTAAGTTTGATTATGTAGTTATCAAGTCAGTCTGCTTTAAGTTTGATTCTGCAGGTACCAAGTCAGTCTGCTTTAAGTTCAATTTTAAAGTAATCAAATCAGTCTGCTTTAAGTTTAATTCTGCAGTAATCAAGTCAGTCTGCTTTAAGTTTAATTCTGAAGTTATCAAGTCAATCTGCTTTAAATTTGATTCTAAAGTAATCAAGTCAGTCTGCTTTAAGAATGATTTTGAAGTTATTAAGTCAGTATGCTTTAAGTTTGATTCTGAAGTTATCAAGTCAGTCTGCTTTAAGTTTGATTCTGAAGTTATCAAGTCAGTCTCATTTAAATTTGATTCTAAGGTAATCAAGTCAGTCTGCTTTAAGTTTGATTTTGAAGTTATCAAGTCAGTGTGCTTTGAGTTTGATTCTGAAGTTATCAAGTCCGTCTGCTATAAGTTAGATTCTGAAGTTATTAAGACAGTCTGCTTTAAGTTTGATTCTGAAGTTATCAAATCTGTCTGCTTTAAGTTTGATTTAGAAGTTATAAAGTCAGTCTGTTTTAAGTTTGATTCTGAAGTTATCAAGTCTGTGTGCTTCAGGTTTGATTTTAAAGTTATCAAGTCAGTCTGCTTTAAGTTTGATTCTGAAGTTATCAAATCGTTCTGCTTTAAGTTTGATTCTGAAGTTATCAAGTCAGTCTGCTTTAAGTTCAATTTTAAAGTAATCAAATCAGTCTGCATTAAGTTTGATTCAGAAGTTATGAAGTCAGTCAGCTTTAAGTTTGATTTTGAAGTTATCAAGTCAGTCCTCTTAGTTTGATTCTAAAGTTATCAAGTCAGTCTGCTTTAAGTTTGATTCTGAAGTTATCAAGTCAGTCTGCTATAAGTTAGATTCTGAAGTTATTAAGACAGTCTGATTTAAGTTTGATTTTGAAGTTATCAAATCGGTCTGCTTTAAGTTTGATTCTGAAGTTATCAAATCAGTCTGCTTTAAGTTTGATTCTGAAGTAATCAAGTCAGTCTGCTTTAAATTTGATTATAAAGTAATCAAGTCAGTCTGCTTTAAGATTGATTTTGAAGTTATCATGTCAGTCTGCTTTAAGTTTGATTTTGAAGTTATCAGGTCAGTGTGCTTTGAGTTTGATTCTGAAGTTATCAAGTCAGTCTGCTTTAAGTTTGATTTAGAAGTTATCAAGTCAGTCGGCCTTTAAGTTTGATTTAGAAGTTATCAAGTCAGTCAGCTTTAAGTTTGATTTTGAAGTTATCAATTCAGTCCTCTTAGTTTGATTCTAAAGTTGTCAAGTCAGTCTGCTTTAAGTTTGATTCGGAAGTTATCAAGTCAGTTTGCTTTAAGTTTAATTCTAAAGTTATCAAGTCAGTCGGCTTTAAGTTTGATTCATAATTAATTATGTCAGTCTGCTTTAGTTTTGATTTCAAAGTAATCAAGTCAGTCTGCTTTAGGTTTGATTCTGAAGCTATCAAGTCAGTCCTCTAAGTTTGATTCTAAACTTATCAAGTCAGTCTGCTTTAAGTTTGATTCTGAAGTTATCAAATCGGTCTGCTTTAAATTTGATTCTGAAGTTATCAATTCAGTCTGCTTTAAGTTTGATTCTGCAGGTACCAAGTCAGTCTGCTTTAACTTCAATTTTAAAGTAATCAAATCAGTCTGCTTTAAGTTTGATTCTGAAGTTATCAAATCGTTCTGCTTTAAGTTTGATTCTGAAGTTATCAAGTCAGTCTGCTTTAAATATGATTCTAAAGTAATCAAGTCAGTCTGCTATAAGTTAGATTCTGAAGTTATTAAGACAGTCTGCTTTAAGTTTGATTTTGAAGTTATCAAATCGGTCTGCTTTAAGTTTGATTCTGAAGTTATCAAATCAGTATGCTTTAAGTTTGATTCTGAAGTAATCAAGTCAGTCTGCTTTAAATTTGATTATAAAGTAATCAAGTCAGTCTGCTTTAAGATTGATTTTGAAGTTATCATGTCATTCTGCTTTAAGTTTGATTTTGAAGTTATCAGGTCAGTGTGCTTTGAGTTTGATTCTGAAGTTATCAAGTCAGTCTGCTTTAAGTTTGATTTAGAAGTTATCAACTCAGTCGGCTTTAAGTTTGATTTAGAAGTTATCAAGTCAGTCAGCTTTAAGTTTGATTTTGAAGTTATCAAGTCAGTCCTCTTAGTTTGATTCTAAAGTTGCCAAGTCAGTCTGCTTTAAGTTTGATTCGGAAGTTATCAAGTCAGTCTGCTTTAAGTTTAATTCTAAAGTTATCACGTCAGTCGGCTTTAAGTTTGATTCATAATTAATTAAGTCAGTCTGCTTTAGTTTTGATTTTAAAGTAATCAAGTCAGTCTGCTTTAGGTTTGATTCTGAAGCTATCAAGTCAGTCCTCTAAGTTTGATTCTAAACTTATCAAGTCAGTCTGCTTTAAGTTTGATTCTGAAGTTATCAAATCGGTCTGCTTTAAATTTGATTCTGAAGTTATCAATTCAGTCTGCTTTAAGTTTAATTCTGCAGGTACCAAGTCAGTCTGCTTTAACTTCAATTTTAAAGTAATCAAATCAGTCTGCTTTAAGTTTAATTCTTAAGCTATAAAGTAAGTCTGCTTTAAGTTTGATTCTGAAGTTATCAAGTAAGTCTGCTTCATGTTTGATTCTGAAGTTATCAAGTAAGTCAGCTTTAAGTTTGATTCTGAAGTTATCAAGTAAGTCAGCTTTAAGTTTGATTCTGAAGTTATCAAATCTGTCTGCTTTAAGTTTGATTTAGAAGTTATAAAGTCAGTCTGTTTTAAGTTTGATTCTGAAGTTATCAAGTCTGTGTGCTTCAGGTTTGATTTTAAAGTTATCAAGTCAGTCTGCTTTAAGTTTGATTCTGAAGTTATCAAATCGTTCTGCTTTAAGTTTGATTCTGAAGTTATCAAGTCAGTCTGCTTTAAATATGATTCTAAAGTAATCAAGTCAGTCTGCTTTAAGTTTGATTCTGAAGTTATCAAGTCAGTCTGCTTTAAGTTTGATTCTGTAGGTACCAAGTCAGTCTGCTTTAAGTTTGATTCTAAAATAATCAAGTCAGTCTGCTTTAAGTTTGATTTTGAAGTTATTAAGTCAGTATGCTTTAAGTTTGATTCTGAAGTTATCAAGTCAGTCTGCTTTAAGTTCAATTTTAAAGTAATCAAATCAGTCTGCATTAAGTTTGATTCTGAAGTTATCAAGTCAGTCAGCTTTAAGTTTGATTTTGAAGTTATCAAGTCAGTCCTCTTAGTTTGATTCTAAAGTTATCAAGTCAGTCTGCTTTAAGTTTGATTCTGAAGTTATCAAATCGGTCAGCTTTAAGTTTGATTCTGAAGTTATCAAGTCAGTCTGCTTTAAGTTTGATTCTGAAGTTATCAAGTCAGTCTTATTTAAATTTGATTCTAAGGTAATCAAGTCAGTCTGCTTTAAGTTTGATTTTGAAGTTATCAAGTCAGTGTGCTTTGAGTTTGATTCTGAAGTTATCAAGTCAGTCTGCTATAAGTTAGATTCTGAAGTTATTAAGACAGTCTGCTTTAAGTTTGATTTTGAAGTTATCAAATCGGTCTGCTTTAAGTTTGATTCTGAAGTTATCAAATCAGTCTTCTTTAAGTTTGATTCTGAAGTAATCAAGTCAGTCTGCTTTAAATTTGATTATAAAGTAATCAAGTCAGTCTGCTTTAAGATTGATTTTGAAGTTATCATGTCAGTCTGCTTTAAGTTTGATTTTGAAGTTATCAGGTCAGTGTGCTTTGAGTTTGATTCTGAAGTTATCAAGTCAGTCTGCTTTAAGTTTGATTTAGAAGTTATCAACTCAGTCGGCTTTAAGTTTGATTTAGAAGTTATCAAGTCAGTCAGCTTTAAGTTTGATTTAGAAGTTATCAAGTCTTTCAGCTTTAAGTTTGATTTTGAAGTTATCAAGTCAGTCCTCTTAGTTTGATTCTAAAGTTGTCAAGTCAGTCTGCTTTAAGTTTGATTCGGAAGTTATCAAGTCAGTCTGCTTTAAGTTTAATTCTAAAGTTATCAAGTCAGTTGGCTTTAAGTTTGATTCATAATTAATTAAGTCAGTCTGCTTTAGTTTTGATTTTAAAGTAATCAAGTCAGTCTGCTTTAGGTTTGATTCTGAAGCTATCAAGTCAGTCCTCTAAGTTTGATTCTAAACTTATCAAGTCAGTCTGCTTTAAGTTTGATTCTGAAGTTATCAAATCGGTCTGCTTTAAATTTGATTCTGAAGTTATCAATTCAGTCTGCTTTAAGTTTGATTCTGCAGGTACCAAGTCAGTCTGCTTTAACTTCAATTTTAAAGTAATCAAATCAGTCTGCTTTAAGTTTAATTCTTAAGCTATAAAGTAAGTCTGCTTTAAGTTTGATTCTGAAGTTATCAAGTAAGTCTGCTTCATGTTTGATTCTGAAGTTATCAAGTAAGTCAGCTTTACGTTTGATTCTGAAGTTATCAAGTAAGTCAGCTTTAAGTTTGATTCTGAAGTTATCAAATCTGTCTGCTTTAAGTTTGATTTAGAAGTTATAAAGTCAGTCTGTTTTAAGTTTGATTCTGAAGTTATCAAGTCTGTGTGCTTCAGGTTTGATTTTAAAGTTATCAAGTCAGTCTGCTTTAAGTTTGATTCTGAAGTTATCAAATCGTTCTGCTTTAAGTTTGATTCTGTAGTTATAAAGTCAGTCTGCTTTAGTTTGCTTCCGAAGTTATCAAGTCAGTCTGCTTTAAGTTTGATTCTGAAGTAATCAATTCAGTCTGCTTTAAATTTGATTATAAAGTAATCAAGTCAGTCTGCTTTAAGATTGATTTTGAAGTTATCATGTCAGTCTGCTTTAAGTTTAATTCTGCAGTAATCAAGTCAGTCTGCTTTAAGTTTAATTCTGAAGTTATCAAGTCAATCTGCTTTAAATTTGATTCTAAAGTAATCAAGTCAGTCTGCTTTAAGTTTGATTTTGAAGTTATTAAGTCAGTATGCTTTAAGTTTGATTCTGAAGTTATCAAGTCAGTCTGCTTTAAGTTTGATTCTGAAGTTATCAAGTCAGTCTCATTTAAATTTGATTCTAAGGTAATCAAGTCAGTCTGCTTTAAGTTTGATTTTGAAGTTATCAAGTCAGTGTGCTTTGAGTTTGATTCTGAAGTTATCAAGTCAGTCTGCTATAAGTTAGATTCTGAAGTTATTAAGACAGTCTGCTTTAAGTTTGATTTTGAAGTTATCAAATCGGTCTGCTTTAAGTTTGATTCTGAAGTTATCAAATCAGTATGCTTTAAGTTTGATTCTGAAGTAATCAAGTCAGTCTGCTTTAAATTTGATTATAAAGTAATCAAGTCAGTCTGCTTTAAGATTGATTTTGAAGCTATCATGTCAGTCTGCTTTAAGTTTGATTTTGAAGTTATCAGGTCAGTGTGCTTTGAGTTTGATTCTGAAGTTATCAAGTCAGTCTGCTTTAAGTTTGATTTAGAAGTTATCAACTCAGTCGGCTTTAAGTTTGATTTAGAAGTTATCAAGTCAGTCAGCTTTAAGTTTGATTTTGAAGTTATCAAGTCAGTCCTCTTAGTTTGATTCTAAAGTTGTCAAGTCAGTCTGCTTTAAGTTTGATTCGGAAGTTATCAAGTCAGTCTGCTTTAAGTTTAATTCTAAAGTTATCAAGTCAGTCGGCTTTAAGTTTGATTCATAATTAATTAAGTCAGTCTGCTTTAGTTTTGATTTTAAAGTAATCAAGTCAGTCTGCTTTAGGTTTTAATCTGAAGCTATCAAGTCAGTCCTCTAAGTTTGATTCTAAACTTATCAAGTCAGTCTGCTTTAAGTTTGATTCTGAAGTTATCAAATCGGTCTGCTTTAAATTTGATTCTGAAGTTATCAATTCAGTCTGCTTTAAGTTTAATTCTGCAGGTACCAAGTCAGTCTGCTTTAACTTCAATTTTAAAGTAATCAAATCAGTCTGCTTTAAGTTTAATTCTTAAGCTATAAAGTAAGTCTGCTTTAAGTTTGATTCTGAAGTTATCAAGTAAGTCTGCTTCATGTTTGATTCTGAAGTTATCAAATAAGTCAGCTTTAAGTTTGATTCTGAAGTTATCAAGTAAGTCAGCTTTAAGTTTGATTCTGAAGTTATCAAATCTGTCTGCTTTAAGTTTGATTTAGAAGTTATAAAGTCAGTCTGTTTTAAGTTTGATTCTGAAGTTATCAAGTCTGTGTGCTTCAGGTTTGATTTTAAAGTTATCAAGTCAGTCTGCTTTAAGCTTGATTCTGAAGTTATCAAATCGTTCTGCTTTAAGTTTGATTCTGAAGTTATCAAGTCAGTCTGCTTTAAATATGATTCTAAAGAAATCAAGTCAGTCTGCTTTAAGTTTGATTCTGAAGTTATCAAGTCAGTCTGCTTTAAGTTTGATTCTGAAGTTATCAAGTCAGTCTCATTTAAATTTGATTCTAAGGTAATCAAGTCAGTCTGCTTTAAGTTTGATTTTGAAGTTATCAAGTCAGTGTGCTTTGAGTTTGATTCTGAAGTTATCAAGTCAGTCTGCTATAAGTTAGATTCTGAAGTTATTAAGACAGTCTGCTTTAAGTTTGATTTTGAAGTTATCAAATCGGTCTGCTTTAAGTTTGATTCTGAAGTTATCAAATCAGTCTGCTTTAAGTTTGATTCTGAAGTAATCAAGTCAGTCTGCTTTAAATTTGATTATAAAGTAATCAAGTCAGTCTGCTTTAAGATTGATTTTGAAGTTATCATGTCAGTCTGCTTTAAGTTTGATTTTGAAGTTATCAGGTCAGTGTGCTTTGAGTTTGATTCTGAAGTTATCAAGTCAGTCTGCTTTAAGTTTGATTTAGAAGTTATCAACTCAGTCAGCTTTAAGTTTGATTTAGAAGTTATCAAGTCAGTCAGCTTTAAGTTTGATTTTGAAGTTATCAAGTCAGTCCTCTTAGTTTGATTCTAAAGTTGCCAAGTCAGTCTGCTTTAAGTTTGATTCAGAAGTTATCAAGTCAGTCTGCTTTAAGTTTAATTCTAAAGTTATCAAGTCAGTCGGCTTTAAGTTTGATTCATAATTAATTAAGTCAGTCTGCTTTAGTTTTGATTTTAAAGTAATCAAGTCAGTCTGCTTTAGGTTTGATTCAGAAGCTATCAAGTCAGTCCTCTAAGTTTGATTCTAAACTTATCAAGTCAGTCTGCTTTAAGTTTGATTCTGAAGTTATCAAATCGGTCTGCTTTAAATTTGATTCTGAAGTTATCAATTCAGTCTGCTTTAAGTTTAATTCTGCAGGTACCAAGTCAGTCTGCTTTAACTTCAATTTTAAAGTAATCAAATCAGTCTGCTTTAAGTTTAATTCTTAAGCTATAAAGTAAGTCTGCTTTAAGTTTGATTCTGAAGTTATCAAGTAAGTCTGCTTCATGTTTGATTCTGAAGTTATCAAGTTAGTCAGCTTTAAGTTTGATTCTGAAGTTATTAAGTAAGTCAGCTTTAAGTTTGATTCTGAAGTTATCAAATCTGTCTGCTTTAAGTTTGATTTAGAAGTTATAAAGTCAGTCTGTTTTAAGTTTGATTCTGAAGTTATCAAGTCTGTGTGCTTCAGGTTTGATTTTAAAGTTATCAAGTCAGTCTGCTTTAAGTTTGATTCTGAAGTTATCAAATCGTTCTGCTTTAAGTTTGATTCTGTAGTTATAAAGTCAGTCTGCTTTAGTTTGCTTCCGAAGTTATCAAGTCAGTCTGCTTTAAGTTTGATTATGTAGTTATCAAGTCAGTCTGCTTTAAGTTTGATTCTGCAGGTACCAAGTCAGTCTGCTTTAAGTTCAATTTTAAAGTAATCAAATCAGTCTGCTTTAAGTTTAATTCTGCAGTAATCAAGTCAGTCTGCTTTAAGTTTAATTCTGAAGTTATCAAGTCAATCTGCTTTAAATTTGATTCTAAAGTAATCAAGTCAG
This sequence comes from Echiichthys vipera, assembly GCF_963691815.1. Taxonomy (NCBI): domain Eukaryota; kingdom Metazoa; phylum Chordata; class Actinopteri; order Perciformes; family Trachinidae; genus Echiichthys; species Echiichthys vipera. The sequence continues at coordinate 2,509,912 of NC_139825.1, read as the reverse complement.
TCTGCTTTAAGAATGATTTTGAAGTTATTAAGTCAGTATGCTTTAAGTTTGATTCTGAAGTTATCAAGTCAGTCTGCTTTAAGTTTGATTCTGAAGTTATCAAGTCAGTCTCATTTAAATTTGATTCTAAGGTAATCAAGTCAGTCTGCTTTAAGTTTGATTTTGAAGTTATCAAGTCAGTGTGCTTTGAGTTTGATTCTGAAGTTATCAAGTCCGTCTGCTATAAGTTAGATTCTGAAGTTATTAAGACAGTCTGCTTTAAGTTTGATTCTGAAGTTATCAAATCTGTCTGCTTTAAGTTTGATTTAGAAGTTATAAAGTCAGTCTGTTTTAAGTTTGATTCTGAAGTTATCAAGTCTGTGTGCTTCAGGTTTGATTTTAAAGTTATCAAGTCAGTCTGCTTTAAGTTTGATTCTGAAGTTATCAAATCGTTCTGCTTTAAGTTTGATTCTGAAGTTATCAAGTCAGTCTGCTTTAAGTTCAATTTTAAAGTAATCAAATCAGTCTGCATTAAGTTTGATTCAGAAGTTATGAAGTCAGTCAGCTTTAAGTTTGATTTTGAAGTTATCAAGTCAGTCCTCTTAGTTTGATTCTAAAGTTATCAAGTCAGTCTGCTTTAAGTTTGATTCTGAAGTTATCAAGTCAGTCTGCTATAAGTTAGATTCTGAAGTTATTAAGACAGTCTGATTTAAGTTTGATTTTGAAGTTATCAAATCGGTCTGCTTTAAGTTTGATTCTGAAGTTATCAAATCAGTCTGCTTTAAGTTTGATTCTGAAGTAATCAAGTCAGTCTGCTTTAAATTTGATTATAAAGTAATCAAGTCAGTCTGCTTTAAGATTGATTTTGAAGTTATCATGTCAGTCTGCTTTAAGTTTGATTTTGAAGTTATCAGGTCAGTGTGCTTTGAGTTTGATTCTGAAGTTATCAAGTCAGTCTGCTTTAAGTTTGATTTAGAAGTTATCAAGTCAGTCGGCCTTTAAGTTTGATTTAGAAGTTATCAAGTCAGTCAGCTTTAAGTTTGATTTTGAAGTTATCAATTCAGTCCTCTTAGTTTGATTCTAAAGTTGTCAAGTCAGTCTGCTTTAAGTTTGATTCGGAAGTTATCAAGTCAGTTTGCTTTAAGTTTAATTCTAAAGTTATCAAGTCAGTCGGCTTTAAGTTTGATTCATAATTAATTATGTCAGTCTGCTTTAGTTTTGATTTCAAAGTAATCAAGTCAGTCTGCTTTAGGTTTGATTCTGAAGCTATCAAGTCAGTCCTCTAAGTTTGATTCTAAACTTATCAAGTCAGTCTGCTTTAAGTTTGATTCTGAAGTTATCAAATCGGTCTGCTTTAAATTTGATTCTGAAGTTATCAATTCAGTCTGCTTTAAGTTTGATTCTGCAGGTACCAAGTCAGTCTGCTTTAACTTCAATTTTAAAGTAATCAAATCAGTCTGCTTTAAGTTTGATTCTGAAGTTATCAAATCGTTCTGCTTTAAGTTTGATTCTGAAGTTATCAAGTCAGTCTGCTTTAAATATGATTCTAAAGTAATCAAGTCAGTCTGCTATAAGTTAGATTCTGAAGTTATTAAGACAGTCTGCTTTAAGTTTGATTTTGAAGTTATCAAATCGGTCTGCTTTAAGTTTGATTCTGAAGTTATCAAATCAGTATGCTTTAAGTTTGATTCTGAAGTAATCAAGTCAGTCTGCTTTAAATTTGATTATAAAGTAATCAAGTCAGTCTGCTTTAAGATTGATTTTGAAGTTATCATGTCATTCTGCTTTAAGTTTGATTTTGAAGTTATCAGGTCAGTGTGCTTTGAGTTTGATTCTGAAGTTATCAAGTCAGTCTGCTTTAAGTTTGATTTAGAAGTTATCAACTCAGTCGGCTTTAAGTTTGATTTAGAAGTTATCAAGTCAGTCAGCTTTAAGTTTGATTTTGAAGTTATCAAGTCAGTCCTCTTAGTTTGATTCTAAAGTTGCCAAGTCAGTCTGCTTTAAGTTTGATTCGGAAGTTATCAAGTCAGTCTGCTTTAAGTTTAATTCTAAAGTTATCACGTCAGTCGGCTTTAAGTTTGATTCATAATTAATTAAGTCAGTCTGCTTTAGTTTTGATTTTAAAGTAATCAAGTCAGTCTGCTTTAGGTTTGATTCTGAAGCTATCAAGTCAGTCCTCTAAGTTTGATTCTAAACTTATCAAGTCAGTCTGCTTTAAGTTTGATTCTGAAGTTATCAAATCGGTCTGCTTTAAATTTGATTCTGAAGTTATCAATTCAGTCTGCTTTAAGTTTAATTCTGCAGGTACCAAGTCAGTCTGCTTTAACTTCAATTTTAAAGTAATCAAATCAGTCTGCTTTAAGTTTAATTCTTAAGCTATAAAGTAAGTCTGCTTTAAGTTTGATTCTGAAGTTATCAAGTAAGTCTGCTTCATGTTTGATTCTGAAGTTATCAAGTAAGTCAGCTTTAAGTTTGATTCTGAAGTTATCAAGTAAGTCAGCTTTAAGTTTGATTCTGAAGTTATCAAATCTGTCTGCTTTAAGTTTGATTTAGAAGTTATAAAGTCAGTCTGTTTTAAGTTTGATTCTGAAGTTATCAAGTCTGTGTGCTTCAGGTTTGATTTTAAAGTTATCAAGTCAGTCTGCTTTAAGTTTGATTCTGAAGTTATCAAATCGTTCTGCTTTAAGTTTGATTCTGAAGTTATCAAGTCAGTCTGCTTTAAATATGATTCTAAAGTAATCAAGTCAGTCTGCTTTAAGTTTGATTCTGAAGTTATCAAGTCAGTCTGCTTTAAGTTTGATTCTGTAGGTACCAAGTCAGTCTGCTTTAAGTTTGATTCTAAAATAATCAAGTCAGTCTGCTTTAAGTTTGATTTTGAAGTTATTAAGTCAGTATGCTTTAAGTTTGATTCTGAAGTTATCAAGTCAGTCTGCTTTAAGTTCAATTTTAAAGTAATCAAATCAGTCTGCATTAAGTTTGATTCTGAAGTTATCAAGTCAGTCAGCTTTAAGTTTGATTTTGAAGTTATCAAGTCAGTCCTCTTAGTTTGATTCTAAAGTTATCAAGTCAGTCTGCTTTAAGTTTGATTCTGAAGTTATCAAATCGGTCAGCTTTAAGTTTGATTCTGAAGTTATCAAGTCAGTCTGCTTTAAGTTTGATTCTGAAGTTATCAAGTCAGTCTTATTTAAATTTGATTCTAAGGTAATCAAGTCAGTCTGCTTTAAGTTTGATTTTGAAGTTATCAAGTCAGTGTGCTTTGAGTTTGATTCTGAAGTTATCAAGTCAGTCTGCTATAAGTTAGATTCTGAAGTTATTAAGACAGTCTGCTTTAAGTTTGATTTTGAAGTTATCAAATCGGTCTGCTTTAAGTTTGATTCTGAAGTTATCAAATCAGTCTTCTTTAAGTTTGATTCTGAAGTAATCAAGTCAGTCTGCTTTAAATTTGATTATAAAGTAATCAAGTCAGTCTGCTTTAAGATTGATTTTGAAGTTATCATGTCAGTCTGCTTTAAGTTTGATTTTGAAGTTATCAGGTCAGTGTGCTTTGAGTTTGATTCTGAAGTTATCAAGTCAGTCTGCTTTAAGTTTGATTTAGAAGTTATCAAGTCAGTCGGCCTTTAAGTTTGATTTAGAAGTTATAAAGTCAGTCAGCTTTAAGTTTGATTTTGAAGTTATCAATTCAGTCCTCTTAGTTTGATTCTAAAGTTGTCAAGTCAGTCTGCTTTAAGTTTGATTCGGAAGTTATCAAGTCAGTCTGCTTTAAGTTTAATTCTAAAGTTATCAAGTCAGTCGGCTTTAAGTTTGATTCATAATTAATTATGTCAGTCTGCTTTAGTTTTGATTTCAAAGTAATCAAGTCAGTCTGCTTTAGGTTTGATTCTGAAGCTATCAAGTCAGTCCTCTAAGTTTGATTCTAAACTTATCAAGTCAGTCTGCTTTAAGTTTGATTCTGAAGTTATCAAATCGGTCTGCTTTAAATTTGATTCTGAAGTTATCAATTCAGTCTGCTTTAAGTTTGATTCTGCAGGTACCAAGTCAGTCTGCTTTAACTTCAATTTTAAAGTAATCAAATCAGTCTGCTTTAAGTTTAATTCTTAAGCTATAAAGTAAGTCTGCTTTAAGTTTGATTCTGAAGTTATCAAGTAAGTCAGCTTTAAGTTTGATTCTGAAGTTATCAAGTAAGTCAGCTTTAAGTTTGATTCTGAAGTTATCAAATCTGTCTGCTTTAAGTTTGATTTAGAAGTTATAAAGTCAGTCTGTTTTAAGTTTGATTCTGAAGTTATCAAGTCTGTGTGCTTCAGGTTTGATTTTAAAGTTATCAAGTCAGTCTGCTTTAAGTCTGATTCTGAAGTTATCAAATCGTTCTGCTTTAAGTTTGATTCTGAAGTTATCAAGTCAGTCTGCTTTAAATATGATTCTAAAGTAATCAAGTCAGTCTGCTTTAAGTTTGATTCTGAAGTTATCAAGTCAGTCTGCTTTAAGTTTGATTCTGCAGGTACCAAGTCAGTCTGCTTTAAGTTCAATTTTAAAGTAATCAAATCAGTCTGCTTTAAGTTTAATTCTGCAGTAATCATGTCAGTCTGCTTTAAGTTTAATTCTGAAGTTATCAAGTAAGTCCTCTTTATGTTTGATTCTGAAGTTATCAAGTAAGTCAGCTTTAAGTTTGATTCTGAAGTTATCAATTAAGTCAGCTTTAAGTTTGATTCTGAAGTTATCAAGTCAGTATGCTTTAAGTTTGATTCTGAAGTTATCAAGTAAGTCAGCTTTAAGTTTGATTCTGAAGTTATCAAGTCAGTCTGCTTTAAGTTCAATTTTAAAGTAATCAAATCAGTCTGCATTAAGTTTAATCCTGAAGTTATCAAGTAAGTCTGGATTAAGTTTAATTCTGAAGTTATCAAGTAAGTCTGCTATATGTTTGATTCTGAAGTTATCAAGTAAGTCAGCTTTAAGTTTGATTCTGAAGTTATCAAGTCAGTCTGCTTTAAGTTTGATTCTGAAGTTATGAAGTCAGTCTGCTTTAAATTTGATTCTAAAGTAATCAAGTCAGTCTGCTTTAAGTTTGATTTTGAAGTTATCCAGTCAGTCTGTTTTAAGTTTGATTCTGAAGTTATCAAGTCTGTGTGCTTCAGGTTTGATTTTAAAGTTATCAAGTCAGTCTGCTTTAAGTTTGATTCTGAAGTTATCAAATCGTTCTGCTTTAAGTTTGATTCTGAAGTTATCAAGTCAGTCTGCTTTAAATATGATTCTAAAGTAATCAAGTCAGTCTGCTTTAAGTTTGATTCTGAAGTTATCAAGTCAGTCTGCTTTAAGTTTGATTCTGCAGGTACCAAGTCAGTCTGCTTTAAGTTCAATTTTAAAGTAATCAAATCAGTCTGCTTTAAGTTTAATTCTGCAGTAATCATGTCAGTCTGCTTTAAGTTTAATTCTGAAGTTATCAAGTAAGTCCTCTTTATGTTTGATTCTGAAGTTATCAAGTAAGTCAGCTTTAAGTTTGATTCTGAAGTTATCAATTAAGTCAGCTTTAAGTTTGATTCTGAAGTTATCAAGTCAGTATGCTTTAAGTTTGATTCTGAAGTTATCAAGTAAGTCAGCTTTAAGTTTGATTCTGAAGTTATCAAGTCAGTCTGCTTTAAGTTCAATTTTAAAGTAATCAAATCAGTCTGCATTAAGTTTAATTCTGAAGTTATCAAGTAAGTCTGGATTAAGTTTAATTCTGAAGTTATCAAGTAAGTCTGCTTTATGTTTGATTCTGAAGTTATCAAGTAAGTCAGCTTTAAGTTTGATTCTGAAGTTATCAAGTCAGTCTGCTTTAAGTTTGATTCTGAAGTTATCAAGTCAGTCTGCTTTAAATTTGATTCGAAAGTAATCAAGTCAGTCTGCTTTAAGTTTGATTTTGAAGTTATCCAGTCAGTCTGTTTTAAGTTTAATTCGAAAGTTATCAAGTCAGTCGGCTTTAAGTTTGATTCTGAATTAATCAAGTCAGTCTGCTTTAGGTTTGATTCTGAAGTTATCAATTCAGTCTGCTTTAAGTTTGATTCTGCAGGTACCAAGTCAGTCTGCTTTAACTTCAATTTTAAAGTAATCAAATCAGTCTGCTTTAAGTTTAATTCTGAAGCTATGAAGTAAGTCTGCTTTAAGTTTGATTCTGAAGTTATCAAATCAGTCTGCTTAAAGTTTGATTTAGAAGTTATCAAGTCAGTCTGCTTTAAGTATGATTCTGAAGTTTTCAAGTAAGTCTGCTTTAGGTTTGATTTTGAAGTAATTAAGTCAGTCTGCTTTAGGTTTGATTCTGAAGCTATCAAGTCAGTCCACTAAGTTTGATTCTAAAGTTATCAAGTCAGTCTGCTTTAAGTTTGATTCTGAAGTTATCAAATCGATCTGCTTTAAGTTTGATTCTGAAGTTATCAAGTCAGTCTGCTTTAAATTTGATTCTAAAGTAATCAAGTCAGTCTGCTTTAAGTTTGATTTTGAAGTTATCAATTCAGTCTGCTTTAAGTTTGATTTTGAAGTTATCAAGTCAATGTGCTTTGAGTTTGATTCTGAAGTTATCAAGTCAGTCTGCTATAAGTTATATTCTAAAGTTATTAAGACAGTCTGCTTTAAGTTTGATTTTGAAGTTATCGAATCGGTCTGCTTTAAGTTTGATTCTGAAGTTATCAAGTCAGTCTGCTTTAAGTTTGATTCGGAAGTTATCAAGTCAGTCTGCTTTAAATTTGATTCTAAAGTAATCAAGTCAGTCTGCTTTAAGATTGATTTTGAAGTTATCATGTCAGTCTGCTTTAAGTTTGATTTTGAAGTTATCAGGTCAGTCTGCTTTAAGTCAGATTCTGAAGTTATTAAGACAGTCTGCTTTAAGTTTAATTTTAAAGTTATCAAGTCAGTCTGCTTTAAGTTTGATTCTGAAGTTATTAAGACAGTCTGCTTAAGTTTAATTTTGAAGTTATCAAGTCAGTCTGCTTTAAGTTTGATTTATGAAGTTATCAAGTCAGTCTGCTTTAAGTTTGATTCTGAAATTATCAAATCGGTCTGCTTTAAGTTTGATTCTGAAGTTATCAAGTCAGTCTGCTTTAAGTTTGATTCTGAAGTTATCAAGTCAGTCTGCTTTAAATTTGATTCTAAAGTAATTAAGTCAGTCTGCTTTAAGTTTGATTTTGAAGTTATTAAGTCAGTATGCTTTGAGTTTGATTCTGAAGTTATCAAGTCAGTCTGCTTTAAGTTTGATTCTGCAGGTACCAAGTCAGTCTGCTTTAAGTTTAATTCTGAAGTTATCAAGTCAGTCTGCTTTAAATTTGATTCTAAAGTAATCAAGTCAGTCTGCTTTAAGTTTGATTTTGAAGTTATTAAGTCAGTCTGCTTTAAGTTTGATTCTGAAGTTATCAAGTCAGTCTGCTTTAAGTTTGATTCTGCAGGTACCAAGTCAGTCTGCTTTAAGTTCAAATTTAAAGTAATCAAATCAGTCTGCTTTAAGTTTAATTCTGAAGTTATCAAGTAAGTCCTCTTTATGTTTGATTCTGAAGTTATCAAGTAAGTCAGCTTTAAGTTTGATTCTGAAGTTATCAAGTAAGTCAGCTTTAAGTTTGATTCTGAAGTTATCAAGTCAGTATGCTATAAGTTAGATTCTGAAGTTATTAAGACAGTCTGCTTTAAGTTTGATTTTGAAGTTATCAAGTCAGTCTGCTTTAAGTTTAATTCTAAAGTTATCAAGTCAGTCGGCTTTAAGTTTGATTCATAATTAATTAAGTCAGTCTGCTTTAGTTTTGATTTTAAAGTAATCAAGTCAGTCTGCTTTAGGTTTGATTCTGAAGCTATCAAGTCAGTCCTCTAAGTTTGATTCTAAACTTATCAAGTCAGTCTGCTTTAAGTTTGATTCTGAAGTTATCAAATCGGTCTGCTTTATATTTGATTCTGAAGTTATCAATTCAGTCTGCTTTAAGTTTGATTCTGCAGGTACCAAGTCAGTCTGCTTTAACTTCAATTTTAAAGTAATCAAATCAGTCTGCTTTAAGTTTAATTCTTAAGCTATGAAATAAGTCTGCTTTAAGTTTGATTCTGAAGTTATCAAGTAAGTCTGCTTCATGTTTGATTCTGAAGTTATCAAGTAAGTCAGCTTTAAGTTTGATTCTGAAGTTATCAAGTAAGTCAGCTTTAAGTTTGATTCTGAAGTTATCAAATCTGTCTGCTTTAAGTTTGATTTAGAAGTTATAATGTCAGTCTGTTTTAAGTTTGATTCTGAAGTTATCAAGTCTGTGTGCTTCAGGTTTGATTTTAAAGTTATCAAGTCAGTCTGCTTTAAGTTTGATTCTGAAGTTATCAAATCGTTCTGCTTTAAGTTTGATTCTGAAGTTATCAAGTCAGTCTGCTTTAAATATGATTCTAAAGTAATCAAGTCAGTCTGCTTTAAGTTTGATTCTGAAGTTATCAAGTCAGTCTGCTTTAAGTTTGATTCTGGAGGTACCAAGTCAGTCTGCTTTAAGTTTGATTCTAAAATAATCAAGTCAGTCTGCTTTAAGTTTGATTCTGAAGTTATCAAGTAAGTCTGCTTCATGTTTGATTCTGAAGTTATCAAGTAAGTCAGCTTTAAGTTTGATTCTGAAGTTATCAAGTAAGTCAGCTTTAAGTTTGATTCTGAAGTTATCAAATCTGTCTGCTTTAAGTTTGATTTAGAAGTTATAAAGTCAGTCTGTTTTAAGTTTGATTCTGAAGTTATCAAGTCTGTGTGCTTCAGGTTTGATTTTAAAGTTATCAAGTCAGTCTGCTTTAAGTTTGATTCTGAAGTTATCAAATCGTTCTGCTTTAAGTTTGATTCTGAAGTTATCAAGTCAGTCTGCTTTAAATATGATTCTAAAGTAATCAAGTCAGTCTGCTTTAAGTTTGATTCTGAAGTTATCAAGTCAGTCTGCTTTAAGTTTGATTCTGTAGGTACCAAGTCAGTCTGCTTTAAGTTTGATTCTAAAATAATCAAGTCAGTCTGCTTTAAGTTTGATTTTGAAGTTATTAAGTCAGTATGCTTTAAGTTTGATTCTGAAGTTATCAAGTCAGTCTGCTTTAAGTTCAATTTTAAAGTAATCAAATCAGTCTGCATTAAGTTTGATTCTGAAGTTATCAAGTCAGTCAGCTTTAAGTTTGATTTTGAAGTTATCAAGTCAGTCCTCTTAGTTTGATTCTAAAGTTATCAAGTCAGTCTGCTTTAAGTTTGATTCTGAAGTTATCAAATCGGTCAGCTTTAAGTTTGATTCTGAAGTTATCAAGTCAGTCTGCTTTAAGTTTGATTCTGAAGTTATCAAGTCAGTCTTATTTAAATTTGATTCTAAGGTAATCAAGTCAGTCTGCTTTAAGTTTGATTTTGAAGTTATCAAGTCAGTGTGCTTTGAGTTTGATTCTGAAGTTATCAAGTCAGTCTGCTATAAGTTAGATTCTGAAGTTATTAAGACAGTCTGCTTTAAGTTTGATTTTGAAGTTATCAAATCGGTCTGCTTTAAGTTTGATTCTGAAGTTATCAAATCAGTCTGCTTTAAGTTTGATTCTGAAGTAATCAAGTCAGTCTGCTTTAAATTTGATTATAAAGTAATCAAGTCAGTCTGCTTTAAGATTGATTTTGAAGTTATCATGTCAGTCTGCTTTAAGTTTGATTTTGAAGTTATCAGGTCAGTGTGCTTTGAGTTTGATTCTGAAGTTATCAAGTCAGTCTGCTTTAAGTTTGATTTAGAAGTTATCAAGTCAGTCGGCCTTTAAGTTTGATTTAGAAGTTATCAAGTCAGTCAGCTTTAAGTTTGATTTTGAAGTTATCAATTCAGTCCTCTTAGTTTGATTCTAAAGTTGTCAAGTCAGGCTGCTTTAAGTTTGATTCGGAAGTTATCAAGTCAGTCTGCTTTAAGTTTAATTCTAAAGTTATCAAGTCAGTCGGCTTTAAGTTTGATTCATAATTAATTATGTCAGTCTGCTTTAGTTTTGATTTCAAAGTAATCAAGTCAGTCTGCTTTAGGTTTGATTCTGAAGCTATCAAGTCAGTCCTCTAAGTTTGATTCTAACCTTATCAAGTCAGTCTGCTTTAAGTTTGATTCTGAAGTTATCAAATCGGTCTGCTTTAAATTTGATTCTGAAGTTATCAATTCAGTCTGCTTTAAGTTTGATTCTGCAGGTACCAAGTCAGTCTGCTTTAACTTCAATTTTAAAGTAATCAAATCAGTCTGCTTTAAGTTTAATTCTTAAGCTATAAAGTAAGTCTGCTTTAAGTTTGATTCTGAAGTTATCAAGTAAGTCTGCTTCATGTTTGATTCTGAAGTTATCAAGTAAGTCAGCTTTAAGTTTGATTCTGAAGTTATCAAGTAAGTCAGCTTTAAGTTTGATTCTGAAGTTATCAAATCTGTCTGCTTTAAGTTTGATTTAGAAGTTATAAAGTCAGTCTGTTTTAAGTTTGATTCTGAAGTTATCAAGTCTGTGTGCTTCAGGTTTGATTTTAAAGTTATCAAGTCAGTCTGCTTTAAGTTTGATTCTGAAGTTATCAAATCGTTCTGCTTTAAGTTTGATTCTGAAGTTATCAAGTCAGTCTGCTTTAAATATGATTCTAAAGTAATCAAGTCAGTCTGCTTTAAGTTTGATTCTGAAGTTATCAAGTCAGTCTGCTTTAAGTTTGATTCTGCAGGTACCAAGTCAGTCTGCTTTAAGTTTGATTCTGAAGTAATCAAGTCAGTCTGCTTTAAATTTGATTATAAAGTAATCAAGTCAGTCTGCTTTAAGATTGATTTTGAAGTTATCATGTCAGTCTGCTTTAAGTTTGATTTTGAAGTTATCAGGTCAGTGTGCTTTGAGTTTGATTCTGAAGTTATCAAGTCAGTCTGCTTTAAGTTTGATTTAGAAGTTATCAAGTCAGTCGGCCTTTAAGTTTGATTTAGAAGTTATCAAGTCAGTCAGCTTTAAGTTTGATTTTGAAGTTATCAATTCAGTCCTCTTAGTTTGATTCTAAAGTTGTCAAGTCAGGCTGCTTTAAGTTTGATTCGGAAGTTATCAAGTCAGTCTGCTTTAAGTTTAATTCTAAAGTTATCAAGTCAGTCGGCTTTAAGTTTGATTCATAATTAATTATGTCAGTCTGCTTTAGTTTTGATTTCAAAGTAATCAAGTCAGTCTGCTTTAGGTTTGATTCTGAAGCTATCAAGTCAGTCCTCTAAGTTTGATTCTAAACTTATCAAGTCAGTCTGCTTTAAGTTTGATTCTGAAGTTATCAAATCGGTCTGCTTTAAATTTGATTCTGAAGTTATCAATTCAGTCTGCTTTAAGTTTGATTCTGCAGGTACCAAGTCAGTCTGCTTTAACTTCAATTTTAAAGTAATCAAATCAGTCTGCTTTAAGTTTAATTCTTAAGCTATAAAGTAAGTCTGCTTTAAGTTTGATTCTGAAGTTATCAAGTAAGTCTGCTTCATGTTTGATTCTGAAGTTATCAAGTAAGTCAGCTTTAAGTTTGATTCTGAAGTTATCTAGTAAGTCAGCTTTAAGTTTGATTCTGAAGTTATCAAATCTGTCTGCTTTAAGTTTGATTTAGAAGTTATAAAGTCAGTCTGTTTTAAGTTTGATTCTGAAGTTATCAAGTCTGTGTGCTTCAGGTTTGATTTTAAAGTTATCAAGTCAGTCTGCTTTAAGTTTGATTCTGAAGTTATCAAATCGTTCTGCTTTAAGTTTGATTCTGAAGTTATCAAGTCAGTCTGCTTTAAATATGATTCTAAAGTAATCAAGTCAGTCTGCTTTAAGTTTGATTCTGAAGTTATCAAGTCAGTCTGCTTTAAGTTTGATTCTGCAGGTACCAAGTCAGTCTGCTTTAAGTTCAATTTTAAAGTAATCAAATCAGTCTGCTTTAAGTTTAATTCTGCAGTAATCATGTCAGTCTGCTTTAAGTTTAATTCTGAAGTTATCAAGTAAGTCCTCTTTATGTTTGATTCTGAAGTTATCAAGTAAGTCAGCTTTAAGTTTGATTCTGAAGTTATCAATTAAGTCAGCTTTAAGTTTGATTCTGAAGTTATCAAGTCAGTATGCTTTAAGTTTGATTCTGAAGTTATCAAGTAAGTCAGCTTTAAGTTTGATTCTGAAGTTATCAAGTCAGTCTGCTTTAAGTTCAATTTTAAAGTAATCAAATGAGTCTGCATTAAGTTTAATTCTGAAGTTATCAAGTAAGTCTGGATTAAGTTTAATTCTGAAGTTATCAAGTCAGTCTGCTTTAAATTTGATTCTAAAGTAATCAAGTCAGTCTGCTTTAAGTTTGATTTTGAAGTTATCCAGTCAGTCTGTTTTAAGTTTGATTCTGAAGTTATCAAGTCTGTGTGCTTCAGGTTTGATTTTAAAGTTATCAAGTCAGTCTGCTTTAAGTTTGATTCTGAAGTTATCAAATCGTTCTGCTTTAAGTTTGATTCTGAAGTTATCAAATCGGTCAGCTTTAAGTTTGATTCTGAAGTTATCAAGTCAGTCTGCTTTAAGTTTGATTCTGAAGTTATCAAGTCAGTCTTATTTAAATTTGATTCTAAGGTAATCAAGTCAGTCTGCTTTAAGTTTGATTTTGAAGTTATCAAGTCAGTGTGCTTTGAGTTTGATTCTGAAGTTATCAAGTCAGTCTGCTATAAGTTAGATTCTGAAGTTATTAAGACAGTCTGCTTTAAGTTTGATTTTGAAGTTATCAAATCGGTCTGCTTTAAGTTTGATTCTGAAGTTATCAAATCAGTCTGCTTTAAGTTTGATTCTGAAGTAATCAAGTCAGTCTGCTTTAAATTTGATTATAAAGTAATCAAGTCAGTCTGCTTTAAGTTTGATTTTGAAGTTATCAGGTCAGTGTGCTTTGAGTTTGATTCTGAAGTTATCAAGTCAGTCTGCTTTAAGTTTGATTTAGAAGTTATCAAGTCAGTCGGCCTTTAAGTTTGATTTAGAAGTTATCAAGTCAGTCAGCTTTAAGTTTGATTTTGAAGTTATCAATTCAGTCCTCTTAGTTATCAAGTCAGTCGGCTTTAAGTTTGATTCATAATTAATTATGTCAGTCTGCTTTAGTTTTGATTTCAAAGTAATCAAGTCAGTCTGCTTTAGGTTTGATTCTGAAGCTATCAAGTCAGTCCTCTAAGTTTGATTCTAAACTTATCAAGTCAGTCTGCTTTAAGTTTGATTCTGAAGTTATCAAATCGGTCTGCTTTAAATTTGATTCTGAAGTTATCAATTCAGTCTGCTTTAAGTTTGATTCTGCAGGTACCAAGTCAGTCTGCTTTAACTTCAATTTTAAAGTAATCAAATCAGTCTGCTTTAAGTTTAATTCTTAAGCTATAAAGTAAGTCTGCTTTAAGTTTGATTCTGAAGTTATCAAGTAAGTCTGCTTCATGTTTGATTCTGAAGTTATAAAGTCAGTCTGTTTTAAGTTTGATTCTGAAGTTATCAAGTCTGTGTGCTTCAGGTTTGATTTTAAAGTTATCAAGTCAGTCTGCTTTAAGTTTGATTCTGAAGTTATCAAATCGTTCTGCTTTAAGTTTGATTCTGAAGTTATCAAGTCAGTCTGCTTTAAATATGATTCTAAAGTAATCAAGTCAGTCTGCTTTAAGTTTGATTCTGAAGTTATCAAGTCAGTCTGCTTTAAGTTTGATTCTGCAGGTACCAAGTCAGTCTGCTTTAAGTTCAATTTTAAAGTAATCAAATCAGTCTGCTTTAAGTTTAATTCTGCAGTAATCATGTCAGTCTGCTTTAAGTTTAATTCTGAAGTTATCAAGTAAGTCCTCTTTATGTTTGATTCTGAAGTTATCAAGTAAGTCAGCTTTAAGTTTGATTCTGAAGTTATCAATTAAGTCAGCTTTAAGTTTGATTCTGAAGTTATCAAGTCAGTATGCTTTAAGTTTGATTCTGAAGTTATCAAGTAAGTCAGCTTTAAGTTTGATTCTGAAGTTATCAAGTCAGTCTGCTTTAAGTTCAATTTTAAAGTAATCAAATGAGTCTGCATTAAGTTTGATTCTGCAGGTACCAAGTCAGTCTGCTTTAAGTTCAATTTTAAAGTAATCAAATCAGTCTGCTTTAAGTTTAATTCTGCAGTAATCATGTCAGTCTGCTTTAAGTTTAATTCTGAAGTTATCAAGTAAGTCCTCTTTATGTTTGATTCTGAAGTTATCAAGTAAGTCAGCTTTAAGTTTGATTCTGAAGTTATCAATTAAGTCAGCTTTAAGTTTGATTCTGAAGTTATCAAGTCAGTATGCTTTAAGTTTGATTCTGAAGTTATCAAGTAAGTCAGCTTTAAGTTTGATTCTGAAGTTATCAAGTCAGTCTGCTTTAAGTTCAATTTTAAAGTAATCAAATCAGTCTGCATTAAGTTTAATTCTGAAGTTATCAAGTAAGTCTGGATTAAGTTTAATTCTGAAGTTATCAAGTAAGTCTGCTTTATGTTTGATTCTGAAGTTATCAAGTAAGTCAGCTTTAAGTTTGATTCTGAAGTTATCAAGTCAGTCTGCTTTAAGTTTGATTCTGAAGTTATCAAGTCAGTCTGCTTTAAATTTGATTCGAAAGTAATCAAGTCAGTCTGCTTTAAGTTTGATTTTGAAGTTATCCAGTCAGTCTGTTTTAAGTTTAATTCGAAAGTTATCAAGTCAGTCGGCTTTAAGTTTGATTCTGAATTAATCAAGTCAGTCTGCTTTAGGTTTGATTCTGAAGTTATCAATTCAGTCTGCTTTAAGTTTGATTCTGCAGGTACCAAGTCAGTCTGCTTTAACTTCAATTTTAAAGTAATCAAATCAGTCTGCTTTAAGTTTAATTCTGAAGCTATGAAGTAAGTCTGCTTTAAGTTTGATTCTGAAGTTATCAAATCAGTCTGCTTAAAGTTTGATTTAGAAGTTATCAAGTCAGTCTGCTTTAAGTATGATTCTGAAGTTATCAAGTAAGTCTGCTTTAGGTTTGATTTTGAAGTAATTAAGTCAGTCTGCTTTAGGTTTGATTCTGAAGCTATCAAGTCAGTCCACTAAGTTTGATTCTAAAGTTATCAAGTCAGTCTGCTTTAAGTTTGATTCTGAAGTTATCAAATCGATCTGCTTTAAGTTTGATTCTGAAGTTATCAAGTCAGTCTGCTTTAAATTTGATTCTAAAGTAATCAAGTCAGTCTGCTTTAAGTTTGATTTTGAAGTTATCAATTCAGTCTGCTTTAAGTTTGATTTTGAAGTTATCAAGTCAATGTGCTTTGAGTTTGATTCTGAAGTTATCAAGTCAGTCTGCTATAAGTTATATTCTAAAGTTATTAAGACAGTCTGCTTTAAGTTTGATTTTGAAGTTATCGAATCGGTCTGCTTTAAGTTTGATTCTGAAGTTATCAAGTCAGTCTGCTTTAAGTTTGATTCGGAAGTTATCAAGTCAGTCTGCTTTAAATTTGATTCTAAAGTAATCAAGTCAGTCTGCTTTAAGATTGATTTTGAAGTTATCATGTCAGTCTGCTTTAAGTTTGATTTTGAAGTTATCAGGTCAGTCTGCTTTAAGTCAGATTCTGAAGTTATTAAGACAGTCTGCTTTAAGTTTAATTTTAAAGTTATCAAGTCAGTCTGCTTTAAGTTTGATTCTGAAGTTATTAAGACAGTCTGCTTAAGTTTAATTTTGAAGTTATCAAGTCAGTCTGCTTTAAGTTTGATTTATGAAGTTATCAAGTCAGTCTGCTTTAAGTTTGATTCTGAAATTATCAAATCGGTCTGCTTTAAGTTTGATTCTGAAGTTATCAAGTCAGTCTGCTTTAAGTTTGATTCTGAAGTTATCAAGTCAGTCTGCTTTAAATTTGATTCTAAAGTAATTAAGTCAGTCTGCTTTAAGTTTGATTTTGAAGTTATTAAGTCAGTATGCTTTGAGTTTGATTCTGAAGTTATCAAGTCAGTCTGCTTTAAGTTTGATTCTGCAGGTACCAAGTCAGTCTGCTTTAAGTTTAATTCTGAAGTTATCAAGTCAGTCTGCTTTAAATTTGATTCTAAAGTAATCAAGTCAGTCTGCTTTAAGTTTGATTTTGAAGTTATTAAGTCAGTCTGCTTTAAGTTTGATTCTGAAGTTATCAAGTCAGTCTGCTTTAAGTTTGATTCTGCAGGTACCCAGTCAGTCTGCTTTAAGTTCAAATTTAAAGTAATCAAATCAGTCTGCTTTAAGTTTAATTCTGAAGTTATCAAGTAAGTCCTCTTTATGTTTGATTCTGAAGTTATCAAGTAAGTCAGCTTTAAGTTTGATTCTGAAGTTATCAAGTAAGTCAGCTTTAAGTTTGATTCTGAAGTTATCAAGTCAGTATGCTATAAGTTAGATTCTGAAGTTATTAAGACAGTCTGCTTTAAGTTTGATTTTGAAGTTATCAAGTCAGTCTGCTTTAAGTTTAATTCTAAAGTTATCAAGTCAGTCGGCTTTAAGTTTGATTCATAATTAATTAAGTCAGTCTGCTTTAGTTTTGATTTTAAAGTAATCAAGTCAGTCTGCTTTAGGTTTGATTCTGAAGCTATCAAGTCAGTCCTCTAAGTTTGATTCTAAACTTATCAAGTCAGTCTGCTTTAAGTTTGATTCTGAAGTTATCAAATCGGTCTGCTTTATATTTGATTCTGAAGTTATCAATTCAGTCTGCTTTAAGTTTGATTCTGCAGGTACCAAGTCAGTCTGCTTTAACTTCAATTTTAAAGTAATCAAATCAGTCTGCTTTAAGTTTAATTCTTAAGCTATGAAATAAGTCTGCTTTAAGTTTGATTCTGAAGTTATCAAGTAAGTCTGCTTCATGTTTGATTCTGAAGTTATCAAGTAAGTCAGCTTTAAGTTTGATTCTGAAGTTATCAAGTAAGTCAGCTTTAAGTTTGATTCTGAAGTTATCAAATCTGTCTGCTTTAAGTTTGATTTAGAAGTTATAATGTCAGTCTGTTTTAAGTTTGATTCTGAAGTTATCAAGTCTGTGTGCTTCAGGTTTGATTTTAAAGTTATCAAGTCAGTCTGCTTTAAGTTTGATTCTGAAGTTATCAAATCGTTCTGCTTTAAGTTTGATTCTGAAGTTATCAAGTCAGTCTGCTTTAAATATGATTCTAAAGTAATCAAGTCAGTCTGCTTTAAGTTTGATTCTGAAGTTATCAAGTCAGTCTGCTTTAAGTTTGATTCTGGAGGTACCAAGTCAGTCTGCTTTAAGTTTGATTCTAAAATAATCAAGTCAGTCTGCTTTAAGTTTGATTCTGAAGTTATCAAGTAAGTCTGCTTCATGTTTGATTCTGAAGTTATCAAGTAAGTCAGCTTTAAGTTTGATTCTGAAGTTATCAAGTAAGTCAGCTTTAAGTTTGATTCTGAAGTTATCAAATCTGTCTGCTTTAAGTTTGATTTAGAAGTTATAAAGTCAGTCTGTTTTAAGTTTGATTCTGAAGTTATCAAGTCTGTGTGCTTCAGGTTTGATTTTAAAGTTATCAAGTCAGTCTGCTTTAAGTTTGATTCTGAAGTTATCAAATCGTTCTGCTTTAAGTTTGATTCTGAAGTTATCAAGTCAGTCTGCTTTAAATATGATTCTAAAGTAATCAAGTCAGTCTGCTTTAAGTTTGATTCTGAAGTTATCAAGTCAGTCTGCTTTAAGTTTGATTCTGTTGGTACCAAGTCAGTCTGCTTTAAGTTTGATTCTAAAATAATCAAGTCAGTCTGCTTTAAGTTTGATTTTGAAGTTATTAAGTCAGTATGCTTTAAGTTTGATTCTGAAGTTATCAAGTCAGTCTGCTTTAAGTTCAATTTTAAAGTAATCAAATCAGTCTGCATTAAGTTTGATTCTGAAGTTATCAAGTCAGTCAGCTTTAAGTTTGATTTTGAAGTTATCAAGTCAGTCCTCTTAGTTTGATTCTAAAGTTATCAAGTCAGTCTGCTTTAAGTTTGATTCTGAAGTTATCAAATCGGTCAGCTTTAAGTTTGATTCTGAAGTTATCAAGTCAGTCTGCTTTAAGTTTGATTCTGAAGTTATCAAGTCAGTCTTATTTAAATTTGATTCTAAGGTAATCAAGTCAGTCTGCTTTAAGTTTGATTTTGAAGTTATCAAGTCAGTGTGCTTTGAGTTTGATTCTGAAGTTATCAAGTCAGTCTGCTATAAGTTAGATTCTGAAGTTATTAAGACAGTCTGCTTTAAGTTTGATTTTGAAGTTATCAAATCGGTCTGCTTTAAGTTTGATTCTGAAGTTATCAAATCAGTCTGCTTTAAGTTTGATTCTGAAGTAATCAAGTCAGTCTGCTTTAAATTTGATTATAAAGTAATCAAGTCAGTCTGCTTTAAGATTGATTTTGAAGTTATCATGTCAGTCTGCTTTAAGTTTGATTTTGAAGTTATCAGGTCAGTGTGCTTTGAGTTTGATTCTGAAGTTATCAAGTCAGTCTGCTTTAAGTTTGATTTAGAAGTTATCAAGTCAGTCGGCCTTTAAGTTTGATTTAGAAGTTATCAAGTCAGTCAGCTTTAAGTTTGATTTTGAAGTTATCAATTCAGTCCTCTTAGTTTGATTCTAAAGTTGTCAAGTCAGGCTGCTTTAAGTTTGATTCGGAAGTTATCAAGTCAGTCTGCTTTAAGTTTAATTCTAAAGTTATCAAGTCAGTCGGCTTTAAGTTTGATTCATAATTAATTATGTCAGTCTGCTTTAGTTTTGATTTCAAAGTAATCAAGTCAGTCTGCTTTAGGTTTGATTCTGAAGCTATCAAGTCAGTCCTCTAAGTTTGATTCTAACCTTATCAAGTCAGTCTGCTTTAAGTTTGATTCTGAAGTTATCAAATCGGTCTGCTTTAAATTTGATTCTGAAGTTATCAATTCAGTCTGCTTTAAGTTTGATTCTGCAGGTACCAAGTCAGTCTGCTTTAACTTCAATTTTAAAGTAATCAAATCAGTCTGCTTTAAGTTTAATTCTTAAGCTATAAAGTAAGTCTGCTTTAAGTTTGATTCTGAAGTTATCAAGTAAGTCTGCTTCATGTTTGATTCTGAAGTTATCAAGTAAGTCAGCTTTAAGTTTGATTCTGAAGTTATCAAGTAAGTCAGCTTTAAGTTTGATTCTGAAGTTATCAAATCTGTCTGCTTTAAGTTTGATTTAGAAGTTATAAAGTCAGTCTGTTTTAAGTTTGATTCTGAAGTTATCAAGTCTGTGTGCTTCAGGTTTGATTTTAAAGTTATCAAGTCAGTCTGCTTTAAGTTTGATTCTGAAGTTATCAAATCGTTCTGCTTTAAGTTTGATTCTGAAGTTATCAAGTCAGTCTGCTTTAAATATGATTCTAAAGTAATCAAGTCAGTCTGCTTTAAGTTTGATTCTGAAGTTATCAAGTCAGTCTGCTTTAAGTTTGATTCTGCAGGTACCAAGTCAGTCTGCTTTAAGTTTGATTCTGAAGTAATCAAGTCAGTCTGCTTTAAATTTGATTATAAAGTAATCAAGTCAGTCTGCTTTAAGATTGATTTTGAAGTTATCATGTCAGTCTGCTTTAAGTTTGATTTTGAAGTTATCAGGTCAGTGTGCTTTGAGTTTGATTCTGAAGTTATCAAGTCAGTCTGCTTTAAGTTTGATTTAGAAGTTATCAAGTCAGTCGGCCTTTAAGTTTGATTTAGAAGTTATCAAGTCAGTCAGCTTTAAGTTTGATTTTGAAGTTATCAATTCAGTCCTCTTAGTTTGATTCTAAAGTTGTCAAGTCAGGCTGCTTTAAGTTTGATTCGGAAGTTATCAAGTCAGTCTGCTTTAAGTTTAATTCTAAAGTTATCAAGTCAGTCGGCTTTAAGTTTGATTCATAATTAATTATGTCAGTCTGCTTTAGTTTTGATTTCAAAGTAATCAAGTCAGTCTGCTTTAGGTTTGATTCTGAAGCTATCAAGTCAGTCCTCTAAGTTTGATTCTAAACTTATCAAGTCAGTCTGCTTTAAGTTTGATTCTGAAGTTATCAAATCGGTCTGCTTTAAATTTGATTCTGAAGTTATCAATTCAGTCTGCTTTAAGTTTGATTCTGCAGGTACCAAGTCAGTCTGCTTTAACTTCAATTTTAAAGTAATCAAATCAGTCTGCTTTAAGTTTAATTCTTAAGCTATAAAGTAAGTCTGCTTTAAGTTTGATTCTGAAGTTATCAAGTAAGTCTGCTTCATGTTTGATTCTGAAGTTATCAAGTAAGTCAGCTTTAAGTTTGATTCTGAAGTTATCAAGTAAGTCAGCTTTAAGTTTGATTCTGAAGTTATCAAATCTGTCTGCTTTAAGTTTGATTTAGAAGTTATAAAGTCAGTCTGTTTTAAGTTTGATTCTGAAGTTATCAAGTCTGTGTGCTTCAGGTTTGATTTTAAAGTTATCAAGTCAGTCTGCTTTAAGTTTGATTCTGAAGTTATCAAATCGTTCTGCTTTAAGTTTGATTCTGAAGTTATCAAGTCAGTCTGCTTTAAATATGATTCTAAAGTAATCAAGTCAGTCTGCTTTAAGTTTGATTCTGAAGTTATCAAGTCAGTCTGCTTTAAGTTTGATTCTGCAGGTACCAAGTCAGTCTGCTTTAAGTTCAATTTTAAAGTAATCAAATCAGTCTGCTTTAAGTTTAATTCTGCAGTAATCATGTCAGTCTGCTTTAAGTTTAATTCTGAAGTTATCAAGTAAGTCCTCTTTATGTTTGATTCTGAAGTTATCAAGTAAGTCAGCTTTAAGTTTGATTCTGAAGTTATCAATTAAGTCAGCTTTAAGTTTGATTCTGAAGTTATCAAGTCAGTATGCTTTAAGTTTGATTCTGAAGTTATCAAGTAAGTCAGCTTTAAGTTTGATTCTGAAGTTATCAAGTCAGTCTGCTTTAAGTTCAATTTTAAAGTAATCAAATGAGTCTGCATTAAGTTTAATTCTGAAGTTATCAAGTAAGTCTGGATTAAGTTTAATTCTGAAGTTATCAAGTAAGTCTGCTTTATGTTTGATTCTGAAGTTATCAAGTAAGTCAGCTTTAAGTTTGATTCTGAAGTTATCAAGTCAGTCTGCTTTAAGTTTGAAGTTATCAAGTCAGTCTGCTTTAAATTTGATTCTAAAGTAATCAAGTCAGTCTGCTTTAAGTTTGATTTTGAAGTTATCCAGTCAGTCTGTTTTAAGTTTGATTCTGAAGTTATCAAGTCTGTGTGCTTCAGGTTTGATTTTAAAGTTATCAAGTCAGTCTGCTTTAAGTTTGATTCTGAAGTTATCAAATCGTTCTGCTTTAAGTTTGATTCTGAAGTTATCAAATCGGTCAGCTTTAAGTTTGATTCTGAAGTTATCAAGTCAGTCTGCTTTAAGTTTGATTCTGAAGTTATCAAGTCAGTCTTATTTAAATTTGATTCTAAGGTAATCAAGTCAGTCTGCTTTAAGTTTGATTTTGAAGTTATCAAGTCAGTGTGCTTTGAGTTTGATTCTGAAGTTATCAAGTCAGTCTGCTATAAGTTAGATTCTGAAGTTATTAAGACAGTCTGCTTTAAGTTTGATTTTGAAGTTATCAAATCGGTCTGCTTTAAGTTTGATTCTGAAGTTATCAAATCAGTCTGCTTTAAGTTTGATTCTGAAGTAATCAAGTCAGTCTGCTTTAAATTTGATTATAAAGTAATCAAGTCAGTCTGCTTTAAGATTGATTTTGAAGTTATCATGTCAGTCTGCTTTAAGTTTGATTTTGAAGTTATCAGGTCAGTGTGCTTTGAGTTTGATTCTGAAGTTATCAAGTCAGTCTGCTTTAAGTTTGATTTAGAAGTTATCAAGTCAGTCGGCCTTTAAGTTTGATTTAGAAGTTATCAAGTCAGTCAGCTTTAAGTTTGATTTTGAAGTTATCAATTCAGTCCTCTTAGTTATCAAGTCAGTCGGCTTTAAGTTTGATTCATAATTAATTATGTCAGTCTGCTTTAGTTTTGATTTCAAAGTAATCAAGTCAGTCTGCTTTAGGTTTGATTCTGAAGCTATCAAGTCAGTCCTCTAAGTTTGATTCTAAACTTATCAAGTCAGTCTGCTTTAAGTTTGATTCTGAAGTTATCAAATCGGTCTGCTTTAAATTTGATTCTGAAGTTATCAATTCAGTCTGCTTTAAGTTTGATTCTGCAGGTACCAAGTCAGTCTGCTTTAACTTCAATTTTAAAGTAATCAAATCAGTCTGCTTTAAGTTTAATTCTTAAGCTATAAAGTAAGTCTGCTTTAAGTTTGATTCTGAAGTTATCAAGTAAGTCTGCTTCATGTTTGATTCTGAAGTTATCAAGTAAGTCAGCTTTAAGTTTGATTCTGAAGTTATCAAATCTGTCTGCTTTAAGTTTGATTTAGAAGTTATAAAGTCAGTCTGTTTTAAGTTTGATTCTGAAGTTATCAAGTCTGTGTGCTTCAGGTTTGATTTTAAAGTTATCAAGTCAGTCTGCTTTAAGTTTGATTCTGAAGTTATCAAATCGTTCTGCTTTAAGTTTGATTCTGAAGTTATCAAGTCAGTCTGCTTTAAATATGATTCTAAAGTAATCAAGTCAGTCTGCTTTAAGTTTGATTCTGAAGTTATCAAGTCAGTCTGCTTTAAGTTTGATTCTGCAGGTACCAAGTCAGTCTGCTTTAAGTTCAATTTTAAAGTAATCAAATCAGTCTGCTTTAAGTTTAATTCTGCAGTAATCATGTCAGTCTGCTTTAAGTTTAATTCTGAAGTTATCAAGTAAGTCCTCTTTATGTTTGATTCTGAAGTTATCAAGTAAGTCAGCTTTAAGTTTGATTCTGAAGTTATCAATTAAGTCAGCTTTAAGTTTGATTCTGAAGTTATCAAGTCAGTATGCTTTAAGTTTGATTCTGAAGTTATCAAGTAAGTCAGCTTTAAGTTTGATTCTGAAGTTATCAAGTCAGTCTGCTTTAAGTTCAATTTTAAAGTAATCAAATGAGTCTGCATTAAGTTTAATTCTGAAGTTATCAAGTAAGTCTGGATTAAGTTTAATTCTGAAGTTATCAAGTAAGTCTGCTTTATGTTTGATTCTGAAGTTATCAAGTAAGTCAGCTTTAAGTTTGATTCTGAAGTTATCAAGTCAGTCTGCTTTAAGTTTGAAGTTATCAAGTCAGTCTGCTTTAAATTTGATTCTAAAGTAATCAAGTCAGTCTGCTTTAAGTTTGATTTTGAAGTTATCCAGTCAGTCTGTTTTAAGTTTGATTCTGAAGTTATCAAGTCTGTGTGCTTCAGGTTTGATTTTAAAGTTATCAAGTCAGTCTGCTTTAAGTTTGATTCTGAAGTTATCAAATCGTTCTGCTTTAAGTTTGATTCTGAAGTTATCAAGTCAGTCTGCTTTAAATATGATTCTAAAGTAATCAAGTCAGTCTGCTTTAAGTTTGATTCTGAAGTTATCAAGTCAGTCTGCTTTAAGTTTGATTCTGCAGGTACCAAGTCAGTCTGCTTTAAGTTCAATTTTAAAGTAATCAAATCAGTCTGCTTTAAGTTTAATTCTGCAGTAATCATGTCAGTCTGCTTTAAGTTTAATTCTGAAGTTATCAAGTAAGTCCTCTTTATGTTTGATTCTGAAGTTATCAAGTAAGTCAGCTTTAAGTTTGATTCTGAAGTTATCAATTAAGTCAGCTTTAAGTTTGATTCTGAAGTTATCAAGTCAGTATGCTTTAAGTTTGATTCTGAAGTTATCAAGTAAGTCAGCTTTAAGTTTGATTCTGAAGTTATCAAGTCAGTCTGCTTTAAGTTCAATTTTAAAGTAATCAAATCAGTCTGCATTAAGTTTAATTCTGAAGTTATCAAGTAAGTCTGGATTAAGTTTAATTCTGAAGTTATCAAGTAAGTCTGCTTTATGTTTGATTCTGAAGTTATCAAGTAAGTCAGCTTTAAGTTTGATTCTGAAGTTATCAAGTCAGTCTGCTTTAAGTTTGATTCTGAAGTTATCAAGTCAGTCTGCTTTAAATTTGATTCTAAAGTAATCAAGTCAGTCTGCTTTAAGTTTGATTTTGAAGTTATCCAGTCAGTCTGTTTTAAGTTTAATTCGAAAGTTATCAAGTCAGTCGGCTTTAAGTTTGATTCTGAATTAATCAAGTCAGTCTGCTTTAGGTTTGATTCTGAAGTTATCAATTCAGTCTGCTTTAAGTTTGATTCTGCAGGTACCAAGTCAGTCTGCTTTAACTTCAATTTTAAAGTAATCAAATCAGTCTGCTTTAAGTTTAATTCTGAAGCTATGAAGTAAGTCTGCTTTAAGTTTGATTCTGAAGTTTTCAAATCAGTCTGCTTAAAGTTTGATTTAGAAGTTATCAAGTCAGTCTGCTTTAAGTATGATTCTGAAGATATCAAGTAAGTCTGCTTTAGGTTTGATTTTGAAGTAATTAAGTCAGTCTGCTTTAGGTTTGATTCTGAAGCTATCAAGTCAGTCCACTAAGTTTGATTCTAAAGTTATCAAGTCAGTCTGCTTTAAGTTTGATTCTGAAGTTATCAAATCGATCTGCTTTAAGTTTGATTCTGAAGTAATCAAGTCAGTCTGCTTTAAGTTTGATTTTGAAGTTATCAATTCAGTCTGCTTTAAGTTTGATTTTGAAGTTATCAAGTCAGTGTGCTTTGAGTTTGATTCTGAAGTTATCAAGTCAGTCTGCTATAAGTTATATTCTAAAGTTATTAAGACAGTCTGCTTTAAGTTTGATTTTGAAGTTATCTAATCGGTCTGCTTTAAGTTTGATTCTGAAGTTATCAAGTCAGTCGGCTTTAAGTTTGATTCATAATTAATTATGTCAGTCTGCTTTAGTTTTGATTTCAAAGTAATCAAGTCAGTCTGCTTTAAGATTGATTTTGAAGTTATCATGTCAGTCTGCTTTAAGTTTGATTTTGAAGTTATCAGGTCAGTCTGCTTTAAGTTAGATTCTGAAGTTATTAAGACAGTCTGCTTTAAGTTTAATTTTAAAGTTATCAAGTCAGTCTGCTTTAAGTTTGATTCTGAAATTATTAAGACAGTCTGCTTAAGTTTAATTTTGAAGTTATCAAGTCAGTCTGCTTTAAGTTTGATTTAGAAGTTATCAAGTCAGTCTGCTTTAATTTCAATTTTAAAGTAATCAAATCAGTCTGCTTGAAGTTTGATTCTGAAGTTATCAAGTCAGTCAGCTTTAAGTTTGATTTAGAAGTTATCAAGTCAGTCTGCTTTAAGTTCAATTTTAAAGTAATCAAATCAGTCTGCTTGAAGTTTGATTCTGAAGTTATCAAGTCAGTCAGCTTTAAGTTTGATTTTGAAGTTATCAAGTAAGTCTGCTTTAAGTTTGATTCTGAAATTATCAAGTAAGTCAGCTTTAAGTTTGATTCTGAAGTTATCAAGTCAGTCTGCTTTAAGTTTGATTCTGAAGTTATCAAGTCAGTCTGCTTTAAATTTGATTCTAAAGTAATCAAGTCAGTCTGCTTTAAGTTTGATTTTGAAGTTATCCAGTCAGTCTGTTTTAAGTTTAATTCGAAAGTTATCAAGTCAGTCGGCTTTAAGTTTGATTCTGAATTAATCAAGTCAGTCTGCTTTAGGTTTGATTCTGAAGTTATCAAGTCAGTCTGCTTTAAGTTTGATTCTGCAGGTACCAAGTCAGTCTGCTTTAAGTTCAAATTTAAAGTAATCAAATCAGTCTGCTTTAAGTTTAATTCTGAAGTTATCAAGTAAGTCCTCTTTATGTTTGATTCTGAAGTTATCAAGTAAGTCAGCTTTAAGTTTGATTCTGAAGTTATCAAGTAAGTCAGCTTTAAGTTTGATTCTGAAGTTATCAAGTCAGTATGCTATAAGTTAGATTCTGAAGTTATTAAGACAGTCTGCTTTAAGTTTGATTTTGAAGTTATCAAATCGGTCTGCTTTAAGTTTGATTCTGAAGTTATCAAGTCAGTCTGCTTTAAGTTTGATTCTGAAGTTATCAAGTCAGTCTGCTTTAAGTTTGATTCTGAAGTTATCAAGTCAGTCTGCTTTATGTTTGATTCTAAGGTAGTCAAGTCAGTCTGCTTTAAGTTTGATTTTGAAGTTATCAAGTCAGTGTGCTTTGAGTTTGATTCTGAAGTTATCAAGTCAGTCTGCTATAAGTTAGATTCTGAAGTTATTAAGACAGTCTGCTTTAAGTTTGATTTTGAAGTTATCAAATCGGTCTGCTTTAAGTTTGATTCTGAAGTTATCAAATCAGTATGCTTTAAGTTTGATTCTGAAGTAATCAAGTCAGTCTGCTTTAAATTTGATTATAAAGTAATCAAGTCAGTCTGCTTTAATATTGATTTTGAAGTTATCATGTCAGTCTGCTTTAAGTTTGATTTTGAAGTTATCAGGTCAGTGTGCTTTGAGTTTGATTCTGAAGTTATCAAGTCAGTCTGCTTTAAGTTTGATTTAGAAGTTATCAACTCTGTCGGCTTTAAGTTTGATTTAGAAGTTATCAAGTCAGTCAGCTTTAAGTTTGATTTTGAAGTTATCAAGTCAGTCCTCTTAGTTTGATTCTAAAGTTTAAAGTCAGTCTGCTTTAAGTTTGATTCGGAAGTTATCAAGTCAGTCTGCTTTAAGTTTAATTCTAAAGTTATCAAGTCAGTCGGCTTTAAGTTTGATTCATAATTAATTACGTCAGTCTGCTTTAGTTTTGATTTTAAAGTAATCAAGTCAGTCTGCTTTAGGTTTGATTCTGAAGCTATCAAGTCAGTCCTCTAAGTTTGATTCTAAACTTATCAAGTCAGTCTGCTTTAAGTTTGATTCTGAAGTTATCAAATCGGTCTGCTTTATATTTGATTCTGAAGTTATCAATTCAGTCTGCTTTAAGTTTGATTCTGCAGGTACCAAGTCAGTCTGCTTTAACTTCAATTTTAAAGTAATCAAATCAGTCTGCTTTAAGTTTAATTCTTAAGCTATAAAATAAGTCTGCTTTAAGTTTGATTCTGAAGTTATCAAGTAAGTCTGCTTCATGTTTGATTCTGAAGTTATCAAGTAAGTCAGCTTTAAGTTTGATTCTGAAGTTATCAAGTAAGTCAGCTTTAAGTTTGATTCTGAAGTTATCAAATCTGTCTGCTTTAAGTTTGATTTAGAAGTTATAATGTCAGTCTGTTTTAAGTTTGATTCTGAAGTTATCAAGTCTGTGTGCTTCAGGTTTGATTTTAAAGTTATCAAGTCAGTCTGCTTTAAGTTTGATTCTGAAGTTATCAAATCGTTCTGCTTTAAGTTTGATTCTGAAGTTATCAAGTCAGTCTGCTTTAAATATGATTCTAAAGTAATCAAGTCAGTCTGCTTTAAGTTTGATTCTGAAGTTATCAAGTCAGTCTGCTTTAAGTTTGATTCTGGAGGTACCAAGTCAGTCTGCTTTAAGTTTGATTCTAAAATAATCAAGTCAGTCTGCTTTAAGTTTGATTTTGAAGTTATTAAGTCAGTATGCTTCAAGTTTGATTCTGAAGTTATCAAGTCAGTCTGCTTTAAGTTCAATTTTAAAGTAATCAAATCAGTCTGCATTAAGTTTGATTCTGAAGTTATCAAGTCAGTCAGCTTTAAGTTTGATTTTGAAGTTATCAAGTCAGTCCTCTTAGTTTGATTCTAAAGTTATCAAGTCAGTCTGCTTTAAGTTTGATTCTGAAGTTATCAAATCGGTCAGCTTTAAGTTTGATTCTGAAGTTATCAAGTCAGTCTGCTTTAAGTTTGATTCTGAAGTTATCAAGTCAGTCTCATTTAAATTTGATTCTAAGATAATCAAGTCAGTCTGCTTTAAGTTTGATTTTGAAGTTATCAAGTCAGTGTGCTTTGAGTTTGATTCTGAAGTTATCAAGTCAGTCTGCTATAAGTTAGATTCTGAAGTTATTAAGACAGTCTGCTTTAAGTTTGATTCTGAAGTTATCAAGTCAGTCTCATTTAAATTTGATTCTAAGGTTATCAAGTCAGTCTGCTTTAAGTTTAATTCTGCAGTAATCATGTCAGTCTGCTTTAAGTTTAATTCTGAAGTTATCAAGTAAGTCCTCTTTATGTTTGATTCTGAAGTTATCAAGTAAGTCAGCTTTAAGTTTGATTCTGAAGTTATCAAGTAAGTCAGCTTTAAGTTTGATTCTGAAGTTATCAAGTCAGTATGCTTTAAGTTTGATTCTGAAGTTATCAAGTAAGTCAGCTTTAAGTTTGATTCTGAAGTTATCAAGTCATTCTGCTTTAAGTTCAATTTTAAAGTAATCAAATCAGTCTGCATTAAGTTTAATTCTGAAGTTATCAAGTAAGTCTGGATTAAGTTTAATTCTGAAGTTATCAAGTAAGTCTGCTTTATGTTTGATTCTGAAGTTATCAAGTAAGTCAGCTTTAAGTTTGATTCTGAAGTTATCAAGTCAGTCTGCTTTAAGTTTGATTCTGAAGTTATCAAGTCAGTCTGCTTTAAATTTGATTCTAAAGTAATCAAGTCAGTCTGCTTTAAATTTGATTCTGAAGTTATCAAGTCAGTCTGCTTTAGGTTTGATTCTGAAGTCATCAAATCGGTCTGCTTTAAGTTTGATTCTGAAGTTATCAATTCAGTCTGCTTTAAGTTTGATTCTGCAGGTACCAAGTCAGTCTGGTTTAACTTCAATTTTAAAGTGATCAAATCAGTCTGCTATAAGTTTAATTCTTAAGCTATAAAGTAAGTCTGCTTTAAGTTTGATTCTGAAGTTATCAAATCAGTCTGCTTAAAGTTTGATTTAGAAGTTATCAAGTCAGTCTGCTTTAAGTATGATTCTGAAGTTATCAAGTAAGTCTGCTTTAGGTTTGATTTTGAAGTAATTAAGTCAGTCTGCTTTAGGTTTGATTCTGAAGTTATCAAATCGATCTGCTTTAAGTTTGATTCTGAAGTTATCAAGTCAGTCTGCTTTAAATTTGATTCTAAAGTAATCAAATCAGTCTGCTTTAAGTTTGATTTTGAAGTTATCAATTCAGTCTGCTTTAAGTTTGATTTTGAAGTTATCAAGTCAGTGTGCTTTGAGTTTGATTCTGAAGTTATCAAGTCAGTCTGCTATAAGTTATATTCTAAAGTTATTAAGACAGTCTGCTTTAAGTTTGATTTTGAAGTTATCGAATCGGTCTGCTTTAAGTTTGATTCTGAAGTTATCAAGTCAGTCTGCTTTAAGTTTGATTCTGAAGTTATCAAGTCAGTCTGCTTTAAATTTGATTCTAAAGTAATCAAGTCAGTCTGCTTTAAGATTGATTTTGAAGTTATCATGTCAGTCTGCTTTAAGTTTGATTTTGAAGTTATCAGGTCAGTCTGCTTTAAGTTAGATGCTGAAGTTATTAAGACAGTCTGCTATAAGTTTAATTTTGAAGTTATCAAGTCAGTCTGCTTTAAGTTTGATTCTGGAGGTACCAAGTCAGTCTGCTTTAAGTTTGATTCTAAAATAATCAAGTCAGTCTGCTTTAAGTTTGATTTTGAAGTTATTAAGTCAGTATGCTTCAAGTTTGATTCTGAAGTTATCAAGTCAGTCTGCTTTAAGTTCAATTTTAAAGTAATCAAATCAGTCTGCATTAAGTTTGATTCTGAAGTTATCAAGTCAGTCAGCTTTAAGTTTGATTTTGAAGTTATCAAGTCAGTCCTCTTAGTTTGATTCTAAAGTTATCAAGTCAGTCTGCTTTAAGTTTGATTCTGAAGTTATCAAATCGGTCAGCTTTAAGTTTGATTCTGAAGTTATCAAGTCAGTCTGCTTTAAGTTTGATTCTGAAGTTATCAAGTCAGTCTCATTTAAATTTGATTCTAAGATAATCAAGTCAGTCTGCTTTAAGTTTGATTTTGAAGTTATCAAGTCAGTGTGCTTTGAGTTTGATTCTGAAGTTATCAAGTCAGTCTGCTATAAGTTAGATTCTGAAGTTATTAAGACAGTCTGCTTTAAGTTTGATTCTGAAGTTATCAAGTCAGTCTCATTTAAATTTGATTCTAAGGTTATCAAGTCAGTCTGCTTTAAGTTTAATTCTGCAGTAATCATGTCAGTCTGCTTTAAGTTTAATTCTGAAGTTATCAAGTAAGTCCTCTTTATGTTTGATTCTGAAGTTATCAAGTAAGTCAGCTTTAAGTTTGATTCTGAAGTTATCAAGTAAGTCAGCTTTAAGTTTGATTCTGAAGTTATCAAGTCAGTATGCTTTAAGTTTGATTCTGAAGTTATCAAGTAAGTCAGCTTTAAGTTTGATTCTGAAGTTATCAAGTCATTCTGCTTTAAGTTCAATTTTAAAGTAATCAAATCAGTCTGCATTAAGTTTAATTCTGAAGTTATCAAGTAAGTCTGGATTAAGTTTAATTCTGAAGTTATCAAGTAAGTCTGCTTTATGTTTGATTCTGAAGTTATCAAGTAAGTCAGCTTTAAGTTTGATTCTGAAGTTATCAAGTCAGTCTGCTTTAAGTTTGATTCTGAAGTTATCAAGTCAGTCTGCTTTAAATTTGATTCTAAAGTAATCAAGTCAGTCTGCTTTAAATTTGATTCTGAAGTTATCAAGTCAGTCTGCTTTAGGTTTGATTCTGAAGTCATCAAATCGGTCTGCTTTAAGTTTGATTCTGAAGTTATCAATTCAGTCTGCTTTAAGTTTGATTCTGCAGGTACCAAGTCAGTCTGGTTTAACTTCAATTTTAAAGTGATCAAATCAGTCTGCTATAAGTTTAATTCTTAAGCTATAAAGTAAGTCTGCTTTAAGTTTGATTCTGAAGTTATCAAATCAGTCTGCTTAAAGTTTGATTTAGAAGTTATCAAGTCAGTCTGCTTTAAGTATGATTCTGAAGTTATCAAGTAAGTCTGCTTTAGGTTTGATTTTGAAGTAATTAAGTCAGTCTGCTTTAGGTTTGATTCTGAAGTTATCAAATCGATCTGCTTTAAGTTTGATTCTGAAGTTATCAAGTCAGTCTGCTTTAAATTTGATTCTAAAGTAATCAAATCAGTCTGCTTTAAGTTTGATTTTGAAGTTATCAATTCAGTCTGCTTTAAGTTTGATTTTGAAGTTATCAAGTCAGTGTGCTTTGAGTTTGATTCTGAAGTTATCAAGTCAGTCTGCTATAAGTTATATTCTAAAGTTATTAAGACAGTCTGCTTTAA
Source organism: Echiichthys vipera (assembly GCF_963691815.1). Taxonomy (NCBI): domain Eukaryota; kingdom Metazoa; phylum Chordata; class Actinopteri; order Perciformes; family Trachinidae; genus Echiichthys; species Echiichthys vipera. Next base: position 2,479,036 of record NC_139825.1, on the reverse strand, counting down.
GTTTGATTTTGAAGTTATCGAATCGGTCTGCTTTAAGTTTGATTCTGAAGTTATCAAGTCAGTCTGCTTTAAGTTTGATTCTGAAGTTATCAAGTCAGTCTGCTTTAAATTTGATTCTAAAGTAATCAAGTCAGTCTGCTTTAAGATTGATTTTGAAGTTATCATGTCAGTCTGCTTTAAGTTTGATTTTGAAGTTATCAGGTCAGTCTGCTTTAAGTTAGATGCTGAAGTTATTAAGACAGTCTGCTATAAGTTTAATTTTGAAGTTATCAAATCAGTCTGCTTGAAGTTTGATTCTGAAGTTATCAAGTCAGTCAGCTTTAAGTTTGATTTTGAAGTTATCAAGTCAGTCTGCTTTAAGTTTGATTCTGAAATTATCAAATCGGTCTGCTTTAAGTTTGATTCTGAAGTTATCAAGTCAGTCTGCTTTAAGTTTGATTCTGAAGTTATCAAGTCAGTCTGCTTTAAATTTGATTCTAAAGTAATCAAGTCAGTCTGCTTTAAGTTTGATTTGAAGTTATTAAGTCAGTATGCTTTGAGTTTGATTCTGAAGTTATCAAGTCAGTCTGCTTTAAGTTTGATTCTGCAGGTACCAAGTCAGTCTGCTTTAAGTTTAATTCTGAAGTTATCAAGTCAGTCTGCTTTAAATTTGATTCTAAAGTAATCAAGTCAGTCTGCTTTAAGTTTGATTTTGAAGTTATTAAGTCAGTCTGCTTTAAGTTTGATTCTGAAGTTATCAAGTCAGTCTGCTTTAAGTTTGATTCATAATTAATTAAGTCAGTCTGCTTTAGTTTTGATTTTAAAGTAATCAAGTCAGTCTGCTTTATGTTTGATTCTGAAGCTATCAAGTCAGTCCTCTAAGTTTGATTCTAAACTTATCAAGTCAGTCTGCTTTAAGTTTGATTCTGAAGTTATCAAATCGGTCTGCTTTAAATTTGATTCTGAAGTTATCAATTCAGTCTGCTTTAAGTTTGATTCTGCAGGTACCAAGTCAGTCTGCTTTAACTTCAATTTTAAAGTAATCAAATCAGTCTGCTTTAAGTTTAATTCTGAAGTTATCAAGTAAGTCCTCTTTATGTTTGATTCTGAAGTTATCAAGTAAGTCAGCTTTAAGTTTGATTCTGAAGTTATCAAGTAAGTCAGCTTTAAGTTTGATTCTGAAGTTATCAAGTCAGTATGCTTTAAGTTTGATTCTGAAGTTATCAAGTAAGTCAGCTTTAAGTTTGATTCTGAAGTTATCAAGTCAGTCTGCTTTAAGTTTGATTCTGAAGTTATCAAGTCAGTCTGCTTTAAATTTGATTCTAAAGTAATCAAGTCAGTCTGCTTTAAGTTTGATTTGAAGTTATTAAGTCAGTATGCTTTGAGTTTGATTCTGAAGTTATCAAGTCAGTCTGCTTTAAGTTTGATTCTGCAGGTACCAAGTCAGTCTGCTTTAAGTTTAATTCTGAAGTTATCAAGTCAGTCTGCTTTAAATTTGATTCTAAAGTAATCAAGTCAGTCTGCTTTAAGTTTGATTTTGAAGTTATTAAGTCAGTCTGCTTTAAGTTTGATTCTGAAGTTATCAAGTCAGTCTGCTTTAAGTTTGATTCATAATTAATTAAGTCAGTCTGCTTTAGTTTTGATTTTAAAGTAATCAAGTCAGTCTGCTTTATGTTTGATTCTGAAGCTATCAAGTCAGTCCTCTAAGTTTGATTCTAAACTTATCAAGTCAGTCTGCTTTAAGTTTGATTCTGAAGTTATCAAATCGGTCTGCTTTAAATTTGATTCTGAAGTTATCAATTCAGTCTGCTTTAAGTTTGATTCTGCAGGTACCAAGTCAGTCTGCTTTAACTTCAATTTTAAAGTAATCAAATCAGTCTGCTTTAAGTTTAATTCTGAAGTTATCAAGTAAGTCCTCTTTATGTTTGATTCTGAAGTTATCAAGTAAGTCAGCTTTAAGTTTGATTCTGAAGTTATCAAGTAAGTCAGCTTTAAGTTTGATTCTGAAGTTATCAAGTCAGTATGCTTTAAGTTTGATTCTGAAGTTATCAAGTAAGTCAGCTTTAAGTTTGATTCTGAAGTTATCAAGTCAGTCTGCTTTCAGTTCAATTTTAAAGTAATCAAATCAGTCTGCATTAAGTTTAATTCTGAAGTTATCAAGTAAGTCTGGATTAAGTTTAATTCTGAAGTTATCAAGTAAGTCTGCTTTATGTTTGATTCTGAAGTTATCAAGTAAGTCAGCTTTAAGTCTGATTCTGAAGTTATCAAGTCAGTCTGCTTTACGTTTGATTCTGAAGTTATCAAGTCAGTCTGCTTTAAATTTGATTCTAAAGTAATCAAGTCAGTCTGCTTTAAGTTTGATTCTGAAGTTATCAAGTCAGTCTGCTTTAAATTTGATTCTAAAGTAATCAAGTCAGTCTGCTTTAAGATTGATTTTGAAGTTATCATGTCAGTCTGCTTTAAGTTTGATTTTGAAGTTATCAGGTCAGTCTGCTTTAAGTTAGATGCTGAAGTTATTAAGACAGTCTGCTATAAGTTTAATTTTGAAGTTATCAAGTCAGTCTGCTTTAAGTTTGATTTAGAAGTTATCAAGTCAGTCTGCTTTAAGTTCAATTTTAAAGTAATCAAATCAGTCTGCTTGAAGTTTGATTCTGAAGTTATCAAGTCAGTCAGCTTTAAGTTTGATTTTGAAGTTATCAAGTCAGTCTGCTTTAAGTTTGATTCTGAAATTATCAAATCGGTCTGCTTTAAGTTTGATTCTGAAGTTATCAAGTCAGTCTGCTTTAAGTTTGATTCTGAAGTTATCAAGTCAGTCTGCTTTAAATTTGATTCTAAAGTAATCAAGTCAGTCTGCTTTAAGTTTGATTTGAAGTTTTTAAGTCAGTATGCTTTGAGTTTGATTCTGAAGTTATCAAGTCAGTCTGCTTTAAGTTTGATTCTGCAGGTACCAAGTCAGTCTGCTTTAAGTTTAATTCTGAAGTTATCAAGTCAGTCTGCTTTAAATTTGATTCTAAAGTAATCAAGTCAGTCTGCTTTAAGTTTGATTTTGAAGTTATTAAGTCAGTCTGCTTTAAGTTTGATTCTGAAGTTATCAAGTCAGTCTGCTTTAAGTTTGATTCATAATTAATTAAGTCAGTCTGCTTTAGTTTTGATTTTAAAGTAATCAAGTCAGTCTGCTTTAGGTTTGATTCTGAAGCTATCAAGTCAGTCCTCTAAGTTTGATTCTAAACTTATCAAGTCAGTCTGCTTTAAGTTTGATTCTGAAGTTATCAAATCGGTCTGCTTTAAATTTGATTCTGAAGTTATCAATTCAGTCTGCTTTAAGTTTGATTCTGCAGGTACCAAGTCAGTCTGCTTTAACTTCAATTTTAAAGTAATCAAATCAGTCTGCTTTAAGTTTAATTCTGAAGTTATCAAGTAAGTCCTCTTTATGTTTGATTCTGAAGTTATCAAGTAAGTCAGCTTTAAGTTTGATTCTGAAGTTATCAAGTAAGTCAGCTTTAAGTTTGATTCTGAAGTTATCAAGTCAGTATGCTTTAAGTTTGATTCTGAAGTTATCAAGTAAGTCAGCTTTAAGTTTGATTCTGAAGTTATCAAGTCAGTCTGCTTTAAGTTCAATTTTAAAGTAATCAAATCAGTCTGCATTAAGTTTAATTCTGAAGTTATCAAGTAAGTCTGGATTAAGTTTAATTCTGAAGTTATCAAGTAAGTCTGCTTTATGTTTGATTCTGAAGTTATCAAGTAAGTCAGCTTTAAGTCTGATTCTGAAGTTATCAAGTCAGTCTGCTTTACGTTTGATTCTGAAGTTATCAAGTCAGTCTGCTTTAAATTTGATTCTAAAGTAATCAAGTCAGTCTGCTTTAAATTTGATTCTGAAGTTATCAAGTCAGTCTGCTTTAAGTTTGATTTTGAAGTTATCCAGTCAGTCTGCTTTAAGTTTAATTCGAAAGTTATCAAGTCAGTCGGCTTTAAGTTTGATTCTGAATTAATCAAGTCAGTCTGCTTTAGGTTTGATTCTGAAGTTATCAAATCGGTCTGCTTTAAGTTTGATTCTGAAGTTATCAATTCAGTCTGCTTTAAGTTTGATTCTGCAGGTACCAAGTCAGTCTGGTTTAACTTCAATTTTAAAGTAATCAAGTCAGTCTGCTTTAAGTTTGATTCTGAAGTTATCAAGTCAGTCTGCTTTAAGTTTGATTCTGGAGGTACCAAGTCAGTCTGCTTTAAGTTTGATTCTAAAATAATCAAGTCAGTCAGCTTTAAGTTTGATTTTGAAGTTATCAAGTCAGTCCTCTTAGTTTGATTCTAAAGTTATCAAGTCAGTCTGCTTTAAGTTTGATTCTGAAGTTATCAAATCGGTCAGCTTTAAGTTTGATTCTGAAGTTATCAAGTCAGTCTGCTTTAAGTTTGATTCTGAAGTTATCAAGTCAGTCTCATTTAAATTTGATTCTAAGATAATCAAGTCAGTCTGCTTTAAGTTTGATTTTGAAGTTATCAAGTCAGTGTGCTTTGAGTTTGATTCTGAAGTTATCAAGTCAGTCTGCTATAAGTTAGATTCTGAAGTTATTAAGACAGTCTGCTTTAAGTTTGATTCTGAAGTTATCAAGTCAGTCTCATTTAAATTTGATTCTAAGGTTATCAAGTCAGTCTGCTTTAAGTTTAATTCTGCAGTAATCATGTCAGTCTGCTTTAAGTTTAATTCTGAAGTTATCAAGTAAGTCCTCTTTATGTTTGATTCTGAAGTTATCAAGTAAGTCAGCTTTAAGTTTGATTCTGAAGTTATCAAGTAAGTCAGCTTTAAGTTTGATTCTGAAGTTATCAAGTCAGTATGCTTTAAGTTTGATTCTGAAGTTATCAAGTAAGTCAGCTTTAAGTTTGATTCTGAAGTTATCAAGTCATTCTGCTTTAAGTTCAATTTTAAAGTAATCAAATCAGTCTGCATTAAGTTTAATTCTGAAGTTATCAAGTAAGTCTGGATTAAGTTTAATTCTGAAGTTATCAAGTAAGTCTGCTTTATGTTTGATTCTGAAGTTATCAAGTAAGTCAGCTTTAAGTTTGATTCTGAAGTTATCAAGTCAGTCTGCTTTAAGTTTGATTCTGAAGTTATCAAGTCAGTCTGCTTTAAATTTGATTCTAAAGTAATCAAGTCAGTCTGCTTTAAATTTGATTCTGAAGTTATCAAGTCAGTCTGCTTTAGGTTTGATTCTGAAGTCATCAAATCGGTCTGCTTTAAGTTTGATTCTGAAGTTATCAATTCAGTCTGCTTTAAGTTTGATTCTGCAGGTACCAAGTCAGTCTGGTTTAACTTCAATTTTAAAGTGATCAAATCAGTCTGCTATAAGTTTAATTCTTAAGCTATAAAGTAAGTCTGCTTTAAGTTTGATTCTGAAGTTATCAAATCAGTCTGCTTAAAGTTTGATTTAGAAGTTATCAAGTCAGTCTGCTTTAAGTATGATTCTGAAGTTATCAAGTAAGTCTGCTTTAGGTTTGATTTTGAAGTAATTAAGTCAGTCTGCTTTAGGTTTGATTCTGAAGTTATCAAATCGATCTGCTTTAAGTTTGATTCTGAAGTTATCAAGTCAGTCTGCTTTAAATTTGATTCTAAAGTAATCAAATCAGTCTGCTTTAAGTTTGATTTTGAAGTTATCAATTCAGTCTGCTTTAAGTTTGATTTTGAAGTTATCAAGTCAGTGTGCTTTGAGTTTGATTCTGAAGTTATCAAGTCAGTCTGCTATAAGTTATATTCTAAAGTTATTAAGACAGTCTGCTTTAAGTTTGATTTTGAAGTTATCGAATCGGTCTGCTTTAAGTTTGATTCTGAAGTTATCAAGTCAGTCTGCTTTAAGTTTGATTCTGAAGTTATCAAGTCAGTCTGCTTTAAATTTGATTCTAAAGTAATCAAGTCAGTCTGCTTTAAGATTGATTTTGAAGTTATCATGTCAGTCTGCTTTAAGTTTGATTTTGAAGTTATCAGGTCAGTCTGCTTTAAGTTAGATGCTGAAGTTATTAAGACAGTCTGCTATAAGTTTAATTTTGAAGTTATCAAGTCAGTCTGCTTTAAGTTTGATTTAGAAGATATCAAGTCAGTCTGCTTTAAGTTCAATTTTAAAGTAATCAAATCAGTCTGCTTGAAGTTTGATTCTGAAGTTATCAAGTCAGTCAGCTTTAAGTTTGATTTTGAAGTTATCAAGTCAGTCTGCTTTAAGTTTGATTCTGAAATTATCAAATCGGTCTGCTTTAAGTTTGATTCTGAAGTTATCAAGTCAGTCTGCTTTAAGTTTGATTCTGAAGTTATCAAGTAAGTCAGCTTTAAGTCTGATTCTGAAGTTATCAAGTCAGTCTGCTTTACGTTTGATTCTGAAGTTATCAAGTCAGTCTGCTTTAAATTTGATTCTAAAGTAATCAAGTCAGTCTGCTTTAAATTTGATTCTGAAGTTATCAAGTCAGTCTGCTTTAGGTTTGATTCTGAAGTCATCAAATCGGTCTGCTTTAAGTTTGATTCTGAAGTTATCAATTCAGTCTGCTTTAAGTTTGATTCTGCAGGTACCAAGTCAGTCTGGTTTAACTTCAATTTTAAAGTGATCAAATCAGTCTGCTTTAAGTTTAATTCTTAAGCTATAAAGTAAGTCTGCTTTAAGTTTGATTCTGAAGTTATCAAATCAGTCTGCTTAAAGTTTGATTTAGAAGTTATCAAGTCAGTCTGCTTTAAGTATGATTCTGAAGTTATCAAGTAAGTCTGCTTTAGGTTTGATTTTGAAGTAATTAAGTCAGTCTGCTTTAGGTTTGATTCTGAAGTTATCAAATCGATCTGCTTTAAGTTTGATTCTGAAGTTATCAAGTCAGTCTGCTTTAAATTTGATTCTAAAGTAATCAAATCAGTCTGCTTTAAGTTTGATTTTGAAGTTATCAATTCAGTCTGCTTTAAGTTTGATTTTGAAGTTATCAAGTCAGTGTGCTTTGAGTTTGATTCTGAAGTTATCAAGTCAGTCTGCTATAAGTTATATTCTAAAGTTATTAAGACAGTCTGCTTTAAGTTTGATTTTGAAGTTATCGAATCGGTCTGCTTTAAGTTTGATTCTGAAGTTATCAAGTCAGTCTGCTTTAAGTTTGATTCTGAAGTTATCAAGTCAGTCTGCTTTAAATTTGATTCTAAAGTAATCAAGTCAGTCTGCTTTAAGATTGATTTTGAAGTTATCATGTCAGTCTGCTTTAAGTTTGATTTTGAAGTTATCAGGTCAGTCTGCTTTAAGTTAGATGCTGAAGTTATTAAGACAGTCTGCTATAAGTTTAATTTTGAAGTTATCAAGTCAGTCTGCTTTAAGTTTGATTTAGAAGATATCAAGTCAGTCTGCTTTAAGTTCAATTTTAAAGTAATCAAATCAGTCTGCTTGAAGTTTGATTCTGAAGTTATCAAGTCAGTCAGCTTTAAGTTTGATTTTGAAGTTATCAAGTCAGTCTGCTTTAAGTTTGATTCTGAAATTATCAAATCGGTCTGCTTTAAGTTTGATTCTGAAGTTATCAAGTCAGTCTGCTTTAAGTTTGATTCTGAAGTTATCAAGTAAGTCAGCTTTAAGTCTGATTCTGAAGTTATCAAGTCAGTCTGCTTTACGTTTGATTCTGAAGTTATCAAGTCAGTCTGCTTTAAATTTGATTCTAAAGTAATCAAGTCAGTCTGCTTTAAATTTGTATCTGAAGTTATCAAGTCAGTCTGCTTTAAGTTTGATTTTGAAGATATCCAGTCAGTCTGCTTAAAGTTTAATTCGAAAGTTATCAAGTCAGTCGGCTTTAAGTTTGATTCTGAATTAATCAAGTCAGTCTGCTTTAGGTTTGATTCTGAAGTTATCAAATCGGTCTGCTTTAAGTTTGATTCTGAAGTTATCAATTCAGTCTGCTTTAAGTTTGATTCTGCAGGTACCAAGTCAGTCTGGTTTAACTTCAATTTTAAAGTAATCAAATCAGTCTGCTTTAAGTTTAATTCTTAAGCTATAAAGTAAGTCTGCTTTAAGTTTGATTCTGAAGTTATCAAATCAGTCTGCTTAAAGTTTGATTTAGAAGTTATCAAGTCAGTCTGCTTTAAGTATGATTCTGAAGTTATCAAGTAAGTCTGCTTTAGGTTTGATTTTGAAGTAATTAAGTCAGTCTGCTTTAGGTTTGATTCTGAAGCTATCAAGTCAGTCCACTAAGTTTGATTCTAAAGTTATCAAGTCAGTCTGCTTTAAGTTTGATTCTGAAGTTATCAAATCGGTCTGCTTTAAGTTTGATTCTAAAGTAATCAAGTCAGTCTGCTTTAAGTTTGATTCTGAAGTTATTAAGACAGTCTGCTTTAAGTTTAATTTTGAAGTTATCAAGTCAGTCTGCTTTAAGTTTGATTTAGAAGTTATCAAGTCAGTCTGCTTTAAGTTCAATTTTAAAGTAATCAAATCAGTCTGCTTGAAGTTTGATTCTGAAGTTATCAAGTCAGTCAGCTTTAAGTTTGATTTTGAAGTTATCAAGTCAGTCTGCTTTAAGTTTGATTCTGAAATTATCAAATCGGTCTGCTTTAAGTTTGATTCTGAAGTTATCAAGTCAGTCTGCTTTAATTTTGATTCTGAAGTTATCAAGTCAGTCTGCTTTAAATTTGATTCTAAAGTAATCAAGTCAGTCTGCTTTAAGTTTGATTCTGAAGTTATCAAGTCAGTCTGCTTTAAATTTGATTCTAAAGTAATCAAGTCAGTCTGCTTTAAGATTGATTTTGAAGTTATCATGTCAGTCTGCTTTAAGTTTGATTTTGAAGTTATCAGGTCAGTCTGCTTTAAGTTAGATTCTGAAGTTATTAAGACAGTCTGCTTTAAGTTTAATTTTGAAGTTATCAAGTCAGTCTGCTTTAAGTTTGATTCTGAAGTTATTAAGACAGTCTGCTTTAAGTTTAATTTTGAAGTTATCAAGTCAGTCTGCTTTAAGTTTGATTTTGAAGTTATCAAGTCAGTCTGCTTTAAGTTTGATTCTGAAATTATCAAATCGGTCTGCTTTAAGTTTGATTCTGAAGTTATCAAGTCAGTCTGCTTTAATTTTGATTCTGAAGTTATCAAGTCAGTCTGCTTTAAATTTGATTCTAAAGTAATTAAGTCAGTCTGCTTTAAGTTTGATTTTTAAGTTATTAAGTCAGTATGCTTTGAGTTTGATTCTGAAGTTATCAAGTCAGTCTGCTTTAAGTTTGATTCTGCAGGTACCAAGTCAGTCTGCTTTAAGTTTAATTCTGAAGTTATCAAGTCAGTCTGCTTTAAATTTGATTCTAAAGTAATCAAGTCAGTCTGCTTTAAGTTTGATTCTGAAGTTATCAAGTCAGTCTGCTTTAAATTTGATTCTAAAGTAATCAAGTCAGTCTGCTTTAAGATTGATTTTGAAGTTATCATGTCAGTCTGCTTTAAGTTTGATTTTGAAGTTATCAGGTCAGTCTGCTTTAAGTTAGATTCTGAAGTTATTAAGACAGTCTGCTTTAAGTTTAATTTTGAAGTTATCAAGTCAGTCTGCTTTAAGTTTGATTCTGAAGTTATTAAGACAGTCTGCTTTAAGTTTAATTTTGAAGTTATCAAGTCAGTCTGCTTTAAGTTTGATTTAGAAGTTATCAAGTCAGTCTGCTTTAAGTTCAATTTTAAAGTAATCAAATCAGTCTGCTTGAAGTTTGATTCTGAAGTTATCAAGTCAGTCAGCTTTAAGTTTGATTTTGAAGTTATCAAGTCAGTCTGCTTTAAGTTTGATTCTGAAATTATCAAATCGGTCTGCTTTAAGTTTGATTCTGAAGTTATCAAGTCAGTCTGCTTTAAGATTGATTTTGAAGTTATCATGTCAGTCTGCTTTAAGTTTGATTTTGAAGTTATCAGGTCAGTCTGCTTTAAGTTAGATTCTGAAGTTATTAAGACAGTCTGCTTTAAGTTTAATTTTGAAGTTATCAAGTCAGTCTGCTTTAAGTTTGATTCTGAAGTTATTAAGACAGTCTGCTTTAAGTTTAATTTTGAAGTTATCAAGTCAGTCTGCTTTAAGTTTGATTTTGAAGTTATCAAGTCAGTCTGCTTTAAGTTTGATTCTGAAATTATCAAATCGGTCTGCTTTAAGTTTGATTCTGAAGTTATCAAGTCAGTCTGCTTTAATTTTGATTCTGAAGTTATCAAGTCAGTCTGCTTTAAATTTGATTCTAAAGTAATTAAGTCAGTCTGCTTTAAGTTTGATTTTTAAGTTATTAAGTCAGTATGCTTTGAGTTTGATTCTGAAGTTATCAAGTCAGTCTGCTTTAAGTTTGATTCTGCAGGTACCAAGTCAGTCTGCTTTAAGTTTAATTCTGAAGTTATCAAGTCAGTCTGCTTTAAATTTGATTCTAAAGTAATCAAGTCAGTCTGCTTTAAGTTTGATTCTGAAGTTATCAAGTCAGTCTGCTTTAAATTTGATTCTAAAGTAATCAAGTCAGTCTGCTTTAAGATTGATTTTGAAGTTATCATGTCAGTCTGCTTTAAGTTTGATTTTGAAGTTATCAGGTCAGTCTGCTTTAAGTTAGATTCTGAAGTTATTAAGACAGTCTGCTTTAAGTTTAATTTTGAAGTTATCAAGTCAGTCTGCTTTAAGTTTGATTCTGAAGTTATTAAGACAGTCTGCTTTAAGTTTAATTTTGAAGTTATCAAGTCAGTCTGCTTTAAGTTTGATTTAGAAGTTATCAAGTCAGTCTGCTTTAAGTTCAATTTTAAAGTAATCAAATCAGTCTGCTTGAAGTTTGATTCTGAAGTTATCAAGTCAGTCAGCTTTAAGTTTGATTTTGAAGTTATCAAGTCAGTCTGCTTTAAGTTTGATTCTGAAATTATCAAATCGGTCTGCTTTAAGTTTGATTCTGAAGTTATCAAGTCAGTCTGCTTTAATTTTGATTCTGAAGTTATCAAGTCAGTCTGCTTTAAATTTGATTCTAAAGTAATCAAGTCAGTCTGCTTTAAGTTTGATTTTGAAGTTATTAAGTCAGTATGCTTTGAGTTTGATTCTGAAGTTATCAAGTCAGTCTGCTTTAAGTTTGATTCTGCAGGTACCAAGTCAGTCTGCTTTAAGTTTAATTCTGAAGTTATCAAGTCAGTCTGCTTTAAATTTGATTCTAAAGTAATCAAGTCAGTCTGCTTTAAGTTTGATTTTGAAGTTATTAAGTCAGTCTGCTTTAAGTTTGATTCTGAAGTTATCAAGTCAGTCTGCTTTAAGTTTGATTCTGCAGGTACCAAGTCAGTCTGCTTTAAGTTCAATTTTAAAGTAATCAAATCAGTCTGCTTTAAGTTTAATTCTGAAGTTATCAAGTAAGTCCTCTTTATGTTTGATTCTGAAGTTATCAAGTAAGTCAGCTTTAAGTTTGATTCTGAAGTTATCAATTAAGTCAGCTTTAAGTTTGATTCTGAAGTTATCAAGTCAGTTTGCTTTAAGTTTGATTCTGAAGTTATCAAGTAAGTCAGCTTTAAGTTTGATTCTGAAGTTATCAAGTCAGTCTGCTTTAAGTTCAATTTTAAAGTAATCAAATCAGTCTGCATTAAGTTTAATTCTGAAGTTATCAAGTAAGTCTGGATTAAGTTTAATTCTGAAGTTATCAAGTAAGTCTGCTTTATGTTTGATTCTGAAGTTATCAACGAAGTCAGCTTTAAGTTTGATTCTGAAGTTATCAAGTCAGTCTGCTTTAAGTTTGATTCTGAAGTTATCAAGTCAGTCTGCTTTAAGTTTGATTCTAAAGTAATCAAGTCAGTCTGCTTTAAATTTGATTCTAAAGTTATCAAGTCAGTCTGCTTTAAGTTTGATTTTGAAGTTATCCAGTCAGTCTGCTTTAAGTTTAATTCGAAAGTTATCAAGTCAGTCGGCTTTAAGTTTGATTCTGAATTAATCAAGTCAGTCTGCTTTAGGTTTGATTCTGAAGTTATCAAATCGGTCTGCTTTAGGTTTGATTTTGAAGTAATTAAGTCAGTCTGCTTTAGGTTTGATTCTGAAGCTATCAAGTCAGTCCACTAAGTTTGATTCTAAAGTTATCAAGTCAGTCTGCTTTAAGTTTGATTCTGAAGTTATCAAATCGATCTGCTTTAAGTTTGATTCTGAAGTTATCAAGTCAGTCTGCTTTAAATTTGATCCTAAAGTAATCAAGTCAGTCTGCTTTAAGTTTGATTTTGAAGTTATCAATTCAGTCTGCTTTGAGTTTGATTCTGAAGTTATCAAGTCAGTCTGCTATAAGTTATATTCTAAAGTTATTAAGACAGTCTGCTTTAAGTTTGATTTTGAAGTTATCGAATCGGTCTGCTTTAAGTTTGATTCTGAAGTTATCAAGTCAGTCTGCTTTAAGTTTGATTCTGAAGTTATCAAGTCAGTCTGCTTTAAATTTGATTCTAAAGTAATCAAGTCAGTCTGCTTTAAGATTGATTTTGAAGTTATCAAGTCAGTCTGCTTTAAGTTTGATTCAGAAGTTATCAAGTCAGTCTGCTTTAAGTTCAATTTTAAAGTAATCAAATCAGTCTGCTTGAAGTTTGATTCTGAAGTTTTCAAGTCAGTCAGCTTTAAGTTTGATTTTGAAGTTATCAAGTCAGTCTGCTTTAAGTTTGATTCTGAAATTATCAAATCGGTCTGCTTTAAGTTTGATTCTGAAGTTATCAAGTCAGTCTGCTTTAAGTTTGATTCTGAAGTTATCAAGTCAGTCTGCTTTAAATTTGATTCTAAAGTAATCAAGTCAGTCTGCTTTAAGTTTGATTTTGAAGTTATTAAGTCAGTATGCTTTGAGTTTGATTCTGAAGTTATCAAGTCAGTCTGCTTTAAGTTTGATTCTGCAGGTACCAAGTCAGTCTGCTTTAAGTTTAATTCCGAAGTTATCAAGTCAGTCTGCTTTAAATTTGATTCTAAAGTAATCAAGTCAGTCTGCTTTAAGTTTGATTTTGAAGTTATTAAGTCAGTCTTCTTTAAGTTTGATTCTGAAGTTATCAAGTCAGTCTGCTTTAAGTTTGATTTTGAAGTTATCAAGTCAGTCTGCTTTAAGTTTGATTCTGAAATTATCAAATCGGTCTGCTTTAAGTTTGATTCTGAAGTTATCAAGTCAGTCTGCTTTAAGTTTGATTCTGAAGTTATCAAGTCAGTCTGCTTTAAATTTGATTCTAAAGTAATCAAGTCAGTCTGCTTTAAGTTTGATTTTGAAGTTATTAAGTCAGTATGCTTTGAGTTTGATTCTGAAGTTATCAAGTCAGTCTGCTTTAAGTTTGATTCTGCAGGTACCAAGTCAGTCTGCTTTAAGTTTAATTCTGAAGTTATCAAGTCAGTCTGCTTTAAATTTGATTCTAAAGTAATCAAGTCAGTCTGCTTTAAGTTTGATTTTGAAGTTATTAAGTCAGTCTGCTTTAAGTTTGATTCTGAAGTTATCAAGTCAGTCTGCTTTAAGTTTGATTCTGCAGGTACCAAGTCAGTCTGCTTTAAGTTCAATTTTAAAGTAATCAAATCAGTCTGCTTTAAGTTTAATTCTGAAGTTATCAAGTAAGTCCTCTTTATGTTTGATTCTGAAGTTATCAAGTATGTCAGCTTTAAGTTTGATTCTGAAGTTATCAAGTAAGTCAGCTTTAAGTTTGATTCTGAAGTTATCAAGTCAGTATGCTTTAAGTTTGATTCTGAAGTTATCAAGTAAGTCAGCTTTAAGTTTGATTCTGAAGTTATCAAGTCAGTCTGCTTTAAGTTCAATTTTAAAGTAATCAAATCAGTCTGCATTAAGTTTAATTCTGAAGTTAGCAAGTAAGTCTGGATTAAGTTTAATTCTGAAGTTATCAAGTAAGTCTGCTTTATGTTTGATTCTGAAGTTATCAAGTAAGTCAGCTTTAAGTTTGATTCTGAAGTTATCAAGTCAGTCTGCTTTAAGTTTGATTCTGAAGTTATCAAGTCAGTCTGCTTTAAATTTGATTCTAAAGTAATCAAGTCAGTCTGCTTTAAATTTGATTCTGAAGTTATCAAGTCAGTCGGCTTTAAGTTTGATTCTGAATTAATCAAGTCAGTCTGCTTTAGGTTTGATTCTGAAGTTATCAAATCGGTCTGCTTTAAGTTTGATTCTGAAGTTATCAATTCAGTCTACTTTAAGTTTGATTCTGCAGGTACCAAGTCAGTCTGCTTTAACTTCAATTTTAAAGTAATCAAATCAGTCTGCTTTAAGTTTAATTTTTAAGCTATAAAGTAAGTCTGCTTTAAGTTTGATTCTGAAGTTATCAAATCAGTCTGCTTAAAGTTTGATTTAGAAGTTATCAAGTCAGTCTGCTTTAAGTTTGATTCTGAACTTATCAATTCAGTCTGCTTTAAGTTTGATTCTGCAGGTACCAAGTCAGTCTGCTTTAACTTCAATTTTAAAGTAATCAAATCAATCTGCTTTAAGTTTAATTCTTAAGCTATAAAGTAAGTCTGCTTTAAGTTTGATTCTGAAGTTATCAAATCAGTCTGCTTAAAGTTTGATTTAGAAGTTATCAAGTCAGTATGCTTTAAGTATGATTCTGAAGTTATCAAGTAAGTCTGCTTTAGGTTTGATTTTGAAGTAATTAAGTCAGTCTGCTTTAGGTTTGATTCTGAAGCTATCAAGTCAGTCCACTAAGTTTGATTCTAAAGTTATCAAGTCAGTCTGCTTTAAGTTTGATTCTGAAGTTATCAAATCGGTCTGCTTTAAGTTTGATTCTGAAGTTATCAAGTCCGTCTGCTTTAAATTTGATTCTAAAGTAATCAAGTCAGTCTGCTTTAAGTTTGATTTTGAAGTTATCAATTCAGTCTGCTTTAAGTTTGATTTTGAAGTTATCAAGTCAGTGTGCTTTGAGTTTGATTCTGAAGTTATCAAGTCAGTCTGCTATAAGTTATATTCTAAAGTTATTAAGACAGTCTGCTTTAAGTTTGATTTTGAAGTTATCGAATCGGTCTGCTTTAAGTTTGATTCTGAAGTTATCAAGTCAGTCTGCTTTAAGTTTGATTCTGAAGTTATCAAGTCAGTCTGCTTTAAATTTGATTCTAAAGTAATCAAGTCAGTCTGCTTTAAGATTGATTTTGAAGTTATCATGTCAGTCTGCTTTAAGTTTGATTTTGAAGTTATCAGGTCAATCTGCTTTAAGTTAGATTCTGAAGTTATTAAGACAGTCTGCTTTAAGTTTAATTTTGAAGTTATCAAGTCAGTCTGCTTTAAGTTTGATTCTGAAGTTATTAAGACAGTCTGCTTTAAGTTTAATTTTGAAGTTATCAAGTCAGTCTGCTTTAAGTTTGATTTAGAAGTTATCAAGTCAGTCTGCTTTAAGTTCAATTTTAAAGTAATCAAATCAGTCTGCTTGAAGTTTGATTCTGAAGTTATCAAGTCAGTCAGCTTTAAGTTTTTGATTTTGAAGTTATCAAGTCAGTCTGCTTTAAGTTTGATTCTGAAATTATCAAATCCGTCTGCTTTAAGTTTGATTCTGAAGTTATCAAGTCAGTCTGCTTTAATTTTGATTCTGAAGTTATCATGTCAGTCTGCTTTAAGTTAGATTTTGAAGTTATCAGGTCAGTCTGCTTTAAGTTAGATTCTGAAGTTATTAAGACAGTCTGCTTTAAGTTTAATTTTGAAGTTATCAAGTCAGTCTGCTTTAAGATTGATTTAGAAGTTATCAAGTCAGTCTGCTTTAAGTTAGATTCTGCAGGTACCAAGTCAGTCTGCTTTAAGTTCAATTTTAAAGTAATCAAATCAGTCTGCTTTAAGTTTAATTCTGAAGTTATCAAGTAAGTCCTCTTTATGTTTGATTCTGAAGTTATCAAGTAAGTCAGCTTTAAGTTTGATTCTGAAGTTATCAATTAAGTCAGCTTTAAGTTTGATTCTGAAGTTATCAAGTCAGTTTGCTTTAAGTTTGATTCTGAAGTTATCAAGTAAGTCAGCTTTAAGTTTGATTCTGAAGTTATCAAGTCAGTCTGCTTTAAGTTCAATTTTAAAGTAATCAAATCAGTCTGCATTAAGTTTAATTCTGAAGTTATCAAGTAAGTCTGGATTAAGTTTAATTCTGAAGTTATCAAGTAAGTCTGCTTTATGTTTGATTCTGAAGTTATCAACGAAGTCAGCTTTAAGTTTGATTCTGAAGTTATCAAGTCAGTCTGCTTTAAGTTTGATTCTGAAGTTATCAAGTCAGTCTGCTTTAAGTTTGATTCTAAAGTAATCAAGTCAGTCTGCTTTAAATTTGATTCTAAAGTTATCAAGTCAGTCTGCTTTAAGTTTGATTTTGAAGTTATCCAGTCAGTCTGCTTTAAGTTTAATTCGAAAGTTATCAAGTCAGTCGGCTTTAAGTTTGATTCTGAATTAATCAAGTCAGTCTGCTTTAGGTTTGATTCTGAAGTTATCAAATCGGTCTGCTTTAGGTTTGATTTTGAAGTAATTAAGTCAGTCTGCTTTAGGTTTGATTCTGAAGCTATCAAGTCAGTCCACTAAGTTTGATTCTAAAGTTATCAAGTCAGTCTGCTTTAAGTTTGATTCTGAAGTTATCAAATCGATCTGCTTTAAGTTTGATTCTGAAGTTATCAAGTCAGTCTGCTTTAAATTTGATCCTAAAGTAATCAAGTCAGTCTGCTTTAAGTTTGATTTTGAAGTTATCAATTCAGTCTGCTTTGAGTTTGATTCTGAAGTTATCAAGTCAGTCTGCTATAAGTTATATTCTAAAGTTATTAAGACAGTCTGCTTTAAGTTTGATTTTGAAGTTATCGAATCGGTCTGCTTTAAGTTTGATTCTGAAGTTATCAAGTCAGTCTGCTTTAAGTTTGATTCTGAAGTTATCAAGTCAGTCTGCTTTAAATTTGATTCTAAAGTAATCAAGTCAGTCTGCTTTAAGATTGATTTTGAAGTTATCAAGTCAGTCTGCTTTAAGTTTGATTCAGAAGTTATCAAGTCAGTCTGCTTTAAGTTCAATTTTAAAGTAATCAAATCAGTCTGCTTGAAGTTTGATTCTGAAGTTTTCAAGTCAGTCAGCTTTAAGTTTGATTTTGAAGTTATCAAGTCAGTCTGCTTTAAGTTTGATTCTGAAATTATCAAATCGGTCTGCTTTAAGTTTGATTCTGAAGTTATCAAGTCAGTCTGCTTTAAGTTTGATTCTGAAGTTATCAAGTCAGTCTGCTTTAAATTTGATTCTAAAGTAATCAAGTCAGTCTGCTTTAAGTTTGATTTTGAAGTTATTAAGTCAGTATGCTTTGAGTTTGATTCTGAAGTTATCAAGTCAGTCTGCTTTAAGTTTGATTCTGCAGGTACCAAGTCAGTCTGCTTTAAGTTTAATTCCGAAGTTATCAAGTCAGTCTGCTTTAAATTTGATTCTAAAGTAATCAAGTCAGTCTGCTTTAAGTTTGATTTTGAAGTTATTAAGTCAGTCTTCTTTAAGTTTGATTCTGAAGTTATCAAGTCAGTCTGCTTTAAGTTTGATTTTGAAGTTATCAAGTCAGTCTGCTTTAAGTTTGATTCTGAAATTATCAAATCGGTCTGCTTTAAGTTTGATTCTGAAGTTATCAAGTCAGTCTGCTTTAAGTTTGATTCTGAAGTTATCAAGTCAGTCTGCTTTAAATTTGATTCTAAAGTAATCAAGTCAGTCTGCTTTAAGTTTGATTTTGAAGTTATTAAGTCAGTATGCTTTGAGTTTGATTCTGAAGTTATCAAGTCAGTCTGCTTTAAGTTTGATTCTGCAGGTACCAAGTCAGTCTGCTTTAAGTTTAATTCTGAAGTTATCAAGTCAGTCTGCTTTAAATTTGATTTTAAAGTAATCAAGTCAGTCTGCTTTAAGTTTGATTTTGAAGTTATTAAGTCAGTCTGCTTTAAGTTTGATTCTGAAGTTATCAAGTCAGTCTGCTTTAAGTTTGATTCTGCAGGTACCAAGTCAGTCTGCTTTAAGTTCAATTTTAAAGTAATCAAATCAGTCTGCTTTAAGTTTAATTCTGAAGTTATCAAGTAAGTCCTCTTTATGTTTGATTCTGAAGTTATCAAGTAAGTCAGCTTTAAGTTTGATTCTGAAGTTATCAAGTAAGTCAGCTTTAAGTTTGATTCTGAAGTTATCAAGTCAGTATGCTTTAAGTTTGATTCTGAAGTTATCAAGTAAGTCAGCTTTAAGTTTGATTCTGAAGTTATCAAGTCAGTCTGCTTTAAGTTCAATTTTAAAGTAATCAAATCAGTCTGCATTAAGTTTAATTCTGAAGTTAGCAAGTAAGTCTGGATTAAGTTTAATTCTGAAGTTATCAAGTAAGTCTGCTTTATGTTTGATTCTGAAGTTATCAAGTAAGTCAGCTTTAAGTTTGATTCTGAAGTTATCAAGTCAGTCTGCTTTAAGTTTGATTCTGAAGTTATCAAGTCAGTCTGCTTTAAATTTGATTCTAAAGTAATCAAGTCAGTCTGCTTTAAATTTGATTCTGAAGTTATCAAGTCAGTCGGCTTTAAGTTTGATTCTGAATTAATCAAGTCAGTCTGCTTTAGGTTTGATTCTGAAGTTATCAAATCGGTCTGCTTTAAGTTTGATTCTGAAGTTATCAATTCAGTCTACTTTAAGTTTGATTCTGCAGGTACCAAGTCAGTCTGCTTTAACTTCAATTTTAAAGTAATCAAATCAGTCTGCTTTAAGTTTAATTTTTAAGCTATAAAGTAAGTCTGCTTTAAGTTTGATTCTGAAGTTATCAAATCAGTCTGCTTAAAGTTTGATTTAGAAGTTATCAAGTCAGTCTGCTTTAAGTTTGATTCTGAACTTATCAATTCAGTCTGCTTTAAGTTTGATTCTGCAGGTACCAAGTCAGTCTGCTTTAACTTCAATTTTAAAGTAATCAAATCAATCTGCTTTAAGTTTAATTCTTAAGCTATAAAGTAAGTCTGCTTTAAGTTTGATTCTGAAGTTATCAAATCAGTCTGCTTAAAGTTTGATTTAGAAGTTATCAAGTCAGTATGCTTTAAGTATGATTCTGAAGTTATCAAGTAAGTCTGCTTTAGGTTTGATTTTGAAGTAATTAAGTCAGTCTGCTTTAGGTTTGATTCTGAAGCTATCAAGTCAGTCCACTAAGTTTGATTCTAAAGTTATCAAGTCAGTCTGCTTTAAGTTTGATTCTGAAGTTATCAAATCGGTCTGCTTTAAGTTTGATTCTGAAGTTATCAAGTCCGTCTGCTTTAAATTTGATTCTAAAGTAATCAAGTCAGTCTGCTTTAAGTTTGATTTTGAAGTTATCAATTCAGTCTGCTTTAAGTTTGATTTTGAAGTTATCAAGTCAGTGTGCTTTGAGTTTGATTCTGAAGTTATCAAGTCAGTCTGCTATAAGTTATATTCTAAAGTTATTAAGACAGTCTGCTTTAAGTTTGATTTTGAAGTTATCGAATCGGTCTGCTTTAAGTTTGATTCTGAAGTTATCAAGTCAGTCTGCTTTAAGTTTGATTCTGAAGTTATCAAGTCAGTCTGCTTTAAATTTGATTCTAAAGTAATCAAGTCAGTCTGCTTTAAGATTGATTTTGAAGTTATCATGTCAGTCTGCTTTAAGTTTGATTTTGAAGTTATCAGGTCAATCTGCTTTAAGTTAGATTCTGAAGTTATTAAGACAGTCTGCTTTAAGTTTAATTTTGAAGTTATCAAGTCAGTCTGCTTTAAGTTTGATTCTGAAGTTATTAAGACAGTCTGCTTTAAGTTTAATTTTGAAGTTATCAAGTCAGTCTGCTTTAAGTTTGATTTAGAAGTTATCAAGTCAGTCTGCTTTAAGTTCAATTTTAAAGTAATCAAATCAGTCTGCTTGAAGTTTGATTCTGAAGTTATCAAGTCAGTCAGCTTTAAGTTTTTGATTTTGAAGTTATCAAGTCAGTCTGCTTTAAGTTTGATTCTGAAATTATCAAATCCGTCTGCTTTAAGTTTGATTCTGAAGTTATCAAGTCAGTCTGCTTTAATTTTGATTCTGAAGTTATCATGTCAGTCTGCTTTAAGTTAGATTTTGAAGTTATCAGGTCAGTCTGCTTTAAGTTAGATTCTGAAGTTATTAAGACAGTCTGCTTTAAGTTTAATTTTGAAGTTATCAAGTCAGTCTGCTTTAAGATTGATTTAGAAGTTATCAAGTCAGTCTGCTTTAAGTTCAATTTTAAAGTAATCAAATCAGTCTGCTTGAAGTTTGATTCTGAAGTTATCAAGTCAGTCAGCTTTAAGTTTGATTTTGAAGTTATCAAGTCAGTCTGCTTTAAGTTTGATTCTGAAATTATCAAATCGGTCTGCTTTAAGTTTGATTCTGGAGTTATCAAGTCAGTCTGCTTTAAGTTTGATTCTGAAGTTATCAAGTCAGTCTGCTTTAAATTTGATTCTAAAGTAATCAAGTCAGTCTGCTTTAAGTTTGATTTTGAAGTTATTAAGTCAGTATGCTTTGAGTTTGATTCTGAAGTTATCAAGTCAGTTTGCTTTAAGTTTGATTCTGCAGGTACCAAGTCAGTCTGCTTTAAGTTTAATTCTGAAGTTATCAAGTCAGTCTGCTTTAAATTTGATTCTAAAGTAATCAAGTCAGTCTGCTTTAAGTTTGATTTTGAAGTTATTAAGTCAGTCTGCTTTAAGTTTGATTCTGAAGTTATCAAGTCAGTCTGCTTTAAGTTTGATTCTGCAGGTACCAAGTCAGTCTGCTTTAAGTTTGATTCTGAAATTATCAAATCGGTCTGCTTTAAGTTTGATTCTGGAGTTATCAAGTCAGTCTGCTTTAAGTTTGATTCTGAAGTTATCAAGTCAGTCTGCTTTAAGTTTGATTCTGAAATTATCAAATCGGTCTGCTTTAAGTTTGATTCTGCAGGTACCAAGTCAGTCTGCTTTAAGTTTAATTCTGAAGTTATCAAGTCAGTCTGCTTTAAATTTGATTCTAAAGTAATCAAGTCAGTCTGCTTTAAGTTTGATTTTGAAGTTATTAAGTCAGTCTGCTTTAAGTTTGATTCTGAAGTTATCAAGTCAGTCTGCTTTAAGTTTGATTCTGCAGGTACCAAGTCAGTCTGCTTTAAGTTCAATTTTAAAGTAATCAAATCAGTCTGCTTTAAGTTTAATTCTGAAGTTATCAAGTAAGTCCTCTTTATGTTTGATTCTGAAGTTATCAAGTAAGTCAGCTTTAAGTTTGATTCTGAAGTTATCAAGTAAGTCAGCTTTAAGTTTGATTCTGAAGTTATCAAGTCAGTATGCTTTAAGTTTGATTCTGAAGTTATCAAGTAAGTCAGCTTTAAGTTTGATTCTGAAGTTATCAAGTCAGTCTGCTTTAAGTTCAATTTTAAAGTAATCAAATCAGTCTGCATTAAGTTTAATTCTGAAGTTAGCAAGTAAGTCTGGATTAAGTTTAATTCTGAAGTTATCAAGTAAGTCTGCTTTATGTTTGATTCTGAAGTTATCAAGTAAGTCAGCTTTAAGTTTGATTCTGAAGTTATCAAGTCAGTCTGCTTTAAGTTTGATTCTGAAGTTATCAAGTCAGTCTGCTTTAAATTTGATTCTAAAGTAATCAAGTCAGTCTGCTTTAAATTTGATTCTGAAGTTATCAAGTCAGTCGGCTTTAAGTTTGATTCTGAATTAATCAAGTCAGTCTGCTTTAGGTTTGATTCTGAAGTTATCAAATCGGTCTGCTTTAAGTTTGATTCTGAAGTTATCAATTCAGTCTACTTTAAGTTTGATTCTGCAGGTACCAAGTCAGTCTGCTTTAACTTCAATTTTAAAGTAATCAAATCAGTCTGCTTTAAGTTTAATTTTTAAGCTATAAAGTAAGTCTGCTTTAAGTTTGATTCTGAAGTTATCAAATCAGTCTGCTTAAAGTTTGATTTAGAAGTTATCAAGTCAGTCTGCTTTAAGTTTGATTCTGAACTTATCAATTCAGTCTGCTTTAAGTTTGATTCTGCAGGTACCAAGTCAGTCTGCTTTAACTTCAATTTTAAAGTAATCAAATCAATCTGCTTTAAGTTTAATTCTTAAGCTATAAAGTAAGTCTGCTTTAAGTTTGATTCTGAAGTTATCAAATCAGTCTGCTTAAAGTTTGATTTAGAAGTTATCAAGTCAGTATGCTTTAAGTATGATTCTGAAGTTATCAAGTAAGTCTGCTTTAGGTTTGATTTTGAAGTAATTAAGTCAGTCTGCTTTAGGTTTGATTCTGAAGCTATCAAGTCAGTCCACTAAGTTTGATTCTAAAGTTATCAAGTCAGTCTGCTTTAAGTTTGATTCTGAAGTTATCAAATCGGTCTGCTTTAAGTATGATTCTGAAGTTATCAAGTCCGTCTGCTTTAAATTTGATTCTAAAGTAATCAAGTCAGTCTGCTTTAAGTTTGATTTTGAAGTTATCAATTCAGTCTGCTTTAAGTTTGATTTTGAAGTTATCAAGTCAGTGTGCTTTGAGTTTGATTCTGAAGTTATCAAGTCAGTCTGCTATAAGTTATATTCTAAAGTTATTAAGACAGTCTGCTTTAAGTTTGATTTTGAAGTTATCGAATCGGTCTGCTTTAAGTTTGATTCTGAAGTTATCAAGTCAGTCTGCTTTAAGTTTGATTCTGAAGTTATCAAGTCAGTCTGCTTTAAATTTGATTCTAAAGTAATCAAGTCAGTCTGCTTTAAGATTGATTTTGAAGTTATCATGTCAGTCTGCTTTAAGTTTGATTTTGAAGTTATCAGGTCAGTCTGCTTTAAGTTAGATTCTGAAGTTATTAAGACAGTCTGCTTTAAGTTTAATTTTGAAGTTATCAAGTCAGTCTGCTTTAAGTTTGATTCTGAAGTTATTAAGACAGTCTGCTTTAAGTTTAATTTTGAAGTTATCAAGTCAGTCTGCTTTAAGTTTGATTTAGAAGTTATCAAGTCAGTCTGCTTTAAGTTCAATTTTAAAGTAATCAAATCAGTCTGCTTGAAGTTTGATTCTGAAGTTATCAAGTCAGTCAGCTTTAAGTTTTTGATTTTGAAGTTATCAAGTCAGTCTGCTTTAAGTTTGATTCTGAAATTATCAAATCCGTCTGCTTTAAGTTTGATTCTGAAGTTATCAAGTCAGTCTGCTTTAATTTTGATTCTGAAGTTATCATGTCAGTCTGCTTTAAGTTAGATTTTGAAGTTATCAGGTCAGTCTGCTTTAAGTTAGATTCTGAAGTTATTAAGACAGTCTGCTTTAAGTTTAATTTTGAAGTTATCAAGTCAGTCTGCTTTAAGTTTGATTTAGAAGTTATCAAGTCAGTCTGCTTTAAGTTCAATTTTAAAGTAATCAAATCAGTCTGCTTGAAGTTTGATTCTGAAGTTATCAAGTCAGTCAGCTTTAAGTTTTTGATTTTGAAGTTATCAAGTCAGTCTGCTTTAAGTTTGATTCTGAAATTATCAAATCCGTCTGCTTTAAGTTTGATTCTGAAGTTATCAAGTCAGTCTGCTTTAATTTTGATTCTGAAGTTATCATGTCAGTCTGCTTTAAGTTAGATTTTGAAGTTATCAGGTCAGTCTGCTTTAAGTTAGATTCTGAAGTTATTAAGACAGTCTGCTTTAAGTTTAATTTTGAAGTTATCAAGTCAGTCTGCTTTAAGTTAGATTCTGAAGTTATTAAGACAGTCTGCTTTAAGTTTAATTTTGAAGTTATCAAGTCAGTCTGCTTTAAGATTGATTTAGAAGTTATCAAGTCAGTCTGCTTTAAGTTCAATTTTAAAGTAATCAAATCAGTCTGCTTGAAGTTTGATTCTGAAGTTATCAAGTCAGTCAGCTTTAAGTTTGATTTTGAAGTTATCAAGTCAGTCTGCTTTAAGTTTGATTCTGAAATTATCAAATCGGTCTGCTTTAAGTTTGATTCTGGAGTTATCAAGTCAGTCTGCTTTAAGTTTGATTCTGAAGTTATCAAGTCAGTCTGCTTTAAATTTGATTCTAAAGTAATCAAGTCAGTCTGCTTTAAGTTTGATTTTGAAGTTATTAAGTCAGTATGCTTTGAGTTTGATTCTGAAGTTATCAAGTCAGTCTGCTTTAAGTTTGATTCTGCAGGTACCAAGTCAGTCTGCTTTAAGTTTAATTCTGAAGTTATCAAGTCAGTCTGCTTTAAATTTGATTCTAAAGTAATCAAGTCAGTCTGCTTTAAGTTTGATTTTGAAGTTATTAAGTCAGTCTGCTTTAAGTTTGATTCTGAAGTTATCAAGTCAGTCTGCTTTAAGTTTGATTCTGCAGGTACCAAGTCAGTCTGCTTTAAGTTTGATTCTGAAATTATCAAATCGGTCTGCTTTAAGTTTGATTCTGGAGTTATCAAGTCAGTCTGCTTTAAGTTTGATTCTGAAGTTATCAAGTCAGTCTGCTTTAAGTTTGATTCTGAAATTATCAAATCGGTCTGCTTTAAGTTTGATTCTGGAGTTATCAAGTCAGTCTGCTTTAAGTTTGATTTTGAAGTTATTAAGTCAGTATGCTTTGAGTTTGATTCTGAAGTTATCAAGTCAGTCTGCTTTAAGTTTGATTCTGCAGGTACCAAGTCAGTCTGCTTTAAGTTTAATTCTGAAGTTATCAAGTCAGTCTGCTTTAAATTTGATTCTAAAGTTATCAAGTCAGTCTGCTTTAAGATTGATTTAGAAGTTATCAAATCAGTCTGCTTTAAGTTCAATTTTAAAGTAATCAAATCAGTCTGCTTGAAGTTTGATTCTGAAGTTATCAAGTCAGTCAGCTTTAAGTTTGATTTTGAAGTTATCAAGTCAGTCTGCTTTAAGTTTGATTCTGAAATTATCAAATCGGTCTGCTTTAAGTTTGATTCTGGAGTTATCAAGTCAGTCTGCTTTAAGTTTGATTCTGAAGTTATCAAGTCAGTCTGCTTTAAATTTGATTCTAAAGTAATCAAGTCAGTCTGCTTTAAGTTTGATTTTGAAGTTATTAAGTCAGTATGCTTTGAGTTTGATTCTGAAGTTATCAAGTCAGTCTGCTTTAAGTTTGATTCTGCAGGTACCAAGTCAGTCTGCTTTAAGTTTAATTCTGAAGTTATCAAGTCAGTCTGCTTTAAATTTGATTCTAAAGTAATCAAGTCAGTCTGCTTTAAGTTTGATTTTGAAGTTATTAAGTCAGTCTGCTTTAAGTTTGATTCTGAAGTTATCAAGTCAGTCTGCTTTAAGTTTGATTCTGCAGGTACCAAGTCAGTCTGCTTTAAGTTTGATTCTGAAATTATCAAATCGGTCTGCTTTAAGTTTGATTCTGGAGTTATCAAGTCAGTCTGCTTTAAGTTTGATTCTGAAGTTATCAAGTCAGTCTGCTTTAAATTTGATTCTAAAGTAATCAAGTCAGTCTGCTTTAAGTTTGATTTTGAAGTTATTAAGTCAGTATGCTTTGAGTTTGATTCTGAAGTTATCAAGTCAGTCTGCTTTAAGTTTGATTCTGCAGGTACCAAGTCAGTCTGCTTTAAGTTTAATTCTGAAGTTATCAAGTCAGTCTGCTTTAAATTTGATTCTAAAGTAATCAAGTCAGTCTGCTTTAAGTTTGATTTTGAAGTTATTAAGTCAGTCTGCTTTAAGTTTGATTCTGAAGTTATCAAGTCAGTCTGCTTTAAGTTTGATTCTGCAGGTACCAAGTCAGTCTGCTTTAAGTTTGATTCTGAAATTATCAAATCGGTCTGCTTTAAGTTTGATTCTGGAGTTATCAAGTCAGTCTGCTTTAAGTTTGATTCTGAAGTTATCAAGTCAGTCTGCTTTAAATTTGATTCTAAAGTAATCAAGTCAGTCTGCTTTAAGTTTGATTTTGAAGTTATTAAGTCAGTATGCTTTGAGTTTGATTCTGAAGTTATCAAGTCAGTCTGCTTTAAGTTTGATTCTGCAGGTACCAAGTCAGTCTGCTTTAAGTTTAATTCCGAAGTTATCAAGTCAGTCTGCTTTAAATTTGATTCTAAAGTAATCAAGTCAGTCTGCTTTAAGTTTGATTTTGAAGTTATTAAGTCAGTCTGCTTTACGTTTGATTCTGAAGTTATCAAGTCAGTCTGCTTTAAGTTTGATTCTGCAGGTACCAAGTCAGTCTGCTTTAAGTTCAATTTTAAAGTAATCAAATCAGTCTGCTTTAAGTTTAATTCTGAAGTTATCAAGTAAGTCCTCTTTATGTTTGATTCTGAAGTTATCAAGTAAGTCAGCTTTAAGTTTGATTCTGAAGTTATCAAGTAAGTCAGCTTTAAGTTTGATTCTGAAGTTATCAAGTCAGTATGCTTTAAGTTTGATTCTGAAGTTATCAAGTAAGTCAGCTTTAAGTTTGATTCTGAAGTTATCAAGTCAGTCTGCTTTAAGTTCAATTTTAAAGTAATCAAATCAGTCTGCATTAAGTTTAATTCTGAAGTTATCAAGTAAGTCTGGATTAAGTTTAATTCTGAAGTTATCAAGTAAGTCTGCTTTATGTTTGATTCTGAAGTTATCAAGTAAGTCAGCTTTAAGTTTGATTCTGAAGTTATCAAGTCAGTCTGCTTTAAGTTTGATTCTGAAGTTATCAAGTCAGTCTGCTTTAAATTTGATTCTAAAGTAATCAAGTCAGTCTGCTTTAAATTTGATTCTGAAGTTATCAAGTCAGTCTGCTTTAAGTTTGATTCTGAATTAATCAAGTCAGTCTGCTTTAGGTTTGATTCTGAAGTTATCAAATCGGTCTGCTTTAAGTTTAATTCTGAAGTTATCAATTCAGTCTGCTTTAAGTTTGATTCTGCAGGTACCAAGTCAGTCTGCTTTAACTTCAATTTTAAAGTAATCAAATCAGTCTGCTTTAAGTTTAATTCTTAAGCTATAAAGTAAGTCTGCTTTAAGTTTGATTCTGAAGTTATCAAATCAGTCTGCTTAAAGTTTGATTTAGAAGTTATCAAGTCAGTCTGCTTTAAGTTTGATTCTGAAGTTATCAATTCAGTCTGCTTTAAGTTTGATTCTGCAGGTACCAAGTCAGTCTGCTTTAACTTCAATTTTCAAGTAATCAAATCAGTCTGCTTTAAGTTTAATTCTTAAGCTATAAAGTAAGTCTGCTTTAAGTTTGATTCTGAAGTTATCAAATCAGTCTGCTTAAAGTTTGATTTAGAAGTTATCAAGTCAGTCTGCTTTAAGTATGATTCTGAAGTTATCAAGTAAGTCTGCTTTAGGTTTGATTTTGAAGTAATTAAGTCAGTCTGCTTTAGGTTTGATTCTGAAGCTATCAAGTCAGTCCACTAAGTTTGATTCTAAAGTTATCAAGTCAGTCTGCTTTAAGTTTGATTCTGAAGTTATCAAATCGGTCTGCTTTAAGTTTGATTCTGAAGTTATCAAGTCAGTCTGCTTTAAATTTGATTCTAAAGTAATCAAGTCAGTCTGCTTTAAGTTTGATTTTGAAGTTATCAATTCAGTCTGCTTTAAGTTTGATTTTGAAGTTATCAAGTCAGTGTGCTTTGAGTTTGATTCTGAAGTTATCAAGTCAGTCTGCTATAAGTTATATTCTAAAGTTATTAAGGCAGTCTGCTTTAAGTTTGATTTTGAAGTTATCGAATCGGTCTGCTTTAAGTTTGATTCTGAAGTTATCAAGTCAGTCTGCTTTAAATTTGATTCTGAAGTAATCAAGTCAGTCTGCTTTAAGATTGATTTTGAAGTTATCATGTCAGTCTGCTTTAAGTTTGATTTTGAAGTTAGCAGGTCAGTCTGCTTTAAGTTAGATTCTGAAGTTATTAAGACAGTCTGCTTTAAGTTTAATTTTGAAGTTATCAAGTCAGTCTGCTTTAAGTTTGATTCTGAAGTTATTAAGACAGTCTGCTTTAAGTTTAATTTTGAAGTTATCAAGTCAGTCTGCTTTAAGTTTGATTTAGAAGTTATCAAATCAGTCTGCTTTAAGTTCAATTTTAAAGTAATCAAATCAGTCTGCTTGAAGTTTGATTCTGAAGTTATCAAGTCAGTCAGCTTTAAGTTTGATTTTGAAGTTATCAAGTCAGTCTGCTTTAAGTTTGATTCTGAAATTATCAAATCGGTCTGCTTTAAGTTTGATTCTGAAGTTATCAAGTCAGTCTGCTTTAAGTTTGATTCTGCAGGTACCAAGTCAGTCTGCTTTAAGTTCAATTTTAAAGTAATCATATCAGTCTGCTTTAAGTTTAATTCTGAAGTTATCAAGTAAGTCAGCTTTAAGTTTGATTCTGAAGTTATCAAGTCAGTATGCTTTAAGTTTGATTCTGAAGTTATCAAGTAAGTCAGCTTTAAGTTTGATTCTGAAGTTATCAAGTCAGTCTGCTTTAAGTTCAATTTTAAAGTAATCAAATCAGTCTGCATTAAGTTTAATTCTGAAGTTAGCAAGTAAGTCTGGATTAAGTTTAATTCTGAAGTTATCAAGTAAGTCTGCTTTATGTTTGATTCTGAAGTTATCAAGTAAGTCAGCTTTAAGTTTGATTCTGAAGTTATCAAGTCAGTCTGCTTTAAGTTTGATTCTGAAGTTATCAAGTCAGTCTGCTTTAAATTTGATTCTAAAGTAATCAAGTCAGTCTGCTTTAAATTTGATTCTGAAGTTATCAAGTCAGTCTGCTTTAAGTTTGATTCTGAATTAATCAAGTCAGTCTGCTTTAGGTTTGATTCTGAAGTTATCAAATCGGTCTGCTTTAAGTTTAATTCTGAAGTTATCAATTCAGTCTGCTTTAAGTTTGATTCTGCAGGTACCAAGTCAGTCTGCTTTAACTTCAATTTTAAAGTAATCAAATCAGTCTGCTTTAAGTTTAATTCTTAAGCTATAAAGTAAGTCTGCTTTAAGTTTGATTCTGAAGTTATCAAATCAGTCTGCTTAAAGTTTGATTTAGAAGTTATCAAGTCAGTCTGCTTTAAGTTTGATTCTGAAGTTATCAATTCAGTCTGCTTTAAGTTTGATTCTGCAGGTACCAAGTCAGTCTGCTTTAACTTCAATTTTAAAGTAATCAAATCAGTCTGCTTTAAGTTTAATTCTTAAGCTATAAAGTAAGTCTGCTTTAAGTTTGATTCTGAAGTTATCAAATCAGTCTGCTTAAAGTTTGATTTAGAAGTTATCAAGTCAGTCTGCTTTAAGTATGATTCTGAAGTTATCAAGTAAGTCTGCTTTAGGTTTGATTTTGAAGTAATTAAGTCAGTCTGCTTTAGGTTTGATTCTGAAGCTATCAAGTCAGTCCACTAAGTTTGATTCTAAAGTTATCAAGTCAGTCTGCTTTAAGTTTGATTCTGAAGTTATCAAATCGGTCTGCTTTAAGTTTGATTCTGAAGTTATCAAGTCAGTCTGCTTTAAATTTGATTCTAAAGTAATCAAGTCAGTCTGCTTTAAGTTTGATTTTGAAGTTATCAATTCAGTCTGCTTTAAGTTTGATTTTGAAGTTATCAAGTCAGTGTGCTTTGAGTTTGATTCTGAAGTTATCAAGTCAGTCTGCTATAAGTTATATTCTAAAGTTATTAAGGCAGTCTGCTTTAAGTTTGATTTTGAAGTTATCGAATCGGTCTGCTTTAAGTTTGATTCTGAAGTTATCAAGTCAGTCTGCTTTAAGTTTGATTCTGAAGTTATCAAGTCAGTCTGCTTTAAATTTGATTCTAAAGTAATCAAGTCAGTCTGCTTTAAGATTGATTTTGAAGTTATCATGTCAGTCTGCTTTAAGTTTGATTTTGAAGTTAGCAGGTCAGTCTGCTTTAAGTTAGATTCTGAAGTTATTAAGACAGTCTGCTTTAAGTTTAATTTTGAAGTTATCAAGTCAGTCTGCTTTAAGTTTGATTCTGAAGTTATTAAGACAGTCTGCTTTAAGTTTAATTTTGAAGTTATCAAGTCAGTCTGCTTTAAGTTTGATTTAGAAGTTATCAAATCAGTCTGCTTTAAGTTCAATTTTAAAGTAATCAAATCAGTCTGCTTGAAGTTTGATTCTGAAGTTATCAAGTCAGTCAGCTTTAAGTTTGATTTTGAAGTTATCAAGTCAGTCTGCTTTAAGTTTGATTCTGAAATTATCAAATCGGTCTGCTTTAAGTTTGATTCTGAAGTTATCAAGTCAGTCTGCTTTAAGTTTGATTCTGCAGGTACCAAGTCAGTCTGCTTTAAGTTCAATTTTAAAGTAATCATATCAGTCTGCTTTAAGTTTAATTCTGAAGTTATCAAGTAAGTCCTCTTTATGTTTGATTCTGAAGTTATCAAGTAAGTCAGCTTTAAGTTTGATTCTGAAGTTATCAAGTCAGTCTGCTTTAAGTTTGATTCTGAAATTATCAAATCGGTCTGCTTTAAGTTTGATTCTGAAGTTATCAAGTCAGTCTGCTTTAAGTTTGATTCTGCAGGTACCAAGTCAGTCTGCTTTAAGTTCAATTTTAAAGTAATCATATCAGTCTGCTTTAAGTTTAATTCTGAAGTTATCAAGTAAGTCAGCTTTAAGTTTGATTCTGAAGTTATCAAGTCAGTATGCTTTAAGTTTGATTCTGAAGTTATCAAGTAAGTCAGCTTTAAGTTTGATTCTGAAGTTATCAAGTCAGTCTGCTTTAAGTTCAATTTTAAAGTAATCAAATCAGTCTGCATTAAGTTTAATTCTGAAGTTAGCAAGTAAGTCTGGATTAAGTTTAATTCTGAAGTTATCAAGTAAGTCTGCTTTATGTTTGATTCTGAAGTTATCAAGTAAGTCAGCTTTAAGTTTGATTCTGAAGTTATCAAGTCAGTCTGCTTTAAGTTTGATTCTGAAGTTATCAAGTCAGTCTGCTTTAAATTTGATTCTAAAGTAATCAAGTCAGTCTGCTTTAAATTTGATTCTGAAGTTATCAAGTCAGTCTGCTTTAAGTTTGATTCTGAATTAATCAAGTCAGTCTGCTTTAGGTTTGATTCTGAAGTTATCAAATCGGTCTGCTTTAAGTTTAATTCTGAAGTTATCAATTCAGTCTGCTTTAAGTTTGATTCTGCAGGTACCAAGTCAGTCTGCTTTAACTTCAATTTTAAAGTAATCAAATCAGTCTGCTTTAAGTTTAATTCTTAAGCTATAAAGTAAGTCTGCTTTAAGTTTGATTCTGAAGTTATCAAATCAGTCTGCTTAAAGTTTGATTTAGAAGTTATCAAGTCAGTCTGCTTTAAGTTTGATTCTGAAGTTATCAATTCAGTCTGCTTTAAGTTTGATTCTGCAGGTACCAAGTCAGTCTGCTTTAACTTCAATTTTAAAGTAATCAAATCAGTCTGCTTTAAGTTTAATTCTTAAGCTATAAAGTAAGTCTGCTTTAAGTTTGATATTGAAGTTATCAAATCAGTCTGCTTAAAGTTTGATTTAGAAGTTATCAAGTCAGTCTGCTTTAAGTATGATTCTGAAGTTATCAAGTAAGTCTGCTTTAGGTTTGATTTTGAAGTAATTAAGTCAGTCTGCTTTAGGTTTGATTCTGAAGCTATCAAGTCAGTCCACTAAGTTTGATTCTAAAGTTATCAAGTCAGTCTGCTTTAAGTTTGATTCTGAAGTTATCAAATCGGTCTGCTTTAAGTTTGATTCTGAAGTTATCAAGTCAGTCTGCTTTAAATTTGATTCTAAAGTAATCAAGTCAGTCTGCTTTAAGTTTGATTTTGAAGTTATCAATTCAGTCTGCTTTAAGTTTGATTTTGAAGTTATCAAGTCAGTGTGCTTTGAGTTTGATTCTGAAGTTATCAAGTCAGTCTGCTATAAGTTATATTCTAAAGTTATTAAGGCAGTCTGCTTTAAGTTTGATTTTGAAGTTATCGAATCGGTCTGCTTTAAGTTTGATTCTGAAGTTATCAAGTCAGTCTGCTTTAAGTTTGATTCTAAAGTAATCAAGTCAGTCTGCTTTAAGATTGATTTTGAAGTTATCATGTCAGTCTGCTTTAAGTTTGATTTTGAAGTTAGCAGGTCAGTCTGCTTTAAGTTAGATTCTGAAGTTATTAAGACAGTCTGCTTTAAGTTTAATTTTGAAGTTATCAAGTCAGTCTGCTTTAAGTTTGATTCTGAAGTTATTAAGACAGTCTGCTTTAAGTTTAATTTTGAAGTTATCAAGTCAGTCTGCTTTAAGTTTGATTTAGAAGTTATCAAATCAGTCTGCTTTAAGTTCAATTTTAAAGTAATCAAATCAGTCTGCTTGAAGTTTGATTCTGAAGTTATCAAGTCAGTCAGCTTTAAGTTTGATTTTGAAGTTATCAAGTCAGTCTGCTTTAAGTTTGATTCTGAAATTATCAAATCGGTCTGCTTTAAGTTTGATTCTGAAGTTATCAAGTCAGTCTGCTTTAAGTTTGATTCTGCAGGTACCAAGTCAGTCTGCTTTAAGTTCAATTTTAAAGTAATCATATCAGTCTGCTTTAAGTTTAATTCTGAAGTTATCAAGTAAGTCCTCTTTATGTTTGATTCTGAAGTTATCAAGTAAGTCAGCTTTAAGTTTGATTCTGAAGTTATCAAGTAAGTCAGCTTTAAGTTTGATTCTGAAGTTATCAAGTCAGTCTGCTTTAAATTTGATTCTAAAGTAATCAAGTCAGTCTGCTTTAAGTTTGATTTTGAAGTTATCAATTCAGTCTGCTTTAAGTTCAATTTTAAAGTAATCAAATCAGTCTGCATTAAGTTTAATTCTGAAGTTATCAAGTAAGTCTGGATTAAGTTTAATTCTGAAGTTATCAAGTAAGTCTGCTTTATGTTTGATTCTGAAGTTATCAAGTAAGTCAGCTTTAAGTTTGATTCTGAAGTCATCAAGTCAGTCTGCTTTAAGTTTGATTCTGAAGTTATCAAGTCAGTCTGCTTTAAATTTGATTATAAAGTAATCAAGTCAGTCTGCTTTAAGTTTGATTTTGAAGTTATCAATTCAGTCTGCTTTAAGTTCAATTTTAAAGTAATCAAATCAGTCTGCATTAAGTTTAATTCTGAAGTTATCAAGTAAGTCTGGATTAAGTTTAATTCTGAAGTTATCAAGTAAGTCTGCTTTATGTTTGATTCTGAAGTTATGAAGTAAGTCAGCTTTAAGTTTGATTCTGAAGTTATCAAGTCAGTCTGCTTTAAGTTTGATTCTGAAGTTATCAAGTCAGTCTGCTTTAAATTTGATTCTAAAGTAATCAAGTCAGTCTGCTTTAAATTTGATTCTGAAGTTATCAAGTCAGTCTGCTTTAAGTTTGATTTTGAAGTTATCCAGTCAGTCTGCTTTAAGTTTAATTCGAAAGTTATCAAGTCAGTCGGCTTTAAGTTTGATTCTGAATTAATCAAGTCAGTCTGCTTTAGGTTTGATTCTGAAGTTATCAAATCGGTCTGCTTTAAGTTTGATTCTGAAGTTATCAATTCAGTCTGCTTTAAGTTTGATTCTGCAGGTACCAAGTCAGTCTGCTTTAACTTCAATTTTAAAGTAATCAAATCAGTCAGCTTTAAGTTTGATTCTGAAGTTATCAAGTCAGTCTGCTTTAAGTTTGATTTTGAAGTTATCAAGTCAGTGTGCTTTGAGTTTGATTCTGAAGTTATCAAGTCAGTCTGCTATAAGTTATATTCTAAAGTTATTAAGACAGTCTGCTTTAAGTTTGATTTTGAAGTTATCGAATCGGTCTGCTTTAAGTTTGATTCTGAAGTTATCAAGTCAGTCTGCTTTAAGTTTGATTCTGAAGTTATCAAGTCAGTCTGCTTTAAGTTTGATTCTGAAGTTATCAAGTCAGTCTGCTTTAAATTTGATTCTAAAGTAATCAAGTCAGTCTGCTTTAAGATTGATTTTGAAGTTATCATGTCAGTCTGCTTTAAGTTTGATTTTGAAGTTATCAGGTCAGTCTGCTTTAAGTTAGATTCTGAAGTTATTAAGACAGTCTGCTTTAAGTTTAATTTTGAAGTTATCAAGTCAGTCTGCTTTAAGTTTGATTCTGAAGTTATTAAGACAGTCTGCTTTAAGTTTAATTTTGAAGTTATCAAGTCAGTCTGCTTTAAGTTTGATTTAGAAGTTATCAAGTCAGTCTGCTTTAAGTTCAATTTTAAAGTAATCAAATCAGTCTGCTTGAAGTTTGATTCTGAAGTTATCAAGTCAGTCAGCTTTAAGTTTGATTTTGAAGTTATCAAGTCAGTCTGCTTTAAGTTTGATTCTGAAATTATCAAATCGGTCTGCTTTAAGTTTGATTCTGAAGTTATCAAGTCAGTCTGCTTTAAGTTTGATTCTGCAGGTACCAAGTCAGTCTGCTTTAAGTTCAATTTTAAAGTAATCAAATCAGTCTGCTTTAAGTTTAATTCTGAAGTTATCAAGTAAGTCCTCTTTATGTTTGATTCTGAAGTTATCAAGTAAGTCAGCTTTAAGTTTGATTCTGAAGTTATCAAGTAAGTCAGCTTTAAGTTTGATTCTGAAGTTATCAAGTCAGTATGCTTTAAGTTTGATTCTGAAGTTATCAAGTAAGTCAGCTTTAAGTTTGATTCTGAAGTTATCAAGTCAGTCTGCTTTAAGTTCAATTTTAAAGTAATCAAATCAGTCTGCATTAAGTTTAATTCTGAAGTTATCAAGTAAGTCTGGATTAAGTTTAATTCTGAAGTTATCAAGTAAGTCTGCTTCATGTTTGATTCTGAAGTTATCAAGTAAGTCAGCTTTAAGTTTGATTCTGAAGTCATCAAGTCAGTCTGCTTTAAGTTTGATTCTGAAGTTATCAAGTCAGTCTGCTTTAAATTTGATTCTAAAGTAATCAAGTCAGTCTGCTTTAAGTTTGATTTTGAAGTTATCAATTCAGTCTGCTTTAAGTTCAATTTTAAAGTAATCAAATCAGTCTGCATTAAGTTTAATTCTGAAGTTATCAAGTAAGTCTGGATTAAGTTTAATTCTGAAGTTATCAAGTAAGTCTGCTTTATGTTTGATTCTGAAGTTATGAAGTAAGTCAGCTTTAAGTTTGATTCTGAAGTTATAAAGTCAGTCTGCTTTAAGTTTGATTCTGAAGTTATCAAGTCAGTCTGCTTTAAATTTGATTCTAAAGTAATCAAGTCAGTCTGCTTTAAATTTGATTCTGAAGTTATCAAGTCAGTCTGCTTTAAGTATGATTCTGAAGTTATCAAGTAAGTCTGCTTTAGGTTTGATTTTGAAGTAATTAAGTCAGTCTGCTTTAGGTTTGATTCTGAAGCTATCAAGTCAGTCCACTAAGTTTGATTCTAAAGTTATCAAGTCAGTCTGCTTTAAGTTTGATTCTGAAGTTATCAAATCGGTCTGCTTTAAGTTTGATTCTGAAGTTATCAAGTCAGTCTGCTTTAAATTTGATTCTAAAGTAATCAAGTCAGTCTGCTTTAAGTTTGATTTTGAAGTTATCAATTCAGTCTGCTTTAAGTTTGATTTTGAAGTTATCAAGTCAGTGTGCTTTGAGTTTGATTCTGAAGTTATCAAGTCAGTCTGCTATAAGTTATATTCTAAAGTTATTAAGGCAGTCTGCTTTAAGTTTGATTTTGAAGTTATCGAATCGGTCTGCTTTAAGTTTGATTCTGAAGTTATCAAGTCAGTCTGCTTTAAGTTTGATTCTGAAGTTATCAAGTCAGTCTGCTTTAAATTTGATTCTAAAGTAATCAAGTCAGTCTGCTTTAAGATTGATTTTGAAGTTATCATGTCAGTCTGCTTTAAGTTTGATTTTGAAGTTAGCAGGTCAGTCTGCTTTAAGTTAGATTCTGAAGTTATTAAGACAGTCTGCTTTAAGTTTAATTTTGAAGTTATCAAGTCAGTCTGCTTTAAGTTTGATTCTGAAGTTATTAAGACAGTCTGCTTTAAGTTTAATTTTGAAGTTATCAAGTCAGTCTGCTTTAAGTTTGATTTAGAAGTTATCAAATCAGTCTGCTTTAAGTTCAATTTTAAAGTAATCAAATCAGTCTGCTTGAAGTTTGATTCTGAAGTTATCAAGTCAGTCAGCTTTAAGTTTGATTTTGAAGTTATCAAGTCAGTCTGCTTTAAGTTTGATTCTGAAATTATCAAATCTGTCTGCTTTAAGTTTGATTCTGAAGTTATCAAGTCAGTCTGCTTTAAGTTTGATTCTGCAGGTACCAAGTCAGTCTGCTTTAAGTTCAATTTTAAATTAATCATATCAGTCTGCTTTAAGTTTAATTCTGAAGTTATCAAGTAAGTCCTCTTTATGTTTGATTCTGAAGTTATCAAGTAAGTCAGCTTTAAGTTTGATTCTGAAGTTATCAAGTAAGTCAGCTTTAAGTTTGATTCTGAAGTTATCAAGTCAGTATGCTTTAAGTTTGATTCTGAAGTTATCAAGTAAGTCAGCTTTAAGTTTGATTCTGAAGTTATCAAGTCAGTCTGCTTTGAGTTCAATTTTAAAGTAATCAAATCAGTCTGCATTAAGTTTAATTCTGAAGTTATCAAGTAAGTCTGGATTAAGTTTAATTCTGAAGTTATCAAGTAAGTCTGCTTTATGTTTGATTCTGAAGTTATCAAGTAAGTCAGCTTTAAGTTTGATTCTGAAGTCATCAAGTCAGTCTGCTTTAAGTTTGATTCTGAAGTTATCAAGTCAGTCTGCTTTAAATTTGATTCTAAAGTAATCAAGTCAGTCTGCTTTAAGTTTGATTTTGAAGTTATCAATTCAGTCTGCTTTAAGTTCAATTTTAAAGTAATCAAATCAGTCTGCATTAAGTTTAATTCTGAAGTTATCAAGTAAGTCTGGATTAAGTTTAATTCTGAAGTTATCAAGTAAGTCTGCTTTATGTTTGATTCTGAAGTTATGAAGTAAGTCAGCTTTAAGTTTGATTCTGAAGTTATCAAGTCAGTCTGCTTTAAGTTTGATTCTGAAGTTATCAAGTCAGTCTGCTTTAAATTTGATTCTAAAGTAATCAAGTCAGTCTGCTTTAAATTTGATTCTGAAGTTATCAAGTCAGTCTGCTTTAAGTTTGATTTTGAAGTTATCCAGTCAGTCTGCTTTAAGTTTAATTCGAAAGTTATCAAGTCAGTCGGCTTTAAGTTTGATTCTGAATTAATCAAGTCAGTCTGCTTTAGGTTTGATTCTGAAGTTATCAAATCGGTCTGCTTTAAGTTTGATTCTGAAGTTATCAATTCAGTCTGCTTTAAGTTTGATTCTGCAGGTACCAAGTCAGTCTGCTTTAACTTCAATTTTAAAGTAATCAAATCAGTCAGCTTTAAGTTTGATTCTGAAGTTATCAAGTCAGTCTGCTTTAAGTTTGATTTTGAAGTTATCAAGTCAGTGTGCTTTGAGTTTGATTCTGAAGTTATCAAGTCAGTCTGCTATAAGTTATATTCTAAAGTTATTAAGACAGTCTGCTTTAAGTTTGATTTTGAAGTTATCGAATCGGTCTGCTTTAAGTTTGATTCTGAAGTTATCAAGTCAGTCTGCTTTAAGTTTGATTCTGAAGTTATCAAGTCAGTCTGCTTTAAGTTTGATTCTGAAGTTATCAAGTCAGTCTGCTTTAAATTTGATTCTAAAGTAATCAAGTCAGTCTGCTTTAAGATTGATTTTGAAGTTATCATGTCAGTCTGCTTTAAGTTTGATTTTGAAGTTATCAGGTCAGTCTGCTTTAAGTTAGATTCTGAAGTTATTAAGACAGTCTGCTTTAAGTTTAATTTTGAAGTTATCAAGTCAGTCTGCTTTAAGTTTGATTCTGAAGTTATTAAGACAGTCTGCTTTAAGTTTAATTTTGAAGTTATCAAGTCAGTCTGCTTTAAGTTTGATTTAGAAGTTATCAAGTCAGTCTGCTTTAAGTTCAATTTTAAAGTAATCAAATCAGTCTGCTTGAAGTTTGATTCTGAAGTTATCAAGTCAGTCTGCTTTAAGTTTGATTCTGAAATTATCAAATCGGTCTGCTTTAAGTTTGATTCTGAAGTTATCAAGTCAGTCTGCTTTAAGTTTGATTTTGCAGGTACCAAGTCAGTCTGCTTTAAGTTCAATTTTAAAGTAATCAAATCAGTCTGCTTTAAGTTTAATTCTGAAGTTATCAAGTAAGTCCTCTTTATGTTTGATTCTGAAGTTATCAAGTAAGTCAGCTTTAAGTTTGATTCTGAAGTTATCAAGTAAGTCAGCTTTAAGTTTGATTCTGAAGTTATCAAGTCAGTATGCTTTAAGTTTGATTCTGAAGTTATCAAGTAAGTCAGCTTTAAGTTTGATTCTGAAGTTGTCAAGTCAGTCTGCTTTAAGTTCAATTTTAAAGTAATCAAATCAGTCTGCATTAAGTTTAATTCTGAAGTTATCAAGTAAGTCTGGATTAAGTTTAATTCTGAAGTTATCAAGTAAGTCTGCTTCATGTTTGATTCTGAAGTTATCAAGTAAGTCAGCTTTAAGTTTGATTCTGAAGTCATCAAGTCAGTCTGCTTTAAGTTTGATTCTGAAGTTATCAAGTCAGTCTGCTTTAAATTTGATTCTAAAGTAATCAAGTCAGTCTGCTTTAAGTTTGATTTTGAAGTTATCAATTCAGTCTGCTTTAAGTTCAATTTTAAAGTAATCAAATCAGTCTGCATTAAGTTTAATTCTGAAGTTATCAAGTAAGTCTGGATTAAGTTTAATTCTGAAGTTATCAAGTAAGTCTGCTTTATGTTTGATTCTGAAGTTATGAAGTAAGTCAGCTTTAAGTTTGATTCTGAAGTTATCAAGTCAGTCTGCTTTAAGTTTGATTCTGAAGTTATCAAGTCAGTCTGATTTAAATTTGATTCTAAAGTAATCAAGTCAGTCTGCTTTAAATTTGATTCTGAAGTTATCAAGTCAGTCTGCTTTAAGTTTGATTTTGAAGTTATCCAGTCAGTCTGCTTTAAGTTTAATTCGAAAGTTATCAAGTCAGTCGGCTTTAAGTTTCATTCTGAGTTAATCAAGTCAGTCTGCTTTAGGTTTGATTCTGAAGTTATCAAATCGGTCTGCTTTAAGTTTGATTCTGAAGTTATCAATTCAGTCTGCTTTAAGTTTGATTCTGCAGGTACCAAGTCAGTCTGCTTTAACTTCAATTTTAAAGTAATCAAATCAGTCAGCTTTAAGTTTGATTCTGAAGTTATCAAGTCAGTCTGCTTTAAGTTTGATTTTGAAGTTATCAAGTCAGTGTGCTTTGAGTTTGATTCTGAAGTTATCAAGTCAGTCTGCTATAAGTTATATTCTAAAGTTATTAAGACAGTCTGCTTTAAGTTTGATTTTGAAGTTATCGAATCGGTCTGCTTTAAGTTTGATTCTGAAGTTATCAAGTCAGTCTGCTTTAAGTTTGATTCTGAAGTTATCAAGTCAGTCTGCTTTAAATTTGATTCTAAAGTAATCAAGTCAGTCTGCTTTAAGATTGATTTTGAAGTTATCATGTCAGTCTGCTTTAAGTTAGATTTTGAAGTTATCAGGTCAGTCTGCTTTAAGTTAGATTCTGAAGTTATTAAGACAGTCTGCTTTAAGTTTAATTTTGAAGTTATCAAGTCAGTCTGCTTTAAGTTTGATTTAGAAGTTATCAAGTCAGTCTGCTTTAAGTTCAATTTTAAAGTAATCAAATCAGTCTGCTTGAAGTTTGATTCTGAAGTTATCAAGTCAGTCAGCTTTAAGTTTGATTTTGAAGTTATCAAGTCAGTCTGCTTTAAGTTTGATTCTGAAATTATCAAATCGGTCTGCTTTAAGTTTGATTCTGAAGTTATCAAGTCAGTCTGCTTTAAGTTTGATTCTGAAGTTATCAAGTCAGTCTGCTTTAAATTTGATTCTAAAGTAATCAAGTCAGTCTGCTTTAAGTTTGATTTTGAAGTTATTAAGTCAGTATGCTTTGAGTTTGATTCTGAAGTTATCAAGTCAGTCTGCTTTAAGTTTGATTCTGCAGGTACCAAGTCAGTCTGCTTTAAGTTTAATTCTGAAGTTATCAAGTCAGTCTGCTTTAAATTTGATTCTAAAGTAATCAAGTCAGTCTGCTTTAAGTTTGATTTTGAAGTTATTAAGTCAGTCTGCTTTAAGTTTGATTCTGAAGTTATCAAGTCAGTCTGCTTTAAGTTTGATTCTGCAGGTACCAAGTCAGTCTGCTTTAAGTTCAATTTTAAAGTAATCAAATCAGTCTGCTTTAAGTTTAATTCTGAAGTTATCAAGTAAGTCCTCTTTATGTTTGATTCTGAAGTTATCAAGTAAGTCAGTTTTAAGTTTGATTCTGAAGTTATCAAGTAAGTCAGCTTTAAGTTTGATTCTGAAGTTATCAAGTCAGTATGCTTTAAGTTTGATTCTGAAGTTATCAAGTAAGTCAGCTTTAAGTTTGATTCTGAAGTTATCAAGTCAGTCTGCTTTAAGTTTGATTTTGAAGTTATCAAGTCAGTCTGCTTTAAGTTTGATTCTGAAATTATCAAATCGGTCTGCTTTAAGTTTGATTCTGAAGTTATCAAGTCAGTCTGCTTTAAGTTTGATTCTGCAGGTACCAAGTCAGTCTGCTTTAAGTTCAATTTTAAAGTAATCAAATCAGTCTGCTTGAAGTTTGATTCTGAAGTTATCAAGTCAGTCAGCTTTAAGTTTGATTTTGAAGTTATCAAGTCAGTCTGCTTTAAGTTTGATTCTGAAATTATCAAATCGGTCTGCTTTAAGTTTGATTCTGAAGTTATCAAGTCAGTCTGCTTTAAGTTTGATTCTGCAGGTACCAAGTCAGTCTGCTTTAAGTTCAATTTTAAAGTAATCAAATCAGTCTGCTTTAAGTTTAATTCTGAAGTTATCAAGTAAGTCCTCTTTATGTTTGATTCTGAAGTTATCAAGTAAGTCAGCTTTAAGTTTGATTCTGAAGTTATCAAGTAAGTCAGCTTTAAGTTTGATTCTGAAGTTATCAAGTCAGTATGCTTTAAGTTTGATTCTGAAGTTATCAAGTAAGTCAGCTTTAAGTTTGATTCTGAAGTTATCAAGTCAGTCTGCTTTAAGTTCAATTTTAAAGTAATCAAATCAGTCTGCATTAAGTTTAATTCTGAAGTTATCAAGTAAGTCTGGATTAAGTTTAATTCTGAAGTTATCAAGTAAGTCTGCTTTATGTTTGATTCTGAAGTTATCAAGTAAGTCAGCTTTAAGTTTGATTCTGAAGTCATCAAGTCAGTCTGCTTTAAGTTTGATTCTGAAGTTATCAAGTCAGTCTGCTTTAAATTTGATTCTAAAGTAATCAAGTCAGTCTGCTTTAAGTTTGATTTTGAAGTCATCAATTCAGTCTGCTTTAAGTTCAATTTTAAAGTAATCAAATCAGTCTGCATTAAGTTTAATTCTGAAGTTATCAAGTAAGTCTGGATTAAGTTTAATTCTGAAGTTATCAAGTAAGTCTGCTTTATGTTTGATTCTGAAGTTATGAAGTAAGTCAGCTTTAAGTTTGATTCTGAAGTTATCAAGTCAGTCTGCTTTAAGTTTGATTCTGAAGTTATCAAGTCAGTCTGCTTTAAATTTGATTCTAAAGTAATCAAGTCAGTCTGCTTTAAATTTGATTCTGAAGTTATCAAGTCAGTCTGCTTTAAGTTTGATTTTGAAGTTATCCAGTCAGTCTGCTTTAAGTTTAATTCGAAAGTTATCAAGTCAGTCGGCTTTAAGTTTGATTCTGAATTAATCAAGTCAGTCTGCTTTAGGTTTGATTCTGAAGTTATCAAATCGGTCTGCTTTAAGTTTGATTCTGAAGTTATCAATTCAGTCTGCTTTAAGTTCAATTTTAAAGTAATCAAATCAGTCTGCATTAAGTTTAATTCTGAAGTTATCAAGTAAGTCTGGATTAAGTTTAATTCTGAAGTTATCAAGTAAGTCTGCTTTATGTTTGATTCTGAAGTTATGAAGTAAGTCAGCTTTAAGTTTGATTCTGAAGTTATCAAGTCAGTCTGCTTTAAGTTTGATTCTGAAGTTATCAAGTCAGTCTGCTTTAAATTTGATTCTAAAGTAATCAAGTCAGTCTGCTTTAAATTTGATTCTGAAGTTATCAAGTCAGTCTGCTTTAAGTTTGATTTTGAAGTTATCCAGTCAGTCTGCTTTAAGTTTAATTCGAAAGTTATCAAGTCAGTCGGCTTTAAGTTTGATTCTGAATTAATCAAGTCAGTCTGCTTTAGGTTTGATTCTGAAGTTATCAAATCGGTCTGCTTTAAGTTTGATTCTGAAGTTATCAATTCAGTCTGCTTTAAGTTTGATTCTGCAGGTACCAAGTCAGTCTGCTTTAACTTCAATTTTAAAGTAATCAAATCAGTCAGCTTTAAGTTTGATTCTGAAGTTATCAAGTCAGTCTGCTTTAAGTTTGATTTTGAAGTTATCAAGTCAGTGTGCTTTGAGTTTGATTCTGAAGTTATCAAGTCAGTCTGCCCTAAGTTATATTCTAAAGTTATTAAGACAGTCTGCTTTAAGTTTGATTTTGAAGTTATCGAATCGGTCTGCTTTAAGTTTGATTCTGAAGTTATCAAGTCAGTCTGCTTTAAGTTTGATTCTGAAGTTATCAAGTCAGTCTGCTTTAAATTTGATTCTAAAGTAATCAAGTCAGTCTGCTTTAAGATTGATTTTGAAGTTATCATGTCAGTCTGCTTTAAGTTAGATTTTGAAGTTATCAGGTCAGTCTGCTTTAAGTTAGATTCTGAAGTTATTAAGACAGTCTGCTTTAAGTTTAATTTTGAAGTTATCAAGTCAGTCTGCTTTAAGTTTGATTTAGAAGTTATCAAGTCAGTCTGCTTTAAGTTCAATTTTAAAGTAATCAAATCAGTCTGCTTGAAGTTTGATTCTGAAGTTATCAAGTCAGTCAGCTTTAAGTTTGATTTTGAAGTTATCAAGTTAGTCTGCTTTAAGTTTGATTCTGAAATTATCAAATCGGTCTGCTTTAAGTTTGATTCTGAAGTTATCAAGTCAGTCTGCTTTAAGTTTGATTCTGAAGTTATCAAGTCAGTCTGCTTTAAATTTGATTCTAAAGTAATCAAGTCAGTCTGCTTTAAGTTTGATTTTGAAGTTATTAAGTCAGTATGCTTTGAGTTTGATTCTGAAGTTATCAAGTCAGTCTGCTTTAAGTTTGATTCTGCAGGTACCAAGTCAGTCTGCTTTAAGTTTGATTTTGAAGTTATCCAGTCAGTCTGCTTTAAGTTTAATTCGAAAGTTATCAAGTCAGTCGGCTTTAAGTTTGATTCTGAATTAATCAAGTCAGTCTGCTTTAGGTTTGATTCTGAAGTTATCAAATCGGTCTGCTTTAAGTTTGATTCTGAAGTTATCAATTCAGTCTGCTTTAAGTTTGATTCTGCAGGTACCAAGTCAGTCTGCTTTAACTTCAATTTTAAAGTAATCAAATCAGTCAGCTTTAAGTTTGATTCTGAAGTTATCAAGTCAGTCTGCTTTAAGTTTGATTTTGAAGTTATCAAGTCAGTGTGCTTTGAGTTTGATTCTGAAGTTATCAAGTCAGTCTGCTATAAGTTATATTCTAAAGTTATTAAGACAGTCTGCTTTAAGTTTGATTTTGAAGTTATCGAATCGGTCTGCTTTAAGTTTGATTCTGAAGTTATCAAGTCAGTCTGCTTTAAGTTTGATTCTGAAGTTATCAAGTCAGTCTGCTTTAAATTTGATTCTAAAGTAATCAAGTCAGTCTGCTTTAAGATTGATTTTGAAGTTATCATGTCAGTCTGCTTTAAGTTAGATTTTGAAGTTATCAGGTCAGTCTGCTTTAAGTTAGATTCTGAAGTTATTAAGACAGTCTGCTTTAAGTTTAATTTTGAAGTTATCAAGTCAGTCTGCTTTAAGTTTGATTTAGAAGTTATCAAGTCAGTCTGCTTTAAGTTCAATTTTAAAGTAATCAAATCAGTCTGCTTGAAGTTTGATTCTGAAGTTATCAAGTCAGTCAGCTTTAAGTTTGATTTTGAAGTTATCAAGTCAGTCTGCTTTAAGTTTGATTCTGAAATTATCAAATCGGTCTGCTTTAAGTTTGATTCTGAAGTTATCAAGTCAGTCTGCTTTAAGTTTGATTCTGAAGTTATCAAGTCAGTCTGCTTTAAATTTGATTCTAAAGTAATCAAGTCAGTCTGCTTTAAGTTTGATTTTGAAGTTATTAAGTCAGTATGCTTTGAGTTTGATTCTGAAGTTATCAAGTCAGTCTGCTTTAAGTTTGATTCTGCAGGTACCAAGTCAGTCTGCTTTAAGTTTAATTCTGAAGTTATCAAGTCAGTCTGCTTTAAATTTGATTCTAAAGTAATCAAGTCAGTCTGCTTTAAGTTTGATTTTGAAGTTATTAAGTCAGTCTGCTTTAAGTTTGATTCTGAAGTTATCAAGTCAGTCTGCTTTAAGTTTGATTCTGCAGGTACCAAGTCAGTCTGCTTTAAGTTCAATTTTAAAGTAATCAAATCAGTCTGCTTTAAGTTTAATTCTGAAGTTATCAAGTAAGTCCTCTTTATGTTTGATTCTGAAGTTATCAAGTAAGTCAGTTTTAAGTTTGATTCTGAA
Organism: Echiichthys vipera; assembly: GCF_963691815.1. Classification (NCBI taxonomy): domain Eukaryota; kingdom Metazoa; phylum Chordata; class Actinopteri; order Perciformes; family Trachinidae; genus Echiichthys; species Echiichthys vipera. Next base: position 2,434,946 of record NC_139825.1, on the reverse strand, counting down.
GTTATCAAGTAAGTCAGCTTTAAGTTTGATTCTGAAGTTATCAAGTCAGTATGCTTTAAGTTTGATTCTGAAGTTATCAAGTAAGTCAGCTTTAAGTTTGATTCTGAAGTTATCAAGTCAGTCTGCTTTAAGTTCAATTTTAAAGTAATCAAATCAGTCTGCATTAAGTTTAATTCTGAAGTTAGCAAGTAAGTCTGGATTAAGTTTAATTCTGAAGTTATCAAGTAAGTCTGCTTTATGTTTGATTCTGAAGTTATCAAGTAAGTCAGCTTTAAGTTTGATTCTGAAGTTATCAAGTCAGTCTGCTTTAAGTTTGATTCTGAAGTTATCAAGTCAGTCTGCTTTAAATTTGATTCTGAATTAATCAAGTCAGTCTGCTTTAGGTTTGATTCTGAAGTTATCAAATCGGTCTGATTTAAGTTTGATTCTGAAGTTATCAATTCAGTCTGCTTTAAGTTTGATTCTGCAGGTACCAAGTCAGTCTGCTTTAACTTCAATTTTAAAGTAATCAAATCAGTCTGCTTTAAGTTTAATTCTTAAGCTATAAAGTAAGTCTGCTTTAAGTTTGATTCTGAAGTTATCAAATCGGTCTGCTTAAAGTTTGATTTAGAAGTTATCAAGTCAGTCTGCTTTAAGTTTGATTCTGAAGTTATCAATTCAGTCTGCTTTAAGTTTGATTCTGCAGGTACCAAGTCAGTCTGCTTTAACTTCAATTTTAAAGTAATCAAATCAGTCTGCTTTAAGTTTAATTCTTAAGCTATAAAGTAAGTCTGCTTTAAGTTTGATTCTGAAGTTATCAAATCAGTCTGCTTAAAGTTTGATTTAGAAGTTATCAAGTCAGTCTGCTTTAAGTATGATTCTGAAGTTATCAAGTAAGTCTGCTTTAGGTTTGATTTTGAAGTAATTAAGTCAGTCTGCTTTAGGTTTGATTCTGAAGCTATCAAGTCAGTCCACTAAGTTTGATTCTAAAGTTATCAAGTCAGTCTGCTTTAAGTTTGATTCTGAAGTTATCAAATCGGTCTGCTTTAAGTTTGATTCTGAAGTTATCAAGTCAGTCTGCTTTAAGTTTGATTCTGAAGTTATCAAATCGGTCTGCTTTAAGTTTGATTCTGAAGTTATCAAGTCAGTCTGCTTTAAATTTGATTCTAAAGTAATCAAGTCAGTCTGCTTTAAGTTTGATTTTGAAGTTATCAATTCAGTCTGCTTTAAGTTTGATTTTGAAGTTATCAAGTCAGTGTGCTTTGAGTTTGATTCTGAAGTTATCAAGTCAGTCTGCTATAAGTTATATTCTAAAGTTATTAAGGCAGTCTGCTTTAAGTTTGATTTTGAAGTTATCGAATCGGTCTGCTTTAAGTTTGATTCTGAAGTTATCAAGTCAGTCTGCTTTAAGTTTGATTCTGAAGTTATCAAGTCAGTCTGCTTTAAATTTGATTCTAAAGTAATCAAGTCAGTCTGCTTTAAGATTGATTTTGAAGTTATCATGTCAGTCTGCTTTAAGTTTGATTTTGAAGTTAGCAGGTCAGTCTGCTTTAAGTTAGATTCTGAAGTTATTAAGACAGTCTGCTTTAAGTTTAATTTTGAAGTTATCAAGTCAGTCTGCTTTAAGTTTGATTCTGAAGTTATTAAGACAGTCTGCTTTAAGTTTAATTTTGAAGTTATCAAGTCAGTCTGCTTTAAGTTTGATTTAGAAGTTATCAAGTCAGTCTGCTTTAAGTTCAATTTTAAAGTAATCAAATCAGTCTGCTTGAAGTTTGATTCTGAAGTTATCAAGTCAGTCTGCTTTAAGTTTGATTCTGCAGGTACCAAGTCAGTCTGCTTTAAGTTCAATTTTAAAGTAATCAAATCAGTCTGCTTTAAGTTTAATTCTGAAGTTATCAAGTAAGTCCTCTTTATGTTTGATTCTGAAGTTATCAAGTAAGTCAACTTTAAGTTTGATTCTGAAGTTATCAAGTAAGTCAGCTTTAAGTTTGATTCTGAAGTTATCAAGTCAGTATGCTTTAAGTTTGATTCTGAAGTTATCAAGTAAGTCAGCTTTAAGTTTGATTCTGAAGTTATCAAGTCAGTCTGCTTTAAGTTCAATTTTAAAGTAATCAAATCAGTCTGCATTAAGTTTAATTCTGAAGTTATCAAGTAAGTCTGGATTAAGTTTAATTCTGAAGTTATCAAGTAAGTCTGCTTTATGTTTGATTCTGAAGTTATCAAGTAAGTCAGCTTTAAGTTTGATTCTGAAGTCATCAAGTCAGTCTGCTTTAAGTTTGATTCTGAAGTTATCAAGTCAGTCTGCTTTAAATTTGATTCTAAAGTAATCAAGTCAGTCTGCTTTAAGTTTGATTTTGAAGTTATCAATTCAGTCTGCTTTAAGTTCAATTTTAAAGTAATCAAATCAGTCTGCATTAAGTTTAATTCTGAAGTTATCAAGTAAGTCTGGATTAAGTTTAATTCTGAAGTTATCAAGTAAGTCTGCTTTATGTTTGATTCTGAAGTTATGAAGTAAGTCAGCTTTAAGTTTGATTCTGAAGTTATCAAGTCAGTCTGCTTTAAGTTTGATTCTGAAGTTATCAAGTCAGTCTGCTTTAAATTTGATTCTAAAGTAATCAAGTCAGTCTGCTTTAAATTTGATTCTGAAGTTATCAAGTCAGTCTGCTTTAAGTTTGATTTTGAAGTTATCCAGTCAGTCTGCTTTAAGTTTAATTCGAAAGTTATCAAGTCAGTCGGCTTTAAGTTTGATTCTGAATTAATCAAGTCAGTCTGCTTTAGGTTTGATTCTGAAGTTATCAAATCGGTCTGCTTTAAGTTTGATTCTGAAGTTATCAATTCAGTCTGCTTTAAGTTTGATTCTGCAGGTACCAAGTCAGTCTGCTTTAACTTCAATTTTAAAGTAATCAAATCAGTCAGCTTTAAGTTTGATTCTGAAGTGATCAAGTCAGTCTGCTTTAAGTTTGATTTTGAAGTTATCAAGTCAGTGTGCTTTGAGTTTGATTCTGAAGTTATCAAGTCAGTCTGCTATAAGTTATATTCTAAAGTTATTAAGACAGTCTGCTTTAAGTTTGATTTTGAAGTTATCAAATCGGTCTGCTTTAAGTTTGATTCTGAAGTTATCAAGTCAGTCTGCTTTAAGTTTGATTCTGAAGTTATCAAGTCAGTCTGCTTTAAGTTTGATTCTGAAGTTATCAAGTCAGTCTGCTTTAAATTTGATTCTAAAGTAATCAAGTCAGTCTGCTTTAAGATTGATTTTGAAGTTATCATGTCAGTCTGCTTTAAGTTTGATTTTGAAGTTATCAGGTCAGTCTGCTTTAAGTTAGATTCTGAAGTTATTAAGACAGTCTGCTTTAGGTTTAATTTTGAAGTTATCAAGTCAGTCTGCTTTAAGTTTGATTCTGAAGTTATTAAGACAGTCTGCTTTAAGTTTAATTTTGAAGTTATCAAGTCAGTCTGCTTTAAGTTTGATTTAGAAGTTATCAAGTCAGTCTGCTTTAAGTTCAATTTTAAAGTAATCAAATCAGTCTGCTTGAAGTTTGATTCTGAAGTTATCAAGTCAGTCAGCTTTAAGTTTGATTTTGAAGTTATCAAGTCAGTCTGCTTTAAGTTTGATTCTGAAATTATCAAATCGGTCTGCTTTAAGTTTGATTCTGAAGTTATCAAGTCAGTCTGCTTTAAGTTTGATTCTGCAGGTACCAAGTCAGTCTGCTTTAAGTTCAATTTTAAAGTAATCAAATCAGTCTGCTTTAAGTTTAATTCTGAAGTTATCAAGTAAGTCCTCTTTATGTTTGATTCTGAAGTTATCAAGTAAGTCAGCTTTAAGTTTGATTCTGAAGTTATCAAGTAAGTCAGCTTTAAGTTTGATTCTGAAGTTATCAAGTCAGTATGCTTTAAGTTTGATTCTGAAGTTATCAAGTAAGTCAGCTTTAAGTTTGATTCTGAAGTTATCAAGTCAGTCTGCTTTAAGTTCAATTTTAAAGTAATCAAATCAGTCTGCATTAAGTTTAATTCTGAAGTTATCAAGTAAGTCTGGATTAAGTTTAATTCTGAAGTTATCAAGTAAGTCTGCTTTATGTTTGATTCTGAAGTTATCAAGTAAGTCAGCTTTAAGTTTGATTCTGAAGTCATCAAGTCAGTCTGCTTTAAGTTTGATTCTGAAGTTATCAAGTCAGTCTGCTTTAAATTTGATTCTAAAGTAATCAAGTCAGTCTGCTTTAAGTTTGATTTTGAAGTTATCAATTCAGTCTGCTTTAAGTTCAATTTTAAAGTAATCAAATCAGTCTGCATTAAGTTTAATTCTGAAGTTATCAAGTAAGTCTGGATTAAGTTTAATTCTGAAGTTATCAAGTGAGTCTGCTTTATGTTTGATTCTGAAGTTATGAAGTAAGTCAGCTTTAAGTTTGATTCTGAAGTTATCAAGTCAGTCTGCTTTAAGTTTGATTCTGAAGTTATCAAGTCAGTCTGCTTTAAATTTGATTCTAAAGTAATCAAGTCAGTCTGCTTTAAATTTGATTCTGAAGTTATCAAGTCAGTCTGCTTTAAATTTGATTCTGAATTAATCAAGTCAGTCTGCTTTAGGTTTGATTCTGAAGTTATCAAATCGGTCTGATTTAAGTTTGATTCTGAAGTTATCAATTCAGTCTGCTTTAAGTTTGATTCTGCAGGTACCAAGTCAGTCTGCTTTAACTTCAATTTTAAAGTAATCAAATCAGTCTGCTTTAAGTTTAATTCTTAAGCTATAAAGTAAGTCTGCTTTAAGTTTGATTCTGAAGTTATCAAATCAGTCTGCTTAAAGTTTGATTTAGAAGTTATCAAGTCAGTCTGCTTTAAGTTTGATTCTGAAGTTATCAATTCAGTCTGCTTTAAGTTTGATTCTGCAGGTACCAAGTCAGTCTGCTTTAACTTCAATTTTAAAGTAATCAAATCAGTCTGCTTTAAGTTTAATTCTTAAGCTATAAAGTAAGTCTGCTTTAAGTTTGATTCTGATGTTATCAAATCAGTCTGCTTAAAGTTTGATTTAGAAGTTATCAAGTCAGTCTGCTTTAAGTATGATTCTGAAGTTATCAAGTAAGTCTGCTTTAGGTTTGATTTTGAAGTAATTAAGTCAGTCTGCTTTAGGTTTGATTCTGAAGCTATCAAGTCAGTCCACTAAGTTTGATTCTAAAGTTATCAAGTCAGTCTGCTTTAAGTTTGATTCTGAAGTTATCAAATCGGTCTGCTTTAAGTTTGATTCTGAAGTTATCAAGTCAGTCTGCTTTAAGTTTGATTCTGAAGTTATCAAATCGGTCTGCTTTAAGTTTGATTCTGAAGTTATCAAGTCAGTCTGCTTTAAATTTGATTCTAAAGTAATCAAGTCAGTCTGCTTTAAGTTTGATTTTGAAGTTATCAATTCAGTCTGCTTTAAGTTTGATTTTGAAGTTATCAAGTCAGTGTGCTTTGAGTTTGATTCTGAAGTTATCAAGTCAGTCTGCTATAAGTTATATTCTAAAGTTATTAAGGCAGTCTGCTTTAAGTTTGATTTTGAAGTTATCGAATCGGTCTGCTTTAAGTTTGATTCTGAAGTTATCAAGTCAGTCTGCTTTAAGTTTGATTCTGAAGTTATCAAGTCAGTCTGCTTTAAATTTGATTCTAAAGTAATCAAGTCAGTCTGCTTTAAGATTGATTTTGAAGTTATCATGTCAGTCTGCTTTAAGTTTGATTTTGAAGTTAGCAGGTCAGTCTGCTTTAAGTTAGATTCTGAAGTTATTAAGACAGTCTGCTTTAAGTTTAATTTTGAAGTTATCAAGTCAGTCTGCTTTAAGTTTGATTCTGAAGTTATTAAGACAGTCTGCTTTAAGTTTAATTTTGAAGTTATCAAGTCAGTCTGCTTTAAGTTTGATTTAGAAGTTATCAAGTCAGTCTGCTTTAAGTTCAATTTTAAAGTAATCAAATCAGTCTGCTTGAAGTTTGATTCTGAAGTTATCAAGTCAGTCAGCTTTAAGTTTGATTTTGAAGTTATAAAGTCAGTCTGCTTTAAGTTTGATTCTGAAATTATCAAATCGGTCTGCTTTAAGTTTGATTCTGAAGTTATCAAGTCAGTCTGCTTTAAGTTTGATTCTGCAGGTACCAAGTCAGTCTGCTTTAAGTTCAATTTTAAAGTAATCAAATCAGTCTGCTTTAAGTTTAATTCTGAAGTTATCAAGTAAGTCCTCTTTATGTTTGATTCTGAAGTTATCAAGTAAGTCAACTTTAAGTTTGATTCTGAAGTTATCAAGTAAGTCAGCTTTAAGTTTGATTCTGAAGTTATCAAGTCAGTATGCTTTAAGTTTGATTCTGAAGTTATCAAGTAAGTCAGCTTTAAGTTTGATTCTGAAGTTATCAAGTCAGTCTGCTTTAAGTTCAATTTTAAAGTAATCAAATCAGTCTGCATTAAGTTTAATTCTGAAGTTATCAAGTAAGTCTGGATTAAGTTTAATTCTGAAGTTATCAAGTAAGTCTGCTTTATGTTTGATTCTGAAGTTATCAAGTAAGTCAGCTTTAAGTTTGATTCTGAAGTCATCAAGTCAGTCTGCTTTAAGTTTGATTCTGAAGTTATCAAGTCAGTCTGCTTTAAATTTGATTCTAAAGTAATCAAGTCAGTCTGCTTTAAGTTTGATTTTGAAGTTATCAATTCAGTCTGCTTTAAGTTCAATTTTAAAGTAATCAAATCAGTCTGCATTAAGTTTAATTCTGAAGTTATCAAGTAAGTCTGGATTAAGTTTAATTCTGAAGTTATCAAGTAAGTCTGCTTTATGTTTGATTCTGAAGTTATGAAGTAAGTCAGCTTTAAGTTTGATTCTGAAGTTATCAAGTCAGTCTGCTTTAAGTTTGATTCTGAAGTTATCAAGTCAGTCTGCTTTAAATTTGATTCTAAAGTAATCAAGTCAGTCTGCTTTAAATTTGATTCTGAAGTTATCAAGTCAGTCTGCTTTAAGTTTGATTTTGAAGTTATCCAGTCAGTCTGATTTAAGTTTAATTCGAAAGTTATCAAGTCAGTCGGCTTTAAGTTTGATTCTGAATTAATCAAGTCAGTCTGCTTTAGGTTTGATTCTGAAGTTATCAAATCGGTCTGCTTTAAGTTTGATTCTGAAGTTATCAATTCAGTCTGCTTTAAGTTTGATTCTGCAGGTACCAAGTCAGTCTGCTTTAACTTCAATTTTAAAGTAATCAAATCAGTCAGCTTTAAGTTTGATTCTGAAGTGATCAAGTCAGTCTGCTTTAAGTTTGATTTTGAAGTTATCAAGTCAGTGTGCTTTGAGTTTGATTCTGAAGTTATCAAGTCAGTCGGCTTTAAGTTTGATTCTGAATTAATCAAGTCAGTCTGCTTTAGGTTTGATTCTGAAGTTATCAAATCGGTCTGCTTTAAGTTTGATTCTGAAGTTATCAATTCAGTCTGCTTTAAGTTTGATTCTGCAGGTACCAAGTCAGTCTGCTATAAGTTATATTCTAAAGTTATTAAGACAGTCTGCTTTAAGTTTGATTTTGAAGTTATCGAATCGGTCTGCTTTAAGTTTGATTCTGAAGTTATCAAGTCAGTCTGCTTTAAGTTTGATTCTGAAGTTATCAAGTCAGTCTGCTTTAAGTTTGATTCTGAAGTTATCAAGTCAGTCTGCTTTAAATTTGATTCTAAAGTAATCAAGTCAGTCTGCTTTAAGATTGATTTTGAAGTTATCATGTCAGTCTGCTTTAAGTTTGATTTTGAAGTTATCAGGTCAGTCTGCTTTAAGTTAGATTCTGAAGTTATTAAGACAGTCTGCTTTAAGTTTAATTTTGAAGTTATCAAGTCAGTCTGCTTTAAGTTTGATTCTGAAGTTATTAAGACAGTCTGCTTTAAGTTTAATTTTGAAGTTATCAAGTCAGTCTGCTTTAAGTTTGATTTAGAAGTTATCAAGTCAGTCTGCTTTAAGTTCAATTTTAAAGTAATCAAATCAGTCTGCTTGAAGTTTGATTCTGAAGTTATCAAGTCAGTCAGCTTTAAGTTTGATTTTGAAGTTATCAAGTCAGTCTGCTTTAAGTTTGATTCTGAAATTATCAAATCGGTCTGCTTTAAGTTTGATTCTGAAGTTATCAAGTCAGTCTGCTTTAAGTTTGATTCTGCAGGTACCAAGTCAGTCTGCTTTAAGTTCAATTTTAAAGTAATCAAATCAGTCTGCTTTAAGTTTAATTCTGAAGTTATCAAGTAAGTCCTCTTTATGTTTGATTCTGAAGTTATCAAGTAAGTCAGCTTTAAGTTTGATTCTGAAGTTATCAAGTAAGTCAGCTTTAAGTTTGATTCTGAAGTTATCAAGTCAGTATGCTTTAAGTTTGATTCTGAAGTTATCAAGTAAGTCAGCTTTAAGTTTGATTCTGAAGTTATCAAGTCAGTCTGCTTTAAGTTCAATTTTAAAGTAATCAAATCAGTCTGCATTAAGTTTAATTCTGAAGTTATCAAGTAAGTCTGGATTAAGTTTAATTCTGAAGTTATCAAGTAAGTCTGCTTTATGTTTGATTCTGAAGTTATCAAGTAAGTCAGCTTTAAGTTTGATTCTGAAGTCATCAAGTCAGTCTGCTTTAAGTTTGATTCTGAAGTTATCAAGTCAGTCTGCTTTAAATTTGATTCTAAAGTAATCAAGTCAGTCTGCTTTAAGTTTGATTTTGAAGTTATCAATTCAGTCTGCTTTAAGTTCAATTTTAAAGTAATCAAATCAGTCTGCATTAAGTTTAATTCTGAAGTTATCAAGTAAGTCTGGATTAAGTTTAATTCTGAAGTTATCAAGTAAGTCTGCTTTATGTTTGATTCTGAAGTTATGAAGTAAGTCAGCTTTAAGTTTGATTCTGAAGTTATCAAGTCAGTCTGCTTTAAGTTTGATTCTGAAGTTATCAAGTCAGTCTGCTTTAAATTTGATTCTAAAGTAATCAAGTCAGTCTGCTTTAAATTTGATTCTGAAGTTATCAAGTCAGTCTGCTTTAAGTTTGATTTTGAAGTTATCCAGTCAGTCTGCTTTAAGTTTAATTCGAAAGTTATCAAGTCAGTCGGCTTTAAGTTTGATTCTGAATTAATCAAGTCAGTCTGCTTTAGGTTTGATTCTGAAGTTATCAAATCGGTCTGCTTTAAGTTTGATTCTGAAGTTATCAATTCAGTCTGCTTTAAGTTTGATTCTGCAGGTACCAAGTCAGTCTGCTTTAACTTCAATTTTAAAGTAATCAAATCAGTCAGCTTTAAGTTTGATTCTGAAGTTATCAAGTCAGTCTGCTTTAAGTTTGATTTTGAAGTTATCAAGTCAGTGTGCTTTGAGTTTGATTCTGAAGTTATCAAGTCAGTCTGCTATAAGTTTGATTCTGAAATTATCAAATCGGTCTGCTTTAAGTTTGATTCTGAAATTATCAAATCGGTCTGCTTTAAGTTTGATTCTGAAGTTATCAAGTCAGTCTGCTTTAAGTTTGATTCTGCAGGTACCAAGTCAGTCTGCTTTAAGTTCAATTTTAAAGTAATCAAATCAGTCTGCTTTAAGTTTAATTCTGAAGTTATCAAGTAAGTCCTCTTTATGTTTGATTCTGAAGTTATCAAGTAAGTCAGCTTTAAGTTTGATTCTGAAGTTATCAAGTAAGTCAGCTTTAAGTTTGATTCTGAAGTTATCAAGTCAGTATGCTTTAAGTTTGATTCTGAAGTTATCAAGTAAGTCAGCTTTAAGTTTGATTCTGAAGTTATCAAGTCAGTCTGCTTTAAGTTCAATTTTAAAGTAATCAAATCAGTCTGCATTAAGTTTAATTCTGAAGTTATCAAGTAAGTCTGGATTAAGTTTAATTCTGAAGTTATCAAGTAAGTCTGCTTTATGTTTGATTCTGAAGTTATCAAGTAAGTCAGCTTTAAGTTTGATTCTGAAGTCATCAAGTCAGTCTGCTTTAAGTTTGATTCTGAAGTTATCAAGTCAGTCTGCTTTAAATTTGATTCTAAAGTAATCAAGTCAGTCTGCTTTAAGTTTGATTTTGAAGTTATCAATTCAGTCTGCTTTAAGTTCAATTTTAAAGTAATCAAATCAGTCTGCATTAAGTTTAATTCTGAAGTTATCAAGTAAGTCTGGATTAAGTTTAATTCTGAAGTTATCAAGTAAGTCTGCTTTATGTTTGATTCTGAAGTTATGAAGTAAGTCAGCTTTAAGTTTGATTCTGAAGTTATCAAGTCAGTCTGCTTTAAGTTTGATTCTGAAGTTATCAAGTCAGTCTGCTTTAAATTTGATTCTAAAGTAATCAAGTCAGTCTGCTTTAAATTTGATTCTGAAGTTATCAAGTCAGTCTGCTTTAAGTTTGATTTTGAAGTTATCCAGTCAGTCTGCTTTAAGTTTAATTCGAAAGTTATCAAGTCAGTCGGCTTTAAGTTTGATTCTGAATTAATCAAGTCAGTCTGCTTTAGGTTTGATTCTGAAGTTATCAAATCGGTCTGCTTTAAGTTTGATTCTGAAGTTATCAATTCAGTCTGCTTTAAGTTTGATTCTGCAGGTACCAAGTCAGTCTGCTTTAACTTCAATTTTAAAGTAATCAAATCAGTCAGCTTTAAGTTTGATTCTGAAGTTATCAAGTCAGTCTGCTTTAAGTTTGATTTTGAAGTTATCAAGTCAGTGTGCTTTGAGTTTGATTCTGAAGTTATCAAGTCAGTCTGCTATAAGTTATATTCTAAAGTTATTAAGACAGTCTGCTTTAAGTTTGATTTTGAAGTTATCGAATCGGTCTGCTTTAAGTTTGATTCTGAAGTTATCAAGTCAGTCTGCTTTAAGTTTGATTCTGAAGTTATCAAGTCAGTCTGCTTTAAATTTGATTCTAAAGTAATCAAGTCAGTCTGCTTTAAGATTGATTTTGAAGTTATCATGTCAGTCTGCTTTAAGTTAGATTTTGAAGTTATCAGGTCAGTCTGCTTTAAGTTAGATTCTGAAGTTATTAAGACAGTCTGCTTTAAGTTTAATTTTGAAGTTATCAAGTCAGTCTGCTTTAAGTTTGATTTAGAAGTTATCAAGTCAGTCTGCTTTAAGTTCAATTTTAAAGTAATCAAATCAGTCTGCTTGAAGTTTGATTCTGAAGTTATCAAGTCAGTCAGCTTTAAGTTTGATTTTGAAGTTATCAAGTCAGTCTGCTTTAAGTTTGATTCTGAAATTATCAAATCGGTCTGCTTTAAGTTTGATTCTGAAGTTATCAAGTAAGTCTGGATTAAGTTTAATTCTGAAGTTATCAAGTAAGTCTGCTTTATGTTTGATTCTGAAGTTATCAAGTAAGTCAGCTTTAAGTTTGATTCTGAAGTCATCAAGTCAGTCTGCTTTAAGTTTGATTCTGAAGTTATCAAGTCAGTCTGCTTTAAATTTGATTCTAAAGTAATCAAGTCAGTCTGCTTTAAGTTTGATTTTGAAGTTATCAATTCAGTCTGCTTTAAGTTCAATTTTAAAGTAATCAAATCAGTCTGCATTAAGTTTAATTCTGAAGTTATCAAGTAAGTCTGGATTAAGTTTAATTCTGAAGTTATCAAGTAAGTCTGCTTTATGTTTGATTCTGAAGTTATGAAGTAAGTCAGCTTTAAGTTTGATTCTGAAGTTATCAAGTCAGTCTGCTTTAAGTTTGATTCTGAAGTTATCAAGTCAGTCTGCTTTAAATTTGATTCTAAAGTAATCAAGTCAGTCTGCTTTAAATTTGATTCTGAAGTTATCAAGTCAGTCTGCTTTAAGTTTGATTTTGAAGTTATCCAGTCAGTCTGCTTTAAGTTTAATTCGAAAGTTATCAAGTCAGTCGGCTTTAAGTTTGATTCTGAATTAATCAAGTCAGTCTGCTTTAGGTTTGATTCTGAAGTTATCAAATCGGTCTGCTTTAAGTTTGATTCTGAAGTTATCAATTCAGTCTGCTTTAAGTTTGATTCTGCAGGTACCAAGTCAGTCTGCTTTAACTTCAATTTTAAAGTAATCAAATCAGTCAGCTTTAAGTTTGATTCTGAAGTTATCAAGTCAGTCTGCTTTAAGTTTGATTTTGAAGTTATCAAGTCAGTGTGCTTTGAGTTTGATTCTGAAGTTATCAAGTCAGTCTGCTATAAGTTATATTCTAAAGTTATTAAGACAGTCTGCTTTAAGTTTGATTTTGAAGTTATCGAATCGGTCTGCTTTAAGTTTGATTCTGAAGTTATCAAGTCAGTCTGCTTTAAGTTTGATTCTGAAGTTATCAAGTCAGTCTGCTTTAAATTTGATTCTAAAGTAATCAAGTCAGTCTGCTTTAAGATTGATTTTGAAGTTATCATGTCAGTCTGCTTTAAGTTAGATTTTGAAGTTATCAGGTCAGTCTGCTTTAAGTTAGATTCTGAAGTTATTAAGACAGTCTGCTTTAAGTTTAATTTTGAAGTTATCAAGTCAGTCTGCTTTAAGTTTGATTTAGAAGTTATCAAGTCAGTCTGCTTTAAGTTCAATTTTAAAGTAATCAAATCAGTCTGCTTGAAGTTTGATTCTGAAGTTATCAAGTCAGTCAGCTTTAAGTTTGATTTTGAAGTTATCAAGTCAGTCTGCTTTAAGTTTGATTCTGAAATTATCAAATCGGTCTGCTTTAAGTTTGATTCTGAAGTTATCAAGTCAGTCTGCTTTAAGTTTGATTCTGAAGTTATCAAGTCAGTCTGCTTTAAATTTGATTCTAAAGTAATCAAGTCAGTCTGCTTTAAGTTTGATTTTGAAGTTATTAAGTCAGTATGCTTTGAGTTTGATTCTGAAGTTATCAAGTCAGTCTGCTTTAAGTTTGATTCTGCAGGTACCAAGTCAGTCTGCTTTAAGTTTAATTCTGAAGTTATCAAGTCAGTCTGCTTTAAATTTGATTCTAAAGTAATCAAGTCAGTCTGCTTTAAGTTTGATTTTGAAGTTATTAAGTCAGTCTGCTTTAAGTTTGATTCTGAAGTTATCAAGTCAGTCTGCTTTAAGTTTGATTCTGCAGGTACCAAGTCAGTCTGCTTTAAGTTCAATTTTAAAGTAATCAAATCAGTCTGCTTTAAGTTTAATTCTGAAGTTATCAAGTAAGTCCTCTTTATGTTTGATTCTGAAGTTATCAAGTAAGTCAGTTTTAAGTTTGATTCTGAAGTTATCAAGTAAGTCAGCTTTAAGTTTGATTCTGAAGTTATCAAGTCAGTATGCTTTAAGTTTGATTCTGAAGTTATCAAGTAAGTCAGCTTTAAGTTTGATTCTGAAGTTATCAAGTCAGTCTGCTTTAAGTTCAATTTTAAAGTAATCAAATCAGTCTGCATTAAGTTTAATTCTGAAGTTAGCAAGTAAGTCTGGATTAAGTTTAATTCTGAAGTTATCAAGTAAGTCTGCTTTATGTTTGATTCTGAAGTTATCAAGTAAGTCAGCTTTAAGTTTGATTCTGAAGTTATCAATTCAGTCTGCTTTAAGTTTGATTCTGCAGGTACCAAGTCAGTCTGCTTTAACTTCAATTTTAAAGTAATCAAATCAGTCTGCTTTAAGTTTAATTCTTAAGCTATAAAGTAAGTCTGCTTTAAGTTTGATTCTGAAGTTATCAAATCAGTCTGCTTAAAGTTTGATTTAGAAGTTATCAAGTCAGTCTGCTTTAAGTTTGATTCTGAAGTTATCAATTCAGTCTGCTTTAAGTTTGATTCTGCAGGTACCAAGTCAGTCTGCTTTAACTTCAATTTTAAAGTAATCAAATCAGTCTGCTTTAAGTTTAATTCTTAAGCTATAAAGTAAGTCTGCTTTAAGTTTGATTCTGAAGTTATCAAATCAGTCTGCTTAAAGTTTGATTTAGAAGTTATCAAGTCAGTCTGCTTTAAGTATGATTCTGAAGTTATCAAGTAAGTCTGCTTTAGGTTTGATTTTGAAGTAATTAAGTCAGTCTGCTTTAGGTTTGATTCTGAAGCTATCAAGTCAGTCCACTAAGTTTGATTCTAAAGTTATCAAGTCAGTCTGCTTTAAGTTTGATTCTGAAGTTATCAAATCGGTCTGCTTTAAGTTTGATTCTGAAGTTATCAAGTCAGTCTGCTTTAAGTTTGATTCTGAAGTTATCAAGTCAGTCTGCTTTAAATTTGATTCTAAAGTAATCAAGTCAGTCTGCTTTAAGATTGATTTTGAAGTTATCATGTCAGTCTGCTTTAAGTTTGATTTTGAAGTTATCAGGTCAGTCTGCTTTAAGTTAGATTCTGAAGTTATTAAGACAGTCTGCTTTAAGTTTAATTTTGAAGTTATCAAGTCAGTCTGCTTTAAGTTTGATTCTGAAGTTATTAATACAGTCTGCTTTAAGTTTAATTTTGAAGTTATCAAGTCAGTCTGCTTTAAGTTTGATTTAGAAGTTATCAAGTCAGTCTGCTTTAAGTTCAATTTTAAAGTAATCAAATCAGTCTGCTTGAAGTTTGATTCTGAAGTTATCAAGTCAGTCAGCTTTAAGTTTTTGATTTTGAAGTTATCAAGTCAGTCTGCTTTAAGTTTGATTCTGAAATTATCAAATCCGTCTGCTTTAAGTTTGATTCTGAAGTTATCAAGTCAGTCTGCTTTAATTTTGATTCCGAAGTTATCATGTCAGTCTGCTTTAAGTTAGATTTTGAAGTTATCAGGTCAGTCTGCTTTAAGTTAGATTCTGAAGTTATTAAGACAGTCTGCTTTAAGTTTAATTTTGAAGTTATCAAGTCAGTCTGCTTTAAGATTGATTTAGAAGTTATCAAGTCAGTCTGCTTTAAGTTCAATTTTAAAGTAATCAAATCAGTCTGCTTGAAGTTTGATTCTGAAGTTATCAAGTCAGTCAGCTTTAAGTTTGATTTTGAAGTTATCAAGTCAGTCTGCTTTAAGTTTGATTCTGAAATTATCAAATCGGTCTGCTTTAAGTTTGATTCTGGAGTTATCAAGTCAGTCTGCTTTAAGTTTGATTCTGAAGTTATCAAGTCAGTCTGCTTTAAATTTGATTCTAAAGTAATCAAGTCAGTCTGCTTTAAGTTTGATTTTGAAGTTATTAAGTCAGTATGCTTTGAGTTTGATTCTGAAGTTATCAAGTCAGTCTGCTTTAAGTTTGATTCTGCAGGTACCAAGTCAGTCTGCTTTAAGTTTAATTCTGAAGTTATCAAGTCAGTCTGCTTTAAATTTGATTCTAAAGTAATCAAGTCAGTCTGCTTTAAGTTTGATTCTGAAGTTATCAAGTAAGTCAGCTTTAAGTTTGATTCTGAAGTTATCAAGTAAGTCAGCTTTAAGTTTGATTCTGAAGTTATCAAGTCAGTATGCTTTAAGTTTGATTCTGAAGTTATCAAGTAAGTCAGCTTTAAGTTTGATTCTGAAGTTATCAAGTCAGTCTGCTTTAAGTTCAATTTTAAAGTAATCAAATCAGTCTGCATTAAGTTTAATTCTGAAGTTAGCAAGTAAGTCTGGATTAAGTTTAATTCTGAAGTTATCAAGTACGTCTGCTTTATGTTTGATTCTGAAGTTATCAAGTAAGTCAGCTTTAAGTTTGATTCTGAAGTTATCAAGTCAGTCTGCTTTAAGTTTGATTCTGAAGTTATCAAGTCAGTCTGCTTTAAATTTGATTCTAAAGTAATCAAGTCAGTCTGCTTTAAATTTGATTCTGAAGTTATCAAGTCAGTCTGCTTTAAGTTTGATTCTGAATTAATCAAGTCAGTCTGCTTTAGGTTTGATTCTGAAGTTATCAAATCGGTCTGCTTTAAGTTTAATTCTGAAGTTATCAATTCAGTCTGCTTTAAGTTTGATTCTGCAGGTACCAAGTCAGTCTGCTTTAACTTCAATTTTAAAGTAATCAAATCAGTCTGCTTTAAGTTTAATTCTTAAGCTATAAAGTAAGTCTGCTTTAAGTTTGATTCTGAAGTTATCAAATCAGTCTGCTTAAAGTTTGATTTAGAAGTTATCAAGTCAGTCTGCTTTAAGTTTGATTCTGAAGTTATCAATTCAGTCTGCTTTAAGTTTGATTCTGCAGGTACCAAGTCAGTCTGCTTTAACTTCAATTTTAAAGTAATCAAATCAGTCTGCTTTAAGTTTAATTCTTAAGCTATAAAGTAAGTCTGCTTTAAGTTTGATTCTGAAGTTATCAAATCAGTCTGCTTAAAGTTTGATTTAGAAGTTATCAAGTCAGTCTGCTTTAAGTATGATTCTGAAGTTATCAAGTAAGTCTGCTTTAGGTTTGATTTTGAAGTAATTAAGTCAGTCTGCTTTAGGTTTGATTCTGAAGCTATCAAGTCAGTCCACTAAGTTTGATTCTAAAGTTATCAAGTCAGTCTGCTTTAAGTTTGATTCTGAAGTTATCAAATCGGTCTGCTTTAAGTTTGATTCTGAAGTTATCAAGTCAGTCTGCTTTAAGTTTGATTTTGAAGTTATCAAGTAAGTGTGCTTTGAGTTTGATTCTGAAGTTATCAAGTCAGTCTGCTATAAGTTATATTCTACAGTTATTAAGGCAGTCTGCTTTAAGTTTGATTTTGAAGTTATCGAATCGGTCTGCTTTAAGTTTGATTCTGAAGCTATCAAGTCAGTCCACTAAGTTTGATTCTAAAGTTATCAAGTCAGTCTGCTTTAAGTTTGATTCTGAAGTTATCAAATCGGTCTGCTTTAAGTTTGATTTTGAAGTTATCAATTCAGTCTGCTTTAAGTTTGATTTTGAAGTTATCAAGTCAGTGTGCTTTGAGTTTGATTCTGAAGTTATCAAGTCAGTCTGCTATAAGTTATATTCTAAAGTTATTAAGGCAGTCTGCTTTAAGTTTGATTTTGAAGTTATCGAATCGGTCTGCTTTAAGTTTGATTCTGAAGTTATCAAGTCAGTCTGCTTTAAGTTTGATTCTGAAGTTATCAAGTCAGTCTGCTTTAAATTTGATTCTAAAGTAATCAAGTCAGTCTGCTTTAAGATTGATTTTGAAGTTATCATGTCAGTCTGCTTTAAGTTTGATTTTGAAGTTAGCAGGTCAGTCTGCTTTAATTTAGATTCTGAAGTTATTAAGACAGTCTGCTTTAAGTTTAATTTTGAAGTTATCAAGTCAGTCTGCTTTAAGTTTGATTCTGAAGTTATTAAGACAGTCTGCTTTAAGTTTAATTTTGAAGTTATCAAGTCAGTCTGCTTTAAGTTTGATTTAGAAGTTATCAAGTCAGTCTGCTTTAAGTTCAATTTTAAAGTAATCAAATCAGTCTGCTTGAAGTTTGATTCTGAAGTTATCAAGTCAGTCAGCTTTAAGTTTGATTTTGAAGTTATCAAGTCAGTCTGCTTTAAGTTTGATTCTGAAATTATCAAATCGGTCTGCTTTAAGTTTGATTCTGAAGTTATCAAGTCAGTCTGCTTTAAGTTTGATTCTGCAGGTACCAAGTCAGTCTGCTTTAAGTTCAATTTTAAAGTAATCAAATCAGTCTGCTTTAAGTTTAATTCTGAAGTTATCAAGTAAGTCCTCTTTATGTTTGATTCTGAAGTTATCAAGTAAGTCAGCTTTAAGTTTGATTCTGAAGTTATCAAGTAAGTCAGCTTTAAGTTTGATTCTGAAGTTATCAAGTCAGTATGCTTTAAGTTTGATTCTGAAGTTATCAAGTAAGTCAGCTTTAAGTTTGATTCTGAAGTTATCAAGTCAGTCTGCTTTAAGTTCAATTTTAAAGTAATCAAATCAGTCTGCATTAAGTTTAATTCTGAAGTTATCAAGTAAGTCTGGATTAAGTTTAATTCTGAAGTTATCAAGTAAGTCTGCTTTATGTTTGATTCTGAAGTTATCAAGTAAGTCAGCTTTAAGTTTGATTCTGAAGTCATCAAGTCAGTCTGCTTTAAGTTTGATTCTGAAGTTATCAAGTCAGTCTGCTTTAAATTTGATTCTAAAGTAATCAAGTCAGTCTGCTTTAAGTTTGATTTTGAAGTTATCAATTCAGTCTGCTTTAAGTTCAATTTTAAAGTAATCAAATCAGTCTGCATTAAGTTTAATTCTGAAGTTATCAAGTAAGTCTGGATTAAGTTTAATTCTGAAGTTATCAAGTAAGTCTGCTTTATGTTTGATTCTGAAGTTATGAAGTAAGTCAGCTTTAAGTTTGATTCTGAAGTTATCAAGTCAGTCTGCTTTAAGTTTGATTCTGAAGTTATCAAGTCAGTCTGCTTTAAATTTGATTCTAAAGTAATCAAGTCAGTCTGCTTTAAATTTGATTCTGAAGTTATCAAGTCAGTCTGCTTTAAGTTTGATTTTGAAGTTATCCAGTCAGTCTGATTTAAGTTTAATTCGAAAGTTATCAAGTCAGTCGGCTTTAAGTTTGATTCTGAATTAATCAAGTCAGTCTGCTTTAGGTTTGATTCTGAAGTTATCAAATCGGTCTGCTTTAAGTTTGATTCTGAAGTTATCAATTCAGTCTGCTTTAAGTTTGATTCTGCAGGTACCAAGTCAGTCTGCTTTAACTTCAATTTTAAAGTAATCAAATCAGTCAGCTTTAAGTTTGATTCTGAAGTTATCAAGTCAGTCTGCTTTAAGTTTGATTTTGAAGTTATCAAGTCAGTGTGCTTTGAGTTTGATTCTGAAGTTATCAAGTCAGTCTGCTATAAGTTATATTCTAAAGTTATTAAGACAGTCTGCTTTAAGTTTGATTTTGAAGTTATCGAATCGGTCTGCTTTAAGTTTGATTCTGAAGTTATCAAGTCAGTCTGCTTTAAGTTTGATTCTGAAGTTATCAAGTCAGTCTGCTTTAAGTTTGATTCTGAAGTTATCAAGTCAGTCTGCTTTAAATTTGATTCTAAAGTAATCAAGTCAGTCTGCTTTAAGATTGATTTTGAAGTTATCATGTCAGTCTGCTTTAAGTTTGATTTTGAAGTTATCAGGTCAGTCTGCTTTAAGTTAGATTCTGAAGTTATTAAGACAGTCTGCTTTAAGTTTAATTTTGAAGTTATCAAGTCAGTCTGCTTTAAGTTTGATTCTGAAGTTATTAAGACAGTCTGCTTTAAGTTTAATTTTGAAGTTATCAAGTCAGTCTGCTTTAAGTTTGATTTAGAAGTTATCAAGTCAGTCTGCTTTAAATTTGATTCTAAAGTAATCAAGTCAGTCTGCTTTAAGATTGATTTTGAAGTTATCATGTCAGTCTGCTTTAAGTTTGATTTTGAAGTTATCAGGTCAGTCTGCTTTAAGTTAGATTCTGAAGTTATTAAGACAGTCTGCTTTAAGTTTAATTTTGAAGTTATCAAGTCAGTCTGCTTTAAGTTTGATTCTGAAGTTATCAAGTAAGTCAGCTTTAAGTTTGATTCTGAAGTTATCAAGTCAGTCTGCTTTAAGTTCAATTTTAAAGTAATCAAATCAGTCTGCATTAAGTTTAATTCTGAAGTTATCAAGTAAGTCTGGATTAAGTTTAATTCTGAAGTTATCAAGTAAGTCTGCTTTATGTTTGATTCTGAAGTTATCAAGTAAGTCAGCTTTAAGTTTGATTCTGAAGTCATCAAGTCAGTCTGCTTTAAGTTTGATTCTGAAGTTATCAAGTCAGTCTGCTTTAAATTTGATTCTAAAGTAATCAAGTCAGTCTGCTTTAAGTTTGATTTTGAAGTTATCAATTCAGTCTGCTTTAAGTTCAATTTTAAAGTAATCAAATCAGTCTGCATTAAGTTTAATTCTGAAGTTATCAAGTAAGTCTGGATTAAGTTTAATTCTGAAGTTATCAAGTAAGTCTGCTTTATGTTTGATTCTGAAGTTATGAAGTAAGTCAGCTTTAAGTTTGATTCTGAAGTTATCAAGTCAGTCTGCTTTAAGTTAGATTCTGAAGTTATTAAGACAGTCTGCTTTAAGTTTAATTTTGAAGTTATCAAGTCAGTCAGCTTTAAGTTTGATTTTGAAGTTATCAAGTCAGTCTGCTTTAAGTTTGATTCTGAAATTATCAAATCGGTCTGCTTTAAGTTTGATTCTGAAGTTATCATGTCAGTCTGCTTTAAGTTAGATTTTGAAGTTATCAGGTCAGTCTGCTTTAAGTTAGATTCTGAAGTTATTAAGACAGTCTGCTTTAAGTTTAATTTTGAAGTTATCAAGTCAGTCAGCTTTAAGTTTGATTTTGAAGTTATCAAGTCAGTCTGCTTTAAGTTTGATTCTGAAATTATCAAATCGGTCTGCTTTAAGTTTGATTCTGAAGTTATCAAGTCAGTCTGCTTTAAGTTTGATTCTGAAGTTATCAAGTCAGTCTGCTTTAAATTTGATTCTAAAGTAATCAAGTCAGTCTGCTTTAAGTTTGATTTTGAAGTTATTAAGTCAGTATGCTTTGAGTTTGATTCTGAAGTTATCAAGTCAGTCTGCTTTAAGTTTGATTCTGCAGGTACCAAGTCAGTCTGCTTTAAGTTTAATTCTGAAGTTATCAAGTCAGTCTGCTTTAAATTTGATTCTAAAGTAATCAAGTCAGTCTGCTTTAAGTTTGATTTTGAAGTTATTAAGTCAGTCTGCTTTAAGTTTGATTCTGAAGTTATCAAGTCAGTCTGCTTTAAGTTTGATTCTGCAGGTACCAAGTCAGTCTGCTTTAAGTTCAATTTTAAAGTAATCAAATCAGTCTGCTTTAAGTTTAATTCTGAAGTTATCAAGTAAGTCCTCTTTATGTTTGATTCTGAAGTTATCAAGTAAGTCAGTTTTAAGTTTGATTCTGAAGTTATCAAGTAAGTCAGCTTTAAGTTTGATTCTGAAGTTATCAAGTCAGTATGCTTTAAGTTCAATTTTAAAGTAATCAAATCAGTCTGCATTAAGTTTAATTCTGAAGTTAGCAAGTAAGTCTGGATTAAGTTTAATTCTGAAGTTATCAAGTAAGTCTGCTTTATGTTTGATTCTGAAGTTATCAAGTAAGTCAGCTTTAAGTTTGATTCTGAAGTTATCAAGTCAGTCTGCTTTAAGTTTGATTCTGAAGTTATCAAGTCAGTCTGCTTTAAATTTGATTCTGAATTAATCAAGTCAGTCTGCTTTAGGTTTGATTCTGAAGTTATCAAATCGGTCTGATTTAAGTTTGATTCTGAAGTTATCAATTCAGTCTGCTTTAAGTTTGATTCTGCAGGTACCAAGTCAGTCTGCTTTAACTTCAATTTTAAAGTAATCAAATCAGTCTGCTTTAAGTTTAATTCTTAAGCTATAAAGTAAGTCTGCTTTAAGTTTGATTCTGAAGTTATCAAATCAGTCTGCTTAAAGTTTGATTTAGAAGTTATCAAGTCAGTCTGCTTTAAGTTTGATTCTGAAGTTATCAATTCAGTCTGCTTTAAGTTTGATTCTGCAGGTACCAAGTCAGTCTGCTTTAACTTCAATTTTAAAGTAATCAAATCAGTCTGCTTTAAGTTTAATTCTTAAGCTATAAAGTAAGTCTGCTTTAAGTTTGATTCTGAAGTTATCAAATCAGTCTGCTTAAAGTTTGATTTAGAAGTTATCAAGTCAGTCTGCTTTAAGTATGATTCTGAAGTTATCAAGTAAGTCTGCTTTAGGTTTGATTTTGAAGTAATTAAGTCAGTCTGCTTTAGGTTTGATTCTGAAGCTATCAAGTCAGTCCACTAAGTTTGATTCTAAAGTTATCAAGTCAGTCTGCTTTAAGTTTGATTCTGAAGTTATCAAATCGGTCTGCTTTAAGTTTGATTCTGAAGTTATCAAGTCAGTCTGCTTTAAATTTGATTCTAAAGTAATCAAGTCAGTCTGCTTTAAGTTTGATTTTGAAGTTATCAATTCAGTCTGCTTTAAGTTTGATTTTGAAGTTATCAAGTCAGTGTGCTTTGAGTTTGATTCTGAAGTTATCAAGTCAGTCTGCTATAAGTTATATTCTAAAGTTATTAAGACAGTCTGCTTTAAGTTTGATTTTGAAGTTATCGAATCGGTCTGCTTTAAGTTTGATTCTGAAGTTATCAAGTCAGTCTGCTTTAAGTTTGATTCTGAAGTTATCAAGTCAGTCTGCTTTAAATTTGATTCTAAAGTAATCAAGTCAGTCTGCTTTAAGATTGATTTTGAAGTTATCATGTCAGTCTGCTTTAAGTTTGATTTTGAAGTTATCAGGTCAGTCTGCTTTAAGTTAGATTCTGAAGTTATTAAGACAGTCTGCTTTCAGTTTAATTTTGAAGTTATCAAGTCAGTCTGCTTTAAGTTTGATTCTGAAGTTATTAAGACAGTCTGCTTTAAGTTTAATTTTGAAGTTATCAAGTCAGTCTGCTTTAAGTTTGATTTAGAAGTTATCAAGTCAGTCTGCTTTAAGTTCAATTTTAAAGTAATCAAATCAGTCTGCTTGAAGTTTGATTCTGAAGTTATCAAGTCAGTCAGCTTTAAGTTTGATTTTGAAGTTATCAAGTCAGTCTGCTTTAAGTTTGATTCTGAAATTATCAAATCGGTCTGCTTTAAGTTTGATTCTGAAGTTATCAAGTCAGTCTGCTTTAAATTTGATTCTAAAGTAATCAAGTCAGTCTGCTTTAAATTTGATTCTGAAGTTATCAAGTCAGTCTGCTTTAAGTTTGATTTTGAAGTTATCCAGTCAGTCTGCTTTAAGTTTAATTCGAAAGTTATCAAGTCAGTCGGCTTTAAGTTTGATTCTGAATTAATCAAGTCAGTCTGCTTTAGGTTTGATTCTGAAGTTATCAAATCGGTCTGCTTTAAGTTTGATTCTGAAGTTATCAATTCAGTCTGCTTTAAGTTTGATTCTGCAGGTACCAAGTCAGTCTGCTTTAACTTCAATTTTAAAGTAATCAAATCAGTCAGCTTTAAGTTTGATTCTGAAGTTATCAAGTCAGTCTGCTTTAAGTTTGATTTTGAAGTTATCAAGTCAGTGTGCTTTGAGTTTGATTCTGAAGTTATCAAGTCAGTCTGCTATAAGTTATATTCTAAAGTTATTAAGAGAGTCTGCTTTAAGTTTGATTTTGAAGTTATCGAATCGGTCTGCTTTAAGTTTGATTCTGAAGTTATCAAGTCAGTCTGCTTTAAGTTTGATTCTGAAGTTATCAAGTCAGTCTGCTTTAAATTTGATTCTAAAGTAATCAAGTCAGTCTGCTTTAAGATTGATTTTGAAGTTATCATGTCAGTCTGCTTTAAGTTAGATTTTGAAGTTATCAGGTCAGTCTGCTTTAAGTTAGATTCTGAAGTTATTAAGACAGTCTGCTTTAAGTTTAATTTTGAAGTTATCAAGTCAGTCTGCTTTAAGTTTGATTTAGAAGTTATCAAGTCAGTCTGCTTTAAGTTCAATTTTAAAGTAATCAAATCAGTCTGCTTGAAGTTTGATTCTGAAGTTATCAAGTCAGTCAGCTTTAAGTTTGATTTTGAAGTTATCAAGTCAGTCTGCTTTAAATTTGATTCTGAAATTATCAAATCGGTCTGCTTTAAGTTTGATTCTGAAGTTATCAAGTCAGTCTGCTTTAAGTTTGATTCTGAAGTTATCAAGTCAGTCTGCTTTAAATTTGATTCTAAAGTAATCAAGTCAGTCTGCTTTAAGTTTGATTTTGAAGTTATTAAGTCAGTATGCTTTGAGTTTGATTCTGAAGTTATCAAGTCAGTCTGCTTTAAGTTTGATTCTGCAGGTACCAAGTCAGTCTGCTTTAAGTTTAATTCTGAAGTTATCAAGTCAGTCTGCTTTAAATTTGATTCTAAAGTAATCAATTCAGTCTGCTTTAAGTTTGATTTTGAAGTTATTAAGTCAGTCTGCTTTAAGTTTGATTCTGAAGTTATCAAGTCAGTCTGCTTTAAGTTTGATTCTGCAGGTACCAAGTCAGTCTGCTTTAAGTTCAATTTTAAAGTAATCAAATCAGTCTGCTTTAAGTTTAATTCTGAAGTTATCAAGTAAGTCCTCTTTATGTTTGATTCTGAAGTTATCAAGTAAGTCAGCTTTAAGTTTGATTCTGAAGTTATCAAGTAAGTCAGCTTTAAGTTTGATTCTGAAGTTATCAAGTCAGTATGCTTTAAGTTTGATTTTGAAGTTATCCAGTCAGTCTGCTTTAAGTTTAATTCGAAAGTTATCAAGTCAGTCGGCTTTAAGTTTGATTCTGAATTAATCAAGTCAGTCTGCTTTAGGTTTGATTCTGAAGTTATCAAATCGGTCTGCTTTAAGTTTGATTCTGAAGTTATCAATTCAGTCTGCTTTAAGTTTGATTCTGCAGGTACCAAGTCAGTCTGCTTTAACTTCAATTTTAAAGTAATCAAATCAGTCAGCTTTAAGTTTGATTCTGAAGTTATCAAGTCAGTCTGCTTTAAGTTTGATTTTGAAGTTATCGAATCGGTCTGCTTTAAGTTTGATTCTGAAGTTATCAAGTCAGTCTGCTTTAAGTTTGATTCTGAAGTTATCAAGTCAGTCTGCTTTAAATTTGATTCTAAAGTAATCAAGTCAGTCTGCTTTAAGATTGATTTTGAAGTTATCATGTCAGTCTGCTTTAAGTTAGATTTTGAAGTTATCAGGTCAGTCTGCTTTAAGTTAGATTCTGAAGTTATTAAGACAGTCTGCTTTAAGTTTAATTTTGAAGTTATCAAGTCAGTCTGCTTTAAGTTTGAATTAGAAGTTATCAAGTCAGTCTGCTTTAAGTTCAATTTTAAAGTAATCAAATCAGTCTGCTTGAAGTTTGATTCTGAAGTTATCAAGTCAGTCAGCTTTAAGTTTGATTTTGAAGTTATCAAGTCAGTCTGCTTTAAGTTTGATTCTGAAATTATCAAATCGGTCTGCTTTAAGTTTGATTCTGAAGTTATCAAGTCAGTCTGCTTTAAGTTTGATTCTGAAGTTATCAAGTCAGTCTGCTTTAAATTTGATTCTAAAGTAATCAAGTCAGTCTGCTTTAAATTTGATTCTGAAGTTATCAAGTCAGTCTGCTTTAAGTTTGATTTTGAAGTTATCCAGTCAGTCTGCTTTAAGTTTAATTCGAAAGTTATCAAGTCAGTCGGCTTTAAGTTTGATTCTGAATTAATCAAGTCAGTCTGCTTTAGGTTTGATTCTGAAGTTATCAAATCGGTCTGCTTTAAGTTTGATTCTGAAGTTATCAATTCAGTCTGCTTTAAGTTTGATTCTGCAGGTACCAAGTCAGTCTGCTTTAACTTCAATTTTAAAGTAATCAAATCAGTCAGCTTTAAGTTTGATTCTGAAGTTATCAAGTCAGTCTGCTTTAAGTTTGATTTTGAAGTTATCAAGTCAGTGTGCTTTGAGTTTGATTCTGAAGTTATCAAGTCAGTCTGCTATAAGTTATATTCTAAAGTTATTAAGAGAGTCTGCTTTAAGTTTGATTTTGAAGTTATCGAATCGGTCTGCTTTAAGTTTGATTCTGAAGTTATCAAGTCAGTCTGCTTTAAGTTTGATTCTGAAGTTATCAAGTCAGTCTGCTTTAAATTTGATTCTAAAGTAATCAAGTCAGTCTGCTTTAAGATTGATTTTGAAGTTATCATGTCAGTCTGCTTTAAGTTTAATTTTGAAGTTATCAAGTCAGTCTGCTTTAAGTTTGATTTAGAAGTTATCAAGTCAGTCTGCTTTAAGTTCAATTTTAAAGTAATCAAATCAGTCTGCTTGAAGTTTGATTCTGAAGTTATCAAGTCAGTCAGCTTTAAGTTTGATTTTGAAGTTATCAAGTCAGTCTGCTTTAAATTTGATTCTGAAATTATCAAATCGGTCTGCTTTAAGTTTGATTCTGAAGTTATCAAGTCAGTCTGCTTTAAGTTTGATTCTGAAGTTATCAAGTCAGTCTGCTTGAAATTTGATTCTAAAGTAATCAAGTCAGTCTGCTTTAAGTTTGATTTTGAAGTTATTAAGTCAGTATGCTTTGAGTTTGATTCTGAAGTTATCAAGTCAGTCTGCTTTAAGTTTGATTCTGCAGGTACCAAGTCAGTCTGCTTTAAGTTTAATTCTGAAGTTATCAAGTCAGTCTGCTTTAAATTTGATTCTAAAGTAATCAATTCAGTCTGCTTTAAGTTTGATTTTGAAGTTATTAAGTCAGTCTGCTTTAAGTTTGATTCTGAAGTTATCAAGTCAGTCTGCTTTAAGTTTGATTCTGCAGGTACCAAGTCAGTCTGCTTTAAGTTCAATTTTAAAGTAATCAAATCAGTCTGCTTTAAGTTTAATTCTGAAGTTATCAAGTAAGTCCTCTTTATGTTTGATTCTGAAGTTATCAAGTAAGTCAGCTTTAAGTTTGATTCTGAAGTTATCAAGTAAGTCAGCTTTAAGTTTGATTCTGAAGTTATCAAGTCAGTATGCTTTAAGTTTGATTTTGAAGTTATCCAGTCAGTCTGCTTTAAGTTTAATTCGAAAGTTATCAAGTCAGTCGGCTTTAAGTTTGATTCTGAATTAATCAAGTCAGTCTGCTTTAGGTTTGATTCTGAAGTTATCAAATCGGTCTGCTTTAAGTTTGATTCTGAAGTTATCAATTCAGTCTGCTTTAAGTTTGATTCTGCAGGTACCAAGTCAGTCTGCTTTAACTTCAATTTTAAAGTAATCAAATCAGTCAGCTTTAAGTTTGATTCTGAAGTTATCAAGTCAGTCTGCTTTAAGTTTGATTTTGAAGTTATGAAGTCAGTGTGCTTTGAGTTTGATTCTGAAGTTATCAAGTCAGTCTGCTATAAGTTATATTCTAAAGTTATTAAGACAGTCTGCTTTAAGTTTGATTTTGAAGTTATCGAATCGGTCTGCTTTAAGTTTGATTCTGAAGTTATCAAGTCAGTCTGCTTTAAGTTTGATTCTGAAGTTATCAAGTCAGTCTGCTTTAAATTTGATTCTAAAGTAATCAAGTCAGTCTGCTTTAAGATTGATTTTGAAGTTATCATGTCAGTCTGCTTTAAGTTAGATTTTGAAGTAATCAGGTCAGTCTGCTTTAAGTTAGATTCTGAAGTTATTAAGACAGTCTGCTTTAAGTTTAATTTTGAAGTTATCAAGTCAGTCTGCTTTAAGTTTGAATTAGAAGTTATCAAGTCAGTCTGCTTTAAGTTCAATTTTAAAGTAATCAAATCAGTCTGCTTGAAGTTTGATTCTGAAGTTATCAAGTCAGTCAGCTTTAAGTTTGATTTTGAAGTTATCAAGTCAGTCTGCTTTAAGTTTGATTCTGAAATTATCAAATCGGTCTGCTTTAAGTTTGATTCTGAAGTTATCAAGTCAGTCTGCTTTAAGTTTGATTCTGAAGTTATCAAGTCAGTCTGCTTTAAATTTGATTCTAAAGTAATCAAGTCAGTCTGCTTTAAGTTTGATTTTGAAGTTATTAAGTCAGTATGCTTTGAGTTTGATTCTGAAGTTATCAAGTCAGTCTGCTTTAAGTTTGATTCTGCAGGTACCAAGTCAGTCTGCTTTAAGTTTAATTCTGAAGTTATCAAGTCAGTTGCTTTAAATTTGATTCTAAAGTAATCAAGTCAGTCTGCTTTAAGTTTGATTTTGAAGTTATTAAGTCAGTCTGCTTTAAGTTTGATTCTGAAGTTATCAAGTCAGTCTGCTTTAAGTTTGATTCTGCAGGTACCAAGTCAGTCTGCTTTAAGTTCAATTTTAAAGTAATCAAATCAGTCTGCTTTAAGTTTAATTCTGAAGTTATCAAGTAAGTCCTCTTTATGTTTGATTCTGAAGTTATCAAGTAAGTCAGCTTTAAGTTTGATTCTGAAGTTATCAAGTAAGTCAGCTTTAAGTTTGATTCTGAAGTTATCAAGTCAGTATGCTTTAAGTTTGATTTTGAAGTTATCCAGTCAGTCTGCTTTAAGTTTAATTCGAAAGTTATCAAGTCAATCGGCTTTAAGTTTGATTCTGAATTAATCAAGTCAGTCTGCTTTAGGTTTGATTCTGAAGTTATCAAATCGGTCTGCTTTAAGTTTGATTCTGAAGTTATCAATTCAGTCTGCTTTAAGTTTGATTCTGCAGGTACCAAGTCAGTCTGCTTTAACTTCAATTTTAAAGTAATCAAATCAGTCAGCTTTAAGTTTGATTCTGAAGTTATCAAGTCAGTCTGCTTTAAGTTTGATTTTGAAGTTATGAAGTCAGTGTGCTTTGAGTTTGATTCTGAAGTTATCAAGTCAGTCTGCTATAAGTTATATTCTAAAGTTATTAAGACAGTCTGCTTTAAGTTTGATTTTGAAGTTATCGAATCGGTCTGCTTTAAGTTTGATTCTGAAGTTATCAAGTCAGTCTGCTTTAAGTTTGATTCTGAAGTTATCAAGTCAGTCTGCTTTAAATTTGATTCTAAAGTAATCAAGTCAGTCTGCTTTAAGATTGATTTTGAAGTTATCATGTCAGTCTGCTTTAAGTTAGATTTTGAAGTTATCAGGTCAGTCTGCTTTAAGTTAGATTCTGAAGTTATTAAGACAGTCTGCTTTAAGTTTAATTTTGAAGTTATCAAGTCAGTCTGCTTTAAGTTTGAATTAGAAGTTATCAAGTCAGTCTGCTTTAAGTTCAATTTTAAAGTAATCAAATCAGTCTGCTTGAAGTTTGATTCTGAAGTTATCAAGTCAGTCAGCTTTAAGTTTGATTTTGAAGTTATCAAGTCAGTCTGCTTTAAGTTTGATTCTGAAATTATCAAATCGGTCTGCTTTAAGTTTGATTCTGAAGTTATCAAGTCAGTCTGCTTTAAGTTTGATTCTGAAGTTATCAAGTCAGTCTGCTTTAAATTTGATTCTAAAGTAATCAAGTCAGTCTGCTTTAAGTTTGATTTTGAAGTTATTAAGTCAGTATGCTTTGAGTTTGATTCTGAAGTTATCAAGTCAGTCTGCTTTAAGTTTGATTCTGCAGGTACCAAGTCAGTCTGCTTTAAGTTTAATTCTGAAGTTATCAGTTCAGTCTGCTTTAAATTTGATTCTAAAGTAATCAAGTCAGTCTGCTTTAAGTTTGATTTTGAAGTTATTAAGTCAGTCTGCTTTAAGTTTGATTCTGAAGTTATCAAGTCAGTCTGCTTTAAGTTTGATTCTGCAGGTACCAAGTCAGTCTGCTTTAAGTTCAATTTTAAAGTAATCAAATCAGTCTGCTTTAAGTTTAATTCTGAAGTTATCAAGTAAGTCCTCTTTATGTTTGATTCTGAAGTTATCAAGTAAGTCAGCTTTAAGTTTGATTCTGAAGTTATCAAGTAAGTCAGCTTTAAGTTTGATTCTGAAGTTATCAAGTCAGTATGCTTTAAGTTTGATTCTGAAGTTATCAAGTAAGTCAGCTTTAAGTTTGATTCTGAAGTTATCAAGTCAGTCTGCTTTAAGTTCAATTTTAAAGTAATCAAATCAGTCTGCATTAAGTTTAATTCTGAAGTTAGCAAGTAAGTCTGGATTAAGTTTAATTCTGAAGTTATCAAGTAAGTCTGCTTTATGTTTGATTCTGAAGTTATCAAGTAAGTCAGCTTTAAGTTTGATTCTGAAGTTATCAAGTCAGTCTGCTTTAAGTTTGATTCTGAAGTTATCAAGTCAGTCTGCTTTAAATTTGATTCTAAAGTAATCAAGTCAGTCTGCTTTAAATTTGATTCTGAAGTTATCAAGTCAGTCTGCTTTAAGTTTGATTTTGAAGTTATCCAGTCAGTCTGCTTTAAGTTTAATTCGAAAGTTATCAAGTCAGTCGGCTTTAAGTTTGATTCTGAATTAATCAAGTCAGTCTGCTTTAGGTTTGATTCTGAAGTTATCAAATCGGTCTGCTTTAAGTTTGATTCTGAAGTTATCAATTCAGTCTGCTTTAAGTTTGATTCTGCAGGTACCAAGTCAGTCTGCTTTAACTTCAATTTTAAAGTAATCAAATCAGTCTGCTTTAAGTTTACTTCTTAAGCTATAAAGTAAGTCTGCTTTAAGTTTGATTCTGAAGTTATCAAGTCAGTCTGCTTTAAATTTGATTCTAAAGTAATCAAGTCAGTCTGCTTTAAGATTGATTTTGAAGTTATCATGTCAGTCTGCTTTAAGTTAGATTTTGAAGTTATCAGGTCAGTCTGCTTTAAGTTAGATTCTGAAGTTATTAAGACAGTCTGCTTTAAGTTTAATTTTGAAGTTATCAAGTCAGTCTGCTTTAAGTTTGAATTAGAAGTTATCAAGTCAGTCTGCTTTAAGTTCAATTTTAAAGTAATCAAATCAGTCTGCTTGAAGTTTGATTCTGAAGTTATCAAGTCAGTCAGCTTTAAGTTTGATTTTGAAGTTATCAAGTCAGTCTGCTTTAAGTTTGATTCTGAAATTATCAAATCGGTCTGCTTTAAGTTTGATTCTGAAGTTATCAAGTCAGTCTGCTTTAAGTTTGATTCTGAAGTTATCAAGTCAGTCTGCTTTAAATTTGATTCTAAAGTAATCAAGTCAGTCTGCTTTAAGTTTGATTTTGAAGTTATTAAGTCAGTATGCTTTGAGTTTGATTCTGAAGTTATCAAGTCAGTCTGCTTTAAGTTTGATTCTGCAGGTACCAAGTCAGTCTGCTTTAAGTTTAATTCTGAAGTTATCAGGTCAGTCTGCTTTAAATTTGATTCTAAAGTAATCAAGTCAGTCTGCTTTAAGTTTGATTTTGAAGTTATTAAGTCAGTCTGCTTTAAGTTTGATTCTGAAGTTATCAAGTCAGTCTGCTTTAAGTTTGATTCTGCAGGTACCAAGTCAGTCTGCTTTAAGTTCAATTTTAAAGTAATCAAATCAGTCTGCTTTAAGTTTAATTCTGAAGTTATCAAGTAAGTC
Organism: Echiichthys vipera; assembly: GCF_963691815.1. NCBI lineage: Eukaryota > Metazoa > Chordata > Actinopteri > Perciformes > Trachinidae > Echiichthys > Echiichthys vipera. The sequence continues at coordinate 2,404,486 of NC_139825.1, read as the reverse complement.
CTCTTTATGTTTGATTCTGAAGTTATCAAGTAAGTCAGCTTTAAGTTTGATTCTGAAGTTATCAAGTAAGTCAGCTTTAAGTTTGATTCTGAAGTTATCAAGTCAGTATGCTTTAAGTTTGATTCTGAAGTTATCAAGTAAGTCAGCTTTAAGTTTGATTCTGAAGTTATCAAGTCAGTCTGCTTTAAGTTCAATTTTAAAGTAATCAAATCAGTCTGCATTAAGTTTAATTCTGAAGTTAGCAAGTAAGTCTGGATTAAGTTTAATTCTGAAGTTATCAAGTAAGTCTGCTTTATGTTTGATTCTGAAGTTATCAAGTAAGTCAGCTTTAAGTTTGATTCTGAAGTTATCAAGTCAGTCTGCTTTAAGTTTGATTCTGAAGTTATCAAGTCAGTCTGCTTTAAATTTGATTCTAAAGTAATCAAGTCAGTCTGCTTTAAATTTGATTCTGAAGTTATCAAGTCAGTCTGCTTTAAGTTTGATTTTGAAGTTATCCAGTCAGTCTGCTTTAAGTTTAATTCGAAAGTTATCAAGTCAGTCGGCTTTAAGTTTGATTCTGAATTAATCAAGTCAGTCTGCTTTAGGTTTGATTCTGAAGTTATCAAATCGGTCTGCTTTAAGTTTGATTCTGAAGTTATCAATTCAGTCTGCTTTAAGTTTGATTCTGCAGGTACCAAGTCAGTCTGCTTTAACTTCAATTTTAAAGTAATCAAATCAGTCTGCTTTAAGTTTACTTCTTAAGCTATAAAGTAAGTCTGCTTTAAGTTTGATTCTGAAGTTATCAAATCAGTCTGCCTAAAGTTTGATTTAGAAGTTATCAAGTCAGTCTGCTTTAAGTTTGATTCTGAAGTTATCAATTCAGTCTGCTTTAAGTTTGATTCTGCAGGTACCAAGTCAGTCTGCTTTAACTTCAATTTTAAAGTAATCAAATCAGTCTGCTTTAAGTTTAATTCTTAAGCTATGAAGTAAGTCTGCTTTAAGTTTGATTCTGAAGTTATCAAATCAGTCTGCTTAAAGTTTGATTTAGAAGTTATCAAGTCAGTCTGCTTTAAGTATGATTCTGAAGTTATCAAGTAAGTCTGCTTTAGGTTTGATTTTGAAGTAATTAAGTCAGTCTGCTTTAGGTTTGATTCTGAAGCTATCAAGTCAGTCCACTAAGTTTGATTCTAAAGTTATCAAGTCAGTCTGCTTTAAGTTTGATTCTGAAGTTATCAAATCGGTCTGCTTTAAGTTTGATTCTGAAGTTATCAAGTCAGTCTGCTTTAAATTTGATTCTAAAGTAATCAAGTCAGTCTGCTTTAAGTTTGATTTTGAAGTTATCAGGTCAGTCTGCTTTAAGTTTGATTTTGAAGTTATCAAGTCAGTGTGCTTTGAGTTTGATTCTGAAGTTATCAAGTCAGTCTGCTATAAGTTATATTCTAAAGTTATTAAGACAGTCTGCTTTAAGTTTGATTTTGAAGTTATCGAATCGGTCTGCTTTAAGTTTGATTCTGAAGTTATCAAGTCAGTCTGCTTTAAGTTTGATTCTGAAGTTATCAAGTCAGTCTGCTTTAAATTTGATTCTAAAGAAATCAAGTCAGTCTGCTTTAAGATTGATTTTGAAGTTATCATGTCAGTCTGCTTTAAGTTTGATTTTGAAGTTATCAGGTCAGTCTGCTTTAAGTTAGATTCTGAAGTTATTAAGACAGTCTGCTTTAAGTTTAATTTTGAAGTTATCAAGTCAGTCTGCTTTAAGTTTGATTCTGAAGTTATTAAGACAGTCTGCTTTAAGTTTAATTTTGAAGTTATCAAGTCAGTCTGCTTTAAGTTTGATTTAGAAGTTATCAAGTCAGTCTGCTTTAAGTTCAATTTTAAAGTAATCAAATTAGTCTGCTTGAAGTTTGATTCTGAAGTTATCAAGTCAGTCAGCTTTAAGTTTGATTTTGAAGTTATCAAGTCAGTCTGCTTTAAGTTTGATTCTGAAATTATCAAATCGGTCTGCTTTAAGTTTGATTCTGAAGTTATCAAGTCAGTCTGCTTTAAATTTGATTCTAAAGTAATCAAGTCAGTCTGCTTTAAATTTGATTCTGAAGTTATCAAGTCAGTCTGCTTTAAGTTTGATTTTGAAGTTATCCAGTCAGTCTGCTTTAAGTTTAATTCGAAAGTTATCAAGTCAGTCGGCTTTAAGTTTGATTCTGAATTAATCAAATCAGTCTGCATTAAGTTTAATTCTGAAGTTAGCAAGTAAGTCTGGATTAAGTTTAATTCTGAAGTTATCAAGTAAGTCTGCTTTATGTTTGATTCTGAAGTTATCAAGTAAGTCAGCTTTAAGTTTGATTCTGAAGTTATCAAGTCAGTCTGCTTTAAGTTTGATTCTGAAGTTATCAAGTCAGTCTGCTTTAAATTTGATTCTAAAGTAATCAAGTCAGTCTGCTTTAAATTTGATTCTGAAGTTATCAAGTCAGTCTGCTTTAAGTTTGATTTTGAAGTCATCCAGTCAGTCTGCTTTAAGTTTAATTCGAAAGTTATCAAGTCAGTCGGCTTTAAGTTTGATTCTGAATTAATCAAGTCAGTCTGCTTTAGGTTTGATTCTGAAGTTATCAAATCGGTCTGCTTTAAGTTTGATTCTGAAGTTATCAATTCAGTCTGCTTTAAGTTTGATTCTGCAGGTACCAAGTCAGTCTGCTTTAACTTCAATTTTAAAGTAATCAAATCAGTCTGCTTTAAGTTTAATTCTTAAGCTATAAAGTAAGTCTGCTTTAAGTTTGATTCTGAAGTTATCAAATCAGTCTGCTTAAAGTTTGATTTAGAAGTTATCAAGTCAGTCTGCTTTAAGTTTGATTCTGAAGTTATCAATTCAGTCTGCTTTAAGTTTGATTCTGCAGGTACCAAGTCAGTCTGCTTTAACTTCAATTTTAAAGTAATCAAATCAGTCTGCTTTAAGTTTAATTCTTAAGCTATGAAGTAAGTCTGCTTTAAGTTTGATTCTGAAGTTATCAAATCAGTCTGCTTAAAGTTTGATTTAGAAGTTATCAAGTCAGTCTGCTTTAAGTATGATTCTGAAGTTATCAAGTAAGTCTGCTTTAGGTTTGATTTTGAAGTAATTAAGTCAGTCTGCTTTAGGTTTGATTCTGAAGCTATCAAGTCAGTCCACTAAGTTTGATTCTAAAGTTATCAAGTCAGTCTGCTTTAAGTTTGATTCTGAAGTTATCAAGTCAGTCTGCTTTAAATTTGATTCTAAAGTAATCAAGTCAGTCTGCTTTAAGTTTGATTTTGAAGTTATCAGGTCAGTCTGCTTTCAGTTTGATTTTGAAGTTATCAAGTCAGTGTGCTTCGAGTTTGATTCTGAAGTTATCAAGTCAGTCTGCTATAAGTTATATTCTAAAGTTATTAAGACAGTCTGCTTTAAGTTTGATTTTGAAGTTATCGAATCGGTCTGCTTTAAGTTTGATTCTGAAGTTATCAAGTCAGTCTGCTTTAAATTTGATTCTAAAGTAATCAAGTCAGTCTGCTTTAAGATTGATTTTGAAGTTATCATGTCAGTCTGCTTTAAGTTTGATTTTGAAGTTATCAGGTCAGTCTGCTTTAAGTTAGATTCTGAAGTTATTAAGACAGTCTGCTTTAAGTTTAATTTTGAAGTTATCAAGTCAGTCTGCTTTAAGTTTGATTCTGAAGTTATTAAGACAGTCTGCTTTAAGTTTAATTTTGAAGTTATCAAGTCAGTCTGCTTTAAGTTTGATTTAGAAGTTATCAAGTCAGTCTGCTTTAAGTTCAATTTTAAAGTAATCAAATCAGTCTGCTTGAAGTTTGATTCTGAAGTTATCAAGTCAGTCAGCTTTAAGTTTGATTTTGAAGTTATCATGTCAGTCTGCTTTAAGTTTGATTCTGAAATTATCAAATCGGTCTGCTTTAAGTTTGATTCTGAAGTTATCAAGTCAGTCTGCTTTAAATTTGATTCTAAAGTAATCAAGTCAGTCTGCTTTAAATTTGATTCTGAAGTTATCAAGTCAGTCTGCTTTAAGTTTGATTTTGAAGTTATCCAGTCAGTCTGCTTTAAGTTTAATTCGAAAGTTATCAAGTCAGTCGGCTTTAAGTTTGATTCTGAATTAATCAAGTCAGTCTGCTTTAGGTTTGATTCTGAAGTTATCAAATCGGTCTGCTTTAAGTTTGATTCTGAAGTTATCAATTCAGTCTGCTTTAAGTTTGATTCTGCAGGTACCAAGTCAGTCTGCTTTAACTTCAATTTTAAAGTAATCAAATCAGTCAGCTTTAAGTTTGATTCTGAAGTTATCAAGTCAGTCTGCTTTAAGTTTGATTTTTAAGTTATCAAGTCAGTGTGCTTTGAGTTTGATTCTGAAGTTATCAAGTCAGTCTGCTATAAGTTATATTCTAAAGTTATTAAGACAGTCTGCTTTAAGTTTGATTTTGAAGTTATCGAATCGGTCTGCTTTAAGTTTGATTCTGAAGTTATCAAGTCAGTCTGCTTTAAGTTTGATTCTGAAGTTAT